>NC_140209.1:41806365-43006365 GCF_951802725.1 Rutilus rutilus | reverse complement strand
CTAAAATGAGCATTTTTATCAAGCTCGTATATTTAGGTTCATTAATTTCACTTTAATGACAATTAATAGGTCATTTTCAATGCCATTAAAGTGAAATAACTGAACATAAACATACAAGCTTGATAAAAAATGATCATTCTAGAAGAAAATATCAGATGGCATTTAGAGGTTTTTGCATCTGAAGTCTTCATATACATACGATAAAGACTGGGATTCAAAATGTAATTTAAACTATTTAAAATTTTTATTTAAACACAAAATAGGCATTTTTAGGCATTTAAAAAAATGTAAGAAATGTTATGATATAAAATTTAAAAAACAAACATTTTGACAATTCAAAATGTTAATATCACTCAAACTGTTATCCTTTAAAAAAAAAAAAATGCAAACTAGATGCATTTTCGCTAAGGGTCTCAGACTTATGGACACACATCTTCTCCCCCAAAACAAGTTTAACTTTTCTTGCTGGAGAAATCTATCCATGAAATCGCTGGTTGACATTTCTAGACTAATCAAAGCCTCCCAGACACACAATGTCAGCTGAACACACTGGACATCCTTCCTGCGTGACAGACTGTCAACACAACAGTTTTACTGCACAGCCCATCTAACAAATAAACAACTGCTCTCAACTTATAAGATGGAGAGAGGTCAGTCAGACTTAAACACTGAGTGTGTTTGACTTCTTTAAATAAACTTAACATGATAGACAGAGAGTATGATAGATGACGAGAGAGAGTGGCAACATCTTGCATGCAGTCCTTTTCTATACTAAAAGACAGGTCTCACAGATAAAACCAGCTTACCTCTCAGACTGTGTGTGTGTGTGTGTGTGTGTGTGTGTGTGTGTGTGTGTGTGTGTGTGTGTGTGTGTGTGTGTGTGTGTGTGTGTGTGTGTGTGTGTGTGTGTGTGTGTGTGTGTGTGTGTGTGTGTGTGTGTGTGTGTGTGTGTGTGTTAAAGACACGAATGCGTGGCTGGTGAGCAAACGGTACAGAGCTGCACATTCTGCCTCCCGCTCTCTCTCTTTTCCACTCGTCCTCATTTCTTTCGCTTCCTCTCTTTCATCGCCTGCTAATCAGCCACCCGTCAGGGTGAAAACATCCAGTGTGACAGCTATCACCAGCTACCTGTCTCCCTGCTCTGCATCCCCACACCTCCGTTCATTTACACAGGCACGCCAAACCGCTCGCTCTCATTGTTTGTTTGATTCATAAGCCCAGGCTTGTTGCAAATCCTCCCGTATTGGGAGAGGTGACAGGGATCGTTTGATGGTAATGCCGGTGGCATTTGGGAGTGTGGACTGTACGACAGGCGGAGAGGTAAGGAGTGATCTGGCATTAAAAGATAATGCTGCCACGACCTGACGGGGGGAACAGGAGCAGCCATCAACGCCTCAACATTTAGAGCTGAAAAATAATGCTGTCGATGGCCTAGCTTGACCTCTGACCCCTGCTGAGCGATCACTATTTGTTTGTCTAGGTTGGAGAGGCATTGCCAGTGTCTATGCAGTCCATATGTACCAAGATCTCAAAGACTTTAATAGGATGCCAGTTAGAGAGAGTGAAAATTACATACAGTATAATAGCTTGACAACAGATGCATTAATGCATGAAAATCTTGATTTTGGCTATTTAAATAAATCAGAAATAAAACTGAACAAATTTGAAATGTTGTCTTAGCAACTAGCTTAAAGGGTTAGTTCACACAAAAATGAAAATTCTGTCATTAATTACTCACCCTCATGTCATTCCAAACCTCTAAGACTTTCATTCATCATTCTTTTTCTGTCCCTCCATTGACAGCTACACAACTGACACTTTGACGCTTCAAAACGTTTATAAAGAGATCGTAAAACTAGTCCATATGAATTGAGTGGTTTAGTCCAAAATTTCTGAAGAGACTTGATTGCTTTATATGATGAACAGATTTAATTTAGGGTTTTATTCACATTCGATTCATATAGACTAGTTTTACGATCTCTTTATGAACTTTTTGAAGCAACAAAGTGGTAGTTGAGTAGCGGTGAATGGAGGGACAGAAAGTTATCAGATTTCTTTAAAAATATCTTTTCATTGTCTTTCAATGTCATTTACATTTTCTTTAAATAAGTTTACGTTGAGGTAAAATTACAAAAACTAAAATTGAACAAATACTAATAAAATGACAAAAGCACATAAGACAATTACTAAATTAATATTACAATTAAAATGAAAACAAAAAATATAAAAAAGCTAATTCAAAATAATAAATGCTATAATAGCATTTAAATAATACTAAAATAATCCTGCTGTAAAAAAAAAGATTAAAACATTATGGGAACGCTTCTGTGTAGCGTCTGAAGCACGTGTGAAATTAGACCAGCCTGATTGGTGCTACGTCGTGACGTAGCGTGTGACGGCGTACACAGAAGCTTACAAAGGCATGTCGGAACACAACAGCGTAAGATTCTGATAGGCTGAAGCAAGACGCTTTCAGGCATTCAGGAGGTGTGGCAAAGTAACGCAGCATCTTGTTCCCTTCTCAGGGAACAATGGTTACAGTCGTAACCTGAGACGGTTTGGAAAGAACAGCTTGGACACATTACAAATCTCCTTCGGTGCTCCATAGAAGAAGAAAACAGGTTTTGAATGGCTTGAGAAAATAATGACAGATTTTCATATTTATATCTCTTTAAAGCTAAATATATACTAAGTTCTCCAGATACCTTGACAGAAACTCCACACACATTATTGCACTTCTGACAAATAATACTGAGAACGAGAGCTGTGAAACTGACAGAGCACTGCATCTTTTTGACTGCATTCATTGATTGTCGAACCTCACGCCTCTCTTCTTTCTCTGTCTCTGGCGCACTCTAACATAGTTGCAGTCAAGCATTCCCCAATGTTTGTCTCTCTTCAATTTCCATTTTCTACTCCCTGACATCTCTGTCTCTCCAACTCTCACTTTGTCTTAATTCTTCCTCTTTGTTTGTCCCCCCTCACCCTCCCTTCCTCTCCCCCACACCTTCTAGTGTTTGCCAGGGGATGCTTATCATTGACGTGCACAACATCTTTTCCTGCACCCCATCGATCCTGTTATTGAAACAAGCCTCATTTGCAGTCTCCTTCCTGTTTTGCCCCGATCCCCCCAAACAGCCCCCTGCTCTCTCTCTCTCTCTTTTCTTCGTTTGCTCTGTCAAGAGAAAGCCGCCTCAACAGCTTGACAATTACCCATAATCCCTCACTTCAGCTTCTCTGCCATTTCAACCAAATGAAAGATGCTGCTACAAATTTAGTCCAATTTGACTGGTAGTTAAGACAAACTGGTCAATGTACTTAGGTTGTCAGGTGTGTTATCATGATGAGCATATGCTTATGAAGGTGGGAGTCTATTATGGTGAAAGACCTCTCATAGGTAACTGAATCAATACAGGGTTAAATTAAGAGGTTCTGGTGCTGCTGATGCACACTACTTTTCTGGTGTATTTCACTCACAACAGAACAAGTTGAGGCAATCAAATGTGCTTTTCTAAAATGCCCCTAACTTGACTTTAATGTTGTGAAATCTGGGGCTGTATTATAGAAACTTCCTCACTTAATTCTTGACTTAAAGTCAGCATGAAACAGAAGTTGCATTAGTCTTTTCTTCCCTATTGTGACTTATATATGCAACTATACATTAACTCTTCCCGAACAAGAAAAAAATCGAGTGGGACTTGATTTTGTCCAAGGGGAATTGATTGGATGTTTGTCGTTTGTTATTGCTGTTATCTCATGTGAGTGACAGGTTGTCCCGTCATCAGAGGATTAAAAATAATAATAATGTGCATGGATAAATTATTTATAATAAATACTGGAATATTTCAAAATAAGAATGATTTTACTGTAACGGACGGATGGGTGGACGTAGGTAGGTAGGTAGGTGGATAGATGGATGGATGTATTGTGTAACTAAATAGTAAATACTTTCTTTTAAAAGTTTTTACTATGTTATATCATGAATAGTTTGCAGCTCAGGAATCTTGGCTGCTGGCAAAGGGCTCATAACCCTTAGACGCCTCTAACTGGCAGAGTGGAGAAAAAAAATAAAAAAAATAAAAAATAAGAGAAGTTACAAAAAGTAACTTTCCTTCAGTGTTGAAGACTCAAGTGTCACAACATCAAGAATTCCCCATCCGGAGGTGAGATTGCTCAAATCCACAAGCCAGCACATTTAGGGTAACATCTTAAGTCCAGGGCCAAGAAAGCAGACAGACACACACACACACACACACACAGACACACACACAAAGAGAGAGAGAGAGAGAGAGAGAGAGAGAGAGAGCTTCCTCTTGGGATGAAAGAGCTTTTGTTTATCTGATTCCTCAGTTGAGGTGCCATACACCAGGACTCTGGGGAAAAGTGTGAGTCTTCTACCCCACTCTCCTTCTCTCTCTTCCACTCCACATCCCTTCATTTTTTCCACTAATCCCAAAGTTGCCGATTCAGAGGAAGAGTAAAAGCGATGGAGAAAGAGCAGGAGAAATGCCTTACCTTTTGTCTCCCTCGAGATCAATTGTACAAACTAATCAATGAGGACTCTCCTTTCACCAGTGCCAGCTCGGACACATGCAATCAATGCAACTGTGTGTGTGTGTGTGTGTGTGTGTGTGTGTGTGTGTGTGTGTATGGTTATGCAGGTGGCAGATATGAAGCAGATTAGGGAAGGAAACTAGTTGAAGGGATAAAGAAAGGGAGTACAGAAGTGGCAGGAGGAGATAAGAAATTCTTCAGATCTGATTTTCCCTAAATGTCACTAGCTTGAGGAGTGTCTTTCCATGCTAGCCAGAGGCGTAAAAAGAGATCTCTACCCCCCCTTCTTCTCTCCCACCGTCTCCATCCTACTCTGTCATTTGGAGGCACCGTGCTGGGCAACAAAGAGTCTTTTTATCCTTCATTCAGTACTCATAACGCTCAATCCATCAGCAAATAAAAATGTTAGGTATGACCCTGAGCTCTGGGAATAATGGGTAAACAGCACCAAAATTGCTAAGACAAAGGTCAAACTGTAAAATATGAATGAGCAGGTGGGTGAATCTCGGTTGTGGCTCTTCAAAATCTTCCTTACGTTCCAACTATGTGTAATCTAAAGAAAAATTACCTACAAACAGCGTTCGATGATTCTGCATTATGCTTTAATTTCAAAAAGCTTCATGAGGACTTCTGGAAATGCTTCATCTTAGTTTATCAGGATATTTTTACATCATCTCTCATCGTCTCTAAGTGTGTCAAGCGTCTCTTCTCTGAAGTGTCTCAATATCTCTAAAAAATCTCTAGTTTGTTGGTCTTAGCTGGTCTGTTAGCTGGTTTTATATGGGTTTCTGGCAGCTCATATTGGGCAGATTAAGTTTTAGGCAGGGGATAGTGAGCTTTGCATCCAATTGCTGAAAGTATTTTATTTACTATTTTTTTTTACTATTGTTGAATTGTTGAAAAATCTTTTACTTCTACAAATATCCATAATATTAAAACTTTTCCTGGCTGGTTTATACATTTAAGGGGCAGCAACATAAAATTGTAAGATAAGTAAATAGTATAATTTATGCTTGATAATGGGGAAAGTTGTCTACATGTTTGCATGTTTTTTGTGAGATGTCATATTTCTAACTTAAATAACAACTTGCACAGCTTACCACATTCTCCCCTATGTTAACAGTCCCTTCTTCAAGTGTGTTATCTCTTCTTTCCGAGATGTCAGTTGACTTCTCTCACTCACACTCACGTTCGCTGTTTAGAGAGAACACCTTCGATCCACTGTCACCAATTTACCACGCTAACTCCGCCTTGGACAGTTTATCTCATCAACTAAGGACTGGCACGTCATTAGTCATTTCTGCACTACTTACCTCTCCCACTATCCATCCATCCATCTTCCTCTCTCTCCATCATGTTCTGGTGCGTTCATTTCCTACTTGATCTGCCCTCAGGTTCAAGTGTTAGCACATTCCTGAGGATGACAGTGAAGAGAGGCTCATTACTCTCACAACATAAACAATAGCAGTTGCTGCAACACCTGTAAACAAAAAAAAACCTCTATGATTATACAAAAAATGTATGCTATTACTCATATTCACATAGCAACCAGTTAATTGTGTTTGTATACTGGCTGTAATGATCAGTTAAAGAGGGTCAGTATGTGTTGGGTAATTCTCCAAAGCCACCCATCCACCCAGTTAACAGCATCCTGGAGAAACCAAAGTGAACATGGGAAGTGTGAAAGAATCAAGAACAGAGATAAAACAAAACAAAAAAAGCCAAAGAATAAGAGAGGGTGTTGGATACAGAGTGGTAAGTTGATATAATAGGGGCCTGTCTCTCGTGGTTTTAAATGGAGGATTTGGCCTTCACGCCTCTCAGTGCCATTCTTAAGGAAAGCGGATTTCCGCTGCCGTGACGACCATTATCCTGGTTTCCTGGCAGTAATCCGCCATACTAGGGCCGTAATAGGACAGAGCATTGCAGAAAGTCAGGAGGCTGTTGCTGCTAGTATCTGCCGCGGGGATCACGGTTCTAGATCTGCCACAGAGAAACACAAGCTGATCTGATACAGCTGATGAAACAGTCATGCACAGCAGGCCTGGAGAGAGAACATCACAAAGTCTGACATTTACAATTGTAACTCTAACTTGTTTATAAGGTCCTTCTGCTTATCTGTCCGTCCGCCTATCTTTCTGTCTGTCTGTATATACTAGGGATAATCATTTAAATACACATTAAACAACAATACTAACCCAAAAAAATGTGGTAGGAAGTATATTTCATTAATTTCCTTTAAAAAAACACTACTGACAACACAATGTGTATCTTTAACTACAGTGTAAGTTCTTTTTTGTTTATTTAACAATGTGTACACATTGTCATATTTAACAACCAGTAACTACTCACATGTAAGCTGAAAGCTGAATATGTTTCATTCACTAAAAAGAACCAGCTCAGTAGAGTCATTTACGTATCTGTGAATTGGACTGAACTTTTTTCGATTCATTCTTCCCTCAAATGGCTTCCGGTCTGTTTCCAGATTTTATTGTTTAGTTTTACATTTTGAATGGGTTGGCACCAAACTACCAGGAGACATTAGTGAACCAGCGCTCCTCTGTTAGGCCCCTGAGATCCTATGATCAGCTTCTTTTAGTGGTTCCCAGATCCAGATTAAAACTCGTGGGTATCGTGCTTTTTTTTTACTTGCTGCCCCCAAACTTTGGAACTCATTGCCTTTAAGTATCAGATACGCTCAGACATTTTCTGGTTTTAATCTTTGTTAAAAGCTCATTTATTAACTATGACTTTTAATTCCCCGGGCTATTAATTCTCTTTGTAATGCTTGTTCCTTTACCCCTTCTTATTATTCTATTTACTATTGATGTACAGCACTTTGGGCAACCTTGGTTGTATTAAAATGTGTTTTATAAATTAATTAATAAAAAAAAAAAATAAAAAAAAATAAGAGTAATTAAGAGTAATTTATTGGGAATCGGTCAACACTACAGCACTGTCTGTTTCACACTGTACAGTACATTTAGAAACCATGTTGCAGCACCACTGAATAAGACTGACACAAGGTTCTTTTTTTTTCTTTTTTTTTTTTTAAACATCTGCATGCTGACTTTAGTACACAACATAGACTACAACTACAAGAAAAATTCTCCTTTATGTTCTTTGTCGCTCTGTTTCTACACTATGGTGAACTGTAAGCATTTCTTCCGTTTTATCCATCTCCTCTGAGCTGTTGATGTTGAAACATCTGTAATTCCAGCGGTTGCACTTCAGGCTCAGGTAATCAGCCAATTTCAGAGACTTATGACTCGAATGAACTTGCTCTTTGATTCTCAGGACACTCTTCGCCTGCATGACCATTGTCACATCCTCCAGATTGCTATTTCCTTAAAGGTGTTTGAGGATCTGAGTCGCCATATATCTGAACTGGCATTTACAGTTTTTGTGAAGTACATTATATTTGTGTAACTGAGCACACTTGCCATTTCTATTTCTTATATAATAATAATTTTACACATAGGCCAGTGTTCTATCACTACTTCAGACTTTCAGAATTGACAGTACCTTCAGACTGAACTTCCCTTGGGTTCACCAGTTTTCATTTAAAAAACTCAATTACTGAGTGCAGTTCAAACGTACATAGGTACACAAATCATATAGGAAATATTGAGTATTCATAGACAAGCATGCACATTATTGATATAATGTGTTAGGCCCTCTGCTATTCTCAATATATATGCTGCCACTTGGTAATATTATAAGAAAACATGGAATTAATTTCCACTGTTATGCGGATGACACTCAATTATATATTTCATCACGACCAGATGAAAACACTAAATTATCTAAATTGACAGAGTGTGTTAAAGATATAAAATACTGGATGACGTGTAATTTTCTGCTATTAAATTCAGATAAAACGGAGGTATTACTTATTGGTCCAAAAAACTGCCCACAAAACCTCTTACAATACAACTTTAATTTAGAAGGATGTCCTGTTACTTTATCCTCTACAGTAAAAGACCTGGGTGTTATACTAGACCGCAACTTGTCTTTCGAAAATCATATTTCATATGTTACAAGAACAGCCTTTTTCCACCTTAGAAACATTGCTAAGCTACGTAACATGCTATCTGTTTCTGATGCAGAAAAGTTAGTTCATGCATTCATGACCTCGAGACTAGATTACTGTAATGCTTTATTAGCTGGCTGTCCTGCATCCTCAATAAACAAGCTAGTTAGTCCAAAATGCAGCTGCTAGAGTTCTTACTAGGTCAAGAAAATATGATCATATAACACCAATTCTATCATCTCTACACTGGTTACCTATTAAGTTCCGTATCAATTACAATGTATTGCTAATGACCTATAAAGCCCTAAATGGTTTAGCTCCTGGGTATTTAACGGAACTTCTATCGCCCTACAATCCATCGCGCTCTTTAAGATCACTAAATTCGAGGCTTCTGGTCATTCCTAGGATATCTAAGTCCACTAAAGGAGGGAGGGCGTTTTCACAGGGCTAAACTCTGGAATGGCCTTCCTGATATTGTTCGAGGCTCAGACTCGCTGTCCCAGTTTAAAACTAGACTAAAGACGCATCTCTTTAGCCAAGCATTCACATAATACTTACCTTTTATACTACAGTTGAATCGGATCGAATGCATTAATATTATGAACAGCAGCTATGCTAATTATTTCCCATCTGCTTTTCTGTTGTCATCTCGGGACGCTAGTCAGCTCCAGTTTGTATCCAGCCTCTCATGGAAACTTCAGATGCCCCAACACCCGTGAAGAGACGACTCGACGCCTGTGAAGAGATGACTCAACGCTGGCGATATGTTATGCCCTAAATTAATACATGATTAACTAACTGTATTTTTCTATGTACATTTCTGAAATGCACTTTCTGTAAAGCTGCTTTGAAACAATATGTATTGTGAAAAGCGCTATACAAATAAATTTGAATTGAATTGAATTGAATTGAATATGAAAAGCTGGTCATGTTTACATTCTCACCCTCTCATTCTTTGTTCACCTCACTGTCAAAAGGCACAAATTATAGTGGTTTCCATGAATGCCACCAGGGTGGTTTAGTGGTGGTTTAGTCTCTATTCACTGAATCTAGACATTCACACCAACCAAGACGAAACAGAGAAGCATGCCAGAAGAACAGAAAAGGAATAAGAAGGATCTACAGAGGTTACAAACATTTAAAATCTAGAACAATTTATTTTAAAGTGCCAGATTAATGTTTTAAAACCCAATGAAATTTGTCTTTAAAGGGTTTATTGAGGGCCGCCACTACACATCAGAGGGCCTTGACAAGATTCTGTCTGACGAAAGAGAGAGAGAGGTAGTTTGACTATGTAGACAAAATTCAACTTTCAGATCTTAAAATTAAAATTATAAATTACCTTAGCATACACATCTCTGAGGAAAATGAAATTGATTATAGTTTGATCCATCCTGTAATCACCCATACGTTGGCGCTCACATTCACATTCATACCTCTCTCATTTTCTGTTTCTCCCTCTCTCTCTCTCTCTCATCACTGCAGTCAGGGGAGGGCCGTCCCAGCCAGGCAGGCTGTGAATATTCATGATCAGGAGTGAGTTGCAGTGGAGTTGCCGTGAAGGTGTTGAGTTATTCATCATTCTTCAGGAGAAGAGACACGGGAGTCGTCCCTCAGTGCTGGAATATTAACGAGCCACATTAATAAAATATCCACCCTCTCTTTCTCCTACCTCTTCTTTACCTACAGATCTCAGGAGTCCCAATTTAAGACCACCATGCAAACTAGAGTACACATATGTGTACATTTATATATAAAAACACAGCTGTTCAGATATAGTACAAGTATTTTGCATTCTCTAAAAATGCAAAAAAGATACTTAATCCAGTAATTCCACTGAAACATTGTGACACATATACTTCTTAAATCATTTAGGCATTCCAAAAAAAGCCACACTCATCAACACAGAAATCCAACAATACAGCAAATCCCAACAGCTCAACTCGCACATCAAAGTGATGACAAAGCATTTGACGGCAAAGACACAATGCAGACTTCCAAGAAAGAGCTAGTCGTAGTTTTAGGGATTTTTTTTTCATAGGAAAAATAGGAAAACATAGGATACAAGTAAAGCGAGATGAGGTAAAATAAAAAAAAAGAGAGAGAGAGCGCGCGATAAGAAAGAATAGGCCGGCACTTAGGAGAGGGGTATGTTTAATTCACAGAGTGGCATTTCGGCTGTGTTATCAAGCTAACATACAGAAGGACAGGCCAGACACTGAGCTGAAATGTGCATCAGTGGTTGTGTAATATTAAAACAGCCAACTGTGCTTTCTTTCACAGTTTCTCCTGCTCCCTCCTCTCACTTTCTTACGAAATGGATATTTCTGCTCTCAAGATAACCACAAAAAGCCTTCGATTTGCCCCTATTTCAGTCTCAAATGTTCAGCACACATACCATTTCACAGCATGAGACAGCAACTCAGATGTTCTCCCCATAGCTGCATCCATCTGCTTAAGTATGAATAGTTACTATATTTAATAATGCTCATAATTAAGCTATAATAATAATATTTTAATTATACTTTTAATTACGTTCCATAATTGTCTCTAACAATCAGAATTTTCCTCAAATTTTCAATCTAAATACATTAATGTTTTAATATTTTGCTGAGGACTAGCAAGCGGACATGTTTGATGTTACTTTAATTTTTATGATACATTATTACATACTGCACATAATGTGCACTGCTGATATGCCCATGATTATTTGCATGCCTCCACACTGCAACAATTTTAATCAACTTTTACGACTGCTTCATACAGGAGAACATGCTATATAAGATTGTCTTTTCATAAAATTTGGAGTATTATAGAATAGATAGAGATGGGATCATTTTATAACCCCATTTCCATTTCTTTTATTTTTCTCTTAACTTGTCATTTTTCCTTTTCCTTACTCCTTAGCACCTCTTTATTGGAATTCAACACCGATTACAAAAACACATTCATTTGCATGTGTTTGTGAGATTATCCCTGGCATCCTATTCACATAATTGAATGTAATGAATGTGGGAAGCAGGTTTGTTTCTGCAGCTCAAAGACAACAACACTAAGCTCAAAGGTGTGTATAAAGGACAGATTAAGGTTTTGGTTAACCAGCAATTAAATTTCATTCAACCACACATATGCAGAGATAACATTGCCTTCATAGATAGCATAATAATGATAATAATTAGTGTAAACACCAGCTCCATCATAAGGTTCTGAATGGCTGAGTGGGAGGTCCAAGAAGGAGATGTAAACAAGACAGGTGAGGTAAACACAGTACTAATAATAACAACAAACAAACAAACAAACAAACATCAGGATGAGGCTGGAGTTAGCCTGGAGAACAAGACCCTCGGTCCAGACCTTTCTCGCTTTCATTTAACTGCGTTACAGTGTGTGCATACTTAAACGTGTGAAAGAGTGCAAAAGAGGAAGGTGGGATGAGGGGGTGGAGACATGAGACGACTGGGGTCAACTACCTCAATCTGCTTGCTGAACAAGAGCTATTACCTCTATATATGTTAGATTTTGTTCAATTATTTAGAGAAAAATGTGTATGTATATATATATATATATATATATATATATATATATATATATATATATATATATATATATATATATATATATATATATATATATATATATATATATTTTTTTTTTTTTTTACCAAGGCTGCATTTATTTGAATGTTGAATTTATGTTGTGAAATATTAATACAGTTTTCTATTGTAATATATTTTAAAATGTAATTTATTCCTGTGATGACAGCATCAGCATCATTACTCCAGTCATCAGTGTCACGTGATCCTTCAGAAAGCATTCTAATATGATGATTTGATACTCAAGAAACATTTATAATTATTATCAATGTTGATGTGCTGCTTAATATTATTTAAGTAAAACTATTTACTGTCACATTTGATAAATGTAATAAATCTTTGCTAAATAAAAGTATTAATTTATTTGTAAAAATTTTACTGACCCCAAACTTTTGATATAAAATGAATGAATAATTTAATTAAATGCCTAGTTCTAATACTAAATTCCACCCTATCCAAAAGTGTTTAATTAATTATTTTGACCTCGGGCCACAAAATTAGAATGAACGAACAAAGACGGATGGACAGAGTGTGACAGAGAGACAGAAGAAATGTGGAGAAAACTTTTGAAAAAGCACAAGTACTTTGTTTGTCAATTATTGCGACTAAAACGAAGATCTGATTTAATGCATAAATCCAGTGAAACCCAAAGGGTTCACATACTTTTTCATATTGTACATGCGATGCTACATTCAAATTTGGTTAAAACATGTATATTAGAAGGCACCATAATGTAAATGGCATCTATAGATGGGCATCAAACAAGGTTTGTACTTTTACGACTAAGTCTAGTGTTTGTCCATTTGAGGTTGACAGACTTTTCCAACATGAAAGCATTGAGAGAGGACAGAGTGTGAAAGAATGAAAACAAAACAAAAACAAAAAAAGATAGAAAACCTCTTAGATATTAAGGACAAGCACATAAGAGCGAATGCAGTTGGACAGTGAGACAATCTTCAGGTCCAAAACTGTAGTTGAGGAGTCTCTATGTGAACTGGCGGTGGAAATGTTCCAGAAACACTTCAGGCATACGGGACGGTGGCCAAACGACAGCTCAGTCATGGACACGCTATCCATGTTACGGTCACCAAGCCAGCCAACAGCTTAGCAGTCACATCCCACGGCAACATGAGCCACGTCCAACAGACCACAAGTATCCACAGTGAGTTCAGTCCAGAAAGAAAGTGAAAGAGAGAATTCAACTGTGGAAATGTGTGGTTGGAGTCAACAGGAAGAGCAAATTAAGTGTATCTGCCCCAGTTAGGGCAGCTCTCAGAGGTGGATCCAGCACCCTGCCTCCTCTGTGCCTTCCTCCTTCCCATTCATCCATCCAAAGCCATGTCCCAACCTGGTCCCCCACTTCTTTCCCCTAGGCTGTCTGCCTCTTCATGCATCTAGGCCAGAGGCACCTGGCACAAGGCTTCAAACACACATGATAACCGGAATAGCAGCACCAGGAAACTGGGACCGAGAGGAAAGCATGTTGGGAGTAAGGGAGTAAGGGGGTGAGGGGGGGAGCTGAAAAGGACGGATTGGTGTCCTGGAAGTCCCCGGCTCGAAACTGTCAGGGAAAAGTTACCCTTTCTTGTGGTCATGTGTTTAATTGATGAGACGTCCGGATTTCAGAGACTATCCTGAAATCATCACTACTAAACGATTCTCTTATCATAACAGAACATTGCTGTCTTGCTGGATCCCTTTCTCTCGCTCTCTTTTGATCTGTTCTTTCGCTCTCATCGCCTGTGCTTCCCTCAGTCCCCAGGCCCCTTAAAAACAGCTCTCACTCATCTGCTCTAAAAGCTTGCAACAAGACAGAGCAGAGAGAGTGAGATATAGATACTCTGTTCCAAAACCTAGCAAACCGTCTCCCTAGGCAGCATGTTAAGGCATCACAGCACGCTCCCGACGCGAAGCCTGTTCCGAAAGCTATAGGCGGAATAATTTTGTGTGGCCTCCTAAGACACCTCGTTTCAACTAGCTTTTTTGTGAAGGCAATCCCATAATGCATTGCATTAAGTAAAAAAAAAAAAAAAGCATAATGTATTATAAAAATATTTATCCTATATTTAATGTATTTTGCAAATCTTCAATTTCTGGACGTAAGTCTCTACTATTTTATGACAACTTTTGGAACTGACGCTTGATCCTGACCCCTGTCTATTCCTTATTAATGATGATTCCTCTGTAACCCTGACTTTAAATCAAAAAAGGATTCTTTTCTCTGGGTTAACGGCTGCGAAGAAGGCTCTCATTAACTTGTGGTTTGCATTTAATTCTTGTCATATTTCATGGATTTTGTTTGTTTGGAGCGCTCCACTGCCTTAATTAACAGAACAAAGATAACAACTATTCTGCACTGGAACCGAATCCATGATAGCTTAATATCCATTCTTAAACGTTAACTGATATGAAAGAATAGGATAGGAGAAAAAACAATGATGTGATTGAAGGTAAACAAGACTATACTTTACTCAGTAATTTAACTCTCCTGATAGACACTTTCTTTCTGCAAATCATTCATCTCTGCCACTATGTATATCGTTTTTTTTGTGTGGTTTTTTTTTGCTTTTATGTATGTGGATTTGATTTATAGGCATACTGTATATTTGTGTATTTATGTTTTGTTCTGTTGTATTTCTAAAATTTCTATTCATCCTCCTTTAAGGAGTATCATGGTTTCAACAAAAATATGAAGCAGCACAACTGTTTCACCATTGATAATGATAAAAAATGTTTGTTGAGCAGCACATCATCATATCATAATGATTTCTGAAGGATAGTGTGACTCTGAAGACTGGAGTAATGATGCTGAAAATTCAGCTTTACCATCACAGCAATAAATTACATGTTAAAAGGTATTAAAAACTTTCATTTTGAACTGTAGCTAATATTTCACAATACTACTTTTTACTGTAACGATCAAGCATAAGAGTGAGCATATGGTGAGCATAAGAGACTTCTTTCAAAAACATAAAAAAAACTTACTGACCACACCCTTTTAAACAGTAGTGTCTGTAAAACGTATTCATCATTTACTTACAGTAGCAACATGCTAACAGCAACTCTGGAATCAATAGAGAGAGAGAGTTGCTTCCTGTAGAGCGTTCCAAATCAATCTCCATCATACTTGTGCTGCCTTAGAAGATATCTGCCTATGTAGGTATTAAACACCCCAGCAGCTCACCAGGTTTATGAACAAAGTCAGAGAAAGTAACTTTCGAGAAAGAATCAAACCAAACAGCCTTTCAGTCTGTGTTCTCTCTGTCTATCCCTCAATCTTATATCGTGGTGAGCACTCAGTCTCCAGAGCAGGTGTAATAAAGGCAACAGTTGCAGAGGCGTTTCACTCTGTCTGGCAGACTGTGACTGAGTTTAACACATGTAATCCTACACACATTCCCAAAAGGAAGAGAAGACGAGAAAGAGAGAGGCGGAAGGAAAGACCCAAGGTCTGTGAACAGATGAAGGGATGAAGGATGGAAATGATATGGAAATGCGCTGCATTAGTCCACTTATCCAGTGCAAAGCCTGAGCTTGCTTCAACATTTAGAATGCGTTATCGCAATGCACATAACACTCTACAAGTACTCTGCTTGTGATGGGAAAGTATACATTTATAAAACAAAGTACATGCATACGTTTGAATATGAAGTACACCAGTAATGGGCGCCTTGACACCACAACAGGGGCAAGTGAAAATAAACTGAAAAAGAGGAAATTAAATTAGTTAAAGGCACAGTAATATTTACATTACTTAGCTATTTTTTTTGACAATAATAAGCAAACACATTATACTTAGATACATGTTAGCATGTAGATACATCTATTTTCTTAAAATAAAGTGACTTGATTGATTTGGCTCATCAGGTTCATACATACTAATTATACTAAAATTAAAATAAAATAAATAAATAAATGATCCTCTGTAACGCAAGGACTCGTGGGTAATAATGTGCATTCATTTTCTTAAAATTAATTATATAACTTTCAGGTTCACATATTTAGAAAAGAAAAATCTAAAATATTAAACACATATTACAAAATAAATTAATAAATACTTGTCGCAGTGACCTACAACATAAAAACAGATACAGAATAATCACAAACTCTTTGTTAACGAAAGGAACTAATATTATGAGTAACGGGTAATATTGCCCTAAGAGGATATACATTCATTTTCTTATAAATTATTATTACTTATAAAAAAAGATTTAAACAAACAAACAAACTTACAATGTAAAAAAACGAACAAGGAACCACTACAAACTCTAGTGTAAGGAGTTGTGGGTGATACTTTTTTTGGCATATTGCTAATCTTGCTTACTATTTATAATGAGATACGTACATTGTGATTCAGTCCTCTTTCTTTTTAATTTCACGTTTTTTTTTTTTTTTAGGATGCAGGGTCGCGCAAGTACACTTTTAAACAGTGTGTCTGTGCGCACTGCGCACATATTTTTACTTGAGTGTTAAAGTGAGGTATTTATGTAAAAATAGCAGTAAATGTGGGTTATGTCCTGGGAGGAGTCCTTCTCACAAACTGGATGGACAAGCTCTCAGCTGTCAGTCTGTTTCTCTTTGCTCTGAAGTTAACATAGAGCGGCTAGAAGCACCGTTTCCTCACATCTCCCACTCTCTCATAGGCATTATAAACAAACAATGCAAGTGTGCCAGAAACCACTACACATTAAACACTTTCTAGACACCAGAACTGAGGTCAGGCACATAATGGACATCCATATAACTACCACACCCATCACGCGGCCCATATTTAAAGATCCTGGCATCTGTGCAGTCTCAGGACTATCATTGCTCTTCTTTCAAGCCGTGTCTCTTTTCTGTTTTCTTTATGCCTTCTTTTTTTGCCGAAGACATCTGTCTAAGACAAGGCTGGGCTTCGCTTGAGACCTGGCGCCCGCTCACTCTCTCGGCAACCGTTGCCATGGAAAGGAGCCGAAATAGGGCAGATAAGAGTTGAATGAGAAATCTGATGTTCCAGCGGGGTCCTCATGTGGGAGGGGTCTCTGGGACCACTCTCGTCACAAACGTCATGCTCTTTTGATGCATGACAGAAACCAAAAACGGAAGAGAGATACGAATGAAAAAGACAGAAAGAGAGTTTGGGGAGGGAGAGACAGGCTATGGGAAAACAGCTGTGAAAGTGGAAAAAGTATGTTTTTGCTATGAGAGACAAAGAGTTGTGGGAGGAACAATCTCAAAGAAAGGGGACTGCTGGAAGTAAGGAAGAAGATGGAGGGTGTCAAGCAGCTCTTACAAATCACTGTTCAAATAAAAACTAAGAAGCAAATCTTTTAATAAAGAGACATGAGAAGGCAAGTTTTAGCGGGTCAAATCTCTTGTTCTTGGCTTCATACAGTAATAAAATTGTCTTGATTCCAGAGAGAGTCTGTCAGACATATCATCATCTGTCTGGCACTGGAACGCAAAATTAACACCCGTCTCATTTTAATGAATTTGTTACCATATACTTAAAACATTTTCTTCAGACTTTATGATAAAAATAACTACATTGTCAAACTAACCCATTACCTTTATTGATATTTGATATTCATATGTTTTATTAACTTTCATTAATGAGACATTTGGAAATAGGATATACAAATAAAACAAACAATAAATTTACTTCTATAGCCATTTAACGTCTGCCACAACACTGTAATTTCTTTGAATTATCTTTGTCTTTGAATGATTATATAAGATTAACTGTTATGTAACTGTAATGAAAACGTTAAATCGATTGACTACCCTTAAAATAACCCTAAGCACATGGCTGTAAAGCTAAATATAATGCTGATTTCGTACCTTATGATAAAGTCCAGTGTGAATTGTGAACAGAGGAAGGAAGATGAGCACAGTTAAATAAATATAGTCAGATAACTCCACGAATCACCCGGTCCCTACACTCATCAGAGAGGGGTTATCATTCCTCTATCTTCCTTTCTTTGTTCAGTGATATGGCTCCATCATGCTAAGATTTCTCTTTGGCCCAGCATTCAAATGCCTATATGAAATCTGCTGCTTGCTGACAGGGTTTCAACCGTAATGGCGGCCAGTAAGGGAAACACATACAAACACTTCTGTCTAAGAGAAACACATTCACATTTATGCACACGAGTTAACAAAACCCGAATCCTGGGAATTCTTGCTGACAAACACACAAACCACATGACTGAGCTAAAGACTCACAAAAAAAAAATAAGTGACATACCGTGGCAGGAGTTTGCATTTAAAATAAAATCTGTTCTAAAAACAGACTTTTTCATATTTCTGCACTGATTGTGGGGACAATCTGCAGAATACTACGGAAATGGATAAATGGTAAATTGAATGGTAAGATTTGAGAGATTACTAAAGAAAATGTGATTTACATCACAGGAATGAATTACATTTCAAAATATATTAAAATAAAAAAAGTTATTTTAAATTGTAACAAGACTTGAAGAAGAAGATGTGTACTGTATATATACACACCCTGCGAAGCAGAACAGGGTATAGAAATAGCCTCTCTGACCTGCTGGCGCACATTAGAATAGTATGAAAGAGGGAAAAAGGAAATAAATATTGAACAGGAGTCAGGTTTATGTCAGTGGGAGTCTAGCCACGCTATCAGGTGTGTGACTGATGAAGAGGTTTGAGGGTGAGGTGAAAGGTCAACAGGAGTGGGGATTGGGATGAATGACTGATGGCGGGGTCGAGCAGGGCAAAGTGACAGAAGCGTCAAACCGAGAGGGAGGGATGGGCAAAGAGAAAGAGAGACAAATTAATCACTCTGATCTGACAAAGACAAAAGAGACTTCTTGAACAGTTTGCAGAGAACGATAACTCACACACACAGACACACACACAAACACACACCTCTGCCTCTCCCCCAACATCCATCTATCCATCCATCCATCCATCAATCTGTAGTTTTCAGTTGAGTGAGAGATGATTTCATATCCTGAAATGATGACTCTTTCTGATCTGTGGCCTGCCAAGTCTCGGCTCTCATTTGTATTGATCACAGAGTAAAATTACAATGAAATGCACTGAATAACACATCCTTATTTCAAAAAACACACTTTACCTCTTAACATTAGCACACTCTCCAGATCTCTCTGAAACGCACACACCCACACGGCTCTACACTCACACACTCAGATATGATATAAGCAGGAGGCCCCCAAGTGGACAGACAGCGAGCTGGGAGAGAAAAAAATAGAAAAAGGAGCCATGGGAGCGTTAGAGAGGAGAAGAACTGAGAAAGGGAAATGGAGAAAAGAAGAAAAGGATATGGGGGGGGGGGGGGTATTAGCATTTCTGAGGGGGGGGGGGAAACAGGAAGGAAATATATTAGCATTTCTGTACGGAGATGAAGCAGAAGGTTAAAGGATTAGCTCAACCAAAACAATTACAATTCTGTCATTATTTGCTCACCCTCATAGTATGAAGACATTTAACAAAAATATGTGCTAGACATTATTGCAGGTACTGGAGCTTTCTGGCTTAAAAACAAATTATGAACTTTGAAATTGATCAGTTTAATTAGTGAGCCAGTCATTCAGAATCAGAATGAAACAGAATCAGAATCAAGTGACTTACTGAAAAGATTTGACTCAAAAAGAATTAAATAATGAATCACATATTTACAGAGCCCCAAATTAAGACTTAATTCATTCCCTTGTTTTATTTAAATTGTAGCCAATTAATTAATTCCCTTATTTTACTTAAACCGTGGCCACAACAGAGAAGGAAGTTCCGGGAGTCTTCCTCATATTAGCAGGATAGTGGCTCCCTGATGTCCGCAAATTATTCACAATATACCAAAAATCGAGCAAACTAGAATCCCTGTTTCCACCCGGTATTAAGATGCATTTTCGCTGATCCGATCAAAAGAGTTCAGCCAAAACACATTAACGTTTTACACCTGGTACTAACATGCGTTTTCATTACGATTTCATTGAGTCCCTCCCCTTTTATTTCGTGACACTCTATACACCACTTTCGCCGCACAAATATCATTGAATGAACGAACCTGTGGCTCACGCGAATGCATATAATATAATTTAAGATAATAGTAGGCTATAATATATTATTCTTTTTATTGGTGGGGAATGCGCACAGGGTGGGATGTCTGCCATGATTTAGAAGGTAACTAATTAATAAATTGTAGGAATGAATTCTTAATGTGTGGCCATGATTTTTTTTTTTTTTTTTATGTGCATATCATGTGTGCGGCTTTGTAGATATTGCTACTTCTCTAATGAACATGAGAGAAGCGCTATGGCAAATTTAACAATTTTCAGTGAATAACAATTAAATTAGGCTACATGTTCCAAAAGCTATCAACAGTTTCAGAAGACTTGGACAGTCATGTGAATCACTTTAAGTATGCTTTTTATGGTGCTTTGTGTCAGCCCTTGTTCACTTTCATTTTGAAAATACTTTCAAAATATATATAAAAAAATGAAATAATACAAACTAAAATGCAATAAAAAAAAAAAACAGTTCCACAGTGGAAAATAAGGGTGAGTACATTCTAATTTTCATTTTCCGTTGCACCTTTAAAGAACAAAAGCGGAGACAGCTGAGGCGAGAAAAGAGAGGAAGAAATAAAGTTTAAAGTGTTAACATGGATGTGCATGTGTGTCTGGTTAACTGTCAGAAGAGGATTGGTGGGACATAATGGCCAGGAGGCTGTTGTCACATCTGAGAATGTGACAGAGGAGAAAAATGGCCTACAAGGCAGACGTGGAGCTATCCCACAAGACATTGGAGCACTCTGCATCCGCTGGTCTCCTGTATGCCCTAACTCCCAATCTCTCTCGTTCTCTCTGTCTCGGCAAGTTATTTCATCATGAATAATCAAACACTGTTCCTTCCACCCCTCTCTCTCTCTCCATACTTACTCCTTGCTTTATTCATTCGCTAGAGGCTGGTCCATCTTGTGCTGCTCACCATAATTTCAGCTTGTTGGTTCTTAGACTCTGAAAGGTCATCCTTCATGCTTATGAAACTGACTACTAGAGGGAAGGAAGAAAGAAAGAAAACAGACAAACGAGGAGGAAAAAAGAGTGTGTTTGCCCTGAACTCCTTCCTATTGCTATTTAACTCTGCCTCATATCGACCAATAGGAAATCAATGCATTGTGCTGGGCTCGCCAATAGAAGTGGACAAACTAAAGGAAAACATAAATGTGCATGCACATGCATACACACACACACACACACACACAACTGAACAGACGCAGATAGATTACAAATCTTTATATCCATAAAACATAGTGTACAAATGATTTATTGGCTGGAAACTCCCTATAAAAATGATCTCTCTCCACACACCCTCTTTTCTCATAATTTATATATGTATCTTTAATATTCCTTCAATTGCTTCTCTTGCTCTCCAAGCTCTGCTTCGTGCAAATCCTCCTTCGGGCAATCAAACACAAACAAACCGGTGTGACTGGGGAAGTGGCACCAGCTCTGAATTTGAGCAAGATTTCTTCATTGTCTGCTCGCACGTTCCCCACGGACAACAGCAGTTCGACGTTCGACCGAAGCCATTTACAATAAAAACAGACTGGAGCAAATCCAATGAAACCCGACAAGCAAGTTTAGAGAGAGTGGAGAGTTAGAGAGACAGGTTTCAGGTTGATTCGATCGGCATGGGCTATGGTCAGCTCAGGCTTCAGAGAACAAAATCAGATTGCCAGTTTGTGTAGTGGAGTTGATCAGAGGATAATGTGATATCTTCATTAACACATTAGTAGACAGGATAGTTTAAAAATAGGCACAAACATTTCTACGTGTGTCCATGAACAATGGCAAAGAAAAGGAAAAATCGTTAAAAAAAATTGTTGAACACCCACACTGGTTTATGTGCAAAGTTAAAGGTCATCATATATTGGTTTTATATGATTTAGAAAAAGTTCTAATTGGAAAAAAAAACTAAGTTACATCCAACAGCAGAGTGGACCTCCCTGCCAGTGTTATTTCTGAAAGACGACGACATAGCCTAAAACATCTTATTGACCCTATCTCACAGAGTTTTGCATTTTGTCCAGGATGTCAAAAGTCATCTAACAGTCCCGTCTCAGGATAGCATGCAAATAAATCTCAGAGCAATGTTCATATTACATATTTTGGTTGCATTTGAGAAATAATAAAAACGTAACTGGTTGTGTATCCATAATATCGCTCACATAAGTTGATCAGAGGAAAATGTGATATCTTCATTAATACATTAGACAGGATAGTTTAAAAATAGGCACAAACATTTCTACGTGTCCATGAACAATGACAAAAAATTTAATTGAACACCCACACTGGTTTATGTGCAAAGTTAAAGATCATCTTTGTATTCATGTTGGTTTTATATGATTTGGAAAAAGTTTTATACCATTTTCAAAGAAAGTTTAAATTGAATGACTCTAAAATCAAATATATTTTCAAGGTAAAGAGTAATTGTAATTTTTACCTTAAAAATATTTACATAAATACAAAATGTACAGTATTTTTATGCTGTAGTTTTATATCATTTTCAATAAAAGTTTTAATTAAATGACTCTAAAATTAAATATATATATATATATATATATATATATATATATATATATATATATATTAGGATTATGGCAGTATACTTTAATAATATTTTCTTTTTAAGCATTTTTTAGACTACTTTAATAATGTTTTCTTTTTTTTTTATATTTTTTTAATGAGACTTTTTTTCTTAATTTCCAGGACTGTGTTACCTTGCCATTTTTAACTTTATACCCCCCAAAAAATATCAAAACGAATTTTTATTCAGAAAGTAGAAACATGTTCATCATGAAAAAGGGAATATTCATGTCACCCTGCTTGTACTGTAGCATTTGTACTCAGTAAAGTGGGCGTCTCTTCACCCCTCTTTAGCTGTTGTGTGAGGATACCGCTCTAGTCAACTGCAACACCTTCCAGCGCTATGCTAATGTCCAGAGTGATCATGTCATGCCTGCAGACCTCCTTGTAAAACAGCTGTGGGTGGCCAGCCATTGTTTTGGCAAGTGCACAGGAAAGTAACCACCCATCTAGGGTCGATTCATCGAAAATTTCGTTGTCTTAGCAGCGAGAAGGTGGTTGGTGTGGGACTTGGGGACTTATCTTTTCTTCTGTGAAATGCACTGAAACAGTGCAGGTGGAATGTGTTGCTTGACATTTGCTGTTTATGTCCCATTGGGACATAGTGGATGAAGGACGCAGGTGTGCTATGCTGCTGCCTCGTTCTAGAGTGACTACAACTTCATTTATATAAATGTAAACAAATCCACAACAACAAAAGCCATTTTGAGTCATCAGGTAATTTCTGATAACAGATGTTTTTCCTAAATCTGCAGGCTCACCATCTTGACCATGAAAAAAGAAAAGAAAAATGATAATCATGAGCTCTAGATAATTTGAGCTTTTGAAATTATCCACCGAAACTGCACTACTAATAATATTTATTCAGGTTTTCTTATGAAACAGAAGTTGTAAAAGTCTTTCCTTCCCTATTGTGATGTATATCTGAGTGAAACAGCTTCTCTGGAATTGATTGGGATGTTTGGATCGTTGTTTTTTGCTACTGATTAGATGTTGTGAGTGAGTTGTCCTGTCATCACCCAGAAAAGAGAAGAGATGTCGTTGCAAGAGGGAGGTGAAGTCATTTTGGTTAAAGATTACGGGGGTTCAAATTACCAGATAAATTATTTGTAAAAAATACTGCAATATTCTATAAAAAATTTTTAATTGTCAATTTTGACTGAATCATGAACAAATTCAGGTTTTGTGGATCAACTATCAACTCACTGACCCAACAATCTGGTCACAGCGAATAACAGCTCACTTCACTCTTCAGAAAACAGCACACAAGTCTAACAGATTACTATAAATAACTATAAATAACAACAACAACAAAATCTCATTGTGTGTTTCACAGAAGAAAGCAAGTTCAGAATGACATGAGGGTGAGAAAATTTTCATTTTTGGGTTACTTCTTCCTGCAACTCTACATTGCTCTAAATGGATTGTGGCCCTTAAAATAGCATGGTAAGGTTTGTGCCAGCACTGGTATAGAGAGGACACAAGAAGGGACACAAGGGTAAATTAAGATCCATTCCCTGGCCACACCAGCGTGAATGGAAGTAGATAGGTGACATGTTCAGAGGTCGGCTTCCATTAGCCAGGCCTGCCGCAACAGATAGAGAGAGATCAGAGCAGCGAGGGACCAGGATCAAACTCATTCACCCAATGTCTCAAACACTTTATCCTGACACTCTGCAAGCGGACGGACACAGAGCGTGGCTCTAGTTTCTTAAAACCCTAAAGCTCTGTTCTCGTAGGGAGGTATACAATACGGATGCACAATTACACATCACAAAGCCTGTCAAGAAATGTCAGGGTCATATTTCAACCCAAAAGTAACCCTAAGTAATTTTGTTTTGTTTTTTTGCATTAAGAAAATATACATGTAGGACCATTAGGCTATTTGCATTCTGACATTATTTTTTTAAGATATGTATGAATATTTACCCCATTACCATAAGGCATCCTGATTTTTCACTTCTAGTTTTTCCATTATTATATGTTTAATAATTTATATATATATATATATATATATATATATATATATATATATATATATTACACTCACCTAAAGGATTATTAGGAACACCATACTAATACTGTGTTTGACCCCTTTCGCCTTCAGAACTGCCTTAATTCTACGTGGCATTGATTCAACAAGGTGCTGAAAGCATTCTTTAGAAATGTTGGCCCATATTGATAGGATAGCATCTTGCAGTTGATGGAGATTTGTGGGATGCACATCCAGGGCACGAAGCTCCCGTTCCACCACATCCCAAAGATGCTCTATTGGGTTGAGATCTGGTGACTGTGGGGGCCATTTTAGTACAGTGAACTCATTGTCATGTTCAAGAAACCAATTTGAAATGATTCGAGCTTTGTGACATGGTGCATTATCCTGCTAGAAGTAGCCATCAGAGGATGGGTACATGGTGGTCAAAAAGGGATGGACATGGTCAGAAACAATGCTCAGGTAGGCCGTGGCATTTAAACGATGCCCAATTGGCACTAAGGGGCCTAAAGTGTGCCAAGAAAACATCCCCCACACCATTACACCACCACCACCAGCCTGCACAGTGGTAACAAGGCATGATGGATCCATGTTCTCATTCTGTTTACGCCAAATTCTAACTCTACCATCTGAATGTCTCAACAGAAATCAAGACTCATCAGACCAGGCAACATTTTTCCAGTCTTCAACTGTCCAATTTTGGTGAGCTCGTGCAAATTGTAGCCTCTTTTTCCTATTTGTAGTGGAGATGAGTGGTACCCGGTGGGGTCTTCTGCTGTTGTAGCCCATCCGCCTCAAGGTTGTGCGTGTTGTGGCTTCACAAATGCTTTGCTGCATACCTCGGTTGTAACGAGTGGTTATTTCAGTCAAAGTTGCTCTTCTATCAGCTTGAATCAGTCGGCCCATTCTCCTCTGACCTCTAGCATCAACAAGGCATTTTCGCCCACAGGACTGCCGCATACTGGATGTTTTTCCCTTTTCACACCATTCTTTGTAAACCCTAGAAATGGTTGTGCGTGAAAATCCCAGTAACTGAGCAGATTGTGAAATACTCAGACCGGCCCGTCTGGCACCAACAACCATGCCACGCTCAAAATTGCTTAAATCACCTTTCTTTCCTATTCTGACATTCAGTTTGGAGTTCAGGAGATTGTCTTGACCAGGACCACACCCCTAAATGCATTGAAGCAACTGCCATGTGATTGGTTGATTAGATAAGTGCATTAATGAGAAATTGAACAGGTGTTCCTAATAATCCTTTAGATGAGTGTATATACACACACACTGTATATATTAGTGCTATCAAACCAATTAATCACGATTTTTTGTTTGTGTTTATATGTCTGTACCATAATATTTTATTTTATATAAAAATAAATAAATGTACATCTATATTTCACATGAAAAGTATTTTTTGACATTATAGTAATGTCGATATGATGTTATATATGTTGTGGAAAAAGGACTTTAAGCAGAATATCATTTCTTATTTCCTTTTTTGATTGAATGAAATGTAACCTAAACCTTTTTTTGATAGTGTGACCCACACATAGAAGTGCACAACTCTTGTTTTTAATGCTTGAGGGTGTTTAGGCTGTTGTTTAACATGAATTTGAATAACCATGTAAATGTCAGACTCTTATATGAATACATTTTACAATTATACAGCAATTTGAGCATACCTGCTTAATGTGTGCACACACACACACACACACACACGGAGATGATTATTAATGGGCAGAGCAAAGGGAGAACTGAAAAGATTAAAAACACATAGAGACACTGATGATGGGAAAGATATATTGGCGGAGATTGCAAGCAATCAGACATAAATTACAAGGCAATACCACAGTATGATAAGCATCGTCTATTTTAATCAGCCGCAACTGATGTCGCTTTACCCACTGAGACCTGCCCAATCAGAGAGAGAAACTCATGAAAAGAGAAATAAATCAGAGTGTGTGTGAGTCTAGTAAAGTGGGACTGTCGCCCTCATCACATCACTGTCAAGGGTACTGCTTTGACCCCTTTTTCCCCTCAAATCCACACGCATGAAAACCTTTCAGTGTAAGCACGATTTTCCTGACACTACGCTCACAGGGATTTTCACTGGCAGGTCGCATGAGAGCGCCCCTCCTGACCCACCTGGAGGGACACGTCGCCAACTCTGTTTATACAAAGCAGTGACTGCCAGACAATAACAAATGATTATTCAGAATTCAGAGGGTTCTTTGGAACATCTGGGCTTTAAATGTGAGATGTGTATGTCTACAGACGTAAAAATATCACATAAAAGGTTTGGGATGAGGCATTTCGGGTTCAGTACAAGTTAAAGGGATAGGTTACTCAAAAATGAAAAACTGTCATAATTTACTCACCCTCATGTCGTTATATTTTTACAAATGTTGGACCATTGATTTCCAATGTATGGACAAAAAACACTGAAACATTTTGCAAAATAACTTCTTTTGAGTTCCATAACATAAAGAAAGGCATACAGGTTTGGAAAGACATGAGGGAGAGTAAATAATGATAGAATTGTTATTTTGGGCTGAACTCTCCTTTAAGCTCATTCAACAGCAATTGTGACAATGTTGATTACCACACTAACCCAACTTCATTGCCATGACACAATGGCACAAACCCTAAAATGGCTAAATAATTATTTAAACAGCTTTACAGCTCAAACAAGTAATAATTAAGCTTCACATTTCTGCTTTCAAATGAGCGGATTGCTTTACTTCAGCTTGTCACACAAACAGTATGTCACACACCAACATAGCTTTAGTGAAGGAGTATTATCAGCACGGACATCATGGCAGAGGGCAAAGAGAACATTGACCAAGGCATCTAAAAAGAGAAAAAGACAAAGTGACTGTGAAAACTAATGTCTCACTGTTAGTTGTAGTTGTAGTTCTCGTAGTCTCGGAGCTAATGAAAAAAAAAAAAAACTTACATCCAACAGCAGAGTGGACCTCCCTGCCAGTGTTATTTTTGAAGTGATATTTTGTCCAGGATGTCAAAAGTCATCTAACAGTCCCGTCTCAGGATAGCATGCAAATAAATCTCAGAGCAATGTTCATGTTACATATTTTGGTTGCATTTGTGAAATAATAAACACGTAACTGGGTGTGTATCCATAATATCGATCACATCATTTTTTGAGGTATCAGCAAATATTATATTGCTGGATATGAGAATCGTATCGTGATGAACCGTCTGATTTACACCTCTAATATGTTCTACTTTAACTGCAAGGGACTCCAAAATAGCAACAAAAAAAAACACAAAAACTAAATTGAGTTGCTTTAACTTGTACTAAACCCAAAATATTCCTTTAAAGGACTCTTTTGAAGTCCCTCCCTCCATCTCTCAGCCTACGCAGTGCGAAACACTGTCACATCCTGACAGTGTCAACAAGTCTCACTTCAACTTGTTTTGGCCTGATATTGAGACATACATAATTATCACAGTTCCAAATCTGGGCTACAGGCAGGAGGCAAATGAACTGTAGCATTATTCAGGAAATTGCATCACCTCTCTGGCCAAAATCACTGATCTGGCAAAATTTAATGACACGGGCACCCTGAAATCTGCACTTCAGTCTAACCCCATCAGTCATTTTATACAATTATTAACAATTTATAGTCAACAGCTCTTGTTTACTCACTACATGTTGTGATATTTTTGATTGCTATGTGCATTAGCATTCAAATTCTTTCACACTGAATGTGTTGTCATGCATGCTATTTTTCTTTAGCATGTGCAATGAAGTGTTTCACATACAGCAAAGCGAGAGAGAAAAAAATCTTAGAATGCAGTATCCTATAGTTTTGCCACTATTTTGCTATCTTAGTTAAAGGGATAGTTTACCCCAAAAAATGAAAATATGCAGATATGCAGATTCCGTACCCTCTGATACGGAGCTACGCCAAAAGAACCTCATAAAATAATACTTGCTTGCTGGTCTGTTAATAAATTAATGCTTTGTTACGTCATTTTGCCTCCCGAGTCTTTCTGGTAGAACCCACATTTTTTCTCTTCTGGTAAGCAAAATTAAAGGATGGTCACACTAATGCAATGTCTTTCTCAAATCCACAGGCTCACCGTCATTAATTTTTACCTCTAAACAACACTGATTCATTCAAGAACAACAGCAACTTTATTTAAAGAAATCAAAACCATGAGCCCTCTCAAAATTATTCCCTGACTCTGGCACACCAAGACGTGTTGCGCTAGGTTTGGTGGTTCTCGCTTATCTTGTAACATGCCAAGTTTAAATATGAAAAGTGTAAATAAGAGGACAAGAGATTATCATAATGTCTTAAATTTCATCATAGATCAAAAAGTAATATGGACTATTTTTATGGTGATTTTAGTTTAGTTTTTTTTTTTCATATTTATAGCTTGACTGTATGAGACACCCTTTCAGTTTCATTAAAAGCAACAACAACAAGAACAGCATGAACATTCTGCTAGTGTATCTCTTTTTGCTTTTCACAGATGAACAAATGTCAGGTTTGGAACATCATGAGGGTGAGTAAATGATGAATCAGTAAATGCATTTTTAATACTTTTAAAATGACTATGACCCAATTCATTTTCTAAACAATGTTTTATATGTGATGATTGGATTAAAAAAGTTAACAATGTCACATAGGCTATTATTTTGAAAAGGTCTGTAAGGTCTAATTAACATTTGAACCAGTCCTGCAATTAGTCTCAACCACCCACGTACACAAACACAGGTGTGTGCACTTATACCATTAGAGTGAACAAAGAGCCGTTTTAAGCACTATTCTTCTTATCTGTCCGTAGTATCAGTGGGGCGGTTCAGATCACTCTCTGTCTCCGGAGACTCATTAGAGAAAGTCATCAGCAGAAAAATAACGGTGATCTGGCACAATCACAGCATGACACCCTGGGTAATATTTACAAGGCATCTGGAGTCATCCTCCGCTCTACCGGATGAAAACGTGGAGAGAATCACAGGAAAAGGGAGGAGGGAGTAATTATGAGGTAATTTAAGATTTACATCCATCAACCACTTTAGAAATACTTTTGTAGAAACACTATTTTGTCTGAGCTGCAGCATATTAGCTCAAAGGGACTATATTCGGCCTACTGTATGTCATTTCCCAAGAGGTCAATGTTTTGCAAGGCCCAGTTAACTCAGTGGTTCCCGTTCAGTCGAGAATGTCAGACGTAGTCACGCTTACAGCATGTGTTTGGGCTTACAGCATGCTGAAGCAGCTTTTGTGGACAGTTCATGTTCCCATTGCGGGAATATGACTGTCGCGGTGTTGAGGTCGAGACGCGACTTCGTCCGCGAAGCGCGAGTCACCATTACCACGCCCCGCCTTCGGGTGCCGCGTGGGGTGGGTGACAGGAGGATAGTGTTGGATGTCTCGCCCGGTAACCATTCCCTGTGGGCTCCTCACTCCTCCCTTCCACCGCAGCCGGTGGAGTCCCCTATGGTCAGCTATGCTGAATTGGGCCGCCGAGGCTGTTGGGCTCGAGTGGAACCCTCCACCGTGTCCCGCTCAGTCTCGGTTGGATGATTGGTATCTCGGGGCGGGCCGTGCTGGATCTCAGCCCACCGCCCCAGTAACCTTCTTTCCCGAAGTGCATGGAGAGCTTACTAGAACTCTCCATGCACTTCGGGGACGGCACCTTTTACTGCCGAGTGGTTCTTCCCCCCTCGCTACCCTTGAGGGAGGAGCGGTGAAGGGTTATGAGGCTATCCCTCCAGTGGAGTGGTCTGTTGCGACACACCTGTGTCCAATGGCCTCTGCATCTGTGGGATCCTTGTCTCCCCTCACAGGCCTGTGAGCTCGCGTCAGGTTTGACTTCAGAGTCTACAAACCTTAAGGGCAAGCCGCCTCATCTTTGCATGCCTTGGCGTTGTTGCAGGTCTATCAGGCCAAGACACTCATGGACATGCACGAGGGTAGTCTACACCGTGTGCTCATGAGTGAGCATCGCAGCGTGCGTGATCGATCTAGCGATGTCCATCCTAGTGGTCCAGGAGCGCCATCGTTGGCTCAGCCTGGTTGAGATGGCAGATGCGGACAAGATTCGGTTCCTGGACTCCCCAATTTCCGAGGTTGGGTTGTTCGGCGACACGTTGGAGAGCTGCGCAGGCCACCCGGTCTGTCTCAGGCACTGCCAAGCCAGGGGACAAGTGTCAGACGTAGCCTTCATCTTGGTGAAAATCCTGAGATGCACATGTCCACTTAGGTGGTGAGCTCCTCTGAAGTGAATGTGTGCTCCCGCCTAGGCGTTGACACAGAGTGCTTCGCTGACAGCTATTCTAGAGTTGGGGGCTGGGCGACACCTATAGTCGAACCACTGCTTCTCGTGGGCTCCCTTCTCATGAAGCCAGTTTCACTTGAGCCCGGTTTGAAGTGTCGGCTTGCTGCGCCATTCCCCTCCTATGGACTGGATGTACGTGTGCAATTCTTGCTCCAGTAGAGTTCCCTCTTAAACGAACCCTGTTGAGTTCCTCCACACCCTCCGGCGACGATCGCGGCGGAGCGTCCGAAGCCAGGCCTACCACTCGTATGCACTGGTGGAACTTGTGCTAGGCTGGGTCCATATGTTGCGATCCCCACGGTGATCCCATATGTGTATTCTTCCACGATACGGCTCCCTACGGCGAGCCCGTGTCTTCCCTTGGCAGAGCTTTCTGCCGTCACTGTCTGGTGAGTAGCTCCCCCCGGTTATAGGCTGGAGCCTCCCCAGTGGCATTCCATATGTTGTACTGCCCGTCAATTCGCCAAGTCCGAATTGTGTATTCTCCACGTTATTTCCCTGTGAGCAGGATGTGGCTTCCGACTTTCCCAGTGGTCCTGTAGGAACAGCAGTGACTTCCCTGGCCTAAAGCCCTGTCCCTTCTCCGCCTTAAATCGCGGGGGGATCAGGAAGCTTCTGTCTAGGCAATGGAAGGTGGCAGCGCTCGTCGTCGTCGACTACGTCTGACGTTCTCGACTGAAAGGGAACGTCCTGGTTGCGTATACAACCCACCGTTCCCTGAAGGAGGGAACGGAGGACGTAGTCCCCTCGCCACTACTGCTGGACCACCGCTGACTCCGGGGGCAGCTCGGCTCCTCAGCGAAAAAGCAACTGGTGCGTGCGTTCACTTCTGTGTTTATACCCACGCTGCGGGGCGGAGCGTGTAATCACGCACGGCAATGTTGAATTGGCTTGATTAAATAGTAGTACGAAGAAGACAGGCTCCCTAAGCATGATCCCCATTCAGTCGACCTTTTTGACTCAAAGGCCCCCCATTGTCCAACAAAATTTTCAAAACCCCCAGAAACTGGGACACAAACAGAAACAATAGTTATTGAGGGGAAACATTACAAAAGAAATATTATTTCTTGAGTTTATTAGCATTTTTAGCATTTGTATTAATAATAATAATAATATGCTCATTTTAATAATTTCAAGTCATTCCGTGACCCACTTAGAAGTATAATGAGGGCTCATAGTGGGTCTCGGGCCGGCCCCCTGGTTGAGAACCACTGCAGTAACTTTCTTTATTGTTGGCCATTCAAAATCAGCATTCACAAAAATGGCAGATTTCAAATCACATACTTCCACAACTGCCATTGAGATGAATAGATATGTAAACAGATAACGGGAATGCTAAATGATTGAAACATGCATTTTCTGTGAAGCTGTTTGAAACATTATGTAGTGTAAAGAGCTATACAAATAAATTAAATTGTGTAAAATAAATAAATAAATAAAAACAGTTGGGATGTACACCATTTCTATTGTAGGATCTACAACATCTCTCTCTGCTGCTGTCTGTCTCTCTATCCATCTATCTATCTTTTTCTGTAGGCCCACTTTGTTTAAGTGATCTCTCTCGATCTCTCTCTTCTCACAGCGGGTTGCATGAGGCCAGTGGAAGACAAATCTGTCGCCAACAGGGTCTTGGGACCAGAGAGCAGGTGGCATAGGCAGAGAGGAAGTCAAACAGAAAGTGAGCGAGCAGGAGGTAAAATGAGAGATAGAGGGGAGAGTGGGTGATGAGGAGACAGAGAGAGAGAGAAAAAAAAATGTAACCTAGCCACAACTTCTGGGTCCTCTGGGCTACGCACATGCAACGACAAACTCAAGCGGTTTGAAATTTGACAGGAGCTCCAAGGCCTGGGAAAAAAGTTTATCCCCGGTTCACGTCAGGCCACCAGGCTCACAGTGAAATGAGACAAAACAAAGCCAAAGTGCAGCTTAGCATAAACTGACTGAAGCAGATAGTATACCGCATGAATTAGTGAGCTGTCTGTGACTGATCAACAAAGGCCCACATAATTTAGTGTAGCATAGCATAGCATCTTTCTCTTGCATATCCAAGACAAACCTCACTCTGGAGAGGATGCATTACCCCGAGGATGTGTCAGTGGCGTACCAAAGGATAGTGAGGAATGAGGGTGAAATACAGCGTGAAAGGACACTAAACTTCCATTGTTTTGTTCCCAATCTGACCTAAGAAGTATTTAATCCAATGGGACTTTGCCAAAGTTTAGGAGCACACACTACCATATGTGCTACAGTATGTGGACTATCAGCCAAAAACCGAATCTGGTGTCATGGATGTCCTAGTTAGTTAAGAAACCCATGGCCTGGTTTCACAGACAGGATTTAGATTACGCCAGGATATTAGGCCTTCGTTCAATTAGGACATTTATGTAGCTTTTATAAACATACCTTACTGGTCTGCATCTTGAGACAAAACAATGGCACTGACATATTTTAAGATACATCACTGCAAGTTGCTTTCAGTTAAAACAGTTAAACATGCAGTTTTCATTTAAACATGCATTTTAGGACTAGGCTCAAGCTTTGTCTGTGAAACCGAGGGATTGGAATCTAACTTGGAACTAACAAACTACTTAATGTTAAATAAACTTGGAGCAAACCAACGTTCATTCCTTAACATTAGTTGGTTAGTTAGTCTAACTAGAAATCTAACTAGGAGCTAAATAACATTAAAGAACCCATGAAATCTTATTTGGAACTAAACAACTATAACATTAAAGAACCTTAGAGCTAACCAACATTAGATTTCATGAGTTCTTTAAAATTTGTTCTAACTTGAAGCTAACTAATGTTAAAGAACCCATGAAATCTAACTTGGAGCTATCTAACGTACAATAGATTTTAATGGGTTCTTTATCATTGTTGGTCAGACATCATACCTACTGTTTTGTGCCTCCTCTCTCTCACTGTCCAACTCAAGTGTCACTAAATCAGTTTATCTCACATCACTTTCTCCACCCAGTGACCCCCTTTTTTATTTTACACACAGTCATTCTGCATTTACTCAGTAAATGTGCATTCTGCACTCAGCCAGCTACAAACCCCCCACACACACACATTTCTGCCTAACTATATCCATAGCTGACCTTTGGCTCTGTGTGTCTTCTGTGCTACTTTAGGGAGCCCCAGTCCACTAACTCTTAATGTCAACAGGAGGAGATGAGCTTTAATATTTCATCATCCTTCCTCCCGCCTTTACTCCTGCCAGACATTCACAGAATAACATAAACTACATGGCGACAAAATGATTTGAGGGTTCACCTTATCTTTATGGAGGTAAACCGCATCGCAAGCACACAGGCACACAAATAAAAATCCCCCAAAGACACACACATTCAGCTTGTTTCCCTCTACACAATTTTAGAAACAAATTGAACTGCCGGTAGCAATACTGTTCCCCCTCTATCCACCAACCACTGTGCATACTGAGCAAATACAGTCCACTATGCAGCACTGCATTACAGAGGGAGAGTAAAGAGTAAAAGAAAGTGATAGAAAGGGAAAAACAGTAAGGATTGATATAAATGATGTGTTGGATGCGGTGGAGCCCTGGGCAGGTGGGGGCATTGGGATGAGGGTTCGATCAATGGCAATCAATGTTTGGAAGGCCAGACATTCATCTTAATTCCGACTAATTAGGACAGAAGCTCAAAGGCGGCGAGTGTGTTGTGTGAAGTGAAGAGGATGACAAAAAATAAGCTTGTTGTTTACACAGAACCACTACTGGTATATTGGTTTAAGGCCTGGTTTGGTAACACAAAAGACGCATTTGAATCGCTGATGAACACAACACATTCTAGGCACTTGAGTCCACTTTCACCAGTTTTGCCCCCGAGCAAGATGTATAGCCTGAGGCTGATCTACAGTACAATGTACTATCCCAGCAATTAGTGTAAATTGCTTTGGATTAATAGCATCAAAAGCATAGTTTTGTGGGGTGGACGATGATCCAATAATAACTGGTCAATACTAAATATGGCATGTTTTTAAAATTATCAGCAAAACCGTAAGAGTTTGACAGTGCAGACTTATAGCAGATTACTGATTGTGCCATTGGTTTTAGTGTTTTTTTTTTTTTTTACAAATTCTGTATTTGTGAAAAAGGCAATAGGGTTATATTTGGATTAATAAATAAAAATACTATCTAAAGTATAAATCAGCTTATTTAAAAACAATTTTTTATCAAGTAAAAAAAAAAAAGGTAAATACTATGTTAAATAATAAAATAAAAGAAACAATAATCCATATCAGTCAACCACATCAGGTCCAAAATGTTCTGTGATCTGATCAAAACCATATATAGAGGTTCTACAAAAATGCATGATGTTCGTAGGCTACAAGCTAATTCATCCTGACATCTCAGATAACAGTGAAAGACCACCTTCTCACCAGGCAATCATCCATTGCACTAAAACAAGGATCATGTGCCAATTACATGCAGCTTTTCATGGGAACAACCGTGTGATGAGAAAAATTGGAAAAGTCAATACACGCACAAGATTTCCCCAGTTTGCCTGACAACAGCACGCACTAGCATGTTGAAGCACACGTGAAGTTAACAGACACTTCAATAAATTAACTGCGCAAATACGTCACGTTTTTGTATTCAAATTTTAGATTAAAATTTGGGGTTACACTTTATTTTGATAGTCAACTTTAGACTTGCTACTAACAATAAGTAACTTTGTAACTAAACTAACGTTACATGTCAACGAACTAACTATCATTCATTTGCAACTACATGTCAACTACCTATAAGTCAGAGTATTAGTTGACTGTTGGATTAAGGTTAGGATTACAGTTAGTGTTAGTAGAATCAATCAGACATGGCATGGGGTGTATTCCAGAAAGCAAGTTTATCTTACCGTAAAACATACCCTGCATCTCGGTTGATTAAACTAAACCTTGCTTACTCGACGGTTGCTGGTTCCAAAAAAACGCGTCCGGGAGTAAGTTCATCCAACTCGGAGTACGTTCATGGTTAACACTATGGTTAACACACAAGACATTCTCAACAGAGCGTCGAATCGACGAGTTACCATGGAAACGCCATACTACTTCTTCTTTTGTTTAATGCTGATTTACATACTTAGTGCATATCGCCACCTATTTGGTGGTTGTGCAATCATTTTTCAATCTTTTCGTTAAATGTGAATAATAACTATCTTCTGTTTGATGTTAACTACATAATAAAAATGAGAGACTGATTAAACTAAATAGTCTGTGCTTGCAAAGATAACATGGCTGTATAAGTTGTTGTTGTTTTTTTGTCATTTTGCTTCCACATTCCTTGAAAGGGAAGTTATATCATATATCATATAATAGCCTATATCATATGTCTTTGTTTATAAAAATACATATCAGAAAACGTCTATGCTATAGCATAAAAAAAAAGTCTGAATGCAGCGATGTGTGAGATGAAAATTATATAGCTATATATTATAATAAAATTAACATTACCTTGTTTTAATATAACTTTATATATCGATATAACTATAATATAATATAATATAACTTGCATACCCTGAAAGTTACCTCCGTTTTTGGAACCGAAAGTTGACGTTATCAGCTTACTTATTCCCTTAAACATACACAGGTATGTCACTTAACCTGCTTTCTGGAATACCCCCATGTAGTTGCAAAGTTACTTATAGTCGGTAGAATGTCTGTTGGGGGACCATCAAAATGAGCAGATATGAAGCAGACAGTCTACTAATACTCCAATGAATTAGTTAACATGTAGTTGCAAAATTACTTATAGTCAACAGAATGTTAATAAGGAATCATCAAAACGTGTTAGCAGATATTAAGCATAGGGTAAGTGTACCTGTTAAGTCCACCAAAATCTAAGTCTAGGTTTTTTTTCATAGATATTGACAGTTTATAAGAAAAATAATTTGTTAAAATGCAAGATTTATCTCTCATTTGTAAATGTATTAATTAGTTGATGTACATTTTAGAATATAAAATTAAGATAATTTAGGATTAAAGTCTGGCATGTGCTTAATTGGTACTTTGGCACCATTTAAGCCTGCATGTGTTCCAAATAAGCCCATATCATCATTGATTCACAAAATATAAAAATGTATTGATTTTAAAGAAGTAAAACATCAATATATTTATTCAGTGACAGGGAAGTATTAAAAAAATTCCTTTTGCTAATGTTTGATTAGAGTTCTGGGTGGGATGGGTAGGTGTTAGTGGCCGGTGGTTTGGAGCGTTAAGTCGGCTTGACTGGAGTTGTAGCTGGAGTCAAGCTGGAAGTTTGACCGGGTGTATCTCGGGAAGGAAGCCGAGTTGGGGCTCCATACTCTGGGTTTAGTAGGGCCTCCTAAATCCATAACTCTGGAGTTATGCCCAAAGTTCCACAGGAAGTGACCACATCTTGGGAAGAAAGCCGAATTAGGGCACAATACTCCTGGCGTATAGGGGGCCCACTGGGAGTCCGGAGCCCCAACTCAGCTTGGGTCCCGAGTTTTGCCCGGTCAAAGCTGGACAGGAAGTGGCGGTATCTCGGAGCCGGACGGTTCCAGGGTCTAAGGACTGAGAGTCCCTCTGGGACTTCTCCATGCCCGGAATCTCAAGCCTCAACTCCGCTTGGCTCCCGAATTATGCCCGGTTATACATAAAGGACTTTAGGATAAAACAGGCTCTATCTCATTTGAATGAATGTGTGTAATTTGTAGGTCTATCTAAATATAGTTGTAAATTAAGGTAGTAAGTAAGGTAAGGTTAAAAGGTTAGTAAGGTAAAAGCACACAAAGAAATGTTATCATTAAACACTTTCAGAAAATGTATCAAAGTTTGCAATTAGAGGGATTCTTCATTGAAACACATAAGGTGGTCTTAAATGGTTCCACAGTGAGAAATGGTGAAAAATGTAAAGATATGTTTACAAATTCATGCATGGAGCTTAAATATACTGTGGACTAAGTATCATAGTAATTTTCATTGTGCCCACATTGAGAAATGTTACGTTTTTTTCATTCAAGATTAGCTTGTGTTGGCTATAGTGTGCATGCGTTTTGTGGCACTGTACCTTTTAAGTAGCCTGGCTGCGCCCTCCTACGCACTTCCGCTCAATTTCATTTTCCTTCAGTACTACGTCTGGGACTGCTGTATATTCTTAGGTTTCCAGAAATAAATTTTTTGTAGGACCAATCAGCGAACAGAGGGAGTGGCTGAGAACGATGACGTTGATGTGATCACACACATGACTGGCGTCGGCCAATAGTGTGACGTACAACACAGACGCGCTGCTCTATCAAACTACGTGAAAAGACTCGAGGCACAGAGAGAAGGAAATGAATAGTGGAATAAAGTCGTTATTTTTGTTTGTTTTTGCGCACAAAAACTATTCTCGTCGCTTTATAAACTTTATAAAAGACAGACATCTTATTCTAAACATAATCGTCTGATCATTCGGACTTGTTGTTTCCGACCGGTTTCGGCGCATGACATTACGTTACGACCACACGTTAGCGATTGGCTATGGCAGATCCTGAGTGACTCTGGGCAGATCCAATAGTTTTGAACTTTAACAGAGAACCCGCCTACAAGGAAGTAAACGTTTCTCAATGGAGAGAGGCCAGACTCTCTGTACAAATGAAATGTACGAGAGTCTGGTAGAACCAGGCTACCTTTTAAGCCCATCTTAAAAAAAAAGTTAATTTATGAAAATAATCTTCTCTACAAAATGTATTTATCTGTAAATTAATGTAAATGAATCACAAAACATTTATTGTTTGCAGTTCACATGCTTAATTCTTTGGCAGTCTAGCCTTTCTGTAAGGCACCTAAGGTTGTAAGGTTTGACATAGAGATTAGCTTTGAACGCAAGCTAATAAAACTCATCTTTCCATTTAAAGGAAAATTATATAAAATGATAAAGTACTATTTGTTCATACACAAAAAACAATACATGTATCTCTTATTATACATAATATCTTTGTAGTTACCAAAGAAATGGCTGAAAATTGCAGAAATGTGTTGATTTCTGAAGGGTCCCGAAACACCAAAGTTTTGGGGTGACTCTGTGTCATAGACATGGTTCGAATTACGTGGGAGCCAGTGGGAGCTGAGCTCCCATAGAGAGAGGATGAGCTCCCATGAAAGCAGCAAAATCATACACCTGCGGGGGTCTCTAAAAATCATCAGCACCATTATTTTAAATGACAAATAAAGCACTTTTTCATTCAGACTACTGTAGCGTGACTTTAAAGATAGGACAAGATGCCAAAAACATGGATCTCACGGGATCTCGGATCGTCATCACACTACATCCTTATGCTTCGCTTTCTGACAGGACTTTTACTGACTTTTCTCAACTCACAGAAGTGACGTCAACGTCCGATCTAGCAGTAGCATAACCCATCAGGCAAGTGTTATTTTAACATAGGCGTAATTTGCGGGTGGGACACGTCCCCACCACTTTTTGCTAAGGTCGATATTGTCCCCACCACTTTTGAAACATCTCGCGGCACTAATATAGGCCTACCAATACAAATAAATAAAACATCTTCAGTTAACTAGCAGAGCATTAATTTAGTTCGTACTGTGTTCTCTTGTGGCTCGCACACAGTCTTCACTCGGACGCACGCTTCAATCCGTTGTGGAGACTCTCTATTCGTTCCGGTGAAATTACAAAACAAAATGCACACAAACGTGTCCTTGCCTGATATACAACCACTGATAAACATAATCGGTTTTGGTGAGAAAAAGAAAAAAAGTGCGGATTAGAACCCAGAACCTCTAACAGGCTTGGCAAAAGTTCTGCCACTGGACCATTTAAATACACACTTAAAATTGTTGGATCTGTTTATTTATTCACGTGAAAATTCTCACCACTAACAACATATATTAGACCTCATTAAACGACAAATTAAACCAAATGTACTATTTAAATTGAATTGTGTTAGCAACGCTTTTTTATTAAACATTTTTATTTATTTACATTAAACTACACTGCGCCTGCTCATAGGCTACTTTTTTTAAAGAGACCCCCACAAAGACGAAATCATAATTCGAACCCTGGTCATAGACAGTATATAAACTGGACACAGCGACCCCATTGGATTCAACGATGACAAGTGAAGTCAAATAGAAGCTCTTACTTCCTGGGGGTCGAGCGTACTGCGCAGACTCAAACTGAGCTTGACGACGTAGATGTGACGTGAGCAACCCGTCTGTCTTCTAGTAGCTGTGCCAAGAGAAATCTGAATCATTCCCTTCCGAAACTTGCAGAGACGGAGAGTGTGAGTAGGATGTGTCCATGAGCTAGCAGCAGGAGAAACGTTTGCTATGTATTCTGATTAATTATTTTGTCACTTTGCCTCCACGTCCCCGCGATTGCCCACGAGCTTCTCCTCCTGTCCATACGGTAATCTCTCTACTGTGCGACAGAGAGTCGCGTGGTTATGACGCAATCGTTAGCCTAATTTTACAAAAATTGCTTCTACGGGGCCATAACGGAAGCTGCAAGGTAATGAAGCCTTTTATACATTTTCGTGTTTCTTTAGAAATAAATAATGGACAAATGGAGTCTTTAAACGCCTCAGATGTGAAGTTATTCGCTGTCAAAGTGACGCCAAAATGAATGGGAGTCAATGGGATGCTAACAGCAGGTGGGGGTCCGCTAGCCAATGGCGGCGCCCGGGGGTACCTTCAAAATAATAGAAAACCCTGCCCCCCTGCTCTGTGTGAGGTCCCCTGAGACAGCATGCACATGGGTGGGGCTAACTCAACATTGCCAAATGTGATTGGTATACAATAAAAAATGCCAGGGAAGTAACAAATCACTGGATTGGTTAAATAATGAGCAGCATAAAATATTATTTTCTCTTTTTTTTATTTGACTTCAGAGTTGAAAATGGGCTTAAAGGGTACATGGGCTTACCCTACTATTACCTTCATGACTGGTAGTTGGCATAGTTGCAAATTTACTTAGTGGTGGACTATATCGAAATAAAGTTTTACCAAATTTGGAAATAGATTCTAAGCTAACTTTTTTTTTGCGCTCCCCTCGAAGTCCGCTCATAATTGTTCACAGGACACGCATTAGAGATGCATGTTACTACCACGTGTAAAAAGAGATCTGTTTCGACTGACCACTTGACCAGAGACGGGATCTTTATACCAGGTGTAAACAGGGCCTGCAAAACTCAGTAAACCTTTTATTTGCTTCTACAAATAACTGTGATGAATATGAACATAATTGGTGATACTTTCTTTTAAATTTACAATGGGATGACACTCTCTGGCTACTTAACCTGAAAAGAAAGATCAGATTTCAATTTGCAGTGTGTTGTTGTTGTTGTTGTTGTTGTTGTTGTTGTTGTTGTTGTTGTTGTTGTTTAGATGAGCTGTTAGTAGATTCACACTGTTATGTATGCCTTATATGGACCGAGATGGTGGGGTCCTATAACTTTTAGTAACATTTAAAACCATAACGTATTCTACTATTATGGACAGTCAAGATATGACCCAGGTTTGAGGATGAAATATTCTCACAAAGCTAGAAAGCAGGTAAAGAATATAAAGATGTAAAGACATCATACAGTTGGGATTAAGTGGCTGGATGAGACGTTGGGCTGTGCTGACCAGGCTGGAGAATTTGGGAAGGTCAGTGATAAAAGCTCATCATGCATACTGCTGCTGAGAGAAAAGTGGAGAGCTTAAAATACTGAAGAAGTGTGGGTGATGGGCCCTGCCACACCACAACTGCCTCAGTGCGTCACACAAGAAGCGCAGAGATGGGAGCTGGCTGAAAAGACCTTTATAGCGCCGTCTGTGTGTATGATTGTTTCCGATCGCTATCCGTCTCTCTAGATGTCTTCAGGCTTTCAGAGGACGTTACACTGAGATGGCAGCAATAAACCACATCATTAGATTCAATCTCACTCCACTCACAAACATATCGAGCTGACCGTTCCTCATTCAGTGAAAAAAAGTCACTTTCTTTGAATAGGGTACAAAATGGGACTGAAGCTCTTAAAATATGAAATATATGTTTTTTTCTTTTTCAACAGATTGTCAAACTCTGGATCGGTCAAAACAAAACAAAACAAATTACCATCAATTAAAATATCATTCAGTAGGAGCTAGCTAACAAGGGACCAAATGTTGTTTTGACATTTACAAATATAGTCATCACAATAATATTTGTAAACACTGATAAAAAGGCATTCAAATGTCAAGGAATGTCATTACCTCTGAGCTGGGACAGGCCAAATAATTAAATAAATGTGAGGAAAAAAAATCATAATTTCAAACGGGATTTAAAATATTTAATTTGCTTAAAACTAGCTAGATTTCATGCTAGATTAATTTTATATTAGATAATTTATCTAATGCATGTAATCGTTTTCACAAAAACAACAAAAGCGTGGAATTTGTGCCTCTATGGCTTCATAAAAAAAAGTAATGGGACACCAAGGTGTACCGTATTCATGAAAAGTGCAGAGTAAGCTGAAATAGTATAGTAAACTAGATGTACCGCATGGCGGTACAAAATATGACCCGCTGCTCAGGCCTGCACTGGCTTTCCACAAAAATAAAGGACGTGGAGCAATTTGGCTGTATTGCGTGTTTATGTATATACCTAAAAAAAGTAGTAGTATGTGCATGTCTGTCTGTGTGTGTATGTTTGTGTGTGCACATGTGTGTTTGTTTGTGTGTGTGTGTCTGTGCATGTGGATTTGTATGTGTGTGTATGGGTGTGTGTCTGTGCGTGTGGATGTCAGTGTGTGTGCATGCTTGCGTTTGTTTGTATTCCTGCATGTGTGTGTGTGACAGTATCATCCTAAACCAGCAACCCTTCGCTCAACAGAGGATGTCAAGTTAATCATACACATGAAATATGGTGCAGTTCTGAACATCTCCACTGAAGATAGGGGCGATTAAAGCAGAATAATATTGCATTTTCATTTTTTATGGGAGGGGCGCAAATCACAAATGAGTGATTATGGGCTAGGTTGATGTGGGCCCTTAAGACCAACATACCATAAAAATTTCTTCATCCTCGGTTCCACGGTTCAAGTAGTTATTTAGGAAAAACTGAATTTTTGGGGTTTGGGGGGGCCCAGCGCGGGGGGGGGGGAGTGGCCCCCGGGGACCAAACGAAAAAGTCTAGTGGGGCTACATGCTCACCAAATTTCATGTTCCCCGGTGTTTCGGTGTCCCTGGTATCGTTGACGGAAAATTCAGTAGATTGACAAAAAAAAAAAAAAAAAAACTTTGACAATCCCTATATGACCGCTTTCGCTAGCTACGCTAGCGGCGGTCATAATAACTTTTAACACAGGGCTATGAAAACTTCGATTGGAAAAACATGCCGTTGAGATAGAAGGATCGAGGGAAGAAAAACAAGTGAGAGCGAAGGACATTCGCACACGCTCACAAACACTGTCTGAGATCACCACTCAAACTGTCTTCCCTAACTACCGGCTGTATTATCCGAACATGTCTGAATATCACCCTTCCTATCTCTCTTTCATATTCATCATTCTCCAATTCTCCCTCCTTCTCCTGCCATCCCAGTCTTCCCTCCCAGCCTCTTAAGACCACTCGGCGAACTCTATAAATACGGCTTCCCCTCCACTGCTGCGTCTCACATTTCAGATCAAATTATCCAATCCAAATCCAACATGTTCCCCTGGCCTGACAGCTGAGCACTGGCGTGTGAGGTTCTAGTGTCGGAACATCGATATCTTCACTGCACGAACGCCACAGTCTTCCCTCAGGGGAACAATTAGAACCTGAGCAGCGAAAAACTTCCCCGGTTACTCTGGTTCTGGTTCCAGGCAGTGTTAGTGTAGAACTAAGTGCCTGTGATTCAGATGTCAAAACAGATGCCCTCTGACATGAGCCTGAAGGCAGATCACATCACACAAGAGAATGAATGCTGGCGGCATGCAGGTGTGCAATTACTGAATATGCAAGTACTGGATGATCACACCTGTTAGGACCTTACACTGCAGGAGTGGGGGAGAGACATGGCTGCATCCGAATTTCTTTCCGAAAAGTTTAATAGTAGGCTACACTTAAAAAAAAGATGGTTCTTTAAAGGTTCTTTACACGTAGTAAGACGTAAAATAAAGTGTTCTTTTTTTAGTTTAACAGAACATGTAAGTGTGAGCAGCTCTGTTCAATTAGGGACACTCATCTTTTCTTCTCCACAAGTAAGTAACTTATTACTTTATATGCTGGTCAGCACCAAAAGACTATAATCTGAACAGTCTACTGAAATTTTTTAATTTAATTAATTAATTAATTTTTAGATTTTAATTTTTTTTATTAGATCGGGTAACATTTTAATCTGTCATATGGTCATCATGTTACAATGTGCCCCTCACATGTTACAACATGCCCTATCTATGGGGCATGTTGTCACATTTTACTTCCATTCTTTCAGGGGAAATCAAGAAAAATATATACACTGTATTAAAGAAACAGAACCACATAATTGTACTAGACATGTGTGAAATTAATGTGGAAAAGAAATTCCCTGAACCCCAAGTGGATTTACACAAACTGAGAAAGTCAAAAAGTGTATCTGTAAACTGTGTCATCCTGAAGAACCATATTCTGAATTGGTTCTTTGTGTCAAAGTTTAGGGTTCTTTATTCCTGCCTTTTTGTTTTTCAAATCTGTAACTGTCAAAGCCGCCTCATTACTGATTTTCTGGAGCTCATGCTGCTGTACAACTACACAGGCTGTCAACAAACTCTCAACAGGTAAATTATTTCTTTCTTAAAATGTCTATAAATTTTAACTTTAAAAATTAATCAGTCATGTCTTTTTCTCTTTTTAGTTTAACAGAACATGTAAGTGTGAGCAGCTCTGTTCAATTAGGGACACTTATCTTCTCTTCTCCACAAAGTAAGAAACAGATATTGAATTTATGATCCATATTGTAAGGATTTTTAATTATTACTTTATGCCTAAACACCCAGTCACAAGAAAACATCAAAGCTATCATGACTTTATATCACTTTTTCCTTTTAACACCATTTTTGCACATTTTGGCCTTCATAAATATAACTGTTTTTACATAATCAATTGGAAGAGACAAACTTTAACTCTTAACTCAATTGTGTATTTCAGATGCTGTCCCGTATCATAACCTCATCGTCTGCAGAGAGAAAGTGTCACTCAGAATACACACATAATGAAGGACGTAAAGACATTATAGAGCATTGTAAAGATATTTCACTGGAACTTCATTACATCTGTATCATGTTTTTGCTACAATTTGCCATGTCAGTAAAAAGTAGAAGTTCCTAACTGACACAACGTCCTTTTTTAATATGTAAAACCCAAACAGAGGCAACAAAATATTATAAGACCAGGCAGATAGAGGACTAAAAAAAACAATATTCAATAAATAATATATAAAAATAATGTTAATAACACTAATATGAATAATATGAAGATACTATTATTAAAAAGGTTATTTATAACACCATTAAGGTATAGCACTTTCGAAGCATTGTTCTTTATGGAACCTTAGTAAAAGGGTTCTATTTATTACCAAAAACGATTCTGCTATTGTTACAAGCCAAAGAACCCTAATTTGGTACTGTTTAGAACCTTCTTTTCTTAAAGCTGCAGTGTGTAAGATTGATAGCTAGTGGTTGAAATGGGTACTGCAGTCCAAATTCAAAATATTGGGAGAGTGTTGTTCCTCCTCCCCCTCCTCCTCCTCCTTGCTGTGTCTCAATTCGCCTACTTATACTACGCCCTAAAACTAAAAATATGTACTCTTTTTGTGAAGAAAAAGTAGATAGCCTACTTTTGAGTGTGTAGCAAAAAAGTAGACTAGCTTTGGGACATACTAACATGTCAAACAATTGCGTCTTTAACGGTTGCTCTCTGTTGCATCCTGTCACAGTAAACTGGCCTGTCAATCATCTTTTCACAGTTAAAATCCTCCACGTTTAATTTAATTTCACGTCCTACCATATCGGAGAGAAATGCAGTGGCACGTTGATCTGCAGTCGCGGAGAACTCTCCTCATATTAATGCATAATGATGCATTTAAAAGTTAATGGCCAAATGTATCTTTATAAAAGTCAACATTGTTATTGCAGATGAAAAATACCACGGATAACATTAAATATATATATATTTTTTTATCAGGTTAAACTTTGATTAGTCACTCAAACCTTTTTCGAAACCTCTCACTGTCGGTCACGCATATCCACCATGTGCTGTCGTTTTTTAACACTTTTTACTCATGTTTGTAGTTCTGAACTGGATCCTCCTCCAAAGCGCAATGGGTTGTGGGCAATATTAGCCGTTATAGTGAGCACGGAAATAGTAGACCATCTGGGGACTTCTGGCACACTCTTTTCAACATACTATGCTTTAGGACACACTTATTTTAATCTCACATACTGTTTAGGGTGGATAGTATATACATTGAGACACGGGGACTGTGTTTTATGGCAACTGGCAACCTGGGGTGTTGAAATACTACTGGGTAAATTGGCAGTGGGCGGAATCACACAGACGAAAACAAAAACAGACATTCCCGAAACGCACATTTCAAAGTAGAATAATTGGCTGTAGCATTGTTTTTCAGAGAAACAGGTATGTAAACTTAGCATGTTTCCTAAATATCTAAAACATTATGGTATTTTTATGCTTTAGAATAGTCAAAAAATTACATACAGCACCTTTAACAGCATATTTAAAGGGATAGTTCACCCAAAGATGAAAATTCTGTCATCATTTACTCACCCTCAAGTTGTTCCAAACCTGTATGAGTTTCTTTGTTCTACTGAACACAAAGGAAGATATTTGGAAGAATGTCAGTAACCAAACAGATCTCGGTCCCCATTGACTACCATAGTATATTTTTTTCCTACTATGGAAGTTAATGGGGACCGAGATCTGTTGATTACAAACATTCTTCCAAATATCTTCCTTTGTGTTCAGCAGAACAAAGAAACTCATACAGGTTTGAAACAACTTGAGGGTGAGTAAATGATGACAGAATTTTCATTTTTAGGTGAACTATCCCTTTAACTCAATATTCATTTGCCGATGGCGGCCATGTATTTCGAGATGCGCGAATGTCCTCAGACAATATAGCTGCACCTTGAACAAAAGACACCGCATGCCAGTTTTCAAGTCAAACTGACTGATTGTTGCATAGCTAAAGCCATATTCATGTTTTGTCATTTTATAGCATGTCATTTCACACGACCACAGACTGTGTACAAGAGGGCTAGCTGTTTTAGTGGAAATGACCACACCCAATTCAAATATTTTGGCACCCTGTTGCAAAAGTGAATTAAAATTGACAACCAGGCTCCAGAGAATATTTCTGCACAGGTTTGGTTCTTATCAGGCAAAAAACCTAGAACTAGCTCACAAAAGTAGGTTTTCTTAAAAAAAAAAAGAAAAATAAATTTTCACCAGGATGACATCAAATCCAATATGCTTTCTGTCAAGCATCCCAATGATATAAGACACTTGAGTCTGTGACAAATGGTTTATGAGTTCTGAGCCATTACATACTTTTGATCACAGTGGCGCCACCATCAGGTCAATTGGGGTGAGCCTTGGCAACAGACAGGTTGGGTCTACTGCCATCCCTCAAAGTTTCAAGTTCTTACTTGGAAATTCTATCAATTACAACAGGGTTTCAGCATACACACTTGAACCCCCAATAATGAAGCAAAAGCATCCAAGCACCAGAAGGGATATGATGCTATTGAAATGCCCTTTAGTGTTGTAATAGGCCTAGCCCCACAAATGACTTGAGCAATATGCCCCCCCACATAGGTCAGTAGAAATAAGCTTTGTGGTGCATATCTGAACAGAAACCATGTAAGCTGAATAAATATTCAGTAAGTGTAGTATGTGCAAATACAAACACTACAACATTATTATATTAAACATTTATTAATATCACCAGAAGTCACATGACATTTCCAGTTATTTTTGGCCATAGCCATATTCTTTAACGTCGATGGGGCCGACAGATGCTCTTTCCCAGCGTAGATCTGAGGAACAAAATGATTAGTGAGAACTAAAGCCATGTATGACAATAAGTTATCAGAGTTAATCCAAACCTGTAAGCAGTTGATCACTTCCACTTCTGATGCTACAAGTTGTGTCACAGCAGCCACACACCTGGTCAGAACCATCTGCAGACACCCACCTGACAAAAAACAAACCCTCAATTAAGTTAAAGAAACTAATTACCTGTACACTTATCTAGCAGGCAACATACCCATTAGCAGAGAATGAACAAGCTTTCTGTTCAGAACTTGGAGAGGTTGCCACCTTCAAAACACATGTGATGTAGACCTGCAGAGACAATTGCTTGTACACCATGGCAGCATATCATACAAATGGTTACACAACTACAAGACATACATACCAGCCCACTGTCTGCTTGCTGGAACCTAAACGCCTCTAGCTGAAACCCTAGCTTATCACCTTGAGTCCGGGGCATAAAGTGAGACGTGGAGCCTGTGAGCTTGGCATCAACCAGGCACCTGTGAACAGAACCCAGTTAGAAGTCAGGCAACCCTTCTGGAAGCTGGGATACATGAGGTAGCACCTCTTACCCATTATTCTCAATAAAGGAGTATCTGGGGACAGAAGCAACATCAGGGACTGCAGTAGCCACGCAGCTGTCCACAAACACACGGACGGGAACATGGCTGTACAAACGCACTGATGCTTCAAGATTTATCATGTCACCCAGGAAGTACTGGTTAGAAGGTCTCTCAAATCTCCAGTCATCTGCAGAGAGAAGAGGAAAAAAAAAAAATTAACAGATTCACAAACATACTACAAATCTGTTTAGCCTACACCAACCAGTCATGAGCTTGAGGGAGAAGACAAAGACTTCCTCTGCAACCTTAGTTGAGGCATATGGGATCCAAGTGGGCATTAAGGCGTCGCTGATCACATTATGTGTTCTGTAGGAGTTAAACAAGCGGTCATCTCTTGCCCATGAACGGCAAGATTAGAACATCCGGTGAGCCTGAATGAATTGAATCCTCACCTTGGATAATGACACTCGATACCAACCACCGCACCACTGCTCCTGACAATAGGAGTACCATATGAAGCCTCTTGTGGGGTGTAGATAATGTTGAACTTATAGACAAGCTCATCCTCAGTCACCTAAACAGAAAGGTTAATAGAAGAACAGACACATGGATGGTTCAGAATACCTATGATTGTCACAACAGAACCTTACCATTGATGTGCTGCTACATCCATGCAGTTCAGACTCAAAGATCAACACTTGAGCAGAAGAATCCTCTCCAGTTGCAGTACAGCCTCCCAGTGTAAAACCAGAGGACAACACTGGGTGCCCAGTCCCAAAGAAGTCCTTCATCACTTCCACATATAGTGAATTCTCTCCACACTGAGCAGCTACACTGTTGGCAGGGACAGGAAAAGGCAACTCAAAAGGAACATCTGGCTGCTGTGGCTCCTCTGGTAAACTTGGAAAGCTCCACGTCAGTTTTGCCACTGGACCCTGCAACAGCTCTTTTAATTGAACACCCATAAGATCTTGAGAAGACTTCCCAAAGTCAGTCCTGACTGGTGTCTGGAGAGGAAACGGAGCGGGATACTTTTGTGGTGCAAATACAGCGTTACTGGGAACCAAAGACACCCTAGAATCAGCCTGTCGAGAAGCTTTAGCTAATGTTCTAGGCTTAAACTCACTTGGACTCCGATTATCTGCTGCTCTTGCTCTCCATTGAGCTTCAGAAAATCCAAGTGCAAGAATAAACACCAATCCAACTCCAACCTGCCAAAACCCCATTATTGCCAAGCTTGATTCAATAACGCATTAGGGTGCTACCATCCAAATTTATGCAGATGTCAATCAGAATGGCTCCACCTCTCTTGTGACAAGCATAATTTTTTTCTTCACCTGCCAATTTACTCAGTCAATATAACACAGGTGAAAGTCATTGATTCTAAATGAGGTACCATATAAGGGCATGTTATTAGTAGCTAAACCAAATAATTGCTTATTTTAAATATCAAAATGACAATTCCCTGAAACACAAACAACCCCAAGTCTTTTTGTGTCTTCCTTTTTTATTAATTCAGAAACATGGCCACAGACAGAATTGTACACTATTCAAAAAAACAAAGTTTAGTATCTTTCAGGTTTAGATTGTTACAAACATTCTTCCTTCACATCAACAGCAATCTTCACAAGGGACTGAAATGGAGAAATTTAGTTCAGAACCAAAGGAATGCAGGATCATAACATTATTTTATTATAGAGTCACTGATATGTTTTCTCCCCATTACAACTGTTATGTTTAGTTTGATCAGAGTGTTTGTGGATTCAATGTAGACTTCATTCTTTCTTGAACTATATGCTGGTCATCACCAAAAGACTATAATCTGAACAATCTACTGAAATTTTTTAATTTAAAATTAACAGGTATGAATAAAAGACAAGCTCATTAATGGACATTAAGAACTTAAAAAAAATGTTGGTTTTTAAAGCATGTTTAACAAACTCCATAGATTTTTATATCCAACTACACTCACCTAAAGGATTATTAGGAACACCTGTTCAATTTCTCATTAATGCAATTATCTAATCAACCAATCACATGGCAGTTGCTTCAATGCATTTAGGGGTGTGGTCCTAGTCAAGACAATCTCCTGAACTCCAAACTGAATGTCAGAATGGGAAAGAAAGGTGATTTAAGCAATTTTGAGCGTGGCATGGTTGTTGGTACCAGACGGGCCGGTCTGAGTATTTCACAATCTGCTCAGTTACTGGGATTTTCACGCACAACCATTTCTAGGGTTTACAAAGAATGGTGTGAAAAGGGAAAAACATCCAGTATGCGGCAGTCCTGTGGGGGGAAATGCCTTGATGTTAGAGGTCAGAGGAGAATGGGCCGACTGATTCAAGCTGATAGAAGAGCAACTTTGATTGAAATAACCACTCGTTACAACCGAGGTATGCAGCAAAGCATTTGTGAAGCCACAACACGCACAACCTTGAGGTGGATGGGCTACAACAGCAGAAGACCCCACCGGGTACCACGCACCTCCACACTTCACGCCCCTTCCTCCTCAGACTCAACGCTCAAGCGGGTTGCCAGATTGAGGACGCAATACGAATGAGTGCAATTCACAATACAAGATGTCGAACCTTACACTGTGTTGATGAGCTGATTTATCTGCGTTTTAATGTGTGTCTGCTCATAGAGCTTATTATGGATGCCCAGGATTTTTAGGTCGGGTAGAATCTGCAAAACACTTGCTGTGTCTCAATTCGCCTACTTATACTACGCCCTAAAATGATGTACTCTTTTTGTGAAGAAAAAGTAGATAGCCTACTTTTGAGTGTGTAGCAAAAAAGTAGACTAGCTTTGGGACATACTAACACGTCAAACAATTGCGTCTTTAACGGTTGCTCTCTGTTGCATCCTGTCACAGTAAACTGGCCTGTCAATCATCTTTTCACAGTTAAAATTCTCCACATTTAATTTCATGTCCTACCATATCGGAGAGAAATGCAGTGGCACGTTGATCTGCAGTCGCGGAGAACTCTCCTCATATTAATGCATAATGATGCATTTAAAAGTTAATGGCCAAATGTATCTTTATAAAAGTCAACATTGTTATTGCAGATGTTTGTAGTTCTGAACCGGATCGTCCTCCAAAGCGCAATGGGTTGTGGGCAATATTAGCCGTTATAGTGAGCACGGAAATAGTAGACCATCTTATGGCACACTCTTTTCAACATACTATGCTTTAGGACACACTTATTTTAATCTCACATACTGTTTAGGATGGATAGTATATACACTGAGACACAGGGACTGTGTTTTATGGCAACTGGTAACCTGGGGTGTTGAAATACTACTGGGTAAATTGGCAGTGGGCGGAATCACACAGACGAAAACAAAAACAGACATTCCCGAAACGCACATTTCAAAGCAGAATAATTGGCTGTAGCATTGTTTTTCAGAGAAACAGGTATGTAAACTTAGCATGTTTCCTAAATCTCTGAAACATAATGGTATTTTTATGCTTTAGAGTAGTCAAAAAATTACATACAGCACCTTTAACAGTATATTAACGTACTTTTTTAGAGGTTGTGAAGTAATTACTCACTCAGATGATTACCTACTCAGAGTATGCGATTTCAGATGCAGCCAAAGTCTGACAGCTCAATATTCATTTGCCGATGGCGGCCATGTATTTCGAGATGCGCGAATGTCCTCAGACAATATAGCTGCACCTTGAACAAAAGACACCGCATGCCAGTTTTCAAGTCAAACTGACTGATTGTTGCATAGCTAAAGCCATATTCATGTTTTGTCATTTTATAGCATGTCATATTTCACACGACCACAGACTGTGTACAAGAGGGCTAGCTGTTTTAGTGGAAATGACCACACCCAAGTCAAACATTTTGGCACCCTGTTGCAAAAGTGAATTAAAATTGACAACCAGACTCCAGAGAATATTTCTGCACAGGTTTGGTTCTGATCAGACAAATAAACCTAGAACTAGCTCACAAAAGTATGTTCTTAAACTGAAAATTTCACCAGGATGACATCAAATCCATTATGATTCCTGTCAAGCAATCCAATGATATAAGACACTTGAGCCTGTGACAAATGGTTTATGAGTTCTGAGCCATTACATACTTTTGATCACAGTGGCGCCACCATCAGGTCTATTGGGGTTGAGCCTTGACAACAGACAGGTTGGGTCTACTGCCATCCCTCAAAGTTTCAAGTTCTCACTTGGAAATTCTATCAATTAGAACAAGGTTTCAGCATACACACTTGAACCCCCAATAATGAAGCAAAAGCATCCAGTAAGCACCAGAAGGGATATGATGCTATTGAAATGCCCTTTAGTGTTGTAATAGGCCTAGCCCCACAAATGACTTGAGCAATATGCCCCCCCACATAGGCCAGTAGAAATAAGCTTTGTGGTGCATATCTGAACAGAAACCATGTAAGCTGAAAAAAATATTCAGTAAGTGTAGTATGTGCAAGTACAAACATTACAACATTTATTATATTAAACATTTAATAATATCACCAGAAGTCACATGACATTTCCAGTTATTTTTGGCCATAGCCATATTCTTTAACGTCGATGGGGCCGACAGATGCTCTTTCCCAGCGTAGATCTGAGGAACAAAATGATTAGTGAGAACTAAAGCCATGTATGACAATAAGTTATCAGAGTTAATCCAAACCTGTAAGCAGTTGATCACTTCCACTTCTGATGCTACAAGTTGTGTCACAGCAGCCACACACCTGGTCAGAACCATCTGCAGACACCCACCTGACAAAAACAAACCCTCAATTAAGTTAAAGAAACTAATTACCTGTACACTTATCTAGCAGGCAACATACCCATTAGCAGAGAATGAACAAGCTTTCTGTTCAGAACTTGGAGAGGTTGCCACCTTCAAAACACATGTGATGTAGACCTGCAGAGACAATTGCTTGTACACCATGGCAGCATATCATACAAATGGTTACACAACTACAAGACATACATACCAGCCCACTGTCTGCTTGCTGGAACCTAAACGCTTCTAGCTGAAACCCTAGCTTATCACCTTGAGTCCGGGGCATAAAGTGAGACGTGGAGCCTGTGAGCTTGGCATCAACCAGGCACCTGTGAACAGAACCCAGTTAGAAGTCAAGCAACCCTTCTGGAAGCTGGGATACATGAGGTAGCACCTCTTACCCATTATTCTCAATAAAGGAGTATCTGGGGACAGAAGCAACATCAGGGACTGCAGTAGCCACGCAGCTGTCCACAAACACACGGACGGGAACATGGCTGTACAAACGCACTGATGCTTCAAGATTTATCATGTCACCCAGGAAGTACTGGTTAGAAGGTCTCTCAAATCTCCAGTCATCTGCAGAGAGCAGAGAAAAAAGAAAAGAAAAAAAAAACCCCACAAATTAACAGATGATTCACAAACATACTACAAATCTGTTTAGCCTACACCAACCAGTCATGAGCTTGAGGGAGAAGACAAAGACTTCCTCTGCAACCTTAGTTGAGGCATATGGGATCCAAGTGGGCATTAAGGCATCGCTGATCACATTATGTGTTCTGTAGGAGTTAAACAAGCGGTCATCTCTTGCCCATGAACGGCAGGATTAGAACATCTGGTGAGCCTGAATGAATTGAATCCTCACCTTGGATAATGACACTCGATACCAACCACCGCACCACTGCTCCTGACAATAGGACTACCAAATGAAGCCTCTTGTGGGGTGTAGATAATGTTGAACTTATAGACAAGCTCATCCTCAGTCACCTAAACAGAAAGGTTAATAGAAGAACAGACACATGGATGGTTCAGAATACCTATGATTGTCACAACAGAACCTTACCATTGATGTGCTGCTACATCCATGCAGTTCAGACTCAAAGATCAACACTTGAGCAGAAGAATCCTCTCCAGTTGCAGTACAGCCTCCCAGTGTAAAACCAGAGGACAACACTGGGTGCCCAGTCCCAAAGAAGTCCTTCATCACTTCCACATATAGTGAATTCTCTCCACACTGAGCAGCTACACTGTTGGCAGGGACAGGAAAAGGCAACTCAAAAGGAACATCTGGCTGCTGTGGCTCCTCTGGTAAACTTGGAAAGCTCCACGTCAGTTTTGCCACTGGACCCTGCAACAGCTCTTTTAATTGAACACCCATAAGATCTTGAGAAGACTTCCCAAAGTCAGTCCTGACTGGTGTCTGGAGAGGAAACGGAGCGGGATACTTTTGTGGTGCAAATACAGCGTTACTGGGAACCAAAGACACCCTAGAATCAGCCTGTCGAGAAGCTTTAGCTAATGTTCTAGGCTTAAACTCGCTTGGACTCCGATTATCTGCTGCTCTTGCTCTCCATTGAGCTTCAGAAAATCCAAGTGCAAGAATAAACACCAATCCAACTCCAACCTGCCAAAACCCCATTATTGCCAAGCTTGATTCAATAACACATTAGGGTGCTACCATCCAAATTTATGCAGATGTCAATCAGAATGGCTCCACCTCTCTCGTGACAAGCATCATTTTTCTCTGCACCTGCCAATTTACTCAGTCAATATAACACAGGTGAAAGTCATTGATTCTAAATGAGGTACCATATAAGGGCATGTTATTAGTAGCTAAACCAAATAATTGCTTATTTTAAATATCAAAATGACAGATCAATTCCCTGAAACACAAACAACCCCAAGTCTTTTTGTGTCTTCCTTTTTTATTAATTCAGAAACATGGCCACAGACAGAATTGTACACTATTCAAAAAAAACTAAGTTTAGTATGTTTCAGGTTTAGATTGTTACAAACATTCTTCCCTCACATCAACAGCAATCTTCACAAGGGACTGAAATGGAGAAATTTAGTTCAGAACCAAAGGAATGCAGGATCATAACATTATTTTATTATAGAGTCACTGATATGTTTTCTCCCCATTACAACTGTTATGTTTAGGTTGATCAGAGTGTTTGTGGATTCAATGTTGACTTCATTCTTTCTTGAACTATACTATATGCTGGTCAGCACCAAAAGACTATAATCTGAACAGTCTACTGAAAATGTTTAATTTAAAATATTAACAGGTATGAACAAAAGACAAGCTCATTAATGAACATTAAGAACTTAAAATGTGAACACGCTGGCGAATCTTAAAGAAAATATATAGGTCACAAATAGTTTGTGAAGCAGCACACAGTAATAAAAAAGTACTCAACTATTTGAAATCAGATTATATTTCCAGTTACACAGCCAGAGTCAACATTTTCTCATTGGTTTAGTCTCTTCAGAAAGAAACAACTTGTGTGCCACTGAACAGGTATCTACTTTAACACAACACTTGGGCTCAAGGTGCATTTGATTACTCATCCTACCAATTCACAGCTCTAAATGGTTGGAAAAAAAGAAAGAAAAAAACACACACAGACAAATAAAGACACTGTTGGGGAGACTGGGTCAGCTGTGTGTTCAGATCTAAGAACAGTTGACTGCTTCTATCCTATACACTTTAATTGTCCCATCTGCTTTTCTTGCGTTTGGGGGGATCAGGAACTGCAAAGCTGTCTTTATGAATCCCTGACCTCTCACCCCCATCTCGTTCTGACCGTCCCTCTCTGTCCCTATGGCTCCCTTCACCGTTTCGGCTATCGCCATGACGATCTCTGTCACTATAGCGGTCCCTTTCCCCGTAGCGATCACGGTCTCCCCCACTATGCCTGTCACCATGACGATAATGACTTTCTCCATGATGACCCCTGTCGTCAGCATTCCTATCACTACGGGACCCCTCTTTTGAAGAAGAGCTAGAGTAAGAGTCTGAAACCGAGCTCAGGGAGCCAGCACTACTGAAACCGCTCATTTTGGTGCCTGAGCTGAGGGCAGGGGGCGGCAGCATGGAGGAAAATGAGGAGGACGACGATGGAGAGTAGGACAGGTGGGGTCTGTCAGGCCCCTCAGGTGCTCCTGAAGGCAAAGAACTTAGACTTCCTGCACTGGTCCACCCAGAAGAGCTGCTGGACTTTGTAGTAAGTTTAGGAGGAACACCAGATGCCGCCACAAAGTGGTTTTTATACTGAGCCTGAGAAAAAACAAGAGCATGTTTAACAAACTTTATAAATTGGTATATTTACACATATGTAAACAATATCTATACTGAAAAAACATAAGAGAGGGCTTATTTTTACGTGAAATGCTGTACCATCTGTTTCCAAAAGTTTCAAGTTCTTACTTGGAAATTCTATCAATTACAACAGGGTTTCAGCATACATACTCGAACCCCCAATAATAAAGCAAAAGCATCCAGTAAGCACCAGAAGGGATATGATGCTATTGAAATGCCCTTTAGTGTTGTAATAGGCCTAGCCCCACAAATGACTTGAGCAATATGCCCCCCCCCCCACATAGGTCAGTAGTAATGGGCTTTTTGTGGTGCATATCTGAACAGAAACCATGTAAAGTGGATAAAATGTCCACTTGTGTAGTATGTGCAAGTACAGACAACAAAAACTAGTCACCAGAAGTCGCATGACATTTCCAGTTATTTTTGGCCATAGTCATTCTTTAACGATGGGGCCGACAGATGCTCTTTCCCAGCGTAGATCTGAGGAACAAAATGATTAGTGAGAACTAAAGCCATGCATGACAATAACAAGTTATCAGAGTTAATCCAAACCTGTAAGCAGTTGATCACTTCCACTTCTGATGCTACAAGTTGTGTCACAGCAGCCACACACCTGGTCAGAACCATCTGCAGACACCCACCTGACAAAAACAAACCCTCAATTAAGTTAAAGAAACTAATTACCTGTACACTTATCTAGCAGGCAACATACCCATTAGCAGAGAATGAACAAGCTTTCTGTTCAGAACTTGGAGAGGTTGCCACCTTCAAAACGCATGTGATGTAGACCTGCAGAGACAATTGCTTGTACACCATGGCAGCATATCATACAAATGGTTACACAACTACAAGACATACATACCAGCCCACTGTCTGCTTGCTGGAACCTAAACGCCTCTAGCTGAAACCCTAGCTTATCACCTTGAGTCCGGGGCATAAAGTGAGACGTGGAGCCTGTGAGCTTGGCATCAACCAGGCACCTGTGAACAGAACCCAGTTAGAAGTCAAGCAACCCTTCTGGAAGCTGGGATACATGAGGTAGCACCTCTTACCCATTATTCTCAATAAAGGAGTATCTGGGGACAGAAGCAACATCAGGGACTGCAGTAGCCACGCAGCTGTCCACAAACACACAGACGGGAACATGGCTGTACAAATGCACTGATGCTTCAAGATTTATCATGTCACCCAGGAAGTACTGGTTAGAAGGTCTCTCAAATCTCCAGTCATCTGCAGAGAGAGAGAGAGAAAAAAAAAAAAAAAGAAAAAAAAATTAACAGATGATTCACAAACATACTACAAATCTGTTTAGCTTACACCAACCAGTCATGAGCTTGAGGGAGAAGACAAAGACTTCCTCTGCAACCTTAGTTGAGGCATATGGGATCCAAGTGGGCATTAAGGCGTCGCTGATCACATTATGTGTTCTGTAGGAGTTAAACAAGCGGTCATCTCTTGCCCATGAACGGCAAGATTAGAACATCCGGTGAGCCTGAATGAATTGAATCCTCACCTTGGATAATGACACTCGATACCAACCACCGCACCACTGCTCCTGACAATAGGAGTACCATATGAAGCCTCTTGTGGGGTGTAGATAATGTTGAACTTATAGACAAGCTCATCCTCAGTCACCTAAACAGAAAGGTTAATAGAAGAACAGACACATGGATGGTTCAGAATACCTATGATCTCGTGTTCAATATCAATTGTTATTAATGTATTCAGCTATCAACTGTTGTTAGAGCATTGTCAGTTTTGCTACAATCTGCCATGTCAATAAAAAATAAATGTACCTAATTGACACAACATTTTATTTTTATTTTTTTATGTAAAACCCAAATAGAGGCAACAAGATAAGACCAGGCAGATAAAGGACTAAAAAACAATATTAATAAATATGATATATAAAAATTATATTAATAATAGTGAAGCTATACTATATATATATATACTAATATTAATGAAAATAAATATTGTTGAAAAGGTTATTTATAACACATTTAAGGTCCTGTATAGCACTTTCAAAGCATGGTTCTTTATGGAACCTTATAAAAAAGGTTCTTCATATTGTTACAAGTCGAAGAACCCTAATTTGGTACTGTTTAGAACCATTTTTCTTAAGAGTGTAGGCCTACATATGTACTGATTTCAATGAGGAACTTATTTCTTGCATTAATGCAGTATGTTATGTAGGTACAGTGTGCAAGCACTCCTACATTACCCTGTACCTCAATAACATTCTGCCTCTTGTCTTCAATCATTCCACTACAGTCCTGGAAGTTTTATGAAAAATAAACAATAATATTCATTTTATTACCCCGATTGGCAGATATTTTTTTCTTGTTTTAAGAAAATATTCACTCAAAACAATACTTAATATCTTATGTAATTTTGCTTGACAAGTAAATGTATCTTGTTTGAAGAATGTTTAGATATTTGAACTAGAAAACAAGACAAAAATTATTTCTTTTTTGCTGTGTAGGCTTATTAGACAGTGATTTGTATGCACAGTGTTCAGAGCCACTATAGGGTCAGGGTGACTGTCAAAGCGCCCAATCACAGAATGACAGGGGAGTTAACACCCGCCCTTTGACAGACTGCCTGCCTCCTATTGGGCAAGTTGAACTGGAAGGTTGGCACACAGGTGTTATGGGACTGGCTGCCCGCAGTGGTGAGTGGCAGCTGCCCAGAGTGTTCAGAGCAGACAGGTGTGTAGGTCAAAACATATGTGACTCTCTGTCTCTCACACGCAGGCTTTTTTAGAACCTCTCAAATCTGATTTAACATTTCTGAGAAGATTTTACAGAGACACTTCAGGGTCATGTGAATATAGGCGACTTGATTTAAAATCTGATTTGATTCAAATTAAGTAAACGCTAAGGGCTGCCATCCCTCTGATTTGACTAAAAACACACAATCAAAAAAAAAAAAAAAAAAAAAAAAAACTCTTATGGAAGGCGCACAGACTATTTAGTGGGCCTTCAGACCTCTATCTTTCATCTTAAGCCTTATATAAATCTCTAAGAGATTACTGGAGGATCTCTCTTTATGTTTGCTGAACACAGGGGCAATAAAAGGCAAATCACTTTCATTACATTAAGCATATCCTTAACATCATATTAGTTTTATTACACAAACAGATGCAGTTTTGATATTTTGTGACCCCTGATCAAAAGGTTGAGAAACTGCCACATCACACAGTTGAATGGCACCCAAATGTATGGTTTCTCTAAATAATCAAAACTCCCATATTCAATGAGGCATAAGAGAGGGGGAATGAATGAATGAATGAATGAATGAATGAATGAATGAATGAATGAATGAATGAATGGGAAAAGAGAGAGAGAATGGAGACAAAAATATGCATGAAAGGGAAGAGACGGCCATGTGCAATGTGCAGCTGGAGTGTTGGGTGCAGACAAAGACAACAGGCTGAGCAAATATTTGAGGCACCGAATGCAAACAGCTGGCATTGCACGGGTATTTGTGTGTAAGGGACTGAGAGATGGAGACTTGCAGAGAAAAAGAGTGATCATCATGGCCTTGTCTTTTACACACTAACAATAAACGCAATAAAAATAATAATTCCAACACTCTATAATAGCATCTCATTATAAAAAAAAACCTTTTAAAGCACTTATGAAAAATTTACGCAAAAGAAGTGTAGGCTATATCTAACTTATTTTTAACATAAGAGCAAGCACATCCATTTGTTACTTGAATGGCTTCTGGTGTCTGGTGTTATTTTACCTGTCCAAAAATAGTCCGTTATTCAGCTTGATATCACAAACTGGTGTTTCATATACTGTACACATTTGATCACACTGATCAAAACTAATAACAGAAGTTTTTGTCTATACAGAAGGTTTTTTGGAAAGGTGTTTCGTCAATTACACAAATGGTATGTTGTTAAACAACAGCACAATCCATTGAACACACTGTATTTGTGTCCCTTACAGTCCTGCTTTTGCTCAAAAATTAAATAAAGCACCCTGACTAAGGTCAACTGTAACTGAACTGCTTTTCTCAACCGTTTTTATCAGTGTACTACTAATTGGCCATTGCTTTTTTTTGTCTGTTTGCCACATCATGTACAGCTACAGTACTGTTATGCAATAAGGGGGACAGGAACTGCATGTGTAAGTGTAAGACACATGTTCTCATTAACAGATACGGCATATGCCTCCTGTAGTCAGGCTTGAGTTGAATGAAAAGAGGCGTGCTTCTCTTCGCTTTCCTCCTACTTCAGCCAACACTTTCCCCTCCACTGTTCCCGTCTGCTTTCCTCATCTATCACCGGCAAAGGCCCCTCTTATCTATCTCCTCCTTTCCCTCTCTGCAACCTTCCCTCCCTCTGCCACCCTGCGCTCCATCCATCCGTCCATCCATTCATCCTTCGGCTGATACCGAGCCAGCTCTCCAATTTAATTCCCCATCTGTGGACTGCTTGAGATATTAGTCCAGAGATGAGATCCGTGACCCTGAATACGGGGGTAGAAGATTCAGCGAGGGTGGGGGGGGCTAGGGTCTCCATCCCGAGTTGAAGTCACGTCTCTGGGCTTGGCAAAGACGCTGCTGCCTCTCTACCTCCCCGGATCTCCTCCTGAAGTGGCTGGGCTAAATATTTGCCCTCTGCCTCATCGCCGTCTGGAGATGTCCTCTCTTGCTAAGTGACCGTCGTCATCACCTTCCAGCTCCCGAGCCAACACCATCTCCACCCCTTCTCTGCATCAACCACGAGAGCTGGCACAGCGACAGCCGGCCAGAACGGAGGCTAGGAAAAGTTTGAGCGCTCAGCTCAAAAGAGGTCAAAACTAGTTCAGTGACCTGGAAAGAGATGGCTGATGCATTCCTAACAACGTGTAGGCCGAGGGTCTTACTGGCATGGAATCATCAGCCCCGGGGGGACTAAACTAAAATACATTTTCATGAATCATTTTTTTTATAGAAATAGCCAATACCTTCACATCCTGTCAACATGAAAACGCCACCAGATAGCAATAACACAAGACTGTGCTAAGAAATAGACATTTTAAAGTGATATCAGTTAAAGCAGTGGTTCTCCAAAGGTGCTTCAAGATGACTTAAAATTATTAAAAATTTGACTTAGAGTCATATAAATTAAAGTCACAATGAAATGTAAGTAGTGAGAGATGTTTTCTTTCTTATTGTGATGAATGACTGAGTGTAATAGAATATCAAAATATAGGGAGTTGACTGATGACTTGGTTGTTGTTGTTGGACGGGGTTTAATTGGACTGAATGATTGGAGAAGTTCTGCATATACGTCACCAGAGAGAAGTCTGACGTTTCTGTCAGAAGGTCCAGTTATGACATTTTGATTAAACATGATGAGGCCAAAAAATTATAATTACAAATGAAATATATGCACATGAGATTAATTGTTCACTAGATCTATAACACACCTTTAGAAAGCAAATACTGTAAATTTTCATCTTAAAACAGCATGGTCATTTTTATAATGAATATACTTGAATGAATATACAGTATATATATATATATATATATATATATATTATCAGGTAGAAATTGTAAGGAGTATATTATTTTTTTTATTATTATTATCCTTATCATTTAATCGATAAAAAAGTAATATTTTAAACAAAAATAGACCAGTTGACATTCATTTTTACAGACCTAAAATACTAAACAAAAAATAAAAAATAAACTGACAAGAAAATTCTAGAGAAAAAAGGACAAAAAAAAAACACTATACAAATAATACTAAGTAGCCTAATGGAGGTAGTGGATTTAGAGCATATAAGACCAATTTATTCAATATAATTTCCATGAGTTTTCGATGACTTAATAATAATTATATTAATTACCTTATCTTATTAATTTTCCTTTTTTCCATCATACAAATTTCCACACAAAAGAGACCTGTCAAGCAGTCTTTGTGTTTCTGTGGTGCTGCTGTGGAGAAAGAGAAGAAACGGATCAGAGCTGACAGACAGCTCTCGCTGGACCAGAAGCAGCCCGTGAAGCCACCTGAATATTCATCAGATTCATTAGCCCTTTTTTTCTTTCCTCTCTAGTCTCTCATTCATCTTGCATTTTGCCTTAATTCAATTTAAACATTTTAGAGGGTCTGGACGGGTGGATTCAAGGAGGAGCAAGCACACGCCTACAGGGAAGGACGTGTGTATTTACACGCACCAGCACATTCGGATTAATGACACCGTGCCAATATCGCAGGGAGCGAAAGTTGCCGTGAACTTTTTTGCCTCTGATGGCCAGCTGAGATTTGCCTGGCACACACTCGAACTACTCCTCCCAGCCACTTGACCCCAGCCATCATCTCTGTACACGAGTATGTGTGTGTGTGTGTGTGTGTGTGTGTGTGAGACCTTGTGTCTGTATCTCTCATAGGCACTTAACATCAACGTTTCTATAATATAAGCTAATTAGGTCTTCATTGCTTCCTCATCTCTTTCTTCTTCCATCCAAACCTTTTTGCTTCTTTCATACTCTACCATGTGGCACGACAAAACTAAAGAGCTCCCATTATAATCAACAGAACTGTCTACACTGTATGTGATGTGGCAGCTTTGTTAATTATAATGGGGACATCGTAGTTTTGTTGCGTCGTTTGCTTCCAGCGTTGATGCATTGCAGACTGTGCCAATTTACATACTTAAACTACACTCTTTGCTGGTGATTGACATGTTGTATGTCTCAGATTCGTTAGGCCCTAGAACAGCTTTTCAGGGAATATTCTTCAAAGTCAAAAAGCCCTTAGTCAGTCAAAGGCATGATTGCATGTAAACAAAGAAATTAGCATCTAGCTTCATAAAATGAATTGCTTTTTAAAACTTTTCAATATCATACATCTAAAAATGTGGCACCTTGATTGTGATAAGGATAAGGATTTTCCCAAAAAAAATTTTAAAGGAGATTGCTAGGGCATATTTGTATTTGCGCTCCATTATAATATTTGGCATCTCCTTCACAAAATATTTTACAACGTTTATTGCCTTGTCACAGTAGCATTTAGCTGAATCACTGGGGGAATTAAGAAACTTTTTTATATATATATTTTTCTAAACAATATGTGAAAAGCACTATACAAATAATCTTGACATCGAAGTAATAGATTTAAACAGATATAGGAAGACAATGTATAAAGCAGCACAAGAGGAGAGGAGTGCATGTCAAGTAAATACTTTTTTTAACATTACAAAAATATTAAGCAGCACAACTGTTTTCAACACTGATAATAATAATAAATGTTTCTTGAGCATCAGATCAGCATATTAGACTGATTGATTTCTGAAGGATCATGTGACCCTGAACACTGAAAATTCAGCCTAGCCATCAGAAATAAATTCATAGAAAATAGTTAGTCATTTTATATAGTATGTTTGATCAGATAAATGCATAAGAGACTTTTAGTATTATTATTTTTTTTTTTATTCTTGGGAACCCTGTAATTAAGAAAGCCAAAAGTGTAATCTCTCTTGTTTTGTACAAGCGATTATGGGCAACATTAGCTGAAAAAGCGTGCACAGGTGCACATTTCAAAAATCCACCAGAAACAATAATATACCATACAATTTTCAATGTACTATAATTGGAGAAGAGCTAATTCTATTCTCTGATTCAATTTAGGATGCAAATTCAGAGGTGTTCCACTATGCCCTTTTCCTGAATTACACAATCCATCCTCTATCCTTCCTCCATTGTTTGTTTGCTATCCTCTCCTCAGAGTGAGACTAGGCTCCTCTCGCTGTCTGTGTCTCAGTTTGTCGTTTTACTGAGACCGACTGACGAGCAAAAACACAACTGAAAACAGCCAAAGAAGGGGTCGGCACAGCGATAAGACAAGATGGCCAAACAATGGGAGCCGCTTGCCTTTCTGAGGGAAGACAGCCCTGGAGAATGGAGTGAAACTGAAGATAAGACACAAGCGTCTGAAGAGGACAGCGATAGTGTAGGCCAGAGCTGTCACACTGAGAAAGACAGAGGAAGAAAAGTGATAACCTCTGCTCTGCCATCCACTCCATATGCCAGAAAACGGCTACATATATGACCTTCTGCATCTCTATTGTTCTGCTGACTGTCTTTTATAGCCAGAACTTGCACAGCTAACACACATACATGAAAGCGCATGCATGCAAACACACATAAAAAGGTATAAATCTAAAAATGTTCAGTTAAATATTATTTTCACCTGGGCTAACATGCTACATGCACAAACACATGCATGTATCTGCAGGTTTAAAAGAATGAAATGCAAGATTTTTTTTAGGATGAAAAAAAAAACATCAGGAATGTCATTAAAGGAGAAAAGTGAGGCTTTTACAGAGAAAACGTTTTAAAGACTTTATCAATGGTGATTACTGCAGTAGACCTTAGTCAGGTTAATAGTCGCAGATGAAAACAAGGCTGTGAGGGATAGACGTAGAGTCTTTACAATGGCATGCACTCTATAAAGGTCCAAGATCACGTCATTTTCACAAGTTTTTGTCTACCGAAAGTAACAATCGGATTGTTGTTAAACAACAGTAAAATTCATTGAACGCACTGTACTTCTATCCCTCACAGCCCTGTTTCCATTGCCGTAAAAAATTAAATATGGCGCTACCCACTAAGGTCGACATAGGTATAAAAAAAAAATCTGATTTGTTTTGGATATTATATATTGGCCTAAAATTGTTTATAAAAAAAAAAAACCTGGCAATTTGATTTTAATATTTGTATACCCTTTATTTTCTAATATTTAAATTAAGATTAAAATGTTTCATGGCATAACTAAAATGCAATAAAGAATAAAACAATCAAGCCAAATTTTTTATAGTTTTTCACTAAATAAATGAATGGAAAATAAATATTTAATCATAATCAGGAAATGTATCCTTTTTATTCCCAAATTACAACCACCACAAACATACTGTCATTTATTCGCTTTAACAAATTTACCATCTTTTATCACCTTACATTTTTTAACGTGACTGTAATACATTTTAAGGACACCCTGGAAGCGGTCACGAACACACGCTGATCACGAAGTGGGCCGGAGGTTTGTGTCACATACAGATGTGGGTAGCCTCGATACTGACAGAGAGGACACAGTATTGGTCCCGGAGGGGCTTCAGTGATGGGTGGTGGGAGATAGAGATCTTTGAAAGAGAGGCGGAGAGAGCACGAGAGTTTGCCTTTGGACCTGAGCATGTAGATGCCCACCCGCACGCTCTGCCACAGCCCCTGGCTCTTGTCGCTTTGTATCAATCTGCATCCCCTTGATAAAAATAGTGCTTAAAATAGAGGCCCACAGCAACAAGCAACATCATGACCAACGACCCTGGACCCTTATGCCTGGGAATGGCCTTAACTAGCAGTATCTTTTTACATTTTATCTTTACATTCTCATTAATCTAAATCAATTCCAAAAAAATATCCTCTTTAAAACTATGAGAGTTGGCATGAAGAAGTTTCAGATGTTTGAACAATATAAGCCACAAACATAATAATAAACAGGAAAAACACATGGGCATATTTCTTACTAAACCAATGGAAGTCTAAAGTCATTACAATGTTCCTTTATGTGAGCAACCTATTTGTTAGTTTGTTGTTAATGGATGGACTTATTCCTTACAGTAATACTGTTAAAGCCTGATGGATTTTTTTCTCACTGGTTTCCCCACTAGAAGTTGAGCAGAGTAAGCATGGATACACAAGAGACTTGTAAACACCAATAGCCCAGATTTAACCCTATAAAGCCTGACTTACAAAACAATATACAGAGAAATCTTCTTCTTTTTTTCTTTTCTTGTTTTTATGGATCAGCTTATTGAACCTTTAGACAAAATATTAAAATAATAATAAATAAAAGTTTGCATACGTGTTTTATTTGTATTTTTTTATTGTATTTGATCCGTTAGGTTTTTATGGCCCATATAACATTAGTGATAATATGGTGTTGCCGTTCACACTCAAAGAGGAGAAAAATAATACATTTTAATTTGAAAATGAACAAAAATATGCTATTGTTGTTTAACAAATCAATGTAATTTTACAACAGTATAACAGACTACTTGTATAAAATGCATATAAAAATCAGTTGTTTGTACATGAAATTGATAAAAATCACTAAAGATTTAATAGCCAAAAAAAAGGCATGTCTAGCACAGACATTTTTAGTTATCCTAAAAGGCCTTTTACCTGCTTGGCTACAAAGAAGTATGACCAATATCAATCAGAGGGCAGAAGGCATGTTGTAGATTGTGTTGATATTTTAGAGACCTTAGAAATTCATGTATCAAATATGTGACAGTAGGCTTTATAGTGTTAACTCTTAAGCATGAACACACTTTTATGCAGACCTACATGCATAGCCTTCACAGTTCATTGAACAAGCACACCATACAATATGTTTGTAGGCCTCAGCATATTGATATGATGCCTTTATTAGACCACCAAGTGAAAAGATAAGATAGCTAGCATCCAACAGTTCTTTACCTGGATCCGGACAAGCACCTGTGACTTCAGTCTCAAGTAAAGTAGTACACTGGCAGCTACTGTCCTCTAGTGGTGAGTTTTGGTTTTAAAATCAACTGGATTGTTTTCATGTTGCTACAGGACGAGTGCAATACAAATAAGACGTGTTTAAAACATGATCCCACGGTTTCACAGACAAAGCTTAAGACTAGTCTCAGACTAAATGAATGTGTGAGCTGTTTTAACTGAAAGCAACATGCACTGGCACATCTTAAAATATGCCAGTGCCATTGTTTTGTCTCAAGATGCACACCAGTAACGGTTTTTATAAGGCACGTTTATAAAAGCTACTTAAATGCCCTAATTGATGTCTAAGTTGATGTCCTGTCTAAGTTATGAGCATTTAAAGGTTTTCACACTTATATGAATACCAACCTAAACCTAATCTATATAGATGTAAAAAAAAAAAAAAAAAGAAGCAAATATTATGTTATATTTTAATAATGAAATAGTTCGCTAATTCTTTCGCATTGAAAAGTATCTGTGTCGATGCTTCATTTGAAAGCTGTACCGCATTTGTGTCTGGCATTCTGTGCGGACATCCGTCCTCACTACCAGGACCCTAGCCAGGCAAGATGGCGGCGCCCAAACAAATCGACGAGGAGTTTGAAAACTGGTTGAACGAGCGGTTGGACTCCCTCGAAGTAGACCGAGAAGTTTACGGAGCATATATTCTCGGAGTGCTTCAGGAAGAGGAAAACGATGAAGAGCAGAAGGATGCTCTTCAGGGCATTCTCTCCGCTTTTCTGGTCAGTGCACGCGCATGACACTTGCACGCTCAACTCAGCTGTCAAGATCTTTCACACGAGTGCCTCTGCTGTTGTGAATATTGTCAACTTTAAGTATTGTTACGACAAACCTATCATAAACCCGAGTTACGCTCGTGTATTGTACAATTATTATTATTTTTTTTTTTGGTTTATTTGAACAATTAAAGTGTGAAAGTTGATCAAACGCTTGTTGCCATTCCCCGGTATTAAGTAGTAAAAACAATCGAACATTTACGTTTGCCTTTTATATCGGAAACTGTATTTGGATGTAGGTTTACGTAAGGTCTGTGTCATGGTGGGAAGTCAGTGTAACTATTAAAATGCAGTCTTTTGCATGAACGTTTTACACTTACATTGGTAAACAGAGGTCACTTAATTCTCACAGGAAGAAGACACACTTGAGGAGGTTTGCCAGCAGATCCTAAAACAGTGGACTGAGTGTAGCAGCAGGTCTGCAGCGAAGAATCAGGCAGAGGGTAAGAGCTGACAGTAGAAAAGTTGAATCACATTGGCCCCATATAGCAGCTTAAAACTGCAAGTGTGGTGCATTTGTGTCTCCATGCTATATTTATAATCTCAATTGCATACATTTAAAAAATATTTATTAATACTTTTATTATTACACATTAAACTGAGCAGATGTGATAGGAATGACATTTATAATATTAAACATTTTTATATTTTAAATGCATGCTGTTCTTTTAAACTCTCTATTCATCAAATAATCCTGAAAAAATGCATCAAAAAGCTGCACAGCTGTTTTAAATTGTAAGTATCAAATCACATTAGAAAGATTTCTGAGCTGTGGTGTGGCAACTTTCTCTTCCTTTTTGCATTTTTTTGTGGCTGAGCACACTTATTGAGCTTTTTGCCCGTTGGATGTGCAACGATTCAAAGTTGAATCTTTGTATGATTTATTTATTTTTTTGGTCATTCATTTCATAATGCCATCTATATTATTTTACAATACAAAATAATAGTGATGCAAACTGTGTTTGGAAAAAAAAGTTTTTTCTAATTTCAGATGAGGTTCAGGCCATTGCCAGTCTGATAGAGAAGCAGGCACAGATTGTAGTCAAACAGAAGGTGTCGTCAGAGGAATCCAAGAAGAGCAAAGAGGCTCTACTGGCTCAGTATGCTAATGTAACAGATGATGAAGAATATCCTTTCAATACATATCAGTTGTGTTCTGTACTTGTTTTATGATTTCCATGACACCCAGTTGAGAACAAATCATCACTTAATCTCTCTCAAGCTCACGGTTCAGCTGATCCAGTGTGAAGCAGTTTCCTTAACATTTGTACTGAAGATGAGGAACAAGTCGTGATGGGAATACCCATTGAAAAATGTATCCTTTGTAATAAAAACAGTCGCTCTAGGAGAAGATGTTCAAAGTGTATAGTGTATATATACCTTGTATATCCTGATAATGCTTATATTACTTGTTTAGTGTCCAGTACTGTTGTAGGAACAGCTGCAATATGATCTACATTATTTAGACTAAATATCTCTATCACGCGCTGTTCCCTTCACTGCCAGCCCCAGGCCTGTTCAAAAACACCAATGTCGCGGATGTTTTAAACCGCCGCAAACAGCAGCGTGACGAGGCCAGAGAGGACGCACAGAAGAAGAAAGAACAGGACAAGATGCAACGCGAGAAAGACAAGCTGGTCAAGCAGGAGCGCAAGGACAAAGAGAAGAAACGCACTCAGAAGGGAGAGCGCAAGAGATAGAGAGGAAATAGAAAAACTTTTGCAGACCATAAGGCCCAGGTCATTTACCTAGAAGAGAAAAAACAATGAGACCTCAGCAGACACTGTCCCAACTAACAATGTATGCATCCATATCCGATTTTGGGTCTGATATTGTTTATTGAAAGATAATGTTAGGCCTAATGAGTTGTTTTCTTGGTTTGTACAAAACTAATCGCAAAGTGAGTGAGAATTGTATCGTTATCCATTCATTTATTACAGGTGCTGGCTGCTGTGCTACTTGTTTAAGGGTAAATTGCACAAAACCGTCAAAAACATGTTCAGGTCACATTTTAACCCTAAAATTTGTTCCCTCTTTCACCTAAAATTTTAATTCTGTCATCAATCACTCTCCCTCATGTCGTTCCAAACCCGCAAGACTTTCGTTCATCTTTGGAACACAAATTAAGATATTTTTGATGCGATCTGAGACATTTCTGTCCCTCCATTGACATCTACAAAACTGACACTTTGACGCGTCAAAAAGTTCATAAAGAGATCGTAAAACTAAATCCATATGAATTTGAATCTGAAGTGACTCGATCGCTTTATATGCTGAACAGCTTGAATTTAGGATTTTATTCACATATAAACATTCATCAGGGAACATAAGCAGAAGCTCAGCCGAGATTAGAATTTCTGAACAACCATGTGACACTGAAGACTGAGAACAAACCTGTTGCTGAAGCTCAAACGTGCTGTGTAACACGAGAATGAATTGGTTCTCGCACGTCAAGTGAACACGCTTGAGCGTCCGTTTACCACAGCTGATGTGTGAGTTGATGAATGTTTATATGTGAATAAAAGCCTAAAATCAGTGTTGATCATATAAAGCGATCGAGTCACTTCAGAACATTTTTGACTAAACCGCTTAATTCACATGGATTAGTTTTGCGATCTCAATATGAACTTTTTGAAGCGTCACAGTGGTAGTTGTGTCAGTGGAACACTTTGTCAATGGAGGGACAGAAATGTCTCAGATTTCATCAAAAAGATCTTCATTTGTGTTGCGAAGATGAAAGAAAGTCTTGCAGGTTTGGAACAACGAGGGCAAGTAATTAATGAACTCCTTTTCATTTTGGGTGAACTAACCCTTTAAGGTAATCATGTGCACAACATAATTCATTCTCCTGTTTTACTAAATTGTGGCCACGTTGTAATAATTTGTTCCTTTATATAACACACACACACACACACACACACACACACACATACATACATACATACATATATATATATATATATATATATATATATATATATATATATATATATATATATATATATATATATATATAAATAAAATTTGAAGGGTTAAAAGTCACCTGGACTTGTTTCCATGAGAATCACTCTTTAACCTTTACCAGCAGATAACCAAAATGCTTGTATCTAAAAACAGCATAAATCCTCTTCTTATTGCCTCGGGGGACTTTCAAATAACCTGTGAACCTGTTTTATATGTTTTCCATATGCTGCTTCTTGGTAGCGCTCCAGTGATTTTTAACACAAAGTTACTCAAGACACAAAAATATATCTATGTTTATTCAGCTCACAAGCTTTTTCAGAACAACCTGAAACCAACTGAAGCCTTCTTGTCATGTAGCAATATATGGAGAGGGCTCAGAGACAACCCAAAGACAGAGAAACATTACTGCCAATGAATAGGAGAGGGGGACTTGTGGGGCCTGTACCATGATGGTAGTTGAACAAACTCAGGGTTGCAGGATTAGTTTCGAGTTGACAAAACCAAACCAAACCAATCCAACCAGGCTTTGTTGGTACCACGAAGCTGATCATCAACTTTCTCTGTCAACTCAGGCTTTGATCCAGAGTTTAGGTGTGACATCAGTAGCGAACAGCCAATCACATGCTGAGAAAGAGTGAAACTCATTCAAAACTCATTGAAATTAATTTCTCGCGAGAGAAGCAGCTCAATTCACTTATTAAATAAAAGTATTAAAATATTAAGAATTTAAACAAATTTACACAGCAAGAAGAAAATAGCTGTCTATGAAAGAGGACAACTAAAAGAATAAGTCTTGTTTCTGTATATAACTGCAAGTAAACGTTGTGAAGTTAGTTTATACAGTTAAGGCATCGAGAGAATTGAACATTTAAGCTCACATGTAGTCATTTTATAGCTTCATCTATTGATTCTAAAGCGTATTTATATTGCCTTTATATATTTTTTCATTTGAACTCTGCGTAATAATAATTGATGAACTAAACTTGTACACGTGCGATCGATTGAGGGTATGATCATTACATAAATAATATTTAAATCATACAAATTTATTGAAGCCAGACGATTTTGTCTTTAAAAATCATTTGCTATGTAGTGACCTTTCATTTGGAGTAGAAACAGGTGGAGTGACTTTATCGCATCAGACATATGTCACTTTGCTCAGAGCTGATTGGTCCAAGTTCGTTTTGCAACCTCTTACCTGGAACATGGTTAGCTGCGGAGTGCAAGTTACTATGGCGATGAACACTGCTAAAAGCCAAACCACTTTCATGGTGCCTAAAACCCAGGGTTGGCGCAAACTAAACTGAAACATAGCAGCTTCATGGTATAGGCCCTTGGTGTGGTGGATGTTTCTGTCTCAGTTGTGGTTTATTTTTTATTGTAGGGCAGTGAACCTAGGAGATGATCCTAATGCAAGAAGGGTATGTTTATGCATATATATATCAGTTGACAACTGTTCATTTGAAGCTGCTAGATATTGTGCCAACACCTTGTAGACTGCCCTCTCGGATACTACAATGGCCTGCACTGTAAGCAAACTGATATCTTTAAGCCTTTATTGTCTGTTAGCTTGAAAGATCATGTGATTTTGAGCATTATTTTATCAAAGCAACAATATTTAAAATTTTGTACGCTAAAATATTGCAAAATTGGTACAATAAATTGAGCTGTGTAAATGAACGTGTTCACTCTTGACTATATGTGACCAGTTAACGTGAGTCACAGAGAATGTAGTTCTGCCTTTCTATATGATACACTTGGTGTCACATGTAGGTTTTACAAATTGGATTTTTAAATGGGATGTGGCGAGGCTATGGTAGATGCTTTCTTTTTTTTTATCCACAGATTCAGTTTGTCCAAAAGGAACATCAGAAGCTATAGTTTGTATTCTCTGGGTGTCACTGCTGATTGCTTGAAAGCTGTTACAATTTCTCAATGAATCTTCTATTTATGCAACAAGAGCTCTAACTCTTGAATACTGATGACTGGTAAAACTGTTGAACAATCTGTTCTCATCTATCCAAACACTGCTTTGCTTACCTCGTGTGTTTTTCTTTACATCAATACAATTTAAATGTTGTAAAGGTCAAATCTGTTTCTTGACCATATTCAGGGTTCAAAACTTGAATTATGTCTAAATGATTTTATGATGGAAACACTCTACACTCTTCAGTAATGCTTATTCTGTTAAGCCAAAACTTTTTTCAGAACTGAATGAGAGAAAGGGACTTGTTTACAAATGGCTTTCATTATTTAGCCAACCAGCTGTTTTTAGTGAGTTGATGGCAACACTGTTTTAAAACGTACATTATTCCGAGTGAACAGAAATTCAGAAAATTATACCATCTTTACTGGATTATTTTACAAGTGGTTTCGTTTTATAACGACAGGGATCTGCTTTTTTAATTAGGCCAACATTAATTGATTAACATTGTATTTTGGATCAATGTTTAATTAAATAAACAGTAGTTTTACGCATCAGTCTTTGACTTCTGGGACTTCACTGCTGTGTTATTTTAATTGTTAAACTTGAACAAAAGCAAGGGCAATGAAACAAAACAGTACAAGCACACGTCATATGAACAATGTCAGTCTAACATTTGCAAGTAACAGGTTGTTCACATCATTTATTTCAGTCTATGAATGATGTTACTCTCAGCAACTCAATATATCCTCAAATGAGGTACAATCGCAGACAGATTGATCACATGCACATGCTGAAAAATAGTGACTGATATCTTGAGTTCAATTCAGAATTTAGATAAATTGCAAATAAATAAAATCACGTTCAGATTTTCCGAAAACAAAAGACAGATTTAGAAGAGAATTGTGATTATCATTGCTTATTCAGTGAGACCACTAAAAACCAAGTGCTAACATCAAGAAGATCATGCACAAATAAATAGGTAAATAATAACAGGAAAACTAGAACACATCCTGCTGTTCATAAATACTGTTTTTGATTTGGTGAATGTGTGTATCAGCGGACCTAAAATTAGCTGAGTATTTTGTATAGGTTGTAGGAGACACTAATTAAACTGACAAAAAACCGTTAACACTTTTTTTGTTTCCTATGTAACTATTTATACATTTCTGTCAACTGGGCAAAAATATCCCATTATCCTCCAAAGCCACAGACCTTACTCTTGCTGCGCATTCTGTACCATTATCACCATCAGCCAGTTAAAAGGTCCTTCTGATTTCATCTCTCTTTCTTTGACAGCTGTTGAATCAAACTTTTTATACTCTCTCAAAACGCCTTGTTTTTACTGGCAGCTCCTCTGGGGTCCTTGGACAAATAGCTCAATATTGATCTTACTGCCATAATTCCATGTATTTTGGAGAATTTGATTATAATCTGATTGGTGGTTTTCACAGAAGACTGATAAATATTAATGAACTAAGAATTCCATCTGCTGCCCACAACTGAGCCTAATGTATCACTATAGTGGAATAACTTAAATAACTCATTCATTCCTCTAAAAAAATGCAATCCTATCACCTCTCATGCCTTTTTGTACAGGTTAGATCGATGTTACTTTGTGTCGGAAACGCACACACACACAAAGACTGTATACCTGCCAGAAAGTGATCACAGGGTAGTCAGTACTCTCTCCAAGCTGCTCTGCTCAGGACTGTCTGGGCCAAAAGGGGAGCAGGCACCTTTCACGTGTCCCTCCTCTAGGTAACTGCTTGTTTTAGGCAAAGTCATTTGTAATGCACACCAGAGAGCAGTTCGGGCCTTTCTGGTGCTGCCGCACATGTCCTTCACTGCAGAAGCCAGCAGAAGTATCTCTGTGAGATTTGAAATACAAAATAAATAGCGTGATTAAGGGGAGTTAGGGAAGAGTGTGTGTTGAATCTACTCTGGGTCAAAAACATCATCAGCAAATACTGCAAATTAACTGAACATAATACTTTATAATATAATTGTGCGTTCACACCGCCACCGGTGATAGCGTCAAAATTCGCTCTGGCTGCCCTGCCAACAATGCCATAGAAAGATTTGTGGATGCTCTGACGTAGGTAAAATGCTTGGTCTTTTTTTAAACTTTATGTAAAGGGGCCGCAAAGCAAACAAGCATGTTGATCGTAATTTGTGCAGACTGACCAAGTAGGGTATAAGTTAACCTCATTGGAATCCTTTAAATCTGAAAGTAAGAAATTGATCGATGGAAAGAACTTAACAATTATAGTGACATTATAGTGAATTATAGTTTGCTAACGAAATAAACCAATTAAAAGCCATTTGTGTGGTGTGGCTTTTGTGTTCAGGGTTAAGTGCTAGTCTAATTTGCATTCCCGCTGAAAAACAAGCGTTCTAGTGCAAAAATGTTGCCTATAAATGGTGTTGCGCGTCTTCTTATCAAATTCACATGATCAACCTCTCCTCTATTTTGCTTGGGACCTAATGTGGTCGGAACCAAAGTTTACAGGACTGCGTTCTCTGGAATCCTCTCAAGCGGAGGACTTCTACATTCCGATTGGTTGCCTCCGAACCGCGATATAGCTCATTACCATAAAGCTGACCTGACTCTCCTCGACGCCCACACCGTCCAAGATGCACTGCGCTGCTTCTCACCGGAGCTCGCCGCCGGCTCACATTGAAAATTATTGACTTCCGGCCACTTTGCCGCTCTCGCCGGCAGCGGCGTGAATGCACAGTAATAGGTTGGGATTATTTTATTTCCATTACTTTTATCATTTTATGTCTTTCACCTTGTAATACACATTATATAGGCACAAGATAAACCTACGCTAACTAAGCAATAGGTTGAGTAGGAAATACCATTTGCAGCCCCTGTCATCTTCCACTTTCTTAGGACTGTGGCTTCACACTAGTTTACACAAGATGTGTACTTCCTGCTTTTTGTTATAGTGCAATATTACTAACCCCTGTCCTCTCTAAAGAAGGCCGCCGGCTGCCTCTGTCTGCTGTTAGCATTGATGAATTCGTCCTTGCGGCGTGCCTGAGTGATGTAGATGATCTCGAGATGCCTGTCCAATGTTGAGCTGATATTAGCATGAAATGGAAAACTCCGCAACTGTTCCATCTTGCCTAGCAAACCTGCCACCTACAAACACAAGGCAATTTTGCATTATAATATGGAAGAGACATCTCATCTGTAACTATAGTCTAAGCCAATGTCCATTTAACTCTAGAATATAAGATCACAAAATAAAAAAAATGGGCAAAAGCAGGGTTAAAAAAGAAAACATTTTCATCCCATGTACCCCCAAATATGATGATCCCCTTGTAAAGAACATTTTTATTGTCTTCAAATATATATATATATGCTGCACAATATTGGAAAAAACTGACTTTGCGATATTTTGTTTTTCTGTGATATATATCACGATATGAAAACAATTTCAACTGATGATTTGAATGGCTCTTTTTGTAAAGAATTAATCATTCTAGGATGATTGGGGTAATTTTGTAGTGTAGTGCATCTGCATATACAATTATAAACGAATTTCAAGCATAGATTAATACAACAGAACAAAGACACAGATGAAATAAGCAGTGCTTTGTGTTTTTCAGGTAAATTACTGTATTCAGGTACAGACACTGAATAATCAAATGTAAAATAAAACTGCATAGTCTTCATAGTCATAGTCTGTATAAATTAAATATGATTCACATAATTAATTCAGTTTATCTTTGTTTAAGCCACAACAGTGCGTTTCTCTTTTGTTGTTTGATTAACTGTGGTGACACAAACAGCTGCGGGTTTATGGGCTGCTGTCACTCTAAGATGAATGTACATAATATCCAATACCGGTAATGACAAGAATCTGTTTTCTTTCTGTTTACAACTCATAACCGTCTGCGTTTACGAGGAAACTCGTCGAGACGGGCATTTCAACTTAATTTTCCGTGCACATGTCCGTTCAAGCACAAACAGATAAGAAAGGGAAGGGAATTCGGTGTTCACGAACTTCATGTAACACATAAAAATGATAAACTCACTCTATGATGGTTAAACTTTGCAATTAATCTGTGAATCACATGCGTTCCGAACCGGGGGACAGCTAGCTTGTACGGATCACGGATCAACTACGAACCCGATGGGCACATCATGATATCGATGCTAAAATGATACATCGTGCAGCCCTAATATATATATATATGTGTGTGTGTGTGTGTGTGTGCAGTATATATATATATATATACACACACATAATCAGTATAAAATAAAAAATATACATATGTGTAAAATATTTACATTCTATTAAGTTGACAAAGTTTATTTTTTCCTACCCACCATGTTAGAAATACTGTTGCAAAACCTGAAGACAACATAAAACTATGGATGCCAACAGAATAAAATCATTGTGATTATTCTTTCATGATTTCAAAGATTTCATGATTTTTGAAGGTACAATATAACAGTAATAATATTTTACATTAAATATTTGTATCTATGTATTATTATTTTATGTACATTTTTACACTTTTTCGGCAGACATGCTTAGCACCCTCTTGTGGGCCACTGTTTGAAAACCCTCAGTTAAAGTTTTATGAAAAATATTGGACAGAAAGCTGACCCTGGCCTGTTCACGCAGCTGGTCTACAATGAGCCTGTCCACTCTGGATGGGTTCGGAGGCATTTTGGGTAAAACGCTATTGGTCATCATGGACACACATTTTCCTGGGTAAGTCTTTGTAAGAACAGCTTCTGCCTGTCAGAAAGAATACCATATGACATTAGTTTCTTACCTCATAATGCTTGAGAAATAAATATAGTTCAGTATGCAAACTACATGGTAATTTAAAAGCATGATTCACCAAGACAGAAGCAGTGATAAAGTAATCCATAAATTATTTGTCTTTAAAAAATGCTCTTGTTTGGCTACAATACTTGAAAATTCATGAATGAAATACATGACTACCCTCATGTCTGAAGAACATCACACTTACATTCTTTCTCTCTCTTTCCAGCATCCTCCACTGCTCGTAACATTCCTCCAGGTAAAAGTGTAGTTGACTGTTGGGGCTTCCGAGTGCCTTGCCAAACTTAGGCAAAGTCATGGCAGACAGAAACCCAGAGAACGACCCATATCCTGATGCTTGGCTCAGCCCAATATACTCTTGTAGATAGGGGCTGAAGGGTGAAATATCTTCAGCAGGCTGACACTCATTCCTGTCGATGAGGGACGCAGAGCAGTAGGGCAGTGGGAGTTGTGAATGAATTGGTTGGCATGCACTTTTTCTGGGATCACCCATCTGATATAGGAAAGGGAAATGCTGTGATGGTGTTGCTTTGGCTGAGTTTGAACTAGCTCCATTGTATCTCATTTGTCCTCCGTACATACTGCCCAGCCCCTGGTATGGACTCTGCAGGAGTCCTGGTTTTTTGTCTGCTTCTTTCGGGAAACCAGGAACTGTGGGTTTCATGCTTAATCGCTGACTAAAATGCCCATCGATCGACGACCTGTTTTTCTCTAGCTGGAGGTCAAAATCTGTAATGTCCACATTTCCTGCTTTCTTCCTTAAACTTTCAAAACTGACCTGGCCTATTGCACCATGTCGATTTACTGCATTCCCTTGACTCAAATCAGCCGGGACTCTCGCTGCAGCCCGGAACAACTGTTGAGAAGGATGTAATGGAAACGTTCCAGACGTGGACGTGAGCTTTGCAAACCCCTGTGATCCATTGTTGCTGTTGGTCTTTGCTGAAATGTTAGCTTGGATTTGATAATGGTTTGACTGGACAGGCTGGAACTGCTTCACACCAGTTTGAGCTGTGCTGCTTCCTGTCAGAATGGCTTCTTTGTTTGGGTGCAAGGTTGGAGGTACGACGGTAGGTGAAAAAGGTTTAGGTTTAGGTTGCACAAACCCTGAAAATTCATTTGTAGTATAATGATTTTGTAAAAGAGTCTTTAGATCCTCCGCTTTAGATACTTTTTGCTCCAAATGGTTGCGGGTCACCTCTCTCTTAAAATTTGGCGTTTGAGTAATAAGCTCTGACATCCTTTGATAAGGATGACTCTTCTGGTCTGCCATGATTTCCTCTGGATTCCTCTGTGCTAAAAGCCCGTTTGATTCTCTGCAGTAGTTCATATCCTGCTCTGCCAAGAGAAAGGCCAGTTTACTGACATCCTGCAAAGAGAAAGGTTGGGAGTTTCTGATTTTATCTTTGCTCACAGATGAAAATTCATGAGATGAACTGAAATAGGAGTCATCCATTTTTTGTGGAGGGCAGCAGTAGTTGTTGACAGTGCTTCTATAATCAGACAGGCAGTTAGTGGTGCTGCGGTATCCTTCATCCTTCTCTGGTGTAATATGCTCAGGTTTACTTGCCCTGGTCTGGTAAAGGTTAGAGCTTAACGATGGGGGTGTGTTCAGGCCTGGGGGGCGAGGGAGATCTTGTGGAGAATATGCATCAGCCTCTCCATTACAGGAGCTGAAATTACAGGGAGGTGAACAAGCATCAAATCCATTGTAATTCTGGAGTTCAGCCCACTGATGAGATTCTCTGCCTGCTGTCTGAGGACAGACATTGCTCATGGGTTTAGGACAAGTCTGGTTTGATGGGAATCCAGAAATGGGTGGCATCTGCACATCATTATTGAAGTACTGCATGCTATCCTCTCTTGTTAACTTTGGAGACCAGACCCCTTTCAGACTAGATGGTAGCCTGCTAAAAACAGTTAAACAACAAAAATATATATAAAGATTTTGTTATGCATCAAGTTCATGCAACAAGCTTAAAGAAAGCTGGTGGATGTTTGGATTAAATTATAAAATTACTAAAACTGACATAACACATTAACACAAAACAATAAATTGTTTAACATACACACATTTTTTAAGCTATACGGTCATTTATATGATTTGACACAACCAAAAGTCATCAGGGTTTTTCCTGCATAGAGAATTACAAGGCGGCCGCCTCTGTCAAATTTCGTGCCGCCTCCAGCTCTCGACAAAACTCGGACAGGCAGTCACATGCATTGCTCGGATACACTTTTTCCACCGTGACGGTTGTGTTGCGGGTTCCCGGCCGTATAGTTTGCCGATAGTGCTGCGCGGATCATAATCCGCGGGTCGGGCGGGCCAAGTAATAAAAACATAACATTCCAATTAATCAAGGGTGGATGACAGATAAGTCATTATAATGTGTTGAGTTTAATAAAGACACGGAACTCTCATCACGGTAAAACGCAATGAACGTGCGTTACTCTTTTACTTTCGATTTTAACAACGTAATTCTCTTCAGGGAAAACCAATCAAGGAAAACATATGCCAGGGCTCGACATTAACGTTTGTCCGGGGGCGACGTGTGTTTTTTTGAAGGGACAAGTGAAAGATAATTCTACTTGCCCAACCGGACAAATGCCCTGATTAAAAAAAAAATTTATTAAAAAAAAATTATAATAATTACTAGGGAATCACCGAAAACATTATTTAATTAAATGTAAGTGGCGATTGATAGCCTATAAGTAGTGCTGTCAAAGTACCGGTACTTCGGTACCAAGTCGGTACTGAAAATGTGACGACACCAGCATTCTGTAGTACCGGGTATATTCGGTACCCACTAATAGGCAGCTGCTTTAAGTCGCTTCCGTGTTTTTATCTAAGCGTGGGGCTCCAGACTAACTTTTTTACTTGGAGCACTGTCTGTAGCCGATATATACCGCGATATATATAGTGTCTGTGTATATTAAACTGCAAAAGACTATTTAAATACTAACCCTGCATGTTCTGCTTGTCTCTGTGTGAATGAATGGCGCAGAATTTTTTTTCAAAAAGTTAAATAAAATAGAAAAATAGTTCCAACAGATTTTGCTGTGGCACCGAAATTGGTACCGAGAACCGTAAAATTTTAATGGTATCGGTACCGACTACTGGAATTTTGGTATCGTGACATCCCTAGCCTATAGTTGATATACTAATGTATATACCTACTAATGTAGGCCTACTGACGGTAACAAAGTTGCGCTGTTGAGGCTTGCGCAGTTATTTATAACATATTATACAGTTAAGAAACATCACACGACCAGAGTGCTGTTTTCCTTAATACCATCACGATTGAAACCGAGACGCTGATTTCATAACAGTTCAATAAACAAATAGTTAAAATGAAGTCACTTACATTTTAGACACAATGACTGGCAATAAAGCCTCTGTTTAGGCTATTAAAGGTGCTCTAAGCGATGTCACGCGTTTTTTAGGCCAAAACATTTTTTATCACATACAGCAAACATCTCCTCACCATCCGCTAGCTGCCTGTCCCCTGAACACACTGTAAAAAAACGCGGTCTCTGTAGACAGCCCAGGCTCCACAAACGGTAACAAAAACAAACTGGGCTCACCTGCACCACGAAACATAACAAACTGCTCCAGCCAATAACCGACAAGAAGGATTTGGGGGTGGGGTTTGGGGGGTTAGTGCGCGGATGAGGAGGAGGGAGGGTCTAGCTAGACTCCGTTTTGTTTGACAATACTTTAAACGTCAAAAAGGAATGACGTCACCCAACATCACTTAGAGCACCTTTAAGGAAATGTAATTTTGCCAAAAGAAGAACTTTTAATTTAAATAAATGTTATTTTTAAATCAGCCTACTACAATGTGATATGTTACCATATTATCATGCTTAACACTGAGAATTTGAATAATTGTAATGTGATGATCAGATGCAGATATCTAAATCAAAGAATATCATAGGTTTGGGCAGTTGGCGGATGGATGATTTATTTTTAACAGTGGATTCAGGTGACTCAAAGTGCACCAGATTAATGAATTTATCTTTAAGGCGAGACACTACAGGTGAATAGGGTAAAAAATTTAACTAGCAGATATCACCATGAAACTTTCCCAGTTGATTACCTACATTAAGATGAGAAAAAATTTATTACAAGTTTTCTGTAATTTAATGTTTAAATATGCAAATTAGTAGGGGTGTAACGATTCGTTTTAACAACGATTCGATTCGTATCGCGATTCGTGGTTGTCGATACGATTCAAGGACGATATTGGTTCATTTAGAACGATACGATCCGAATCGATTCAGTGACTTTTTAGCCAAAAATTCTTGTAAGGGAATCAGGTATCAATTAATGATGGATATAAACAAACAAGTAAACAACAATTAATGTCAAATGCATTCACATTTTATTTGAATAAAGTAGGACTGAACGATTATGACAAAAATTATAATTGTCGATTATTCCCTTGAAATTGTAATTGCGATTATTAATTACGATTATCACAACATTGAATGATGTTTTGAATAGTTTGGCCATGGGACCCACATTTGGTCATGGTCCATGCATGCTAACGCGTGCATGCTAGAAATAGAACCGACGCCTATTTTTCACGCGAGCAAAATAGAATAGGAAAAGATGTTTATATGTCATTTTGACACGAATACATATTAATAAATGACATTTTGATGTTTGAAAGTCTCTAGGTTTTGACATAAATGCAGATATAAATGTAAGTAAAAAAAATATTATCGATTTTCAAATATTGCACCTGTCAATATAGAACGAAATATTCTGTAGCCTATTTTGCCGTCAACACTGCCAACGTTGTCTTTGCTGCTATATATTTATGTTTAACATGAAGTATAGGCCTTCCACAATCTCTCCCCATATGTCGAATATATCACCAATGAGGCTTATCATATGTCACCTAGCAGCAGCAGCGTCGTGTCAGACATGTTTCTGGTGTGCAAAGACATAGAAACCGCCACGCAGCCGCCACGCAGCTGACACGCAACAGAAACGCCACGCTCACGCCACGCATCCAGTGTGTCTCCGGCCTTAGTATTAGTATTATGTAGTGTAATGTACAATGAGAAACTATATCACAATTTAAAGTCCCCTTTAAAGTTCAGGTACAAGTCAGTGCACAGACCTTTTCTTTGTTCAATTTGCACACTGAATATGGGTTGGAGCTCTTAATTTTGAACTCTCAAAGTGCTCCAGATTGACGAATTTTCTTACGGTGGGGCATGCCCCGGGACCCCCCTAGAGGGACCGAGGTCCACCCACCACAATCTCACAAAATCCTATGGGAAACGCTGTATTTTAACAGTGTTGTTCTATAAACAATATGATTACTTGCTTTTGATACTTTTTTTGAACCAAATATTATTTCCTCATTGTTATTATAAATGTATTTTAAGTCATTTTAAAGGCTCAGGTCTTTGCTTAGGTCTATTTTTATTACCACAAAAAAATATCCGATTACTCGATTACCAAAATAATCATTAGTGACAACCCTAGTCAGTTTATATTGTTATATAAGTTTACCTCAATATGTTAATTGCATTGGCAGCCTTAGAAATTATATTAAACATCGTTTACTAAAGTCATTTGAATAAGAAATTAGCAATTGTCCACTTATTATTAATAATTAGCATTACAGGTTAATTTCTGATACACAAATTAAGAGGGACTTACTTCTCTGAGACGTATGAGGAGTATGGGTCCAGTGAATCTGGTTCTTCCAAGATGTCTGACACTAATCCATAAAGATCAGCCTCACTCCCACAATTACTGGCATCTACCAGATTTCTATGCAAGACAAACATTAGTATTAGATACACAGTTATATGTAGCCGGATCTCCTGATGACACTGAGTGGACATAAATGACTGGATATCAAACAAAATCTTACAATTCAACCAAGATAAAATAGAAGTTTTGATTATTGGATCAAAAGATCAGAAAGAGAAATTGATCCTTAAACTAAATATACTGGGATTAAACCCAAGTCAAGTTCAGAAAAATGTAGTTGTCTTTGACTCTGATTTTAATTTTAAAGCTCATGTACCATATTACCAAATATATATTGTATTAAATATACCAAATACTATAATACTCATGTATTACAGTACCAGTCAAAAGTTTGGAAACGTTACTATTTTTAATGTTTTTGAAAGAAGTCTCTTATGCTCATCAAGCCTGCAGTTAAAAAAAAAAAAAACAGTAATATTATGAAATATTATTACAATTTAAAATAATGGTTCTCTTTTTTAATATATTTTAAAATGTAATTTATTTTTGTGATGCAAAGCTGAATTTTCATCAGCAAGTACTCCAGTCTTTGGTGTCTTATGATCCTTCAGAAATCATTCTAATATGCTGATTTATGATCAATGTTGGAAACAGTTGTGCTGCTTAATATTTTTTTTATAACCTGAGATACTTTTTTCAGGATTATTTGATGAATAAAAAGTTAAAAAGAACTGTATTTATTTAGAATAGAAATCTTTTGTAACAATATACACTACCGTTCAAAAGTTTGGGAACAATAACTATTTTTTTTTAAGAAATTAGTACTTTAATTCAACAAGGATGCGTTAAATTGATAAAAGGTGATGGTAACGATTTATATTGTTAGAAATGTTTTTATTTTGAATAAATGCTGTTTTTATGAATAAATGCTGTTAACGTTTTACTCATCAATGAATCCTGAAAAAAGTATTCCAAAAAAATATATTAAACAGCACAACTGTTTCCATCATTGATAATAACTGAGTATCAAATCATCATATTAGAATGATTTCTGAAGGATCATAAGACACCAAAGACTGGAGTACTTGCTGATGAAAATTCAGCTTTGCATCACAAAAATAAATTACATTTTAAAATATATTAAAAAAGAGAACCATTATTTTAAATTGTAATAATATTTCATAATATTACTGGGGTTTTTTTGTTTGTTTTTTTTTAACTGCAGGCTTGATGAGCATAAGAGACTTCTTTCAAAAACATTAAAAATAGTAATGTTTCCAAACTTTTGACTGGTACTGTATATTACCAAAACAGCATTTTATCACCTACAGAACATTGCTAAAATAAGACCATTTCTCTCTGAGCAACACAGACAAATGAATGCATGCATCTATAAATAGCTGGCTTGACTACTGTAATGCCCTCTTTTCTGGTCAACCAAAGACTACAATTAATCAACTATAAATAATCCAAAATACTTTTGCTCGAGTATTGGCAAAGACTAAGTAGAGAGAGCACATTACACCGATATTAAAGTCATTACACTGGTTACCTGTTAGTGTTCGTATTGATTTTAAAAACCTTTTATTAGCTCATAAGGCCTTGCATGAATTTGCTCCAGATTATCTCTCAAAAATGCTTACAAGTATATGAACCTAGCAGGACTCTCAGATCCTCGGATTATTTTCTTTAACTATACCACAAAGTAGAACTAAAAGATTTGGTGATGCTGCTTTTAGCCGTTATGCTCCTCGCCTCTGGAATAACCTTCAGGAGGAAGTGAGATGTGCTGAAAATATTAATAGTTTTAAATCTAAATTAAAAACATATTTTTTTAGGCTGGCCTTCCTGTAATGTCTTATAATGCTTTATATATTTTTCTTCATTTTTAGTTACTTGTTCTATATTTTAATCCTCATAAACTTCATTCTTATTCTTGTATTTTAATGGGTCTATTTTTTTTTTTTTTTTTAAATATATATACTAACTATTGTCTCTATTGTTTCTTTCTTGCATGTAAAGCACTTTGAACTGCATTGATTTGTTTGGAAAAGTGGTAAATTAAATAGGCTTGCTTGCTTGCTATTTAACAACAAACCCCTTTTGGATTACAGTTTTAACTGTTAAAATAGTTAATAACTTACAGTTGCTTCCAGTATTATTAATATGTGTCAAAATAAAAAATAACCTGTTATTAGGCATGGCTTGAGGCCAATCCACTGATTTACAGTCTTCCTGAGTTGGCCAAACTGTATAAGGTAGTGGCGCGCAGTCTTGCAATGTGCAGTCCGAGAACGAGTTGAAGAATCTGCTGTCACTGAAATTATGCTGTAAAAAATTGAAGAACACAGCATTTGTTGATAAAAGGCATATAAAAAAGGATATAAAAAAATATATACATTTAAAGTATTTTCAAAAACAAAAAATATCCATCAATATTTGGAAAGACATTCAAAATCATATGGTCTTTTAAGGCGGAGACTGATATCTGACATCTTTATCTAAATAACTGCTAAAAGTAGTTCCAATTACTATACATTGAGACATACACGCAAATTGCATACCCTCCCTTGATAGGGTGAAAATAGGTGAAAGGTAAAATGGCAAATGAATATTCTAAAATCATAATTGTATTAATACTTTTAAAAATATCTTTATGATGTATTGACAATTTGACCGACAGTATGAAGGTCTTCTCACCTGAGGCTTGTGGGTGGAAAAGTAGGAGTCTGGAACTGAACTATGAAATCGATCAAAGACCGTTCTTGCTCCATTTGTATCCACATTGATTTTGTTTTTCACTGCATTATTAACCTTAAACACAGGAGAAAAGTATATGAATATGTCTGAATGATGTGCTAATGTAAAGGGAATAAAGTTATAATTTTATTAAGCATACGGGTAAAAATGAACTATATGAAAATGGACCATAATGACATGACAAATAACACACACACCCCAACATATATTTTCATGTTATATATAATTATCAATACGCGCCAAGTGACTTTTTGTACTTTAAATCTGCTAGTCAAATGAGGCCTTGTGCGGATTTTCTTTCGCCTGGTGATACGACATATCTGTTCTCCTTACAGTTAACGTTAAACATGAGTCGATATCATTGCCTATTACTTTTCTTACTATGCTAATGAATGTTTTAATTGGGTAGTCTATGTGTACATTTCGTAATATCTGTATTCGGTCGGTTACCAAGTTAACTTAACGTTAACAAGCAGACAGAAAAAGTGAACTAGCCAAAAGTTTTTCCTCAGAACAACAAGCTCTTAACTTACCTCCATTGACAATGAACTCTGCTGGCAGGGGGCCTCTCTATAAATTACTAATGATATAAATTATAAATATAATATTGTTCACGATTGTTCTAATTAATCAGATGATTTAATGTGAGAATAAATTAAAGACGTCAACCTCACGACGGGACAAATTCTTTCACGTAAATTTCTCGGAGAAGATCACGCAACCTCGCCCGTGTCTCTTCACCGATGTACCCGCGAAGCCTTTGCGGTCTCGAGCCGACAGTTCTATTGGCTAAACCGGCTTCAATTAGCCAATCAGAATCAATGTAATGGTCGCGTGCAGAGTTGCAGTTACGCTTAGCAACGCACTTGAACACAGAAGAAATTCGTTTTTTATATATATATATATATATATATATATATATAGTTTTTTTTAATCAAATGAATGAATGTCCCAATAATTGATCTTTTTTTCTTAATTAGAATTTTCTTAAAATTAACATGAATTATATATTATAATTAATGCTACATCCCTTTGTTTGTATAATCCTATCCTCAATATGTCACTAATGAAAGCTATATATAATATATAAGATATATATATATATATATATCGCTATTATCAATATTACTAACCTTTTGATTTTAAACTTATTTTAAAAATGTGAAATATAAGAAATACGTTTAATTAAAAAGAATAAACGCAAAAAAGAATAAAGCGATAACACAGGATGAATGTCACTAACAACACAAAACCACAAGATGTCGCCACTACCCATCAGTAACATAGATAGATAGATAGATAGATAGATAGATAGATAGATAGATAGATAGATAGATAGATAGATAGATAGATAGATAGATAGATAGATAGATAGATAGATAGATAGATAGATAGATAGATAGATAGATACTTATTATTTATTTATTTATTTATTTATTTATTTTGCAGAAAAGATGATTTCCAAGTTCACGTTCTCTCATTTCTCTATACCAACTTAGTTTAGTACCAACTTAGTACCAAACTAGTTTTAATTATAAAAATACTCTTCATTTTCAGATGACTGATGGCATATGGTGTTGATATGGGTCTTCAGCGATTCAATTGGTCTGAAGACCTTGTGTGATGGGGGTTTAGAGTAAAAACCTGTTTCAAGACCCCCGAAATCCCTCCTCCTTCTCATACTCCCTTCAAAGTCAGCAACAGGCAGCCCAGGGGGAGCTTGAAACAGTCTGACGGACAAAGGGGGAAAAGTCATGCAGAGTCGCTCCTGCGCGCAACAGATATTCCTGGCAGAGTATGCGATTTACACTAGTTCGTGAGTTTATCGAGACTTTTTGTTTTCGATTATCAAATAATATGTCGCCAAAAGCATAGTTTGTGGACTCACATTGTATTCAGTGAAAGTTAGGCGGAACTTTCCGGGAGAATGCAGGCGAGTGGAAGTTTGTGTCTGTTTTTGGCACTGATGTTGCCTTGCTGTTTCGTGGCGTCTGGACAGTATCAGGGAGATAATGGGATAGCCGTCCCCGACCACGGCTTCTGTCAGCCCATAACCATCCCCCTGTGCACGGACATCGCTTATAACCAAACCATAATGCCAAACCTGGTCGGACACTACAACCAAGAGGATGCCGGGCTGGAGGTCCACCAGTTTTACCCGCTGGTCAAGGTACAGTGCTCGCCTGAACTTAAATTCTTCCTGTGCTCCATGTACGCTCCGGTGTGCACAGTTTTGGAGAAAGCCATCCCGCCATGTCGCTCCATCTGCGAGAGGGCAAAGCACGGCTGCGAGGCCCTCATGAACAAGTTTGGCTTTCAGTGGCCAGAGCGGCTGAGGTGCGAGCATTTCCCAGTGCTGGGAGACGGACACATCTGCGTGGGCCAGAACGACTCCACGGCCACGGTGGCGCCCGTCCACATGCCCGTTCCAGGAACGCCGGGCGTTCAGCTGTTTTCTTCGCCGGACAAACCGTTCCGCTGCCCGTCAGTGCTCAAAGTGCCGTCCTACCTCAGCTATAAGTTCCTGGGCGAGCTGGATTGTGGTGCTCCGTGCGAGTCCTCCAGAACACATGGGACCTATATGTTCTTCACGGACCAGGAGATTGAATTTGCCCGGATTTGGATCCTTATCTGGTCCTCTCTTTGCTGTGCGTCCACTTTTTTCACCGTAACCACTTATTTAGTGGACATGCAACGTTTTAAGTACCCCGAGCGTCCTATTATCTTTCTGTCTGGCTGCTATACCATGGTGTCCATTGCGTATATCGCTGGCTACTTTCTTGGGGATAAAGTTATGTGCAATGAGAACTTTTTTCCCGACAGCTATAAAACCATAGTTCAAGGTACGAAGAAGGAAGGCTGTACGATTCTGTTCATGATGCTGTATTTCTTCAGCATGGCTTCTTCGATCTGGTGGGTCATCCTGTCTCTCACCTGGTTCCTGGCGGCAGGTATGAAATGGGGCCATGAGGCTATTGAAGCCAATTCACAGTACTTTCACCTGGCGGCCTGGGCCGTTCCGGCCGTAAAAACTATTAGCATCCTGGCCATGGGGCAGATTGATGGAGATTTGTTAAGTGGCGTCTGCTTTGTGGGCCTGAATAATCTGGATCCCTTGAGGGGCTTTGTGTTGGCCCCCCTCTTCATCTACCTCTTCATTGGCACCTCGTTCCTGCTCGCCGGTTTCGTGTCGTTGTTCCGCATCCGCACTATCATGAAGCACGACGGCACCAAGACTGAGAAACTGGAGCGCTTGATGGTCCGCATAGGCGTCTTCTCGGTTCTCTACACCGTCCCGGCCACCATCGTCATTGCCTGCTTTTTTTATGAGCAGGCCTTCAGGCAGCACTGGGAGAAGAGCTGGATCAGTACGAACTGTAAGAGCCTTGCCATCCCCTGTCCCATGCACCCCGCTCCTCACATGACCCCCGACTTCACCGTCTTCATGATCAAGTATCTAATGACTCTCATTGTAGGGATCACTTCGGGGTTCTGGATCTGGTCGGGAAAGACGCTGCACTCTTGGAGGAAGTTCTACACCCGTTTGACCAGTGGCGGGCAAGGGGAAACCACCGTATGAAACGGGAGATTGTGGTCCATGTTTTCTTGCAATAACTCATTTGAGTTATCGAATAAAGTGCCTTAGATTGTCAGTATTTTGAAAGCAATAATACTTGTCTATTTTCAGACTGTCAGAGACTTTCGAGTGGAAAGAGAAATGGGACATGAACCACTTTGCTTTCCCCAAACAAACACAGACAATTTGATACCAAGTGCAGAAATGTTTTCCTCCCCCATTCTGTTGTACCTCTGTTTTTTCTCATAAGCTGCTGGCCATAAAAACTCAACTTGGAAAGTGAGATACCAGCTGGGAATTCAACAAACGACAGAGCAAAGAGAGCCGAGGGGGGAGGAGAGCTCGAAAACTTGTCATCTAATACGGCAGGCAGTTGTGTCAAAATGTAATTAAAACAATGTACATATTTGTAAAAATCTGTATTTGAACATTATATATTTGTATTTATGCAAATCAATCTTTTTGTGTTTTTCTGTATTTAGAATTTGTAGCCACTAGTCTCTCTCTCATATCTTCTATACTCATGTGTGTCTCTCTGTTTCTAATTAAAGTCGCTGTACATAATACTTCTCCTTTTCCCTCCGAAAACTTTATTTAGTCCTAAAGTGAAAGAAAACCCCTTCTCATTATGTGTGTTGAAGATTTAAAGGAAGTCCTTTAAATAGCCCTCATATACTCACCATCATGTTGTTCCAAACCTGTATGTCTTTTTTCTTCTATTGAACACAGAACAATATATGGTTTGAAAATGTGTGCGCGTTATTTTTTATTTTATTTTACTTTTACCAAAGGAAGTCGGTGGGGTCTAATGTTTTGCATTTACTTACATTGTATGAAGAAAGAAAGACATACAGGTTTTGAATGAACTGAGGGTGACAAAATGTTCATTTTTGCATAAACTATCCCTTTAAGCATATAGTTGTGTCATAGAAGTTATTGCTTTAATTAACTGATAGTGTATATGTCTTGATATTCATATTCTTCTTCCTATATCTACCAGATCTTTATACTCCGTGACCCACAAACACTATCCTAAAACCAGAGTTTGGAATGATTGTGTGAATCAGAGAGAGAGAGAGTGCTGTATTTTTTTGATTGTGGTGTGAAGTAGGCAGCCGTTGAGGAGCAAATGGTTCTCGCATGGTCCTGAGAGCTGAGGCATGTGGGGAAAAAGGGAAAGCACATGATGAAATGATTGTGTGTGTTTGTGTGTGTGTACATCACAAACCAGCTCGCTTTACCAAAATGGTGGAGTGTAGTGGTCTGTGATCAATACAAAGCTTTTCTACGGTGCAGGTTTTTATTCCACTAACTTTCTGTCTCCATTTAAGGTTGATTGATTTTCATGTCTACTTTGCTTTAGCCTGTGAGTGTATGTTTGTGAGCTCAGGTTTCTAATGCCCCTGGGCAGCCAATTTCATGCTCAGCGAGTCAGCCCTTCATACAATGTTGCCTTCCCCCTTTATGCCAAATCTTACTCATTTAACACGCACCACTTTCTATGTGTGTACTTCATACCCCGTTCTTATTTTCACCAGTTTGTATCCCTAGGATTTATACATCAAATAAATGCCTGTGAGAATTAACATTTATGTGAGTGTATATAAGGGAAAGTTCATTTAAATATACACTATGCCAAACTTTTTTTTTTTTTTTAAGATGTCTCTTATGCTCACCAAAGCTGCATTTATATGATCAAAAATACAGTAATTTTGTGAAATATTATTACAATTTAAAATAACTGTTTTCTATTGTAATATATTTTAAAATGTAATTTATTCCTGTGATGAAAAAGCTGAAATTTCAGCATCATTACTCCCGTCTTCAGTGTCACATGATCCTCCATCCACATGAGCCATTCTAATATGATGATTTGCTGATCAACAAATATTTTATGTTAATATCACATTTGAAAGCAGTTGTGCTGCAAATGCCTAACTAACACTTTTTCAGGATTCTTTGATGAACAGAAAGTTCAATAGAACAGCATTTATTATGTAAAATGATAAATGTCTTTGCTGACACTTTTGAACAATGATACATCCGAGCAAAATAAAAGTATTAATTTATTCTAATATATATCTATAATATATACATATAAAATGCTGTTAAAAAATGTAAAAGTTCTAATAGTCTTTCATGTCAACTATGTATTCATGTTCTCAGCAGATGCTTGCTTATAAAAGCAACTAAAGAATAACATGTAAATTAATTACATCAGCTGAGAAGGCACAAGTAATGCTACAAGCTTAAGCATCAAAATATCCCAAAAGTATCCAAAATAACTGCAAATACTTCTTGAAAGCATGATATCATTATGATACTGTACTGTACAGCCCACGCTCAGGGCCTTTATAGTGCCGGTGTAGCTGATTTTTCTTTTTCTTTATTATTTAACATTCATCTGTTCACAAGATATTGTTGTCTGCTACAAAATGTGATACTAAACTTGCTTCAGGACTTTACAATTGACATCAAATGAAGACCAAACCAAAATTGTTTAATGTACAAAAGTAACAAAAGTTTTCTAAAAATCAAACAATGACATGTATTTATATAACCCCCTGAAATGCAGCTAACAATTCACCATAAGACACAGTGTAGTCAGCATAAACCATGTTTTGGCCACAGCCCACCAGCTGAGAACCGCTGCTTTACACACACACACTCCAGTCTCCATTACATTTATTTAAACGCACACACACACAATCCAACAGAGATGATGGAGGGTGCAGATATACCTCAAATAGTATAATATCGAACTAGAAAGCCTATAGCGGCTGCTGTGTTAATATAGAATGTTGTGTGTAGGTATGTGTGTTTATGAGTCTTAACAGTAAAATGATATGTTCTGTAACTCAATGTAATCTCTCCAAACATTTAGTCAAGCACGAATGCTCATACGGGCGCAACACTGGAATCCCCCTGAAAGATATAGTAATTCAACTCCCCCCTGGAGATGATGTCATTACACGCATGAAGGGCAAAAAAGAAAACTGATCCACCCTTAAATCTCAACAAGTACAGAAATTGTCCCATCGTTCTTAAATCCATATTGTTTTCTTGTTTTCCAGTAAAAATTTACTTATAAAGGAAAGTTGACTTTTCATATTGAGAGAATATATCTTACATTAAGTTTTTCTTAGCCCGTTACACTGTAAATGGGACCTGCAATTGTTACCTTACAGAGCCATTTTACCTTCAACCCATAACAAATTTAGTTGGAATTAATTAATGGTAGCTACTTGGTTAATGTTAGTTAGTTACATTGTTTATTAATCTTTGTTAAAGTTATTTAGTAAAAATGCAACTGTTCCTTAGTTCATGTTGGCAGGTCCATTACATAATATTATAGGTACAACTTTTGATTTTAAAACATTTTGAAATTAACATTAACTAAGATTAATAAATGCTTTAGAAGTATTTTTCTTTGTTAGTTAATGTTCAAGTCAGTGTAGTTAACAAATGTTAATAAATAAAACGTAATTTCTATTCAGTGATGCAAATACTAATAAAACCAGTTTATGTAGATATTACCATTTTTAGGTTTCTTTTTTTTTAGCACGGAATATTGTTTTGTACTCCTCACGTTTCGGTCAGAAATTGGATTTTATGGTATTATTACATACACCTTTTTCCATTTTAATCCATTTATTCACTTTTTGAGCATGGGCCGGAAAATGAAATTTCCAACATAAATCTTGAATGCTGTGGAGCACAGACTTAAGTTTGGTTTGGTCTCTTTTTAAAGAAGACACTTGGCTTTTAAGTGAAAAAGTATATAAAAAAAAGTGAACTTAATTTTTTTTAATAGAAGTTATTGTTATGAAAAATGCTATTTTCAATTTTTATAAATATATATTTTCCAAAACATGTTTACACAAAAAAAATGGTGAGAAAATCAAAGCCATAAATCCAAAATTGTGTTCCAAAGATATCTATATAAAAAAAGTGCTTCCTGTAAGATTTTGTTTGGGTGCAGTACCAAATGTTTCCACTAGATGAAATTTGTTTCCCATTCATTTCCATTGCGATCGTTTTAGACCTAGAGGAGTATTTTTCAGGACTATTTTTGTGTTCCCATAGAAAGTGCCAAACCCTTGATGAAAGTTTCGTATCATTCAAATGAAGTAAAAATATTTTTATTTATTTTTTAATACGTAAAAATTTTGAGTCAAAAATGGGCTAAAATTTTTTGCTTAACAATGAATAATTATATATTTTCTGAAACCAATGTTAATATGTTTTGCTCCTAAATAAAAATGAGTAGCCTACTTTATTTATTTAAAGATCTATGTCTCTGTTGTAAAACTCTCTATGTGTAAGAACATTCAAAAATGCTGAAAACACACCTCAATAACACTTTCAGCAAACCAAATTTTATTGCTGACTTATCAGAAAATCTCAGAGATAGTCGTTATAGCTACTGTTGACAGCTCAACAGTGCTTTCAGATCTGTGCAGAAGGTATTCATGTCTCTCTAAAGATACTCATGCAGAGTCAGTCATCACTTTCATTCTTCTTGTGGCAGATACCTCAATCCCTCAGGGGAGACCAGAAAGATGTAGGCTAGATAAAGCAGATGTATTAGATTTGTTACAGGTGATATAAGGGTGTCTTATGACATGTAACACAGGTCTAAATGGTAATATGTTGGCCTTGATATAGAAAATAATGAATCTACATGTGTTTATTATTATATGGCTTTCAATGCTCCCTTCAAATTGCAATACACTCCCAATTCCCTCTCTCTTGCTCAGATGAAAGTAGGGAATGCAGTGAGCCAGTGGCCAAGTATAGAGCATTGACTGCACTCTATAAATTTGGCTGGCTCAGTGACAGCTTATATCCTTGTGTGTGTGTGTGTATGTGTGTGTGTGTGTGTGTGAGATGGTTGACTTGCCATGGGCTTGATTTGCATGGTTCAAGTTTACAGTGAGGAAAATAAGTATTTGAACACCCTGCTATTTTGCAAGTTCTCCCACTTAGAAATCATGGAGGGGTCTGAAATTGTCATCGTAGGTGCATGTCCACTGTGAGAGACATAATCTAAAAAAAAAAAATCCAGAAATCACAATGTATGATTTTTTAACTATTTATTTGTATGATACAGCTGCAAATAAGTATTTGAACACCTGAGAAAATCAATGTTAATATTTGGTACAGTAGCCTTTGTTTGCAATTACAGAGGTCAAACGTTTCCTGTAGTTTTTCACCAGGTTTGCACACACTGCAGGAGGGATTTTGGCCCACTCCTCCACACAGATCTTCTCTAGATCAGTCAGGTTTCTGGGATGTCGCTGAGAAACACGGAGTTTGAGCTCCCTCCAAAGATTCTCTATTGGGTTTAGGTCTGGAGACTGGCTAGGCCACGCCAGAACCTTGATATGCTTCTTACAGAGCCACTCCTTGGTTATCCTGGCTGTGTGCTTCGGGTCTTTGTCATGTTGGAAGACCCAGCCTCGACCCATCTTCAATGCTCTAACTGAGGGAAGGAGGTTGTTCCCCAAAATCTCGCAATACATGGCCCCGGTCATCCTCTCCTTAATACAGTGCAGTCGCCCTGTCCCATGTGCAGAAAAACACCCCCAAAGCATGATGCTACCACCCCCATGCTTCACAGTAGGGATGGTGTTCTTGGGATGGTACTCATCATTCTTCTTCCTCCAAACACGTTTAGTGGAATTATGACCAAAAAGTTCTATTTTGGTCTCATCTGACCACATGACTTTCTCCCATGACTCCTCTGGATCATCCAAATGGTCATTGGCAAACTTAAGATGGGCCTTGACATGTGCTGGTTTAAGCAGGGGAACCTTCCGTGCCATGCATGATTTCAAACCATGACGTCTTAGTGTATTACCAACAGTAACCTTGGAAACGGTGGTCCCAGCTCTTTTCAGGTCATTGACCAGCTCCTCCCGTGTAGTTCTGGGCTGATTTCTCACCTTTCTTAGGATCATTGAGACCCCACGAGGTGAGATCTTGCATGGAGCCCCAGTCCGAGGGAGATTGACAGTCATGTTTAGCTTCTTCCATTTTCTAATGATTGCTCCAACAGTGGACCTTTTTTCACCAAGCTGCTTGGCAATTTCCCCATAGCCCTTTCCAGCCTTGTGGAGGTGTACAATTTTGTCTCTAGTGTCTTTGGACAGCTCTTTGGTCTTGGCCATGTTAGTAGTTGGATTCTTACTGATTGTATGGGGTGGACAGGTGTCTTTATGCAGCTAACGACCTCAAACAGGTGCATCTAATTTAGGATAATAAATGGAGTGGAGGTGGACATTTTAAAGGCAGACTAACAGGTCTTTGAGGGTCAGAATTCTAGCTGATAGACAGGTGTTCAAATACTTATTTGCAGCTGTATCATACAAATAAATAGTTAAAAAATCATATATTGTGATTTCTGGATTTTTTTTTTTTAGATTATGTCTCTCACAGTGGACATGCACCTACGATGACAATTTCAGACCCCTCCATGATTTCCAAGTGGGAGAACTTTCAAAATAGCAGGGTGTTCAAATACTTATTTTCCTCACTGTATGACAATCTCTGTTTGCATTTCCAACCAAAGAAGGAGGTGGAGGAAAGCATAAATGTAACAATGAAACAATGGAGTAATAAAAAGTTGGATATCTGGAGCAGAGGGTAAAGTGCGCTTTTCCATGATGATTTTTGTGCGAATGGTTGAGGTGATAATGTGGAAAATTCAGCAATACTGTAATGGGCTCTATTTCCCGCCTTATATATTTTGTCCAGGATAAACAAGAAGCAAAATCATTGGGAGAACAGACGACTGTTGAAAAGAACATTTTCAGGCCAACTTTACCAAATACTTACTTGTATGCAAAATTGGCACACTAAATGCTAAAAACTAACTGCACTAATCAGTTTAAACATCACATACGAGTTTAACCCTTTACACACTGAAAACATGTTTAATGATGTCATGTATAAGTGACACTTAAAAGTAAGGGCTTACAACTCTACAAAAACAAGGTAGTCATCTTCATGGTCTCATTTGGTAGAAAATTTTTTTGGCAGATTTTCTTTAAATTTTTTTATCTTGATCATGCTTGGAGGCTGTTATATTACAAAACGTCTCTGGTAACTCTCATAACCTCGGTTCTCTGAGAGGAGGGAACGAGACATTGCGTAGCTACGCTATGGGGTTCCTTCCACAAATACTGAAGCCTGATTACATTGCGCCAGTAAAATTAACTGGCCAATGACTCACGAGCGCACAAGCTAGGGGCGGAGTCCCCCCACTATATAGCTTGGCGGTCACCATCATTGAATCAGAATCTTTTGACTGTTTGAACAGCCATTCGAGACTCTGGGAATTACAACACAGCAGCATGCGCAATGTCTCGTTCCCTTCTCTCAGGGAACCAAGATTACGAGAGTAACCAGACACATTCCCTTTCGAGTCTCTTGACATTGCGTAGCTACAATATGGGGATAGCGTATAATCCCGTTGTGTTGTAACCCAAAATAGTGAGAAGAGTGCATGAGCCAGACTTGATAGAGCAGAGCCCGTTGACCATTTCACATCCACTAGAGCACCTAGGGGAAAAGATAGTAAAGACAAATAAATGCACTTCAGCTCATAGCAGAATGGGAATAAGCAACAATATAGATGAACAGATAACAACTTCAAATGAACTGGCAGCAGCATCGCTGCCAAATGAACTGGCAGCAGCATGTTTGCAGCAGCAAACAAACGAGTCATACTGATGAGAATAAATGAAGGGACTCCACCGCTATAACATAAGATATTCAACAACCAACTTCCCACGATCGAGAATAACCTAAGCGCATGCATTGGAACTAATGAATATAATGATCTAACTCTGGCTGAATCAGCATATTCAGGATATGAAAGCACACCGGAGCTGGTTGAAAGCCGCCAGGCAAATATTCTAAATCGACATTCCTCTATCCCAAGCCCATGAAGAAGCCACACTCCTCGAGCGTGAACTCCAAAAGGACAGGTCTCATTCTTAGAAGCATATGCCAGCGCAATCGCTTCCACAATCCAACGGGACAGCCACTGTTTCGAAACTGGCAGCCCCTTTGTGCGGCCTCCGAAACAGACAAACAGCTGCTCAGACCCTCTGAAGTGACTGTACCTGTCCAGATGAGCATGCAAAACGCGGACTGGGCATAAGGGATGCGGTGTTGACGGAGAATCCTGAGGAGCAAGCGCTTGCATTACCTGTGCTCTCAAGGAAGTTGAAACCATTTTAGGCACATTCCCCCATCTGGGCTGTAGTCTGACCATACAGTCATCCTTACCAAACTCCATACAAGCAGAGTCCGAAGACAGTACGTGCAAATCACCCACCCTCTTAGCGAGCAAAAGCACCAGCTTGAATGAGAGCCCTTTCAGCTGGTTCAAAGGGTGGCTCAGAAAGTGTACTAAGTAACATTTGAAGGCGGGGCTCCCTCTTCTTGGGATAACGAAACTGCTTCATCTTAGGTCTCACAGCCAGCTCCAGAATGGCCTGTCATGCCTCTTCGCACTGAGCAGATGAGGATCTAGAGCACGACGAAGCTCAGCTTTTGACTGTTTCTGATACAGAAGCCGATCCCTTGGGAGGTCTTTTTTGTAGCACTGAGCGCTAAGTCCGTCGCTGAGCGCAGTTTCTTGAAGGCAGCAAAATCCGGGCCCTGTTCATCCAGCGTTTGCAGCATTTTGGCCTGAAAGATCTGGTGAGCTGTCATAGTGTGGATTGCCGAGGCTGCCAGCCCAGCAGCCATGTAGGTTTTTTCAGCAATGTAGGCAGTGGTGCGACACGGAAGCGATGGCGATCACGCTATGAAAATGGAGCACCTCCAGTAATGGAACACCTCCAAAGAAAATTTAAAAGCACCTTTTAAGAGTTAGTCATATTCCTTATATTCACTGTAAAGCCAAGCTTATAATCTTTAAAATGACAGCTATTTTGTGTTGGGCAAGCAAGTGTATATGAAGTGATGCTAGTAACATGTGAAGTAAAGTAACAAAGTAAAGAAGTAAAGTGAAGTAAAGTAACATGATGATAAGTTTACAGCGCCCCCCGTCTGGTTTTGGGCCGCTACGGGTTTAAGGTGATAATCTATTCTTACATTGCATTAGGTAAATTATATATCATATAATCTATTATACATTTAAATTATAAAAATATTCTAAATCATTTTGCATAAAAGCATCTGCTAAATGAATTAATGTACATGTTTTATAGGTCATTTTTTATAGTTCATAATTGATTCATAATTTGATTTGTATTCATTTGAAATCGTGTTGGATGGTTGATTCCTTTGTCTTTGTGGTAGTTAAGCTTACAGTTAGCTCATGCATGAACTAACAGTGAGAAGAATATTTGTTACAGTATTTATTAATCTTTGTTAATGCTAGTTAATAGAAATACAACTGTTAAGAAAATTGTTCATGTCAGCTCAGGTCCATTAAATTACAATAACAGATACAACTTTTGTGTATTTTAATAATGTATTAATAAATGTTGAAATTAATATTAATGAATGCTTTAGACATATTTTTCATTGTCAGTTTATATTAACTAATGTATTTAACTAATGTTAACAAATAAAACCTTATTATAATGTGCTACCAAAGTTTCTTTAAAACTTCAAAATGATACTTCAACTATATGCATGTCTCAAAGTTAAGGTGCATTCTAGTAAATAAATTAAATCAAAGCTAAAAAGACACGGATCAAAAGGCCCAAAACTGTCTTTCATTCTGAAATATCATCACTGCAGTGACACATATTTTACTTGTGATCTTCTTTTAGTTGTTCTTGCTATAACAGAGGTGGAGAAATAGTGAGCATATTGGCTCCACGCTTAACGCTAGCATGCGTTATAAATGTAAATGGTTTGCCAAAGTAAAGTAAAGCTTTAGCTTAGCGTTAATACTGATCTTCACTCTTCCCAGACTTCCACTGTCTTCACTCACAGCATCTGTTAGAGAAACATGCAGATCAAAGCATTTTCTCAGAATTTCTTGTTTATTTCACTCTAACAGGTTTGAGAAAGCAGATGTTTTTAAACAGGTTATGCTATGAACAATAAAGCTGTGTTATAGAGAAAGCAGACATAGCAAAGGAGAAACTAGACAAAACTAACATTTATCAGCTTAATGGAAACAAAAATATGTTGGGTTTAGATCTTCTGATATGTGTATGTGTGTGTGTGTGTGTGTGTGTGTGTGTGTGTGTATGTGTGTGTGTGTGTGTGTGTGTTTGTGCGTGTTTGTGCGTGTGTGTGTGTTTTCACTCATTTTTATGCTTGATGAATTAAATGGCCTTTATCTCTTCCTAGGACATGAAAGGACAAGCTAAATAGTGGGCAGAGGAATGTTAACCATCAGATCACATACTGATTAGCACGCACACACACACACACACACACACACACACACACACACACACACACACACACACACACACACACACACACACACACACACACATACACACACATTCCATGTTTTATGGGGACTTTGCATAGATGTAATGGTTTTCATACTGTACAAACTGTATACTGTATATTTAGTATGATTTATAGGCTGTTTTCTTCATGGGGACAAAAAAATTCCCACAAGAAAAAAAATAATAAATGGTATTACTATCTTTGTGGGGACATTTGGTCCCCCATAATGTAAGGTTTACAGGACCATACATGCTTGTGCACAATGTGGACATATGGGAGCTTAGATTTGACAAGATATTGTGGTAAAACCATGTCTGTTCAAGAGTCTTTTTCTTTAAAAATAATAGTTGTTTCATACATTCCCTGACATGTGTCTGAAGGTATACACTGTAAAAAGGATTTTGCAGTTTAGTTTCAATGTAATTTTTTAAGTTGACAACTTGCAGTTCCTGAATTTATTCATTCAACTTAACATGTTAAGTTTTCACTGTCTTAACTAATTTGTAAGTTGACTTAAGAGTATTTGCTGCCTCAACTCAAACACATACGTTGAATCAATTTAATTACAATACCACGTTCTCAAAATTTAGTGCGAGATCTCGTGAAGCACAAGATTTAAACATTCCGCCATCGTGTATAGTGTCCCTGCTCTTGACCATCTGACCCAGCTACTATCAGTATCCCTCCATCTTTCCATTTCCCTCTTTATATACAAACAGGAAGACATTTGTGTTCCTGCTTCCACCTTCTTTTGCGAGAATTACTTCCTGTGTAGCATTGTTGAGGTGTCTGCATGTGACACAGAGAGACTGACATCACTGATCAATATTTAAGTGTGACCAGATGACCTCTTTTTGGGGGGACACCTAGGGGGAAAAAAGAATAAGAAAGTACAGAAGACAATTATAAATAGAGCATTATAAATATTTATTTAAAAGTTATTTTTAACTTTTACTCATCAAGAACACATTAAATTGATCAAAAGTGAGTCAAGACATATAATGTTTAAAAAAATTCCATTTCAAATAAATGCTGTTTTTTTTACTTTCTATTCAACAAAGAATCATTAAAAAAAAAGTAGCCTATTACAGTTTCCACAAAAGATATTTTCAACATTGATAATAATAAGAAATGTTTCTTGAGCAGCAAATCATCATATCAGAATGATTTCTGAAGGACCATGTGACTGGAGTAATGATGCTGAAAATTCAGCTTTGTCAATCACAGCAATAACTTACATTTTAAAATAGATTAAAAAAAATGCAGCCTTAATTTATTTCTTAATTTCTTTTATAAATATTCAAAATTCAAATATACTTTTTCATTGAAGAATTACAATGACACATTACATGCAGTAGAAAGTAGAAAGTTTTCATGAAGTTCTCATTTCACAAATTATAGAAATTATAGCTGTGTGTCTAGTGCATGTGTGCTAGCTTGCATGGATGCATGCATATTTATCTTTGTCTTAAAGTAAATCTGAGTCTGTGGGTGGATTTGCCAAAGGGAAGTCTTGAAGAGTGTGTGTGTGTGTGTGTGTGTGTGTGTGTGTGTGTGTGTGTGTGTGTGTGTGTGTGTGTGTGTGTGTGTGTGTGTGTGTGTGTGTGTGTATGTGTGTGTGTGTGTGTGTGTGGCAACAACAACTTCTGCTACCAGCTGTTGTTCAGAAAAGTGACGACAGCTGTGTTATGACTGTGTGCCTGTGTGTGATGGCTATTTACAGAGCAGGACACCCAGAGAGGATAATGATGGCTTTCTGTGTGAGCTTGCATGTCCTTACACTGAAGATCAGCACTGGCAAAAGATTGAGATGGACCGAAACAGAGATTGGGAGATTACAGTCGATTACGGCCAACTATGCAGAAACAACAATCAGTTACAAAAACTACATTATTATATTTATTATTACATCCAATGTCAACTTCAGAATCCAAGTAAATCATTGAACATATATGTAATTTAGATAATTATCTTCTTTGTCAAAATACTTTCAGAACTTACATTTTATAGCAGGTAAATTTTAAGTGAGTTTTGCAAAATGCATCAATATAAAATCAGATGAAAGACAAAAATGTGTACATTTAGGCGACTTTGTTCAAGGTATAGGCTAGTTTAGCCAATAATGAAAATTATTTCATCATTTACTCACCCTTGTGTCATTCAAAATCTGTATGATCTTCTGCACGATCAAAATCTGTAGCCTTCTTCTGCAAAACACAAAAGAAGATATTTTGGTCACACTTTATATAAGGTGTCCTTAACTACTATGTATTAACATTAAATACCTACAATGGATTTACTTTCTAAATACATTTTGTTCTGGAAAATTTCCACATATACTGTTAGTATGAGTTTGAGGTATGGTTAGGATTAGGTTTATGGATAAGAGTTTTGGGGTAAGGCTTTGGGTTACGGTTAGGGGTGAAGACAAAGTTAACAGTGTAAATATGTTAATTAAATGCAAGTACTTTAAACATAATTATAATGCACCAACATGTATGTACGTATAATAAGTAAATTGCATAAAGTAACAAGTATAATGCAAACAATATAGCATAGTTAAGACCGCCTAATATAAAGTGTGAAGAAGATTTTTCATAAAATCTCATTGTTGGTTTTTTTTGTTCATATAATGAAAGTGTGGTTTTGTCCCCACTGATATTTATTGCATGGGGGGGGGTCTTATTTTGTGTTCAGCAGAAGAATGTCATACAGGTTTGGAAAGACAATGAGGATGAGTAAATGATGCCAGAATTTTCATTTGAGTGAACTAATCATTTAAAGATGATTTAAAGTAGCTTTAAAGTTAGCATACTAAGCTTGCACACACAAATGCAGTCCTCCTTGTTTAAGTTGTGGTATACTATCTTGCACAAACAGTGATAGTTAGCTGTGAAAGCTGGATGGTTTGTCGTAATGTAGCTGTATCTTTTGGAAAAGTTTCTGCTTGATGTGACTGCAGAACATTGTGGATGTGTGCCCTATAGACCTGCGTGAGATGGCCTGGAGGCGGAGATTTGGGCTCAGGGTGAAGCTTGTAATGCGAATCCTCTCTCTCTTTACAGGTAATAAGTTACGGCTCTGGCTCCTGACAGGCGAGTCGCTTTGCGTCAGGACTTTAATAGAGGCCTTTAACATGGCTCATCCTTAGGAATTTACAATCCCACTCCCACCCACACATGCTCGCTGAGAGCAGAGTGGGAGAGACAAGGTGGCTAGCGTGCAGTCAAGTCGTCCCGACAGAGAGCCGAGCGGAAACGTACCGCTGGAGGCAAAATGATGGCAGCAAGAGAGACGTGTGTGTGTTCGACTCCGAGAAAGAGAGAGTGAGGGGGAGTTTTGCAGTTTTTGCCTTTGTCGTCTGCCTGTCTGCGTGTGTGTGTGTAAAGTTGATAGGCTGTACATTTGCTCTGTAATTTCTCCCTCCCAGAGTAATCACTTCCATCTGGGACCTGCCCAGAGAGAGGCCCCAGATTGGAGGTGAGGGTTAGTCTCACACACACAGCATTACAGTATGAGTCTCTACTCTCAGCTCTCTGAAATGTAAAACTAGTTTAGTCGGACTGAGCTCATACTTTAGATGTACAGGAAAAGCATGAACTAAAAGACAAGGCGACAAGTTACAAATATAAGGAGAAAGATAAAGAATAAAGGAACAGGAAGTGAGCACAGGAAAAATATCTATGCACCCACCTCAAGACATTCATACAAAAAAAATGTTAGCAAACATGTAAAATGATATGCAGTCCTACTGTACTTACAGTAGAGATAACAACCATGTACTGCCATCTGCTGGTTATTGTCATTATCTGTATCTCCCTGAAGTCTAATTTAATCAATAGAGGTGCCAAACTTAAAGGGTTATCCTTAACTAAACTACAGCTAAAACGATTAAAATAATTTAGTTTTTTTTTTTAAAATAAAACTGAAATTAAAGAAATGCTAAATATTATTATTATTTATTTATTTTAATTTTCTTTTCTTTTTTTTGCCCTGGCAAATAAGTGAAATAAGTTTAAGCACTAAAATGAATAACTGGGTATAAATGAAAAATAAAATAAAATAAATCAAACCTAGACAGTAATATATATATATATATATATAAACTTATAAAAATCACAAAAGCACAGAATTACAAAAAAAGTAATTACAATTTACATTAAAACATTTAATTTTAATAAAAGTATTGTAATAATACTTAAAATAACACTACAAACCTATCATTATGTCCCAAGAAGTTCACATTTTATTCTTCTTATTATTTATTTACTTTTTTTTTTAAATGTTGATTTTAAATTGTGCTGCAGTGTGGAAAAACTAATGATTAAAAGTACAAATATTCTCTATTTTCTCTCAAAAAAATAATTATCCCCTAATGTCTACAAAAAAAGAAAAAAAAGAAATTATATATAAATATTATGACAGTAGTAAGTCTCGGTACCAAATACTATAATTCCATATCCATTACCATGCCAATCTCTCCAAGAGTTGTCATGACAGAAATATATTCAGTTTTAAATGTTGTTTTAAATGGAGTTCACACTGCAGGTCTATCAACTTCCCAGAAGTATTTCTTAACCACCCATTCACAGAAAATCAAAGCAACATCAAATGATCAAACAGGAAATCTTTGTGTACTGAATCCCATATACCACAGGAAGCTGCACAAATATACAACATTGCTTGTTTGCGGGGAATATGTCACTGAAGTGTTTGAGAGAATAAGAGTAACTTCAATCAGAGCATTTTTTAGCACATGGCGAGAGAATTACAGTGCTCAGTATGTTATCCAGATTCTGAGGACAAGTGTGAATAAACAGTTACTACACAGATGTGCTTCAATAAAAGGACTGCACGCACGTTACCGTTTAAAATGGCCTTCAAAATCATTAATCATCAGAAGTGTTTTAGGTTTTTTAGGTCATGAACAGATTCTGACAAATTAGTTTCAATCATCTTTATTTATTTACATCAGCTATACCCACCTCTCCAAGCATAAGTGGTTTTCAGCCCCTTTCCTACATCTGAAAAGTCAACAAAAGCTACGATGCCTATATAAAAATATGGGTGAAGATAGCAGGTGTGTGTCAGAGGGTTCTACTTGTACATGAAGAACCACATCAGTAATTCCTGCAAATATTTAGACTGAAAAGGTTACAGGTCTTTGAAGTATTAGCTTACATGTTTTCATGTGTTATTCCTCATTCTTTCCACTAGAGTGCACAAGATTCTCACCCTCTTTCAAATTCAGGAATAGATAAGTGACATTAACAGGATTTTACACTTTAACAGGATTTTCCAATGGATCAGTTGATTACTGCAACAACTGAAGCCCACTACTTTTATACATAATGCATATTTGATGTTCATTTCACAAAGCACTCTTTCATTAGTTCATACATTTTTTGTATTAATAATAATAATAATTATTATAATTATATAAATATAGTATAATATAATAATTATTAATTGCATAATATATTATTTTTAAATGTACAGGAAATCCTTGTGCGATTTATGAGTCAAATATTTATTTGTCAGCTGCTTTGTTTTTTGTTTCCAGTTATTCATGGATTATTGTCCAGGATCTTCCTGTCTGCATTCCAACCATAACAACATTAACAGACCTTTGATGGGCTGATTGTACACTACCCCCTTAAAGTTAACGGATTAACTCTCTACCACAAAACAAAGCTGTGTGACAAGCACATATTTCAGTCATGTTACAGTAATTTAAAGTTCATTCTTTTTTAGTTTCAAATACACATACAGCAACATTGTTTTTCTGCATTATTGATTCCAAATGAGTGTGTTCACATGTTCAAGGTCTTTAGTGGATGTTTGGGTTTCTCTGTGGACTGGCACATCCAAAGCAAACAGCTCCTCATCACACACCACTGCACACACAAAGATGAGAGCGGGAGTTTTGCTCACTTCTGGTTTTCACGTGGATTTTTGTTCATTACACTCCTTAAAATAAGCTTGGTTTACATACAGTACAAATGCTGTTTACATAAAAGCGGACACGTTACTCAGTAAATTTTAGAGGTGGACAAAGTACACAACTTCCTTACTTGAGTGAAAGTACAGATACTACTGGTCAAATATTACTCCGTTACAAGTAAAAGTTGTAAAGACCGATTTTTACTTAAGTAAAAGTACAGAAGAACTCGTTTTTAAAAGTACTTAAGTATCAAAAGTAAAAAGTAAATGTCAATGCATTGTTTTATTATTGTTGCATTGTTGTATGTAATACTTATTATGCCTCTGAATCTATGCCTGCGTACCTACCCTCATATCAATATCAGATTTATTTCTAGAACACAGTTCCAGTAGTGGGATTGAATGTGAGATTGAATAAATGCACTCAATAACGTCCACAATGGTTTCGGACACCCAAATGGCTGTTCCCTCAGAGTGCCCTATTTAACGTTTTTTGGCTTTTAGAATGAATATGTTAGCCTTAGGGGAAAGTGGGGTGAGTTGTGCCAGTTTTTACTCAAAGTGACTTTAAAGTGAGGCCATGGCAGTAATGCCTTCAACTTAAGGATGTACATATATTTCAGGATGTGGTGCATCCCTGAGAACAATAACTTTGGATCTGAAATAAATTGTTTCAGAAATATAGCTTTTGGGAAAAAAGTGCCTGGTGCGGGGGAAGTTGTGCCTTTGGGGGAATACATTGGGGTAAATTGTGCCAGTGATTTCTGAAGTAAAACAGAACATTTTAATGTTATGAACCGTAATGCTATATGAAAGCAAGATAAATTCAATACAAAATTACTCATTTAAGGTTTATTTAGATATTGTCACCCTGGAATACCATAGCATGCGTTTTTCCTACTATGGTCAATTGCATAGGGATTTTGTATTGAACATAACTCTGGATCACAGTGTCATAGAGACAAGGGGGCGGGCTCATTTTACTCAGACGACCAATCAGTCTCTCAGGATCATTGTGAAGCTATCAAGCTATGCCCTAGCAACCATTTAGAGCACCATAGCAACACAATATATGATATTTGTGACTCATTTCAGGCAAAAAGGCTTTGGCAATAGATGCCTGTTGACATAGCGCTGTCTGTCAATTATGTAACATATAAGAATAAAGTGACTAGGCTAATTTCTAAACATACTATTGTGACATAGGCCACTTAAAAACGGAATAAAACTTCTCTTTAATAACATAGTGCAAACTCAAAACTGAAATCAGTGTTAGCTAAATTAAACAAATAGCAGACAGGCCTAAGTCAAACAATGATGAGGCATGCCCATCTCCTCACTTCTCAAGATTATCCCCTGTGAGTATGTAGGTCTAGGTGGTCTGGATCTGGCACAACTTAACCCAGGCCCTTTGGGACAAATCACCCCAGACCCACAAGTTTGAAAAACTAGCATGATCCAGCAGTTAAGAGCCAACATCATGCTAACTGTATAGACTCATTGTGTAGACTACTAAAGCACTAAAACATGTGTGAAATGTTTTCAAACTTGTCTATAATTGTTCAGACACTACAATCAAAAAACCTTAATCATAGAAATTTTACTTTGAAAGGGAAAAAACTGTTTTTTGCACTAAAATGTGCTTAACTCTCATGCCATGTGTCTCTCTTCTTTGGAGGATGAGTAAAAGTGATTGCTTTTCAAAATTATGTGGTCACATGACCAATTTCTTCTATGGTTTTCCAGAAACAAGGGGTGGAACTACTTCCCCCCTGGCACAAATCACCCCACTCTCCCCTACTGTTATCTATACGCTAGTGTGCTCCAAAGCAATGACAAAATTTGCATTTAGGAGACCAAACCCAACGTTGAAAATGAAAATCAGGTTGATGTCAGAATCCAACATCAGATTGACGCTAATCTCCAGCGTCGGTGTAACGGTCATCAGCTGGAGTGCCCTTGAGAGCCACCTGAGGGCACTCCACATCAGACTATCATTATTCACTCACTACTACAATTCCCATAATTCACTGCCCGGACTCATCATTCCTGATTATCACATTCACCTGTGTCTCATTATATTGTTTAGTTCACCCCATATAAGCCTGGTTCACCTCATCATTCCCTGCGAAGTCTTGTACGTTATTCCACTGCATTTCTGAGCATTTCCTTTGTTGTTGTTGTTATTCCTGGTTCTTGATCTCTGCCCGTGTCCTGGTTTTCCTGTTTCTGCCTCACCCTCTGGATTTGTCTGTTTGTCGGATTGCCTGCCTGTGTATGACCTTTGCCTGGATTTTGATTACGATTCTGTTTAACCCTTTAAATAAAACTGCATTTGGATCTTCTACCCTCGTGTCTCGGAGCAGTACGTAACAGTCGGACAGACGTTGTACTGTGGTTGAAAATGAAAATCGGGTTGACATCAGAAACCAACATCAGTCGGGTTCTGACATCAACCCGACTTTCGTTTGCAACCAAAATCCAACGTTGGATGCTGACGTCAAACCGACGTCGGTTTCTGACGTCAACCCGACTTTCGTTTCCAACCAAAATGCAACCCCTGCAACCAAAATCATCTCCTGACTGACGTTACAACTTTCTACTCAAGGACCTTGACAGAAATGTATAGTGGAGTAAAAAGTACAATATTTGTCTTTCAAATGTAGTGAAGTTAAAGTAAAAAGTTTCCAGGAAAAATAATACTCAAGTAAAGTACAGATACTCAAAAAGTGTACTTAAGTACAGTATTCAAGTAGATGTACTTTGTTACTGTCCACCTAAATTGATATTCTTCATTCAGTGATTCAATGATGCATTAAATTAATCAAAAGTGACATTTATGCTGTTCCAAAACTTTCTATTCATCCAAAAAAAAATCTGAATGATTTCAGAAGGATCATGTGACTGAAGTAATGATGCTGAAAATGCAGCTTTGCAAACACAGGAATAAATTACATTTTAAAATATATTCAAATAGAAAACAGTTATTTTAAATTGTAATAATATTTCACAATATTACTATTAATATTAGATTTTTTTTTTTTGATTTTTTACTGTTTTTGATCAAATAAAAGCCGTCTCGGTGAGCATAAGAGACTTCTTGAAATGTTCTTGAATTTGCAGACTAAATGGCACAGATTCGAAACAATCAAGCACAGTTTTCCTTTCAATGAAAACGAACACACAACCAAAGTTCAACTGATAACAAGGCAGTAATTACAGAAGGAAAAGGAATGGGGAATGCCTGACCTTTGATTCAGTTTTTAATCTGTTATTTGTCTATCTTTGTCTCCCTTTTCACACAGACAGATTTAAATAAACATCACTGACATGACACAATATAGTCTACTGTTCCAAAGTATTAATGAACATTACATGCACATAACATGTTCTCTCTTATCACCCACTCTATGTTTCTCTCTCTCTTTCTCTTACCATAGCCACAGTGTGTGAAAAGAAACTGTGTTAAAAATATATGGTGAAATGGTGTGATAGTTGCGGGTGAGGTCTGAGAGGAGGTGCTGAGTCTAACCCAGCAAGAGGACAATCTCCTGCAGAACGAATGAATGAGGCTTCAGTGGTGGGGAGGAGTCAGAGACTAAAGAAAGAACGCAGAGAACAACACAGGTCAGAGGACATGTGTGTGTGTGTAGCAGACACAGGAAAATACGAGGCGTTTGATAAGAAAGCTGGGAAATGACTTGGATTTTATGAAACGGGTTTATACTGAGAGGAGAAATGAGTATCACTGATGGGAAGACACGTTATGTGTCCACTTTCAGGATACAGCTGTCAGGCTCCCAGTCAAAGGCGGCCAGTGAACAAGGGTCCCAACCCAAACACATAACTACAATCAACACAGCCGTGAAGAAGCCTGAGGAGACACTCAGCACAGGCAAGTCCGCAAACTTCTTGAATCTTGCATTTGCACACAAGTGTTTGTGAGTGTGTCTGCCAGTATTTGCATACTCCAGAGAGCTTATTTGTGTTTCTGTATATGGGTTTGGGCAAGTTGGTTAGATGTTTGCATTTTAAAACATGTTGAGGTTAACATGACCTTTATTTGTGGTTAGATGCGTGATCTTTGCAGGAAGTATTGTTCTTAAGACAATCCCTCTATAGAGTCGTCATGGTTAATAATTTTAACAGTCATCTGAGAATGATAGGCACTTTGTTTTCACTTTCACTCCATTTGGATTGTAATCTCAGGTGATTGGGAGTTCACTGCACAACTGCATTCAGCCAGATTTAGACGGGGAAATCTTGTACATTTTTATGTGACAAATAGGACATCATAATACCTGCCTGAAAGGATTGTTGTTTTTTTCACTACCAGGCTGACTTCTGATAAAGATATTTACTTATTAGAGTACTCTACTCCACCAGTTACTATACAATCTAGTGTTTGTGATATTCTGATATATATAGTGGGGTCCAAAACTTTGAGACCACTAGTGGAAATGCTTTGCACAATTTTGCCTTTTTTTTCTAAATTAATAAAATGTTTAATTAAAAAACTACCAGCAAAACATTTTAAGTGTAACGTTTAAATTATTCCAATGTGCATTTCAAATTATCACTTTCTGGAGAGAAAAAAACCCCTAATGGATCTATTTCTACTTGGTCTAAACCTGTGGTTCTCAATCTTTTCGATTTGTGCTAAATAATATTTGAAGACCATATAATCATATAATGATCATATAATAATCATATAATAATCATATGATCATATAAGCCATGATATTTTCTGCTGTAATTATTTTTATTAACAGAAACTGGGAATTAAAGGTATAGTGGAGGATTTTCCCGAATTTTAGAAAAGAACCGCCCTCTCCACTTTTTGAAAAAATGCACATGCGCAACACTCTACCTGCTCCCGAGAGGGAACGCCTATTAAACGTGTGCACGAGAGAGCATGCACGAGCCTAGTTCTCCTCGTGCACGCTCTATTTACAAGTTGCTGTCGGTGTGTGACTTGTGCCAGGGCTAGCATCGCTAATCATAGCTTACATTAACTTTTACTAGCAGTGATTTTAAATGGATTTCTCCAAATAGCATGCCAAACTTTACCTGTCAAGTAGAAACTTCGCGACTGAGGCATCAGTGGGAAGCCCAACCTGTGTTTTGAGCGCACGCCATCGTGTGAATCGTGTGCACGAGCACGTACGACGGCCTTACGTAAACATATCACCAGAATGATTGACACTTAGGAGGACCAATAGTCTTGATGACCCACCCGGAAAAAGAAAATCCTCCGCTATACCTTTAATTAACCACAATTATTCTTGTTATTCCAGAAGTTTCGAGAACTGTACATTCTTTAACAAAACAACAGTTGAAGGAAATAGAGGTTTGTTGAAGGTTTGTCGATCTACTCACGGCCCCGATATATGCAAAGTTCTTTTTCGTTCTTCGCTTAGGGGTAAAACGAAATTCGAAATACATGAGCAGCGATATACTATTAGCGATCATCTGACGCTTAGATGAAAATGTAAATATGTGCAGCGCGCTTTCCTCTCAATAACAAAATAAACGCACAACAAAATTGATAAAACAGCAAGCATTTTATAAATAAAGCATCTGATCATAGCAACGTGGATATGTTTGCACGAGCTCTGCAATTCGGCACTCTAGTAATGTTACGTCACGTTTATTTATATAGCACTTTATACAAAAGATTGCTTAAAATCAAGCATTAAGCCGTATTAAACATGAAAAACAGTGTCAGAGTCTCGTTTCATCAGAAGTACAACTTCATTTTGTTCATGTTTTCACTCGTGGACGTCTGATGAACCGGAAAATTAACCAGAAAAGATTTCCGCGTGAAAGAAGGCGGAGCCTCCGCGCACACCTACTTATAATGTAATCGTCACAGACCAATGGTAGTACACAAAGATGTTTACCAGCCGTAGCAAACTTTTCCCCGGCCCCCTGGTTGAGAACCATGGATCTAATCCATATAAACTACTTTTGGTCTCTTATTAGGTATCCATACCTAATTTGTCGGGTTGATTTAATCAGATTAAATAAAAAAATTAAGAAACATAAAACCAGTTCATTTAGATGTAACAACATGAATTACATTTTAATCTCTTTTTTATTTCTTCTTAATTTTACACCCTAACTTTACTTCTGTTTCAAAATAAACGTTCCTAAACCGTTCTGTGTATTTCCAGGTTTAAAATGGTCTCAGACTTTTGAACCCCACCAAATCTTATCTTCCTCAGGATGCAAATTACTGACCAGGCAAGAGGTCACTATTAGCAGGAAATTCCTTCCATGCTAATTTGAACACCAGGCTTTTATTTTGTGTTTCATGCACTGGCTTGTGTGGGACATGTACTGTATGTTTGATGGTACTGCTACTCTCTTCTGAACTGCATTTTAACATTAGTTGAACACTAGTTTACGATTGCACGATTACAACACTAGTTCCTTCCTTTCATTTCTTAGATCTTATCACCTGATACATGACAGTCACAGTACAAAGAATGAAACTAAAAACATTTCAGTTTGTTCTTCTCAGAATTGGAGTCACCATTTTATTTTTTCGACAGTCCCGTAACAACCAGTAAAAAAATGCTTGTTTGCATGAACAAACAAGGATTACTTTAGGCCAGATCAAATGACCATGTGATCTACCAGGTCAGTGAGAACAAAAGTGTTTGGTCCATTGTTAAGACAGGAGGACTAGAATAACTAGTTCTTTTAATCGAAATTACATGCTATGTGTCCCTTGACTAAATGACATTAAAAAGACAAAAATACAAAAGAGGCCATTCACATTGTAAAGTTACTATGTTCAAACACATTCTTTTGATAGGTTAATTGTATTATACAAGGCTCCACCCAATGCCTTGTACAAAAGTTAAGTGATGGTATTTTAAACAGAAACAAGTTTGTTGGAGGAGTGTCAGATGAGATCACACTTTGGTCTGATTTCAGTCCGCTTTTATGAGTTACAACAAATTTTGTTAGTTATATTTGTCTTTTGTTGATCATTTTTTATCAAAAGTTTCTGTTGCTTTTTGCCATTCTTATGTGGCATGTAAAATAAGCACTGTTTCTAGACAGAAGGTGTGATGGCGAGGATGTTAAGAGATACAGCAGCTGTTTACTGAAACACATCTCTTCATTTATACAAGCCTGGTTTCTTCCTGTGTGAACTTATTGTTAAACACAGTATACATGATTCAGGTTTAATATTAAGCTCTTGTTTATTACAGCAAAAAACAATGTTCTTAATCAGTATTTTGATCTTGTTTTGCAGTAAAAATGTGACCCTGGATCACAAAACCAGTCGCACGGGTATATCTGTGGCAATAGCCAACAATACATTCAAAATTATAAAAATATTTTTCTTTTATGCCAAAAATCATTAGGTTATTAAGTAAAGATCATGTTCCATGAAGATATTTTGTACATTTCCTACTGTAAATATATAAAATATTTATTTTTGTGAGTGAATGGACCATAATTGCGAACATAAACGGACAAATTTTAAGGCAATTTTCTCAATGTTTAGATTTTTTTGCACCCTCAGAGTCCAGATTTTCACATTGTTGTATCTCTGGCAAATATTGTTCTATCATATCAAACCATACATCAATTGAAAGCTTATTTATTCAGCTTTCATATGATGTATAAATCTCAATTTCAGAAAATTTACCCATGTGACTGGTTTTGCGGTCCAGGGTCACAAATATCTAAACTTCATTAAAACAAGATAAACAAATTCACTCGTATAAGATAACAAGCTTAAGGCATTAAAATCATGAAATAACATGTGCATATAACTGCTTCAAATTAAATGAATTATTACTAAATAAATACCTATTTTTTCCTATTTAGTAATGCATAAAACATGCTGACAACAATGTGCAGCCGGAACGGAAAAGAGCAGAGAAGTGCAAGCATATTACTTTTAAGCAATATCACACTCAAGAGTCCTGATATATTCAGACAAACAGCACGATTGTGAGTGTGATATTGCATTTATGCAATACCTCAAACAAGTTATATTGAGAAACTTACATTTTTAACATGATATTGGCTACTTTGTCTATTTTTGCTCCACCAACCAAATTTTTTCCAAATGAAGCCAGAGTCTCTAAACAACAAAGAGCAGTGGCGTTCCTCAATGAATTAGTGCTTTTGAATGAATCGGTTGAGGGAATGATTTAATGATTTTACTCATAAAATGAGGTTTGTTCAACTTCAAGCAGAGCTACGCAGACCGATCGGTGTATGACATCAAAGTACCCCGACGAGAGCAGTTTGAAAGCATATGGAGCCGTCTGCTTTCTAATTGCTCTCGCTGTAGGCTACTTCGAAGTCATACACCGATCGGTCTGTGCAGAGCCGCTTCACACCTATTGTTAAAGGTGAACTAAGTAACTTTTTTACCTTAACTGAACAGCTTCGGAGTCATTGGAATGGTTATATTACTTTTTTCGGGTTGAATGGTGGTCGTTTCGCACCCCCCTGGTGCCCGTGAGCGGAAAATTCGCACTTGCAACTTTGAGACGGCGGGCCGCCGGCAGCCGCGGCAGGAAGTATCGCGTGATATCAGGTCTCGCGATGTAAACAATTGCTTTACGGCCAAAAGAAATCTGCTCAAATACTGTCATTATTGCGCTCCCTCACGCTGTCCGAACCCGAAGGAAGAAGACGTTTTAAAGAATGTCCCATCTGCTTTGATGTCGTTGATCTACTAGCCTCTGCTGTCTGAGAATCACCAAAGAGTTTTTACAACAGTGTTGTCAAATATCTATTCCGAAGCTGTGGGGGGAGCTCTAGAGAGAAACCTGCGAGCAAAAAGCGAGAATACAGCGAAGAAATCCCGAAGCTACTGAGTGCTGCTTTAAAGGGATAGTTCACTCAAAAATGAAAATTCTGTCATCATTTACTCATCCTCAGGTTGTTCCAAACCTGTAAACATTTCTTTGTTCTGCTGAACAAAAAGGAAGATATTTTAAAGAAAGTTTGTAACCAGGCCGTTTTTTAGGGCACCACTGACTTCTATAGTAGGAAATGAAATACTATGGAAGTCAATGGTGCCCCAGAACTCATCAGTTTCCCACATTCTTCAAAATATTTTCATTTGTGTTCAACAGAACAAAAAAATGTATAGAGGTTTGGAACAACCTGAGGGGGAGTAAACAATGACAGAATTTTCAGTTTTGGGTGAACTATCCCTTTAAGTACCTGAATGAATCGGTGTGTTTGAATGAATCAGTTAAAGGCACATGCAAGATTTGTACCTTAATATAACAGCTTCGAAATCATTTCGATGGTAAACGAACTCGTAGTAGGGCGAATCATCCCGATAGCAAAGCGGGGGGGACACCGCTGGCAAAACCAGCAATGCAGGTTTGAGAGGTGGAGCCCCGACAAATATCGCGAGAATCACGACTTGCTTTACGGCACGACATATGAAGCAGCCTCTATGGAAGACACTAGCACGCATTTCAGACGTGAATCATGGCAGAGTCGACGAAGAAAATGAAGAAAGAAAGCACGGTTGGAAGAGTGCAGAGACGGCTCTGCGTGAGTGGTATTTACGACAGTAACGTTAAATACAAGTACTCCACACCGACTCTAGGGGTCGCTGTTTGAGAAAAACGGACACTGCATAGTGTGCCTTTAAATTAATGATATAATGACTCACTCAAGAAGACTTGCACCCGACTGGTAAGGATGTAATCAACAAAAGACTGACTTGAACACGCAAATTCAGACAGTGTGATACAAACAGTGAAAAGTCCCAGTGCTGTTGGAGCAAATTTGAGAACTGTACTATATTGTTGTATAATAAATATCTGCAACTAATCTCATTCTTCTTTGCTCTGTCAAGCTAGAGAGTGGTAAACACAGCCATACAAGGGACCAGGATCCACCTCTTTTCACTGAACCCCTCGAGGACTGTATCGTGGATGAAGGAAATGACATCAAACTGAAAGGGACTATCACAGGGAGCCAGCCAATCAACGTTTCCTGGCTTCATAATGGTGAGTCCAGGATTTTTTATTTTTTTATTCTTAAAGGAGCCGTATGTAAGATTGTGGCCAAAACTGGTACTGCAATCACTTTTAAATTACTGTAGAGCGGTGTATCCCCTCCCCCTCCCCCCTGACTCGAGGTTGCCAGATAGGCTGCAGGATCAGCGTGAACGTTTGTAGCTGCAGCTGTGGTAACTAGAGCTGAGCTGGCAACCCGGATGCTGAAACACTACTGACTTTGTGATTGGTAGATAGGTGGAGGGCGGCGCTTCAGGCCAAAACACAACATGACAACATCAACATCAGTTGAGGGCTGCAACTTCACTTTTTAAATGACAATATCCTGGCCGTACTACTGTTGTCAGTGATATAAGTATTTGAAATGAACATGATTTCTTAATGTCTAGTGACATATCAGGCCCATTTTATGATTAATTGAAATACATTTCTTACATACAGCTCTTTTAAAGGGATAGTTCACCCAAAAATGAAAATTCTGTCATCATTTACTCACCCTCAAGTTGTTCCAAACCTGTATGAGTTTCTTTGTTCTGCTGAACACAAAGGAAGATATTTGGAAGAATGTCTGTAACCAAACAGATCTCGGTCCCCATTGACTACCATAGTATATTTTTTTTCCTACTATGGTAGTCAATGGGGACCGAGATCTGTTGATTACAAACATTCTTCCAAATATCTTCCTTTGTGTTCAGCAGAACAAATAAACTCATACAGGTTTGGAACAACTTGAGGGTGAGTAAATGATGACAGAATTTTCATTTTTGGGTGAACTATCCCTTTAATACTGATTTTGCTACTGTAGTCTGGGTAAGAATCTGTACACTCTAAACTGAAGATAATTATGTTTTCATATGCAAGTTCCTCTTCCTTACTTGACATTGTACATGTCAAAAGCGTCAGTATATGATGCCCTAGGATGAGAATGCGTTGTTTAAATTGTTCAGTAAATTAAACAATGAAATATCAAGAAAGTCATATCAATTACATGCATACAGAAATTGTTTTATTTAATTTAAATTTAAACTTTGATGACTCAATTCTTAATGCCACAAAGTCACCCCTTCTCTTTTTTTCTGTCCATTTGTACCATAAACGTTTTAGGTGAGTTTGTGCTGTTTGGTAAATCCTCATTTGTGGGAAGAGAGGTGAGTTTGGTAGTTAAGGAATGTCTCCCGGAGGATGCTGGGGCTTACACTTGTGTGGCCGAAAACACAGCAGGAAAAACATCCAGCAGTGCAGCAGTGTGTGTGAGAGGCAAGTATGTATAGTATATTCAACTTTAGTCTAAAGTGTATACTGTGTAGTATATATTTCTACAAGAGCATTGAATGTCTATTTAAAAGTATGGGTTTGCTGGGCTGGATTGGGGGCAGTTAACATTACTACAGCAGCACTGTAAGAGGTAGAAGTGTGCAGGTGTTTCTGTTTACATCATATACAGAAGATTGATTATCAATGTTATAACTCTTTTTTTCTCTCACTCATTCTAACAAATCAACTGTAGACTATGAAACAATTGCTGGGATGCATAACGAGATGACCCAAACATCTCACTCACATCCTAATTCTTCTCACCCTCACACTCCTGATATTGTAAACGGGGTCTTAACCTCTAGCCAAAATGTCCCAGATGACATCAGTGTTTTTAAAGGCCCACAGTCGCCCCAGACAGGAAGTCCTATAACAAGCCCTCCAGCACTCAAAAGAGGTATGTCACAAACAATGGCCCTACCCATGAATTAATCTCAAAGATTAAAGTGTATAGGACATGTCATTTAATACATGGAACATTTTTGGTTCCTTCGAAGCTTCCATGTCATTGTCATTAGGGTGGTGTCACTTCCTAAACTACATCTAAAGCGATTTTAAAAAGCACTTTAATTTATCACATTAGAAATCCAATTATTCCATTAATTATTATACATAGCTCATATATTATATTATATGCTCAGTATATTTAATTTTTACTCATAATGTATATAGACGATATAATATTTCTTTAAAAATATAAATATATAATAATAAAGGTAACACTTCACAATTAGGTCTCATTTGTTAACATTAGTTAATGCATTAGCTAACATGAACCAACAATTAACAACACTAATACAGCATTTATTAATCTCTGTTAAAAAAAAATGGCATTGCTCATGTTAGTTCACAGTGCATAACCTAATGTTAACAAATACTTTTGACTTTAAAGTATAAATAAATGTTGAAATTAGCTTTAACTATGATTAGTAAATGCTGTAGAAGTATTGTTCATTGTTAGTTGATGTTAACTAATGTAATTAATGTAACATGAAACCTGTCCATATAGTGTTAGGATAATATATTATATAAAAGGACTATTTTCTAACATACTTATGGTGTTGTCATCTAAAGCATTTCCTCTTTAATCAACTGAATGTTTTTCATAGACACACATACTTGGATCACTTGACTCCTCCCTTATATGATAGGCAAAGCTAATGCTATCAATGCTCTTTAACACAAATGTACCTGCACACACACCTGATTCTTTACATATTTGTGTGTTATCTCTGTGTCATGTTACAGAGGTGCTTGTCAAAAGGAGAAGCAGCTCAGGTACAGGTAAGACCATCAGCATGTCTGTCTTCCATTTTCAGTTATACTTTTGCATCTTTTTTGCTTCTTGGTGAAATATTTACTTGTTCTTTTCTGAATTTCAGTGAAGATCTTTTCTTTCCTTCCTCATTTCTTAAAGGCATTCTGATTTATAGCCTCCCACACCCACACCTGCTTTGCTTTTCTTAATATTCTAATAACACTATGTCTTTTAAAGCTTTTTTTTTGTCTGGAATTGCGAGTTAAAGTGTAACCACCGTGACCTGCTTCAAAAAAGGAGTCGTTTGCTTTGAGTGGCTGTGTTTCACTCTGCTGATCTTAACTTCTAGATCGACTGGCTCTTCCAGGGGCTGTTAGTGTTGTATACAAAATAACATGAAGCTGAATACAGTCTTTTGTGTCCTGGCTACTAATGTTCATCTTAAGAATGACTTTATTCTTTTTAAATACAGTAATCCTTGTTGTCCATAGCAATTTTCTTTGATAAAACCTACCATTAAACATCAACTTTTGTCTTAGATTGTGTATTTATACCTTACAGACAGATAATCAGTTTGAGGATCCCAAACTTAGACTGAGGTATAAAAATAGGAATTTGACAGTTTATAAGCATCACTTCAACATGTTATCAGCATTTTCTTTGGTACTTCTGTTTGTAACTGGGCTATGCACAGAAGCACTGAATAATGAATGTTTTCTTTAGGTCTTTTGGTCTTTCATGTAAAACACTCTGCTAATCATGCGGTTAGATCAGGCTTTTATCAAGCCAGTCAAGTTCATTTGAGTGTTGATTTGAATAATTGCAGTAATGGTGGCAGAGCTAAACGCCTGTAAAAACGATTATAATATAAAATCTTAATATCTGAATTGTGTGAAAAAAAGTGTCATCTGGTTTTCTGTTAGAATAGTGTTTGGAGTGAAAGCCACTTCTGCCAGAATGGTGTGAATGTACATTACAATTATTTGTAAATTAATACATTATATGTATAATTATATTACAAATAATTGCAGTAGTATATAGATATTTTTCAAATGAAGCTGTGTTTACAATTGTCTTATTTGACTATTTTTATTCATTATTAAGAATATTATAATATACACAACTGAGACAATTATAAGCATATTACAATGGATTTTAACTTTATATAAAAATCTGAGAAGTAAAAGACTTAAGCAAAAGTCACCCTTTGCTCTCCATTTAATCTCATTGCTGTCTAGGAAAAACAATTGAGATATTTTTGATTTTCTTTCTCATGGGCTGGTGTTTACAGCACCTGTGCAGTTTGTAGATTCATTAGATCGGCTGGAGGTGCATGTTGGAGAGACGGCCCGTTTGACGTCTTTCTTCAAAGGCAGCTGTCCTGTTGCATCTTGCTGGGTCTGTAACAAAAAAGAGGTAAATAAGCAAGCACTCACACTAACACAACACAATCCAGACACGTTTCATACTGCATGTTTGGGTGTTTAATTATCTGTCTTTCTGAAGGTGGTGGAAAGCTCCAGGTTTCATATAGAGTCCTGTGATGAAAGCAGTTCTCTGGTGATCTCTGAAGCTCTTCCTGAGGACTCTGGACGTTACACGATATTTGTGCGAGATCGCAAAAGTTCAGCCCAACACACAGTGACCCTGAATGTCATTGGTAAGGTCAGACAGCCAACCCCCACATTGAGTAGTTATTTGGGTTGTGATGCTCAGTTTTTAGTCTATTACTGTAATGTGTATGCTCTGTTTTGGTTCTGTTTTCCCTGTTCCCCTTTGCCTGTGTGCCCTGTCATTGTAAGATGATATATGCTGTGTTCGAAATCGCCCCCTGTACCACATTCACTATTCCCTACATTACTTCACTAATATAGTTCACTTGAAGGAGTGAATGAAAAGGAGTGAGAGAATTTGGATAGTTTTGCATAGTTTGTGCTTGCAGTTTAATAATCATTTGAAACTTAGCAAACTGGAAGCTCCAGTTATAATGAGAAGATTTATCTTGAACTCTGCCATGGAAACTAGCATGTATAAACCTTAATTAAACAATTTAATAATCAATTAAAAATGAATTTATACGATAATACGCTGTAGCCACAGCGGACCAGCGGTTTGAATAATGAATGGATGGATGATTCAGCTGCGGGCGCCATCTTCTGGTCAGATGTGGGAATTTATTCGACATGCGACTCTCACAGTGCACTATGGGTATTCTCTAGCCGCTGAGCTTACATCGGTTGTACACTCGTTATTGCGGTGCATTGTGGGATTGAATGAGTGCACTCGATAATGTCCACTATTGTTTCGGACACCACTACAAATGTCCCCTCAAATAGTGTTTTATTTAAGGGTAGGCTATAGGGTGAAATTTCGGACACAGCCCTAGTTTCCTAGTGTGTGCCAGTTTGTTCCCTTAGTTACTGATTAAGTTCACCTGTTGTTTATTTAGTTACCTCATTTCTCCCTGTGTATTTAAGCCTGTAAGTCTCCATGGTAGTGTTGTCAAAATTACCGACTTGGGTGACAAGGGTACTGAAATTTAAAAAAAGTGACGCTTTGAGCGTTGTTGAGCGGAATCGTAAACACCGGTCCGCTGATAGACGCCTGCTTTCAAATGCTCCCTTTTGTATCTGTGTAAGCGCTCAGTGAAGAGCATCTTTGATGTATATTTACAACATGTTTTTGAAGCGCTGGTCATTGTAACCAATCACAGACATACTTGATGAGTGCGTGAGCACAATGGGCAATCAGAGGTGTTTACGATTCCGCACAACAGCGCTCAAAGCGTCACATCTTTAAAATGTTACCGAAGTCGTTACTTTTGACAACACTAGTGTTGTCTTGCGTTAACTCCAGTGTTTTGTCTTGCGTTAACCTTGCATGTTCGTTTAGTGTTTATTATTCCTGTATTCTCCTGAGTGTCAGTTAATTAAAGAATATAAATACTGAATTCTCCGTCGTAGTGGTTACTGACCAGAAAATCGTAACAATTACGTTATAATAAAAATTTCTTTTTTTTGCTTGAAGACAATAATTCCTGGGTGGTGTAACTGTACAGAGACTGTATGAAACAATACGATAATAAAATAAAATAATATCATTAAAAAGTAAAAAGTTATGTAATGGATTAAACTTTTATTAACAAAGCAAATTTAAAATATTATTTATTTCTAAACTTTGCTTTTTAGCTTTAGATCTTTTTTTTACTTTCTGACTTTTTTAATTAAAATACATCTTGTTCATGTCAAATTGAGTAACCGTACTATAATATGCCAGATATATTCAAGCCTAAAAAGTACATTTACCTTATCAAAATCTCACTTCACATGTAGAATAATTAAATTCAATTTTCATAGAAAATGGTACAAACATTTGATGATGTGATTTGTATTTATGTGTGTTTTATCCAGACCTGCCAGAGCCTCCTGCCTCCTGTCCCTTGGCGTGCGTTCTCTCCCCTCACTCTCTGGTTTTGTCCTGGTCTGGGCCGTCTTACGATGGTGGCAGCGCTGTGACGGGATACGTGGTGGAGGTTCGTGAAAGCCCTGGTGAGACTGACCAGTGGAAAGAGCTCACAGGCCAGTGCAAGAGTACCTCACTCAGGGTGACCTCAGGACTCCAGCCTCAGGGAGAATACTGCTTTCGGGTCAGGGCCTATAACGCTGTGGGCATCAGCGAACCGAGCCAAGAGTCCCAGCCAATCAGGATGGACAACCCAGGTGAGGTTTTTCTGAAATATTATAAAAGTTGATGACTTTTAGTGGTCTTAATGTATCTTTTATGCCGAATCAACCCTTACTGGCTTGTAAATTTAAGCTAATATTTTCTCACAATTTATGGGAACAAGGTCCAGTAACCAGATTGTAAACAGGAAGAATGCATTTAAAGTCATTACCGAAGGGTTGAGGCTTTGAGTTGAGGTCCCATGGTGAATGAAAATATGTTGTCTTTCAAAGCAGAGCCCTGTGACGAGAAACCAGTGGAGTATGTGAATGTCACCATCAACACTGAGAATAAACTTTCTGACCACTATAATGTCCTGGAAAAACTAGGAGTGTAAGTATCCTTAAAAAACGCACACATTCAGCGGGCCTCATAGCTCTCATTCACAGGACAAAACTTCTGAGTGCATACATGTTCCTACAGGCTTACTTGCATCAAAAAGAGAAAACAACCCACACACTTGACCCTGATTCCCAGAAATATGCCTAGATAAATTATCATGTTTACACAAAGACGCTGACTCGAAAAGAAAAATAAGCAGGGTTAAGTTAGAGTCAAGGTTGGTACATTTTGAGTGCAAATTGCATCATCCCTCATAACATGTAATTCATAGATTTAAGAAACATGTTTTCCTGCAAAATATCAAATTCTCTTATCTAATTCTCAAGAACTGGATAAATGGGAAGTTAGGATATAGAGAAACAATGATTTCATACTCCAATTCTGAATCTTCCCCAGAGGGAAGTTTGGCCAGGTGTTTCGGATGACCCATAAGGAGACAGGACGTGTATGCGCTGGAAAGTTCTACAAAGGTCGTCGGACAAAGGAGAGAGAAGCCGCGAGGAAAGAAATAGAGTTAATGAACTTCTTACACCATCCAAAACTGGTGCAGTGTCTCGCCGCATATGATAACAAGGCAGAGATGGTCATGGTGATGGAATAGTGAGTATCTTGCATGCTGGTGTTTTGAAGAGTGCAATGTTTTTAGAACAATATACAGAAATGAGAAATGCCAACAGGGTCAATGCATTAACTTCAATAGCGACAATAGTTTGATCATCACTATTTTGGCACCTAACAGCTGAATCTGTGTCTGTATGTGCAGTGTTGCTTGTGGGGAGCTGTTTGAGCGTATTGTGGATGATAGTTTTGAGCACACAGAAGTGTCTAGTGTGGGCTACATGCGTCAGATTCTGGAGGGGATTCAGTATATGCACCAGCAAAACATCATCCACCTGGACCTCAAACCTGAGAACATCGTCTGTGTGGACAGAACCGGGTTTCAGATCAAAATCATTGACTTTGGACTCGCTAGCAAACTGGGTAGGAATGCACTGATGATACTGTCAACACGACAACACATGTTGTAATAAAATATATAAATTCAAAATGTCCCACTTAAATAATATCCCACTTAAATATTGTTAATATAAGTAAAAATATAAAATAATCCATAATAAATAATAATATTAGCTATAGTGTCATTTAGTTTTAATTTAACTAAATGTCACTATAGCTAATATTATTATTTATTATGGATTATTTTATATTTTTACTTATATTAATATTTTACATTTCGAACATATCTAGACTAGACTTATCATTTAATACCATGTTTTATTTGGAAACGAATGATGGCAATACCAGAACTACTTCGTAGTACCATCTAAATATAACACAAGCAAATATTTCTATGGTAATCTTTCAGTACTATGGTATATAGCGAAGTACAATGTTGTTGACTTTTTACAAGGGATCTCTGAGTAAAATGTTTGCAGGGTTATTATCGTTACCTAAAACTACAACTAAAATATTGAAAACATTTTTGTTAATTAAAAATAAAGCTGAAATAAAATAAAATATCAGAAGGAAAATAACTTAATAATTTACCTTGACAACTAACTGAAATAAGTTTAAGTTGAAATAAAATAATAATTATAAAATAATAATAACTGGAAATAAATAAAAACTAAAAATGGAATAAATATTTTTTATTTTTCATATTTAAAAAACTAATAAAAAGGGGAAAAATCACATAAAATTACTAAAAACTGAAAATAAAAAAAAGCAAATTCAATGTAAAAAAAAAACTATATATATGTATATAACACTGTATGTTTGTTATGTACATTAGATCCCAACACACCCCTGAAGGTGATGCATGGCACTCCAGAATTTGTTGCTCCAGAAGTCATCAATTTTGAGGCTGTCGGTCCGGCCACTGACATGTGGAGCATTGGTGTCATCTGCTACATCCTGTGAGCTCAAACACTGCCAGTCACTTAAGCGCTTGTTGCCCCCTTCTGGTGAATCATGCCATTACATTTAATCTGATTCTGATTTGGTCCTCTTGTAGGTTGAGCGGTGAATCTCCATTCCAGGGTGAAAGTGACACAGAGACTCTGGCTCTCGTGACAGCAGCGAAGTGGGAGTTTGACGAGGAGAGCTTTGAAGATATCACAGACCTGGCAAAGGATTTCATTAGCTCTCTGCTCAGCAAAGATGTCAGGTGCTTTATCCTTCACTTCCCTTACACACATCATACAGATGCGTCCACACAGATTCATAACTGTGCGTTGAACCCTCTTGACAGGCGTAGGATGTCATGTGAAGATGCCATAGCTCATGCCTGGTTGGCATATACGTGTGTAGACAACACCAGCAGCGCCACCAAAAACCTTTCCAAAAACAAGATGAAGAAATTCTTGACCAGGCAGAAGTGGAAGGTAATCTTATCACGAAGTTAACTTCTTTTAAATTTGGTTTGCTAACGTTAACTGCATGATGTTATATGAACAACACCCAGTCAAGTAAGTGAGTTATAAGCACTTTAAAAGTTTGATTGATTTCAGGTGGAATAAAGCAATAGCTGGTCCTTTTCTCCAAGCCGGAGAAAATGATCTCGGTCCACTCCACACCAGAGGGTCCGCGTTGCTCAACCGTTGGATAAAACGTAACTTACGCCTAAATTGGATCATGTGTGCTTTGATAACCAATCACATTACAGCCTTCACGTCATTGAATTCGTTCAGAGTTGTGCAACAGTCAATCATATAGGCTATGTCCGAAATCGCCCCTTATACCCTTAAAAAGGGCACAATTTGAGGGGACAGCGATTTGACATCAGACATCGGTCTAAAAAGAGCAAACATGTTGAAAATTAGCAGATGTTCTGTCGATTCATTCAATTATTAGCTGTTTCCCACAAATGCAGTTAGTAAAGCCTATACTCCATTGACATCCATTTTTTTTTAACGGCTATGGAAAAATACTATGGAATCAACTGTTTGGTTACCCATATTCTTCAAAATATCTTCTTTTATGTTCAGCAGAAGATGATGACAGAATTTTCATTTTTGGGTGAACTATCCTATGATGAGGGAAAATGGGACGGGCGGAAAAATGATATTTCAATGCGTATGTGTACAGTCGCAAACATTTTCTAGAATGTCTCAAACAGATCAGGGTGCTCATCAGTCTTTTTGACCAATTCATTTATTTTAAACAACTAAGAGTCATACGTTAGCGAATTGGACTTCTGTTCTTTCGTTATCATTTTGTTTCTCTGTTTTTAGAAAACAGGCAAAGCTTTGCTGGCTCTGAAGAGGATGGCTATCTTGTCTAAACCAGAGGCTTCTGCAAGCTTGAGCCCTGTAGATGGTGAGAAAGAAATTAAACATGACCAAAAAATCAGTGTGCTTCAGAAACAAGTGTAAAATAAAATACCATAACGCACAATGTCAGCATTTGTGACATCTCTGCCAACTGTGTCTCACTGAAGATGTTAATTGCTCTTTTTATTGCAGTGATAAATTATTATCTTGTTATTATATGTGTTATAGAGACAGATAAAGCAATGCAATCTCTGGAGCTGAAGCTTCAGTGTAAACCTGAGTTCAGCAATACTCCGTCTGACCTGACCGTCCCGCAGGGCTCCAGCGCCCAACTCTCCTGTCTCATCACAGGTTAGGACACACCGATGGATGTCAGCGACCTTCTCCACAGACTTCAGAGCCAGTCTCTCATGAAGTCACGGCTTCTTCTCTTTGTGTTTCAGGTTACCCTGACCCTGAGGTGGTGTGGATGAGGGATGGTGAGCTGCTGGAGTTGCAGGACGGGTGTGTGACGGTGGACTATGAGGAGAATGGCAGCTGCACACTCACCCTAGAGAACATCTCTCTCCACCACAGCGGCCTGTATTCCTGCAAAGCCACTAATGTACTCGGGGAGGCGCTGTGCTCTGCTACACTTACTGTAGAATAAACAGACAGACACATGGATTCATAATGGCACACACAAAACAATCATAAATACAACATACACACACCAGAGAGATTCAAATATACTGATGCAATCAGTGGGGATATAATTGTGAATTCAGTGTTAAAACTGTAAAAAACAAAAAATACATTTATGTTATTGTCATTTATTATGTTTATGAGAATATTATTGGGCGGTTTAATATCATTGGCGATTAATATAAATATCATAACATCACTGACCAATTCATATCAGTGAGCGATGTTTAGCATTGTATGTGACCTCTCAAAATAGATAAAGCTTACACAAAATATTACACCGCTTAATTCCTATCAGAGTCTGTTTGAGTTTAAATAGATTCTGAGAACTCACCCCATCTAAATTCACCCTATTTGTGTTATAAATATATGTTATAGATCTTCTTGTGAATGACTCATCCCTGCATGCCGATAAAAAATGCAGTTTAAAATATCACTGGCGTTCTAAAAGCCTCATACACACTAATCTGAGCCTGTGTTTGTTTCAACTTTAGCAGTCTGGATAGTCTTTCTATTCTTTTGAATCTCTGCTAATGTTATAAACTTTGTTGGAATCCTTAAAACTGCTCTCTGCTCTGATCACAAATTTGGTAGCCAAATGTATGTGTTACTGATCTCAGTGTAAAGGAAACCTTTACACTGCAGGTTTAATGATACATGTTACTGATGCTGTATGTGCAATTTTGACAAAGTAAGGCCATTTTGTGGTCTTATGTATAAGAAATGGGTTTTCAACAGGCTGCATGTCATATGTCATCATTTGTTCCTGTTTAGTCACATTTCCATACGATCTAAACATAATCCAGCAATAAACTGAATTTTCCCTCTTATGTGCCATGGTCATTTTCCTACAATTTGCATCTGCAGTGTACAGGAAAGAAATAAACTACATAGTCTGTCTAAGTAGAGACAGAAGAAAGTCAGTCAAAATGCTGTATTTTGTTCTTCTACATCCCCATGTGAATTGACCTGACCTCCTTTCTTGACCTGGCTTGATGTCAAAGGCCAACAGCACAAGAAGAAGAAGGTCAATATAACCAAAAGATGTGCTTTCCGGCTCATTCTGAACATCTTTCAAACAAAGGTGACTTGTAGCTATGTTATCTTACAGTACCTTCCAGTAACTATCCCTTTGATTCTTCATTAATATGAGAGCAAGTTGGGTGTATGCAGGTGTATTTTTCTTCTGGTCTGGAAATTGTAGTAAAACCACACTAACACCAGATTTAAATAGTGTTTTTACTATAACCATGATATTTGTAGTAAAACCATGGTAGTAAAATGATTCATGATCAATCTGCCCCCAAAATTTGCTGGTCAGCAGAATGAGATTCTGATGGCCCAATCAGGCTTTTTGACTAGTTTAACAAGCAAGGCTTACACGGTCAACCAGCTTCACCAAAAATCATGCTAATACACCAAAACCAGCACTAACCAGCATAAACATGGTTCATACTGGTCTTTTCAGCAGGTTTGTACAGAGTACATGACATGGGGGTGGGAGAACATGATATTGTGGCCACGAATAAAGACTTTGTTCCTACAGCTTATACTAATTTGTTCCCTTGTTTTAATTAAAGGGATACTCATCCTCATGTCATTCCAACTTTAATCTTCGAAAAACAAATTAAGATACTTTTTAATGAAATCTGTGAGGTTTCTGACCCTCAATGGAAAGTCCAAGAACCTAGAACTTTCAAGATCCAAAAAGGTCCTAAAGCCATCATAAATTGAATCTATACACTCTCAGAAACCTAAAGAGTGTACATTAATACCTTAAATATTGGTACCAAAAGTCTACATAGTACCTAAATGTTACATATTAGAACCTTTTTAAAGGGTACTGTCCCAGTGATAGCTTTTGTACCATTTTTATCTGAGAGTGTATGAATCCTAAATGAAATCTAACACAATCGCGCCTCTTGACTTGAATTAAACCACTCAGTTTATACAGATTCGTTTTAATGGAGGGACAGAAACCTCTCAGGTTTCATTCAAAATACCTTAGTTTGTGTTTCGAAGATTAACCAAAATCATACATGTTTGGAACGACATGAGGGTAAGTAAATGATGACAGAATTGTCATTTTTGGGTGAACTATACTTTAAATCACGGTCAGATTGAATAAAATAAAAAACAAAGTGAACAAATTAGCACAACATGGCCACGACTGAACTACAAAAAGCATGTCATGTGCAGGGCTCCGTTGGTTTGTCACATATAATCAAATGATCTTGCTTGAAACAGGTGTATATTTCAAGGCAAAAAAAGTGGGAAATAAGCTGGTTTTGCAAATGGTCATTTGACCCTCTTAATGCAAATTTATCACAGATAATGGATGACAGAAACATCAATCACAAGCTGATGATGGACTATAAAAACCTGCTCCCCCCATCACCAGAGCACCAGCCCTTCCTTCTCCCACGCTGACAAAGAATGGAGATGTGGAAAACTAACACTTCATCTTCCCAGAGCGTAGACGGGAATTTCTCCAACATTTCATCCCACGACCAACTCTGCATAGGATCGTACAACACGATCCTTGATGTCCTAATGCTTGTTGTCAATCTTCCATTAACCCTCTATGTGGTTGCAGAACTATTTCTGAAACAATGTGCAACGTTTTCAAGTCCAGGAAACTCGTCTACCTCTTCCCAGAACGAACTCCTCTTTCTTCATCTGACCTGCAGTCATGTCTTCTATTACGTCAGAGTTGTGCTGAACGTCGTCCAGAACCTAGGTGGAGTGACTGGAATCGGACAGGAATACATTACAGCCTTCCACAGCTGCAGTTTGATTGGAGGATCCTTGTTCTTTGCTGGCATGTCCATAGACTTGTATGTAGCTGTGGCTCATCCTGTAGCCTATGTGAACCAAAAAGCTTCCACAAAGCAAATACAGGCACATATATTCTGTACATTTGTTTGGATGTACATTGTCACCACAGGAATAGTCACAGTCGTTTTTAATATCACAATGTACCATCCGTTGACTATGGCTTCTTTTTGTGCAGCAGTCCCTGTGAGTTTCATCTTTTGTCTGGTTATACTGATCACCTTACATCACTCTGGATCAGGAAAGGGCAGTCAGACGTCAAGACCTGACAAAATCAAACAGACTGCTATTCGGTTCATCTTGACCAGCTTGATTATATTATCAGTTTACTTTCTGCCTCACATCTTTGTACTGATCTACGTATCAGTAAAGAAGGCTGACTGGTTACATCTGCCATGTCAAGCTCTACATCTGATACTGACGGTCCAGATTTCTGAGTTTGTGACACCTCTCATCTTCTTCCTTAACACAGGAAAACTGAATGTGATAGCTAAATATTGTTCAACATTATGTCGCAATATTGGCAACTGAAGGAGAACTGTAAAAATTGGATCCACTTTGTGTGAGTCGTAACTTTTGCATCCACAGTAATATTTTATCCACAGTAATAGACAAAGAAGAAAATGTGTAGATTTACATTAAATGTAACTTTAAAATGAATCCAGTGAGCGAAAACTGTCTGTGTTTGAATAGAAGAGCGTTTTAAGGTTTTAAACACTGTGCGCTTACACTTCTCATCAAAGGTTTGTTAATTATCAGAGAAGCCACATTTTTGCTTGTCTCTACATGTGAAAAATAATAAATAAACCTGATTTTGAAAATTGTCTTGTAAACACATAGAACTTGATATCTGAATTACACTTTTATTCAAAGGTTTGGGGTAATTGTGTGAAATATTATTACAACTTAAAATAACGGTTTTCTACTTGAGTATGTTTTAAGATGTCATTTTTTCCCTGTGATGGTAAAGCTGAATTTTCATCATTACTTCAGTCATCAGTGTCACATGATCCTTCAGAAATCATTCTAATATGATGATTTGCTGCTTAAGAAACATTTCTTATTATTATCAATGTTTGAAAACAGTTGTTCTGCTTAGTAGTGTTGTAGGAATGGTGATCATTTTTATCAGGATTCTTTGATGAATAGAAAGTTAAAAAGAACAGCATTTATTTAACATAGAAATCTTTTGTAACATTATAAACATCTTTACTGCCACTTTTGACCAAATAAGTGCATCCTCGCTGAATAAAAGTATTAATTTCTATCAAAAAGTATTACTGATCCCAAACTATTAAGGGGTATAGTGTAAGTATCCGGAAAACTGAAGCACACATCCACAGACTTTACTAATCAACATCTAGAAATTAGGTAAAATGATATAGGCCCGGTTTCACAGACAGGGCTTAGACTAAGCCAGGATTAGACCATAGATCAATTAGGACATTTAAGTAATTTTTATAAACATGCTTAGAAAAAAACATTACCGATGTGCATCTTAAAACTAAAAAGGCACTGATATATTTTTAAGATAAGTCAGTGCAAGTTTATTTCAGTGGAAACAGCTCAGACTTACATTTAAGTCTAGGACTAGTCTTAAACCCTGTCTGTGAAACCAGGGGATAATGTGACAATCTGTAATTTTCAGATGCTGTAGTCACCCTTTTTTCAGCATTTTTAAACAACTGTGCCATTTCTAGTTCACATTTTAATTGGTCCATCAGTGCAAAAAACTCAATAAACGGGGGGAAAAAAGTAACAAATTGCTAAATTTTAATTTATAAATATTATATGGTCTTCTAATAAATATGGTCAAAAATTTATTAAACTGATAAAAAAATTAGCAACATGATGTTTAATATAGCTTTATATGAAACTTAGTTTATTACACTGCAGGGTCAACTACCCACTGACACTTTATTAAATACATTTTAGATCTGAATCATATGAGATTTAAAAGTTTTAAAAAAGGACCAAGACAATGAGAAGAAAAATGTTTTCAGAGAATGTTTTATTTAGTTTAGCGTCTCATTAACAAATGTTACAGAAAAAAGGGTTACAGTCAATGTTCACTCATAAACATAAGCTCATTGATGCACTGATTGACTATTAATTTAAACATAAATTAAAATTTTCATCTCTGTTAAATACATATAAAGAAGTTTGTGCTGCCTACACTGACAATTCACAGTAGGCCTTCGCTCATAAAAAAAAAAGAAAGATTGAAAGACAATGATAATGTGCCTATTACTCATCTATAAAATGCTTGCAATCATTAGAAATAGGGGTGAGGAAGCACTGTAGTACAAAAAATAGCTTTCTTACTCTCCCAGTTCCTTTTAAAAAAACACTCCCTGGTTTTACTATAAAAAGAAGCATAGCTGAAACTTTCACAAGATGAAGTTAGATCTCTGGGAGTAGAAATGAATGCACAGGTCCTCTCGAGTCTCAACAAAGCTTTGGAGGGTTCATACTGAACTCCAGGAGACAACTGAATTGGAAAAGGTTGGCTAAAGTGGCATGTTGGTTTAATGAGGCCCAAAAGATGATCACAGTATATCACAACAACAAAAAGCAACACTCTTGATCATACTGCCATGCAATTACGCAGAAAACAAATGCTTTCAATGACTGCTACACTAAAACATGTTCAAACAGACCATCTCCAATCCAGTTGTCTTTTAAAGATCAGACATAGTCCTTAACAACCAGCTGCTTTCTCCTGATTGGACAGAGTGTTTCTATGGGTGCAATAGCAGCCAATCAAATGGCATGCACATTCATGTAGAAGAGTGTATAGTAGCAGGTGTGGAAGTAGTAGATTCTTTCTCTAATGACTATGAACGGATGTGTGTGTGTGTGTGTGTGTGTGTGTGTGTGTGTCTCACATGGCTTTCACTTTGATTTGCTTCATTTTCATCTGCTTTTTCTCCAGCTTCTTCTGATCACGACGTTGGGCGGCTTCCTGAATTACAGAGGGAAGAGAAAAGTTTGTGTTGATGTAGATAACGGTACAATAAGAGAAAAGATCCGCTTTTTAATCACACACACTCACCTCCAGGCGGCGCTGTCTCTCAGGATCCTCCTCATTCATGATCCTCTCCTTCTCCGCTCTCTTCTTCTCTTCGCGGCGCGTCTGAGCGGCCTCCTGTCGTTGATTGTGAGTTTGCTTCAGGAAGTTCTCCTCCACGCGAGCACGGTTCCGGTCTGCTTTCTGCTTCCCCTAAACACCCAGATAAAGCTTCACATTAACCCCTGACTAATTCAACATGTTGTTATGCACATTGTGCGTGTGCACTCACCTCTCTGTTGAGGCGGAGCTTCTTGACCTTGTCGATGCTGTAGATCACCAGGTTCATCAGAGGCAGCAGACTGTCCATATCTTTGGGAGATGTGTTACCCATCCCAGGCACTGTAAAGCACAGCACAGCACAGCACATTAATTGACTGACAAACGTCATGCAAGTACAGAAAATTGCCATTTGTGGATTATGAATTTCACTCACCGTTAAATGTAAACAGCAGTGTTTTCTTGGTCTCGGGCAGCTTTAAGGGCTGACCTTCCCTAAAAATAATTTAGAAACCATTAGCATTAACATTTATTAACCAGTAAGAGCTCCTCCAACATAGTGGAATAATGTAATAAAATCTACTAGAAGAATAAGAAAAACCCTTAGCCTTACTCTTGCATAACTTTTGGACCAGAGAATTGGTCCGAAAAATGGATGGACTCGATCTTGTCAGCATGACCGGTGAGGTAATGTACCATCTGAAAACAGAACAAGAAAAATACAGTTAAAGTACTGACTCATGAAATTGAGAAGTGAAGAAGGATAAATATACATCTCACAGTGTTTTTTAATAATGTTTAAATACTATTATAGTTTTAATTATGTTAAATTAGCTCAGTTTTCATTATAATTTTAGTGTCAGTAATTTGTAGTGTTTTTGATTTGAGTTTTTTTTATACATTTCTATTTAGCTTTAACATATTTTAAGTTTTAGTAATTTTAGTACAACACCTTTTTTTCAGTTAGAGGCCAAATTAACATTTCTAGGTTTCATTTAAGTGTTTCCATCTCATTTTTAATTTTTTTTTAGCTTTTTTTATTTATTTTTTATAGATTTAGTTAACAATTACAACAGTGTTTTTATTTTAGAATCCAGTTTGTCTCATGACTGGGAACCTCTGATGTTCAGCTCACCTTGTTGTCCATCACTCCATCCGTAACCTCTCCCATCTCTGATAAAATGGACAGAGATTCAGGAAGGCCATATTTTGCCCCTGATTTGGGCTTATCACCACAGAACTCACTCTGTAAAGAAACCAAGAAAGAATAAAGTTAGCACAGACCAGTTCCTGGCAACATTAAAACTACAAAATAAACTTGTAATAACACATCTTTCTATTGCTTCTCTGGCTGCACTACTGTAGTTCGATTTGCAAACAAACAAATTGTATATGTAATGAATCTCACACACACACACACACACACGCACAAACAGATACGCAGACACAATTTATTTCAAGATTCTTTGATGAATGGAACGTTCAAAAGAACAGCATTTATTTGGAACATTGTAAAAGTTTTTACTGTCACTTCTGATCCATTTAATGCATCCTTACAGAGTAAACATTTGCCCAAACATTTGAACAGTGGTGTACATAATATTCTATTCTGTATAAAATATGTAAATCCTTTATGACTAACCAGGTCCTGCATCTCTTTCTGCATCCGCGCCATGGCCTTCCGACTCCCCACGGCAAACACAAAAGTGTCCATGTCATCATCATTCAGAGTCACTTTAACTTGCTGTGTAAAATGAAGAGTGAGAATAAGAGGAACAGCATTTTGAACATCCATTTGAGATGCTACTTGTAATCAGTCGATGATTATACATCAGAGTTTGTGTGTGCCTACCACTTGATCACAGACTGGTCTCATCATCCTGGCCAGCACATTCAGCAGGTCTTGTCTTTTCAGAAACTGCAGAACAACAATGACAACGACACTATAGTAAATACACATATCAAACAGTGTGTTTTTCTCTCTCATATTCAAACACACATGCTACCTTCAGCTGAATCAGCATCCCCTCACAGCAAACACGTCCTGAGCACCACAGGTTATAGATGTGCTCATTCTCCTGGTTCAGCTTCCCCGTACTGGTGGCCTCCTTACTGGTACCATCATCCCCTAAAAATAAAGTCACATTTGAGAGTCAGAGAAAAACAGGGTCAGAGAAAACACCATAAGAAGGAGAAACAAAGTGGAGCGAGAGTTACACTTACCCACGAGGGCAAAGTTGCTCTCGAGAAGTTCTCTGTGGGAATTGAACCAGGCTTGAGCGAGCCTGCTGTTCTTGTTCTTGCCAATTATGTAGTTCATAATATAGGCAAGAAGACCGGTGACCATCAATATCTCCATGTAGTAACTCTCCCAGCTGTTCTGCAGGTGTGCTGGGACCTGTAACATACAAACACACAGTCAGCTAAGGATACCAGAAGTGCCTGTGAAGGTCAAATGCATTTTTTTCTTTTTTCTTTTGTACCTCTCTGTATATAAGAGTGTCTTTGAATGAAGGGTTGCTCTTCTCGTAGCCTTCAAATTCCTCGTTGTCATATTTGCTGTACATGTCTTGTTCCTGTAACAATGATCAGATTAGATTAAATCATTCATTCACTTGGACTTGTAGAAGAAAGGAGATAAGAATGGCTTTTCACATCTTTACCTGTGCATCGCCATCTTCAAACTCATCCTGGCCGTCTTCGTTCTCCACCGTGGCCTCGTCTTCGTCGTCCTCTATGGGTGTGGATGAGGGGGCTGCCCGTGGGGGTGGCTCTTTCTCCACATCGACTGCTGGGTCTTCACCGACATCCTCAAACTCAGCAAAATCATTGTCATCAAACTCAGCGATGTCCTCACCGTCATCGAAGTCATCGTTGTAGCGCCCCCTAGTGTCCGGCAGGGCCAACAGGAGCAGCAGGGCTGGGAGGAGGAAGACCAGGTGCCTCATGGCTCAACCTGCACAGTAAATGACAATTGAACTGAACTCATGTTTTTTTTTTTTTTCAACACTTTGGTGTCACATGATTCTTCAAAATCATCTAAATATGTTGTTGTGCTCAAGAAACATTTCTTTATATTTAACATAAGAACATTTGTAATGTCTTTACTGTCACTTGATTAATTAAAGATATACTTGCAGGATAGAAGTTTTTTTTTTTTACAAGTCCAAACTTTTACACGGTAGTGTAAGTGTATATCCAATCTTATTTGTTGGTACAGACTAACATGAATGTTAATGGTGTAAATGAACAACACAGAGTAAATGTATGAAAATAGCATGCATTTACTATTACTGATTTAATGAGTGATAAGATGGCCCTGGAGTGTATATCCAAAAACATTTCCCATTCAGTGATGCCTATGGTATGAATTCTGTATGCTAATGTGGAAATCCAGATTTATTAAAATGTTTAATTTAGGTTTACATTGAATTTAGCATGTTAAGGTTAGGTATAAATTATGATTATCAGAGTTTTCTAGCAAACGACTCTGGTCAGTCCTGTTTTACTGAAACTCTTGGAGTTTGTGTTTTAGCAAGAAAGTCCAGCCAGTCCTGTACTCGGGTCTCAGTGTTTGAATAGATATGCTGAGTGGATTAGGGTGGGCAATGCTCTCAGTCTAAAACCAGTTCCTAAACCTGTCTTTTTCGGTTCCTGCCCCTAAATGTATATAAACTGTAAGAGAACCTTCACGTCAGACTTGGTGACTGCAGCTACCGACAGCTCGTGTTCTCAATAAAGAATCCTGCTGAAGAAACAACCAAGTCTCCTGGTCTTTCGATTCTAAGTTCACAACACTAAAGTCAAACAGGACTGGATTGTTTGGTTTCTAATACCAAGAAAACTAATGTTTACACTGCAAAGAGTCAAGGCTAAAAACAAGTTTACTTGACATATTTCTTTGTTAAAAAATTAAAGCAATTCCTCCTCACACACATAAAAGTACGATTATTTTTACCTAATGTCTAACAGTACTGCGTGTATGGCATGATTATATCAGTGTGTATTAATGAATGATAAACGGTGCAGTAAACACACATAATGGAAGGAATAATAATTTCAAATGGGCCCCAGGATGATTAACATACCAACTGGTTCAATGGTTTTAATACTGAAACAGTAACGGGAGAAACAAAGAACCAGCAGGAAGGGGGAGGTCGGTCAGTCTTTTGAGAGTCTTATCGTCGAAGCCTAAGCCTCAGATGTTCAATGAAACAAGCATCTTCTAATTGGCTGAAAGTCTTTATTAATCACATGGCAAAGACTGGTTGGCCATACACTAAGCTGATTCACTCTTTTCCTATGGACTTTATGGACAGTGGACACTAACCATCTTACAAGATTATGCAAACTTAAGTTACCTAAAAAAAAGAAAAATATTTCTGAGGGCTATATTCGTAAATTAAGCATAAAATACAAAATACCAATAAAAAAACAAAATGTATGTTACATATAAAAATTTAAATATGTTATAAAAACATATATATATAAACAGATATAAACATAAAACACAGAGGAATTTATTACAAAGGCTTTTTAAGCCCCATAGCTTAAATTCCATTTAATTTCTTCACTGGTTTGAGTCCATATTCAGAATAATTGACAGTACTACAGGCATCCAATCCACCGTGTGTAAATACCGTCAGGACAGTAGCTAATAGCTTCTGCCAAGACGACGAGATACATGCAGCTTGTAATGTGAGTTAACAGCTATAACCGGGTGTCAAGTCATCCTCCACCTGTTACAAGGCTAGTATTGGAATAAGTACTCGAAATATTAAACCCTAGATTCCGAGCTGACGGAATTGTTATTAAATTTTAACCATGTGTGTAACCTCTAATTCGGAAAAGCTTGTCGCACCAGAGCCAATTCCTCGCTAAACTACTAGAAAAAAACCCTGACATTTTCCGTGCGTGTCGGGCGTGTCGTGTCAGGCAAATCTAACAACTCTTCAAATCGAATGAGAAAAGGCTATTGGGACCGGTCTCTACCCCAACCCCCATGAGTCTTGCTCCATGATAGCTCGTTAGCTCGCTAGCTGTGGCTGCTACTCGATCAACCTCAGAAAGCCCACGACACACTTCTGCGCCACTATGGCTGCGTCGATCAGTTCACCTCACAGGTTTAATACGAAAAGTCACCGATAACAGCAAAAATCACGCAGACGTACCTGTAAATATCGGTGTTTCCTTCAGTGGCTAACAGTGTGTGACAGCAGCTGTTTCTCTCACAGGAGAGGCGAGGGTCATCTGACAGACTCTACCCACAATGCTTTGCGAAAAGATCTGGGCGTTTGTTTATGGTGGTCTGCGCCAGAAAGAGTTACAATGTTTGATAATGAAACATTTAGAATCAGATACTTCTATAATTATCTTAAATCGCCAGTTGTACCTAATGAACGACATTCAGTTTAGAATCAGTAATAATGTTTATCCTGCTGCTGAAATTTTACGGAAAAGATTTCCGTTTTGAAGTAGATTTTTGTGGATTCTGCTTAGAAGAGCCTATAACCATTAAACATTATTTTTTTTAACTGTTTTGAAACACATTGCAGTTCTGACATGATATTTATAGCTGGCTATACAGATCCTGTAAATACATTGTATTTACAAATGTATTTATTATTAAATTTAGCTATTCATTTATTTCATGTTTTGGTTTATGTAGAAGATGGTCTCTCAAAAAAGATGTCATTTATGTTAAACATTACAACCGGAATAACCGTAAACCCTCTTTATCTGGTTTTAAATATGAATGTAAATGTTTAGCATCCATAAAATACTTTGTACATGCTTCAGTTTTTTCTCCTTGTTTATTGTATTGAATATGCTATTGTTTCTTTTATACACATTAAACTGTTTAAGCATCAAAATTATAGATATGAATGGAGATTAATTACGTTATTTGTGTATATTTTCATATGCATATTATTGTTCCATAATTCAGTTTGTAAATTGATATTGTTTAATGCAAAAATACTCTGTTTAATGCTCTGATAAATTATTAACCCTAAATATGCATTATCAGATAATCCCAAGAAATAATAATTAATTATTAATGAAAATGGTATAAAAAATTTAATAAAAATCTATATTTGCGTTTTGAACTAGATAGGTTTAACTAGATTTATTTTGTATTTTACGTTTAATATTGGGCATCCATAATTGTTAATGACCATTGTTTTACTGTTTCTTGGAATGGAATCCGTTATTTCTTTTTTATATTTAGGATTTTAAATATTGTTCTTTTTGGGGGGGTTTTAACTATTTTTAATGTATCTCTAGAGCCACAGCCAGATATCTATTGCACACTTTGTTGCTTTTCAAGGCTAAAGGGGACAGCTGAAAATTCAGAAAAACCTGCCCTATATGATGTGAAAGTACAATTGTCAACTAGCAACATAGTCTATAAATAACCCCAACGCTCAGCCCCCATTTTCTATAAGGGACTTTTATTTTGAAATACGCACATCCTCAGACCGAATGCGCCGTTGAGAGGTCGGGCCTATTTAGGGCTTTCTAAAGTTAGAATTAAAACCGTTGGGACACAGCAACAACATGGGTCTTTAGCTACACACAATCTTGAATATTGGATGGTAATCTGTGTGTTTGGTTAAGGTTGATTAGGTTTTGTGTCGTCGCAGTGAGAGCGCGGCTCTTCGTTTTCGCGGCCGTTGCGGAGGGAGATTGTTATGACATTCTCTTTGTCTCTCGCTGCAGAAACCCGAGACTATATTTTTCAAATTTAGTCTCAATTTTTTGCACATCTAGCTCTTCGTAAAGACCTAATTCTAAATACTGCTGTTCGCCGACCTGATCAAGGGGCTGGAACATGTCGTTACACGGTAAACGAAAAGAGATCTACAAATACGAGGCGCCATGGACCGTCTATGCCATGAACTGGAGCGTCAGACCCGACAAGCGCTTTAGGCTGGCGCTCGGCAGCTTCGTTGAGGAATACAACAACAAGGTGAACCAAGAGATCCCAGATCGCTCTGCGTTATATCTCTACTTTGTTCTGTGTTCTTATGGCTGCTGACATCCTATCATAGAGAAGTGTACTTGAACATGATGTATGGGTGCAGTTGAACGGGATTTAGTAATCCCAGTAACAGAATGTTTGACATGGATGACTTCCATAGAGCACAAACGTATTCCTTGAACATAAGTCATAAGTGTTTTGCCTGATTGCTTTAAAATAACTAACGTTAACCAAACTGTTATTTGTATCTGGTTTGTGAGTCCTGGTTTGACAGCTGTCAGAAACTCGTGCATCATGAATCCAGTAGATTCAATGTGATGTGGACATCAGCTGTTTGTTTTGTGATGTTCAGGTCCAGCTGGTGGGTCTTGAGGAGGAGAGCTCAGAGTTTGTATGCAGGAACACTTTCGATCATCCGTACCCCACCACCAAGATCATGTGGATCCCCGACACCAAGGGCGTCTATCCAGACCTGCTGGCCACCAGCGGAGACTATCTGCGCATATGGAGGGTACGCTATGGGAAACATGCTGTCACTCTTCTGTTACACATAATCAGACTTTAGTAATGATTGACTGCACTTCAAGACAACATCTGATGAAAATGCATATTAATGCATGTCCCTGGTCTTACTGTGACCATTCATCAATGCACAACACATTGGAGTCCCACTTTATATTAAGTGGCTTTATCTACTATGTACTATCATGTAAATTAATCTTTTGATACAACACACTTATTGTGTACATGCATTTTACATTGTACTTTTATTTTAAAAATACCTCAGTTTTAATTACAGCTGTAATTAATTTTGTAATTTGTTGACCATTGCCTTACAACTTAACTGACCCTTAAATCCACCCATACCACCAAACCTGTCTCTAACCGTACCCGTATCCCACCTTATTAGCAGCAAAAGTGTTTTGCAATACAATATGAACATTGTATCGAACAATTATTTTTTTTATAATGCAAAGACGCCTAATATAAAGTGTGAACAAAAAAGTTTTTTAAAAACGTATTTAATTATATGCGGTTCCTCTGATACAACTTTCCTTTTCCACTTACGTCACTTGTTCAATAGGCAAATAGCTGTTTTTTGCTGAATATTGTTTCACTCTGAAATAATTAAAATGACAGAATTTGCAAATTGCAGTGCTCACACATTGACTTATATGACACTGAAATGTCTTATGATTTAAAGATTGATTATTGTATTTAAAGTGAACATGAAATGATGTTCACAACCCATTTTACTTCGATGTTGTGGGGCTTGATTGGTCAGGACTGTAATTGATTTCTTGGTGAAATGGCTCATATTTCAAATACATATGTACTGATGAATTGTTCACAATAAGACCAGGAATGTGTATTAAGAAAGTCAATTTTCAATGATTAAAGACTCTCTAGCTTTAATACTGTGAAGCAGAGCTGTAGAAACACAAACGCTTAAGTGAAGTGAACTGTCTGTATCTTGTCAGGTGAACGACACGGAGACTCGTCTGGAGTGTCTCCTGAATAATAACAAGAACTCTGATTTCTGCGCACCTCTGACCTCTTTTGACTGGAACGAAGTGGACCCCAATCTTCTGGGTAAGAGAACATGTAATCAGCCTGTGTGATTGGCTGTGCTGTGATTAAATTGATAAAAAATAATTTCCATTTATAAATGTTCTCTTGGTAACTGACTGAAATAAGTTAAGTTGAAGTGCTAAAATAATTAAAACTGTAAGCTAAATGGAAGTAATAATAAAAGTTAATAGAAAGCTAATAAAAATGACAAAAGCACATAAAATGACTATTAATAGGTACCGTGATAGTATATGTTAGGTTGCCAGGTTTTTCCCCAACCCTCCGCATTACATAGCTTGGGACTCGCACACACACATTCACAACTACAGCCAATTTGGCATGTCCAGTCCACATAACCACGGGGGGAACATGCAAACTCTACACTAGGGCTGCGCAATATATAAAAATATCGCAAACGTCCATATTGTGATCCGCATATCGCATCGGCTTGCAATAATTGGGGTCATGAACAAAAGACAAAGACACTCACTTCTCTTGACTGAATAACGTTTGTTTGTAGCTTTAATAAGAATCAGTGTCTGTTAATTCATACAGTGAAGATTTTTACATTTGGTTATTCAGTTTGTGTTGTTAAATAACCCTAATGTAGGCCTACCTGAAACCCTAAACCCCTTGGTTACACTGATTTTAAAATGACACTTATTATGCTAGAGTAAAACACTGCTGTTCATTTTCAGAAGTATTTTTACATTTATTCATTTAGCAGACGTTTTTATCCAAAGCGACTTACAAATGAGAACAATAGAAGCAGTGAAACTAACAATAGGACAACAATATGCAAGTGCTATGACCCTTCCCAGTTTACTCTAACGCAGTACGTGTATTTTTTTTATTTATTTTTTTCTTAAAGATAATAGATATAGTAGGGATGTCCCGATACCACTTTTTCACTTCCGATACCGATACCGATACCGAAGCTTTGGCTATTTGCCGATACCGATATCAATCCGATATTTTTATTTTATTCTTGAACTAATACTAATAATAATAAAATATAATGGAAGCACTTTGCTCAATTAGCCACATAAAAACATCTCACTCAAATGGAGAAAAATACTTCTCCAGTGTATAGTCCACAACAACAGCTGATAATGAAAGACTGCCAGGCTTTATTCAAAAGACCTTGAGATATGTTTGGTAATTGTACCTGAATGAATTTAAAATTAATTTGCTATATTTCAGATCAATATATTTGTTTCCTTAAAATTTTAATTAACTTTAACTTTATTCTCATCTGAATTATAAATAATTTATTTCTGTATAAAATAATACTACTTTTAAAAACACATTTGATTTTCTTTTTTATTCAATGTAGAATGTGTAACTTAAAAATAAACAGATTAGTGCTCTGTTTTAGGACAAGAAATGAAAACCAATGCAATGATGAATGTCCAAAAGATGAGATCATTTTTGCTTTTAAACAGCGTGTGTGTGTGTGTGTGTGTGTGTGTGTGTGTGTGTGACAGTTACAGTTTGACAAGAGTTTACAGTTTGACAAAAGCACGTGCAATGTTGTGTTTTACACAAATATAAGTAGGCTAAACACTTTTTGCAGTTTTAATGATGTCCTGTATGAAAATGACGGAGTATGTTTTTATGTTTCCACTGTTCGATCGCGCCCGTGCCTCTCTCTCTCCGACACACACACACACACACCAGCATTGCAATCTTGACATCGCAGCCTGTTCATTTTGCTGCGTTCACGCCAAACGCGAATAGAGCGGCAAATTTGCGTCCATCGCGTCTAGTTCGATGCTTGAACAGTTTGAATCCATTCGCGCGTCCAAAGCGAATAGGACGCGCCGCGCGCGTATAATGATAAAGTGAGCGTTTGAAGCAATATAGACGCGCGTTCAGAGCTAAGGCGGGCTACAGATTAGGTGTCCCTAAAGAACCCGCATATGCGCGTATCTAACAGTAACGTTAGTTCCGTATTACATTAATTAATGTGCATGCGAGATTTATTTATTTTTATACCGTGTATTCTCTGTGTAAATCCATGCACCGAACGTACGTTCAGTACGAATACTTACCATTCCACCCCTAATGGGTATCGGATCATAGGTATCGGATAAATTTTTTTCTCCCCTCCGATATCCGATCTAGCGTTTTGGGCCAGTATCGGCACGATACCGATGCCGTGGATCGGATCGGGACATCCCTAAGATATAGAATAGAAGATAAAGTGTTAGTATTAATGGATCAAGTGTTGCCGAAAAAGATGCGTCTTCAGCCGTTTCTTGAAATTGGCCACGGACACAGCAGCTCTGTTGTAGGGATGCTTTCTTCTGACAAAAAGAATGTGAAAAATGTATTTTGGTTTTATCATTTTAAATATAATTTACATTTATTTTACACACTTTAAGCGAATATCGCCTCAGCCCGGGTCTCGAACCGTGGATCTTCTTGCTATGAGGCGACAGTGTTACCCAACTGCCAATAGTATATAAATAATACTAAATAACACTGTTGTTTGGGAGGACATGTATGTTATGTTTAATGTTTTATTTTTATTTTATAAAAAATTTTATGTTTGCCTCTCAAAAGATTATCGGGTTGTCATCATGTATGTGTGTGTTTTCTGTTTTTTCAGGCACCTCTAGTATTGATACCACCTGCACGATCTGGGGATTAGAGACAGGACAGGTTCTGGGAAGGGTCAACCTGGTGTCAGGCCATGTCAAAACACAGCTGATCGCTCACGACAAGGAGGTGAGTTAAAAACTTGCCCTTAAGGACTTATCTCATCTTTTAACTGGCGGGCCATTTTCCATCACTCTACTTTTGTGTACTTTGTTGCTGTCTTTGTATAAATCAAGCATTTGTATTGACTTTAAGGTGTATGACATCGCATTCAGCCGCGCGGGTGGCGGTCGGGATATGTTTGCGTCTGTGGGTGCCGACGGATCCGTGCGCATGTTTGATCTGCGGCACCTGGAGCACAGCACCATCATCTATGAGGACCCTCAACACCACCCGCTGCTGCGCCTGTGCTGGAACAAACAGGACCCCAACTACTTGGCTACTATGGCCATGGATGGCATGGAGGTCTCTCTTTTAGTCCATTTATTAGTACATTTGTCCTCATCTTTACTCATGTCCCTCACTTTTTGCTGTTGTATTATTGTCAGGTGGTGATTCTGGACGTGCGTGTGCCGTGCACGCCAGTGGCTCGGCTCAATAATCATCGTGCCTGTGTGAACGGTATCGCATGGGCGCCACACTCCTCCTGCCACATATGTACAGCAGGTTAGAAACCAGCCCGTTCACATACACACATACTACAGTGTGTGTGTGTGTGTGTGTGTGTGTGTGTGTGTGTGTGTGTGTGTGTGTGTGTGTGTGTGTGTGTGTGTGTGTGTGTGTGTGTGTGTGTGTGTGTGTCTGCGTGAGTGTGTGTGTGTGTGTGTATATATATATATATATATATATATATATAAATATAAATATAAATAAAAATGGGGTCATTTAAAAAAAAAGAAGTAATTCATGCGTTTATTCTTTTATTCAAGAATGCATTAATTTGATCAAAAAAAATTTTATTCATCAAAGGATCCTGATATTAAAATATGGAGCAGCACAACTGTTTTCAACATTGATAATAATAATAAATGTTTCTTGAGCATCAAATCATTATATCAGAATGATTTCTGAAGGATCATGTGACACCGAAGTCTGGAATAATGATGCTGAAAATTCAGCTTTGACATCACAGGAATAAATTACATTTTAAAATATGTTCAAGTACAAAAGTCATTTTTAAATTGTAATAATATTTCACAATATTACTGTTTTAACTGTATTTTTGATCAAACAAATGCAGACTTGGTAAGCATAAAAGACTTCTTTCAAAAACACTAAAATGTCTTACAAAACCAGTTTTTGAATGGTATGTGTAAACAATTTGCGTAAATAGTATATACCATTTGGTACCAAATGTTCAAATAATAATAAAATGCATTGTTTGCAAGTGCAAAGCCTTTTTTTCATACTTTGTAATTCATGAACGGTCCGATAGGGAATGTGTCAGTTCTGTTATCCTTATTGTTGAGATGTTTTTGTTGCGTCAGTATAAAGGCCCGATCACACCAAGAACGATATAATATTAGTGTTCACACCAGCGGATGATACCGTTGTTTATTCTAAGCGTGCGCTGCAGTTTTGTCAGCTGCAACTTTAAATATTCGAGCTCTTTAAAGCAGGGTGGATTCTGATTGGCTGTCAATATTTTTGTCATTCATCAGCTTGGCTAAATTGCTCTGAAAGTGATATCTTTTCTCAATACTGTTATAGTTCTGGTGTGGACTCTGCTGTTCTTTTATATTTAGAATGATTTTTTAGAACCAAATCGTTATAGTTATTGTCCTTGGTGTGACCGGCCTCAAGACTGTAGCAGCCGTGACAGTGCTGTTTCATTATAAGTCTTCTTTACCTGGCCCCCCTTTTCTTTTAAATCCCACTGTAGCGGACGATCACCAGGCTTTGATTTGGGACATCCAGCAGATGCCGCGGGCCATCGAGGACCCCATCCTGGCCTACACGGCCGAGGGAGAGATCAACAACGTACAGTGGGCCTCCACTCAGCCCGACTGGATCGCCATTTGCTACAACAACTGTCTGGAGATCCTGAGGGTGTAGAGCTGAAGCTTAAAGGGCCCCTGTGCTTCCTGTGGGGGGCATTGCTGGAAAAGGGTCTTTAATAAAGCAGAGACTTGTTTTCTAAAGTTCCTGAGGTCTAGAGGTTTCAAGCGGGAAACGATATGAACGGGCCTATGGGAACAACGGTCTGAACAATGTGTGTACAACTTTTGTCTGGAAGAATGAGACGGTGTGAATGAGCATCTGTGTTTCTGCACATTATATTGGTCTGTTTTCCTACCTGCTGTCCCAGAGTCCTCATTATGGGATCTTAAACACAACTGTAATTACTAGGATTCTTGGCCATTTGTGTTGGGAGAGGTACATGTTTATTAAGGTTGACCGGTAAAAACTAGGATTGTAAAAATTTGCCAACATGGACATCCGAACAACCCTTTTATTAAGATGTAATTACTTCAAAGATTGGTACAGTTTTAAAAAGCCTCTGAACTTCAGATCCTGCTTTTCATTTCAGGAAGGTGCCATTTTATTATTTTTTTTGTAGCTTTGGAAACTGTTAAATACCGTAGTATGGGGAAAAATGCTTGACGTCACTGCAAAACATTCATAATAGTTCTTCAGACACGCTCATAACTCATAGCGGTTAGTTGCATTGTTGACGTCAGTGTTTGAGTGGAGGATATCTTGAGCAAAATGTCATTTCATTTAAAGATGCATTATTGCTCACTAATAGTGAGAAAGCTCCTGTTATATTTTTCCCATGTTAGTTTTCAAAATAAGTAAGTCCCCTTTCAGCATGCTTTGTGCTTGAAGTGAAATATGTACTGTATACATATATAAATATTATGTACAAGGTAGGACAAACGTGTCACTTTTCAAGAGTCATTTTGCATTGCGAGTCATTTGGTCTGTTCATGTTATGCATTGTTCTGTTGTTATGCAAATATGATGTAGTAGTAATGCCACTCTTCGGTCAAGACCGAAGTCAAAAGTGAGTTTGCAAGGCTGTGTGGGATCTTCATCCTCACCTCACACTCTTAGATGGAGTGCTTATATGTAAGTAGTTCTCTCTGTGTCCAGCCATAATGCTTTTCTATTAATAAACTCACTTAATAAACTCTTGTTCTTTCATAAAGCTTACATTGGTAATTCAATTGTAATGGCCAGACAACTAACATTTTGGTGCTCAATATATTGATTGTTGGTGGATATTACAGATTTGTTTTATTTGGTTAGATATTAAATCATGAATGCTCATTTCTTTTATTTTTATATTTTGATTTAAAAATTCTATAAATACTAATAATAACACTTTAATGTAATCTTTAGCAAATATATAAATGGATATCCATTTTTCATACTGTTCATTATGTTGTAATGCCTGAATTCACTTAAAAACTTTTATTTAAATAAAATAGTAAATGTGTGCTGGATATATACATAAATATTATGTAATATTAGCCAGCTATCGCTTGTAACCAGTGTTATCTTTAAAACTAAAATTATAAATAAATAAAAAAGTGGTATTGGAATAAAGCTAAAATTAAACAACTATAAGAAAAACGAAAAAAAAAAAAAAAATTTACTAAAATAAGTTTAGGCTAAAGTACTAAAACTGAAACAAAAATAAAGCAAAATAAAAATATTTTTAAAACAATTATACAAAATTACTAAAACCGACTAAAAATTTAAATAGAAGATAATTCACAATATCAATAAATACTATAATGGCATATTGCATAAAGTACTAAAACGCTGATTATAACTTGAAAATAATTATAAGCTTGACTATTTTAATATCAGTGCAAATGAAGAAAAACAGACCAATGAAAATAAGGACAAAGAATATTGATAGCTTAAACCCAGTACAACATTGGTACTTCTTTATAAATAACATTTAATCTAAAAAATATGAATAATGACAGTCGTGTGCTTTTGGAAACCTTCAGAGTCCAACAAAGGTTTCTAGTCATTTTACAAACATTCATCTGCTTACATTGCAGAGGTGAAATAAACTTTACTGATTTCATCTCAAAACGTGATTTACAAAAGCAGTCCTTCACTTTCCAATCAGAACGTCAAGAATTCGTGAGGAAAATTCTCAGAGACACATCGCAAGTCTAAACACATCCACACACAGTCACACCACCCGTCAGCAGTTAAAATAACCACTTCAGTGACAGAAATATCATTTCATAACCCTGAATTCATGCCCATTTGGTTACTGAATCCAAATATACAAAGATTCATTTTGTGCCAGTCATTTGATGTAGTAATACAGTAGATTTGGGTAATACACACACACACATACACACACACACACTATATATATATAATATACATATATATATATAATAGTTTAAAATGATAAAATCTATACATTGAAAAGAAAATCAAGCACATTTGCAATATCAGTATACACAAGCAATTCATAAAGCCCAGGTATATGTGTCATATTTGTCCTGGCTTCAGTGATGCTGCTGCCTCAGAGGATCTGCCTCGAAATAACAGCTGACGCAAGAAGACAGGATGAAGTTTAGAACGTAAAGACAAATCTCAAACCAGACAAAAAATGTACAATTATTACATGATGGTGTCAAGTGATCATAATGTAGCATCTCTCTTTGACTCTTTGATCTTGTCTTTAATGCCAACTGTGCTTCTCTTCGTATTCGATAACAAAAAAAGTTGAGAGGTGTTACCAAATACTCTCGCATCAGAGGAAAAAAATCCTGCTCTTAATGAGAAGGGATATGAGACAAAACACCTCAGAGATTCAGAGAAATCTACTTTTTCTCTACTGGACGCCCTTGTAACTAATGAGTAACATGAATGCATGTATTGCAGAAGTGCAATATTGAGCATATTAAAAAAAGGAAAACCATGAAAATGTGGTATATATGCGTCTTAGAACAGACAGTGGTCTGTTTTTGGCCTCTCTAGCTTCCAGGTAAGACTGGATCGGACATGTGCCTCTGGATTTCTGGTGATCCCTCCAGTGTGCTTGGATTCTCCAGACTGTCCGGGAGCGATGGGAAGCGCAGGCTTCTACACAGCAGTCCCGGGGGATGTAGATGAGGCTCTCCTGTGGGCACAGCCAGCTCTGTCTCTGGGGACATGGACATGGTGTCATTGGAGGCAACTGTTAGGTGGATCCCACTGGACAAAGAGTCTGGAGACTTCTCTTTGAAGCTGTCCAAGTCAGGGCTCTGTGTAATGTGGAAAACAGGTTCGGTTCAATACAGTCGTGCAACATGCTCACCACAATGATTAAAGAGCTAACAACAGAGAGCAGTCGCTATATTACCAAAGTCTGAAAGAGGATTATCATTTTTTAAAGGAGGGTTAATTAGGAGACAGGGCTACATACAGCAGAGTGATCCATTTCTTCCTCCTTTTACTGTTTCATTGCTCATTAATGATAACTGCGATTTATCTATGTAATATGTGATTTACAAACCCACGTGTAAATATCACACCCTCCCTCTCTCAACCTACCTTGCCAGGCGATGTACTGTCAGTGATCTGTAAAGAGGGCATAGTGGTGTGCGTTGCTGTGGTGTACAGGCTGGTGGGGTGAGCGGGGTGGGCCAGCGGTTCTGGGGAAACTGCGCTGTAGGCGGGGGGTACAGGTGCCATCTGCCTCTGCAGCAACTGCAGGATCACATTTATATCCGCTGTCATCCTGGTCTCCAGTCTTTAGAGAGAGAGAGAGTGAGAGAGAGGTTTGAAGGCAAACGCAGACTTTGCATTTAAAGCTTGTTTTTTTCTCTGGATGTCGGACCTGTTGAGTTGCGACTGCAGCAGCTCCAGGCGGGTTTGCAGTTGGTTCGGTCTGTCCTCAACACAGGGGTTGTGATGGTGGTAGCAGGCCTGCACTGCAGAGGAACGTCTCTGACTCTCTGAGTACTGACTGGCCCTGCGGTCGGGCAAATAGCTGTATAACCCCGACACATTCAGAGGAGCTGCTGTATGGATGAAGAATGACAGAATAACGGACAAGTTAAAGACAGAGAAGACCAAAATGATTAGAAAATGTTACAAATTTGCAGATGAAAAAAATAAACAATAGCTAAATACCAATTTGCATACTTCTACCAAGTACTGCACTGGCTAAGGTAAAGGTGGCATGATTTTTGTTCTAAATGTATTTGCATGTTCTAGATCAGTGGTTCCCAATTCCAGTCCTCGTGACCCACTGCTCTGCACATTTTGTATGTCTCTCTGACACACTCAGTTCAGTTCATGGAGTCTCACCTAATGAGCTGATGATCTGGTTCAGGTGTGTCAAATAAGGGAGACATACAAAATGTGCAGAGCAGTGGGTCACGAGGACTGGAATTGGGAACCACTGTTCTAGATCGTATCCATGCATATTGACGATTCCCTTTTTAACATTTCTTGACCTCATAGATTTTAATAAAAAATTCCCAAAAAAGATTTTTCTCATAAATGAATAGTACTTTTGAAAATTGTTTAAAATAATGTTATATCAGTAGCCCAATAAGAGTCAAATCTGTTTTATTTTATTCGCTTCATAGGATCACATGATCAGATGATTTCCACCTGCTCTACATGATTTAAGTTGGATTCGAAACTCGGTGCAACACAGGCTCAATAGAGGCTCATTGCTTCTACCTAACTTTTTACGTTATCTACATTATTTTCATTCGCAATTGAGCTTTAGCCTTTTAGCGGCACTCACCAGTCATTTTATTTCCGAACTACTGTGCATGAACATGCATGAACCAGCTTAATAAAATGTTGGCACTGTCACTTTTATCCATTCTGGAGAAAATCGAATGTTAATCAAACTTACTGGAAATTTCACTTTGAAACTGCCGCAAAATGTACAAGAAGCAACGTAATAACATTTTTACAAAAATGTCACCACAGGCACATCTTTTTCATGATATTATGTTCAGGGTGCTGTGATTCAAGAAGCACCAATCCTTCTACCTGTGTACGGATGTGCCCCTCCCAGTGTTCCTCCTGTGGCAGAAGCTGTGCTGTTGCCCGGGGGCAGATGGCTGACTGCAGAAAGGGAGTATTCCTGCATCTCTGTCCCTGGTGAGTATATCTCCCCTCGGTCGGACACCAGGGGCTTCATGTCCTCCTCGCTGGACAGGGAAGCAGCACTGGCATTGCTGCATAACTCATCCCAGTGTGGGAGCGGTATCGCCCCCCGATGGTTCCCCACAGGGGAACAGGACTGGACTGGGTACGTGTCCATTCCATCTCGGTCCATCCCATCTGGGTGATGTAAGAGAGAAGAGAAAGATCAAAATAGTATAGAAATGCAGCAAAATAATTGTTGTGGCCCTCGTAGACTAGATAGGCACCATTACCAGGCCGATTTCGCTGTAGGTGGTTCCTCCGATGTCTGGGCCGACGGTACCCACAGTCTGAGTCCTCGCTTGGGGTTTGATGCATGATTCTGTCTGCCTGATACACACAAGCTTCAGTAACTCACATAATTACAGAACACGTACAGAAACATGAATAAAGACTTGCTATCATCCAATGTGTTGTGTGTTTGAGTGGCTTACATCTCGAAGGTTGAATGTGATTTCCAGGTTGCTCCAGAAGTTGTCTGAGAAATCGGGGTACATGTCCAACACTTCCAGCAGGTCGTCTCTCAGGATCTTGTGCAGATCACAGTACGTCAGAGCCCTCACGTCTGCACTTGATTTCCCTGGCCTGGCATATAGACTGATGGGCTCCCCAAAAATATCATTCTTACCTACAGTGAAAACAGGACGAGAGGCAGGAGGTTGAAATAATTAGAAGAGAATAGAAATAGAGAAAGAAGAACAATCACAATTGGGTGCCAAATACTGTAGGTGTCACATCCACCAGCTGGAGTGCCCTTGATCTCCATCAGAGTTAGTCCATTGGCACCACTTCATGGACTACATTTCCCAGAATTCACTGCCTGGTCTCATCATCCCTGATTATTCTCAGCTGTTTCTCATTACATTGTTAGTCCCTATATAAGCCTGGTTAATTCAGGGTACGTTTACACGACAATGATGTGCTAAAACCGGAAAAGGTTTTTCTTTGTACAGATGACAGCTTTATCGAAACGATTCCCGTCAAAAATGCTGTATATATGCATGCCGGACAAGTAGTTGGCGATGTCACTTTGTAAAGAAAGACTACGCGCACATATGCATTTTTCTCCTGAACGCACAAGCCTATAGACACAAATGACATAATCTATCTTTTTTTTTGTCCAATTTTCTTTCTAAAAATGTTAATCTTGATAATACTGTATTATTACTTTGTCTTCTGGGTAAATTTCATCTTCACAAAGCCAGAACCATTCACTGTAATCCCAATTTTAGAATGTTATCCTCTGATATAAAGTCCCTTTTTACTTCCTTTAAGAAAATGCCACAAATGCTTTGAAAACATATATCATCCTTGAGTCTGTGGTAAAGAACCTTTAATTTCTCATGATGACAAAATGTTATACTGTGTTGATTTGTGTAATTCTTATAAACTGTGATGAAAAATGAAAAACTCAAAAAATGTGATGAATCATGATGTCCGTATGCCCCCCTTATTTCTTACTGTTAATATCTGTATCCTTTCACTTACAAAAATAAATAAAAATGAACAGCCAAAACGCATAAAAAGTCTTCCGGTTTTAGTTAAAAGCGGTGTCGTGTAAACAGCCCCTAAGTCACTTTTGGCTAAGTCTTGTTTGTGTCACCACAGAATTTCCGAGCGCTCTGTCTTTCGTTTTTCATGTTTATGGATTTGACTTTGACTTTTTTAATAAAATACTGCATTTGGATCTTCAACCTTGTGGATCCTCAACCTATTGTATGTTGGGACCCTACACTGCTGACACAATATAATTGTAATAGTATTTCACAATAGTAGTGTTTTACTGTATTTATGATCAAATAAATGTTTGTTGAGCATAAGATACTTCTTTAAAACAAAATATATAAAAATAAGAAGATAAGATTCAGTTACATCAACTTTCTGTACAAAACTGAAACAATAAATGTGGTTTACTAAAGTTAAGGCAGCAATTAAACTTTATTTTTCAAGCTGAAGTGAGTTCAAATTAATGAAGAATAAAGCAAAAGATAAAGACAGAATTAGACAGAATTCCAACCTAAAATGGCCACCACCACATCCTCTCTGAGGATCTCTATGGAGCCGCGGGAGATGAAATATAGTGCGGTCAACACGTCTCCACTGTGCACCAGAGTGTCTCCAGGTGGGGCATGGGTGGTCTTAAAACGCATGGCCAGAGCCCGCAGACAACCCTTGCTCGCCCCCCGGAATGCCTTACAGTTCTGCAGCAGACTGCGGTTCAGATGCAGACAGATGTCAGCTTGCAGACACTCCGGAAAACCCTTTAACACCTGCGAGAAAAGCAATATTGAAGAAATTTCACATTTTTATTAAAACAATTAAAAAATAAATACAATTCGCCCCCAGAAACTGACCAGGAGTTTAAAAAGTAGCATATCAAGTACAAAGCATAAAATGAAAACTTTTTTTCTTATGGAGGAGCTTTATAACATACAGTTGGGGGGCCTGGAAGCCCCCTCACCATACTTTGAACACTGTGGAGGGTGTACAGTATATAAGTAATTGTATGTACTGTAATGCTGCAGGTTGAATTGCAGGGTATGTGAGTTTAACTCACAGCGTTCATGTCAATTCCATTAGTATAGGACCAGGCGTGCTGGAAATATTCTTCCAGTCGTTGCCGAAGGCCTCCTGGGATCTGATGGAACCTGATGAACTCTTTCACTCGTAGCATCTGAGTGTGGTAGCGAGCTGTGCCTGAATACAACCTCTGAATTATAGCAGACACATTGCCAAAGATACTGGCATACATCAGGGCTGGAAAGGAAGAAGATCAAAGACTATCATCAGCAAAGAGAATGGTACAAACAATATTTTTATTTATTTATATTATATACACACTACCGTTTCAAGTTTAGGGTAATTTTTGAATGAAGTCTCTTATGCTCACCAAGGCATATTTATTTGATCAAAATACAGTAAAAACATTTCTAATTATTAATGTTGAAAACAGTTGTGCAGCTTAATATTTTTGTGGAAACCCTTATTCATTTATTTCAGGATTTTTTGATGAATAGAAAGCCCAAAGGAACACTATTTATTTGAAATAGAAATATTTTGTGACTTTATAAATGTCTTCACTGTAATTTTTTAAGAATCAAATTAATGTGTCTCTGCTGAGTAAAAGAATAAAAAAACATTTTTTTTTAAATCTTACTGACCACAAACTTTTAAATGGTAGTGTATAATAATGTTTAAGATTTGAAGACTTAGTTATCATGTCTAATATAGATAATGAGTGCACTTACAGCCAATAAGCATGACACAAATGGAGAAAATCTTCTCAGGGTTGGTGTTAGGAGAGACGTTTCCGAATCCCACACTGGTCAAACTACTGAAAGTGAAGTACAGTGCAGTTACATATTTATCCTTGATGGAGGGGCCGGAGAAGGAGTCACTGTCATTGTAGCGCTTGCCAATCTGGTCGGCCAGGTTGTCCAGCCAGCCGATCTTCATGCCTCCGATACGGGCAGAGCTGGTGCGCTCCACATTGCCAATGGCGTACCAGATGCATGCCAGCCAGTGGGCGATGAGGGCGAAGGTGCACATGAGGAGGAAGAGAACTGCTGCGCCATACTCAGAGTAACGGTCCAGTTTCCTCGCTACTCGCACCAATCTCAGCAGCCGTGCAGTCTTTAGAAGGCCAATCAGAGTGGTGGTTTGAGGCTGGAAGGAGGAGTTTGAGAGGATTAGTGTGCATTTCATAACAATCACTCTTATTTTTTATTTGTCTGCATGGTTGTGGCGGAATGGTTTTTATGACCTTCTTTCTTCTATGGCACACATAAGTGGAATCTCTGAAGAAGTCCTAGCCACTTCTGTACATGTAATGAAAGGACTTGAGCCGTCAAGTTTTCAAAAAAGCATCGTAAGACTACCAAAGACTTCTGAATTGATTGGATAACTTTATGTGAGGAACAAATCATTATTCACAAATAACATTTTCTCCACTGAACTGTGAACTGCAGTGTTTTGCAGTCAGTGATTTGAACAAGTCATTCAGGCTAGTTTTATGAACTGGATCGAACGATTCATTAAGATCTGGCTCAAAAGAATGATTAATTCACATATTGGACATTACTACTACTCTCATGAACTCTTGACTAGGGCTGATATCAGGATTTGAAACCTACATTTTGGTCTGTTCCTCATTCAAATCAATCTTTTAATTAAGGGGGTGAGGAAATAATGAACGAATATCCCTTTGAGAGCTGCTAAGCACTTAAAAGATCGTCATTTTCAAGAACAATGTAGTCAATGTGAGTTTAAACCTAAATCTAAAAACGCATAAATGCTTCCAGTGTGTTTATATGCAAATCCATATCCATACTTACATAAAAAAAATTAATCACTATAATCAGACTCTGGTTTTCAAGAGCAAAAATGGCAGATTTCAAATGAAATACTTCTGGAAACCGTTACTGAAAGAAGTAAGCAATAAGTATTAATTATTAACATATGAACATATGAATTATTAAAATGGCTGCTGTTTCATCATTCTGTGAAGGTGACCTTCTTCAATATGGCAGAATCTACATGCGAATAAATCATTCAGCATCCCAAACACAATCAACATTATTACACTGCGATCAATATTCTAGATGATTCATTGATTAGTCTGAGTGGTTCTTCTAAAGGTAGAATGCTTAACAATTGTACGTTCTGTTCTAGCTGTACATCTGAAATATCATATACCATATTATATCCATATATTCATTTACCACCTAGTTAGCACATCACAATCCTCACCTCATCTGAACCTGATCTGAAAATGAGCAGGTCGAAGGGAACCGCAGCCACAATGTCTATGAGGAACCAGCCCTTGAAGTAATGCTGAGCGATGCGAACGGGATTGCTGACAACCTCGTCGTTGTGATTGACGTAAGTGGTCCTGAAATTGATGAGGATGTCGATAATGAACATGACATCCACCACCAGGTCCACTACGTTGAGGGGGTTGCAGGTGTAGCCGCAGGTGCGCCTCCTCTCGTCCTCCTGCTCGTTGAGGAGAAAGGCAGCCGAGTAGGGCGTGAAGACGGCCGTGTAGAGCACCAAGAGTAGGATGATCCAGTCCCATACTGCTTTGAACGGGCTGTAGTGGAGGATTGTCCACTTGTGGATGCGTGGAGCTTGAAGCTTGTACTCGGGAAGCACATCTGCCCCGAGTGACAGTACCTGGGAAGAAAAGGAGAGATGTTCAGAGGATGTCATGGAGTATCTTTAATTGAAATTCCATTGATGCAAAGGGTCAAGGTTAGTATCGCCGACAGTTTTGCTGGCAGATTTCATAACTACAACATTCTTAACTACTCTTTGTTAATTGAAATAAATCTGAAATAAAATAAAGGTAACACTTTACAATAAGGTTCATTAGTTGACATTAGTTAACTACCTTAGTTAACATGAACTAAGAATGAACAATACTTTTTCAGCATTTATTAAAGGGATAGTAGAAAGTATTAAAGCGATAGATAGACCAAAATAAAAATTAGCCAATGATTTACTCACCCTGAAGCCATCCTAGGTGTACATGACATTCTTCTTTCAGACGAATACAATCGTTGTTATATAAAAAAAATGTCCTGGCTCTTCCAAGCTTTATAATGAGAGTGAATGGCTGGAGAAAATTTGAAGACCAAAAAAGTACATGCATCCATTATTAAAGTAATCCATATGGCTCCAGGGGGTTAATAAAGGCCTTCTGAAGTGAAGCCATGCATTTATGTAAGGAAAAAACACCGGTCACGAATCGCAAGTCGACTTGCATAGTATGCGTACGGTCGTCTGTCGGAAGCTAGTTATTTTAGATTATAAAGTTATAAATATGGGCATTTTTCTCACAAAAACCCATGGCTTCGCTTCAGAAGACCTTCTGGAGTATTGTGGGAGCCGTGTGGAGTATTTTTTATCATGGATGGATGCACTTTTTTGGGCTTCAAATTTTTTTCAGCCATTCACCCATTATAAAGCTTGGTAGAGCCAGGAAATTTTTTTATATAACTCTGATTGTATTCGTCTGAAAGAAGAATGTCATATACACCTAGGACTGCTTCAGGTTGAGTAAATCATGGGCTAATTTTCATTTTTGGGTGAACTAACCCTTTAATCTTAGTTGATATTAATTTCAACATCTACTAATACGTTATTAAAATCAAAAGTTGTATTTGTTAACATTAGTTAATGCACTAAACTAACATGAACAAACAATGAATGACTGTATTTTTTTTAACTAACATTGACAAAAATGTATCAAAAAAGGAGACCCAAGGTCTAGCTAGGACCAAGGAACACACATCGTTTTAAGTGATTTTTATTGGTGCAAAACGACTAACTAGTTAGTTAACTAACTTAGGTTAGTCGTTTTGCACCAATAAAAATCACTTAAAACGTTGTCCTGCTCCTTGGTCCTAGCTAGACCTTGGGTCTCCTTTTTTGATTTCTGCGTCCTGTTCCGTGAGCACCAACCAGGCTGAAGCGCAAGTGACCCCTTTTTTTATTGACAAAAATGTATTAATATGGTAACAAATGTATTGCTCATTGTTAGTTCATGTTAGTGTCAGGACTCTGGTTTGATCATCAGCCTTTCTGTTGTGTTTGTTTTGTGACTTGGTTGTCAGTTTCTCTCACTCTGCCATCACAGCTGCACCTCATTCTAATCAGTTCTCCTTACACACACACACACACACACACCTGTCGTCTCCCATTTTGCATTGATTTTCTCCACTACTTATGCTTCTCTCTTTCTTTGCTTCTCTGGCAGTGTGTCTTGGTTACGGTCCGTTTCAATACTGTCTTAAAACAGTCTTGTTCTAGTCTTGCCCAGTTTACATGCCTTGTCTGTTCATTTAATCTTGTTTTTTCCCCGTCTGATTTGACTAGTCCCTGTACTCAGTCCAGTTTCGGCTCACTCACCTGGTTATGATTTTATGCTCTTGTTTTGAATTATTGCTTTGGCTCTACCCTGGGGATGTGGTTCTCCCTCTAGTTTTGACTCCTACTGGGCCTGTTTCTCCATATCGTCTCTCCCTTGGGATTGTTACCTCGCTGAACTGACTTCTAACTTTTCTCCTGCCTGCCCCTTGGATTTCGCCTCTGCCCTGACCTGCCCTTTGCTCGGTGGCTCGGCTGCAAATTATATTTGTGTTTTGTTTTTTCTTTGCATTCTGGACAATAAATTGAGTGAACTGCTAATCTGCTCTTGGGTCACTTTTTAAATAAATCAAAAAAAAAACAAAAAAACATATATATATATATATATATATAAGCATTACAAAAATGTAATTAAAATGAAAACTAAAAACAAATCTTCATTGATATTAATAAAAAAAACATAATAGCATATAAATAATACCTACTAATATAACACTAACTGTAACTCAATCTAAAATTAGCTGTGTATTCAGACACAAGGCAATTTATGAATTGCATATTTCCTTATATTATAGTAATGCATATATAGCTAATGCAATTATTTAAACAAACATGCCTACTACAAGTTGAAGTCTATGAGTGATAGTGTAAAATGTCAGAATATACCTCAGTAGACCCAAACACACACACACACACACACACACACACACACACACACACACACACACACACGAGGAGATACAATGGACACTAGATGATATCTTGTTCAAAGGCATTTAAAAAAAACAGACATTTCACTCAGTGCTTTGAACTGTATAGTCAGATCTCATTTTAACCCAGAGCACGAAACATCTGCAGACATCTGCTCATCTTTCATGCTTTGTTCTTCAAGATATAAGCCTCCTCTTCCTCTTGACGTGCCATTATTAAAATGAAGGGCAGCAGCCATGTCCTACAGGCAAGAACCAATTCTAAAGGGCACAGACTGAAGAAACGTGCCACAGGGGGTCTGTCTCTGAGCCGAGTGTATGTTAATCGACCACACACACACACACACACACACACACACACACACACACACACACACACACACACACACACACACACACACACACACACACACACACACTTAAAAAGTATGATCTAAGTAGTCTGTATGACTTGATCTGTCTCTGAAGTCACACAATAGTTTTGTGTGAGGAACAGAGCCATTTTAAATCAAACACGGCAACATGACACCTATAGGCCTTATTCACAGCAGCGCCTTGACAGGTATGAAAGCGAGGCTGTGAGGGTGTTTTCAAGCTGTATTAAGCTCCTAGATCACTTATTTGTCTACTGTTTTTGTCTACTGAAATTTCTTGGAAAGATGTTTTTGCAGTGTTTCGCAAGCAGAACAATCCAAAAACACATTAAATAACAGTACAACCCACTGTAGAGATGTATGTCAATCCCTCACAGCCTCGCTTTCATTCCCATTAAAAATCAAAGATTGCGCTGCCGTGAATAAGGTCTATGGCACAGGTTTGACGTCATGACTTGTGTCGAAAAGACACTTAAAAACCAATGACGTTTGAAGTTATTGACATCCAAACTTCACTATTCACAGTCAACTATTCCACATTCTCTCGGACATTAATAGCTAAGGTTTGTACTGTGTTACTGAGAGGCTTTGCAATGTGGTCTGGATCAGTTCATCCATTCACATTCACATGTCACGTCAGAACAGACTCCAGCTTCCAATTACCTCCCTCGACTCTGATCAAAGATCAATCGCTGGCCATGGCTCTTAAAAACAAGGGTCCACAAGAGGATTTTCATAGAGATGCCATTTTGTTTTGTTTTTTCATAAAAAAATTCTTAAAAGAACCATTTCTTATGTTTGCAGTGTGAAGAACATTTTAATAATCTAAAGAACTTTTAGGTTCTTTTTCCACTGTGAAGAACCTTTTGTGCAATAGAAGGTTCTATGGATGTTAAAGGTTCTTTATGAAACCATAGATGCCAATAAAGAACCTTTCATTTTTAAGAAAAAGCAAGAAACTTCACTGTACATTGTATCTAATAGAGACATAAATCCCCCAAATAAATAAAAAAATAACCAAAGTTAAGACATTATGCAACAAGCATTTTTTTTTTATGTCCAACACATTATGTCAACAAGTATGCAGCTGGGCTATATATGTAACTGCTGAACTATTTCACACTGAGACCTATTTTCTGCCAGAGCTTTTCCCCAACAGAAAATCACTCCTTTAATACACCATTAGCAGCCCATGATTACTGCTTGCACAGACGACCATGGCAACCACTGGCTGCCATGGAAACTACAATCGGAGAACATCAGTTGATCGGAGAACATCAGTCATGTGGAAAAAGTTGGTCGATTTTTGGGGGAAAGTGTTCTTTTGAAAGAGTTCTAAACAGTTGTCATGGTATTGCAAATGCTACGTTCAAGCATTGATAATAAAACCTCAAACCTAGTACTGCAATTTTTTTTGTTGAAGTTAGTATGCATTGTAAGTTTCCTTTCTTTTTCTTTTACACAAATTTCAGAACACATGACAACCTAATGCAAATCACAGCCTTATGCATTTTCACTGTCAAGGAAGAAATGAATGTGAAGAGGCATGTCTTTTTCTTATTTTCAGACGGTTTGAATCTAATTCAGGGCTTTTACTTTCCTTTAGCATTTAAGAATTTCCTTTGTTTAAGCAGATGAATGGCTTCATTTAAGCAAATAATAGCTTTATTGAACAGAGTTTTAATGTAATCTACCTGCCGCCACTTACTATCTATTTAAGCTGATGCAGCTTAATATGATAAATGTTTTAGTTCATTAGTCATATCACATGCCATTAAATGACAAAGTACATCTGTAACGTTTGCAAAGTACACATCCATTCATAAAATCTTTCTGAATATAACATTTATGTGCATGCCACATAAACTGCAGTCTCTACTGACCGGTACGACAATGAGAGGCTCCTTGTCCATGTTGTCCAAGGTGTCAAGCTGACTCACAACATCCACTGCAAAACTGTTTCTTCAGAAAGAGAAGAAACTCCACAGTCTCTACCTCCAAACAGACATGTCATCTTTACCACACACATACTGAACAAATACACCTGATCTAAAGAGAGAAAGAAAGACAGTAGTACTGGATAGATGGACGATGGCAGCTTTCCTAATCCAAGGGAACAAAAAGATGGATTGCTGAACAAACAGGCTAAACTGCCTAAATGCACCAATTTACAGGGGAAAAAATCGACAGGAAAGGGTGTGGTGAGGGAGGGTGTGGAACATTTCCAACAGGTCAAACCAAATGAGAACTGAAAGAGTCTCACAAACTGATTAGTTGTTAAAGTACAGCATGGGGGGTTATTGCTTCTGCTATTGCCTGCCTAAATCAGTTTGGTAATGTAGAAAGAATTTAAGAGCTTAAATAAGATCAGTGCATCTGCAGGTGAATGGAGAAAGAAATGCTCAAAATCCTGAATGAAAACCACAATCTTAAAAATAAAGGTTCTTAATTGACATTGACAGTTCCATGAAGAACCTTTAACATTCATGGAACATTTCTATTGCACAAAAGGTTATTTATACAGTAAGAAAAGGTTCTTCAGATAATTAAAATATTCTTCACACTAAGAAAAGAATGGTTATTTTAAGAATTGTTCACTGAAAGTTTTTTGGGGTTCTGTTGCATTGAGACTAAATCCCCCCCAATCTTTTTTTTTTTTTTTAAGAGAGCAGTTCACAAAGTTCTGTCAAAATATATATTTATCTTTATCTTCATGGTGTAGTTTTCATTCAGTGTGCAGACAGCACCTGTCATTTATCTTGCATAAGTAATATGAAATATTTTGCGTTATTTTTCCAGATATGTATTCCAGAAATACAAAAAAAAAAATATTGAAAATGAAAATGTAGCAATAGCAAGCTAATTTATGTTTTCAGTCAGTATAGACCATCCCTTATGTACTGTAAACTGCTACTGTTCCTGCACAGTATCTATAGTTTAACTTACAGTATATCTGTAGTAAGACCAGAGTAAACACAGGTTCAACAACAACAACAAAAACATGGATAGCTCCTCATTAGGATGGTTTGATCAACGTAACAACGATATCAAGCAACTATGGTATTTGGTTTGACAAATTGTAGCTTAAACAGCTTTCAAAGCAACTACTACTAGTGAATCAGATCTATATAGATCTATATAGCATAGACTCTATAACTTTTCATCTAAATCACTACTGAATAAAATGACAAAGGAACGGTTAACAGTCTTGTGGCGAATGCCAAATTCTTTATGCTGTTGAAACTAAGGGTTCAAGTTCTAGCTCTTAAAAGGGGATGCACAGATTACAGCAATGTAGGTCTCTTACAACAAGCAGATACACATAAATGATGATATATGGTCATTACTGAAAATACAGTGTTTCCATTGGAAACTGTCATTATTCAGAAATATTTAACTGCTAAATGCCACGACTGACCAATCAGAATCAAGTATTCCAGAGAGTCTCTTCTATATTAAGTTATAGCAGTGTCTATTTACACTAAAGGCAAATAGTCAAACTTGTTGCCAAAGTTGATTTCCACTAACTCTGCCCACCAAAGATCAAATATTTTACTTTTAGTTCAAATAGCATTTTACTTTTATGTACTAAATAGCACCTATTAGTATCTGCACCTAGTGTAAATAGTGTATTTGTGATTTGCAAACGGCATCTGTCACTATTTACAGAAAGTGTAAACAGCATCTACTTTTTTTTACATTGTAAATAGACATTGCCTTGTTGTTCAGGAAGTCTCGTATCGTCTTATCTTTCAGGAAGTCTCTGAAGTTGTATCTGTCATCACACAGTACACATGTAAGTTTCTTGATTATGGTGGGGACTTTCCATATACTTATTTTTATACTGAGCTAATAATATTTCTAATTCTACCCCTGCACATCACATAAACCTTTCAAGATATACATTAAGTCATTATTTTTCCTCATGGAGCAATTAAAGAGTGTGTTTAAATGAACTTATTAAGCCGATAATGCCAACGTTGTTTGTAGTTAACACAGTTGTAGTTGTAGTTGCAGTAAACACGTTAAACCGTTCTCCATTATCAGCATACGGTTTTATGCATTATCAATAAACTGATCGGCACAGCTAGATTTTTGCCCAGTAAACCCTGATTTCGCCCGCCATGTAAACGCTTAACCTAAGTTATTTTGGCTTATTGAAGTCTGCATTTGTGATATGTAACAGGAAGGCATCCTTACTGCAGATCAAACCAGAGTTTTTCACATATATTGTACACTTTCTTGACCCAAAGAATGATAAAATGTGTTCCCATCTTATGCAGCCGAAGGAGAAATGGTACTGTTATCATTGAACTGAGTTATCATTGGTGCACATGTAAATATGCTCATTGTGTGGGCATCTGGTCTCCATACAATAGTCAAAATCTTTCCCCCACACACACACACACACACACACACACACACACACACACACACACACACACACACACACACACACACACACACACACACACACACACACACACACACACACACACAGTCTAATTGCTCAATTTCATGTGGCAAAAAGAAGCCAGCAACTCTGAAAAGTGGTTTTGAACAGCTCTCTCTCTCACACACACACACACACACACACACACACACACTACAGCATAAGTTTTCAGTGAGGGATAAAACAAATGCTAATTTTTACACTATGCAGTCATCAAAACACAAACATGTCCATCCTCAATTTGAGGATCAATATAATGCAAATATGTTTGAGATTTAATACACTGTGCATATTTTATATATCTATTTTGTAACTATATCAACAGTTACTCATCATGTGGAGTCACAGTCCACTCTTATCAGTCTGCACATGTCAGTGGACACACAAACACGCTGTGTGAGCGCACATTCAAATCCATGTGCTGGTGAGATCCTAATGACAGAAGGTGCTCACATGCACATACACGAATTCACTGGAGCGAGATATCTGTGCTTATTGATATAATCTAACACTCTGTTTCATAATGATGGAACCAGGCAAATCCATTGCCACAGTCAGGACCCTGTCCACAGCGACAAACTTGGTGTGACACACACACAGATACTCAAAAGTAAAACATACACTCTGCAAAAAACATCACTAACAGCTTTATCTTGTACCTAAGGTCAATGTAACATTTCCATGATGTGATTTTGGCACTATTTGTATTAACAAATCATTTCAAAACTTGCTCACAGCCTGAAGAAAATGTTTTAACACGGAACATTGCGCTTCAACATGCAAAACAAAAAACATGATGAATGGAGAGAAGAAAGGAAAAACAAAGTAAAGCAAACTGAAAGGATGTGTTCACATGCAACCACAACAGACTAAACTAAAACAATGGGGAAGGGCAACAAGAGAAAGCAAAAAATGAAAATAAAACAAACTAAAACAAAACAAAGTAAATGACAACAAACAAAACAAACACTGTGAATGGCAATAAAAAAACCTAAACATAAAAACTGGAAAAACAAACAAAAGTAAAACATGGAGATGTAACTACAAGCCACTACTACAAATAAAATGAGCATATGGTGAACGGCACGAAGACAAAACAAAGAAATAAAGACAAACAAACTAAGGCAAAATAAAGGGCCACTGCTACAAATAAACTGAACATACATCGAACGGCGCGAAGACAAAACAAAGAAATAAAGACAAACAAATTATGAGGCAAAATAAAGGGACATGTCCTCAGGCAAAAACATGTCTCACAAGCCACAAAAAGTCAACAGAGTCTGACACTGAAACAACAGCAATAACAGTGATCTATGTGCGTGGCATCAGCTGTCAGTCAAATCCATCCAGGTCCTGACCTTTTTTTTTTTTTTTTTTTTAAACCAGGTGTGGGAGGTGAAAATCAAGCAGAGTGAAAGAGAAACACAAAGCAGCGGAGGTAAGAAAAGAGAGTGGATGAGGAGGAGATAAATAAAGGTCAAGGCAAGTCTGGTACTTACAGGCTTAAGTTTCTGTTTCAAGCTCATGGTGGCATTCTCTGAGCAGTGCTGAGACAGATACACAGAGCACTGACACAGGGAAACACCGCCCTTCCACGCTCGCTCTCTTTTTCCTCACAAACACACACACACACATACTGATAAAGGTGTGGAACGGACGACAGCCATCCTATTTGCATACAGATCAGTCTGCGTGGACAGAATATGGATGTGATACATGCATTAAAAAAGATTTATTTCACACACACACACACACACACACTGTTTGCACTTATGTACACACATAACCTTTATTTTGTGCTCTGAAACCCTAAGTTTTTCCCTTTCTTTTAATAGTTTTATTAATAAAACATGTTCTAGTGTAGTACAAGTATTAGTAATATAATGGAAATCTCAGTTTCAATGTAGAATTTGTAATTTTGTAAAGATAGCGAATTGGTTGAGGGTGTAAATGATGTTCATTTATTGAATAGTGTCACTGTAACTACACTTCATGTGCTTGGAACGGATATTCTGGGAGGCATAATGTCAATGCATTTGCCCTCTACAGCGGGACTGTGGCGTGCTTATGTCGCATGCCTATTTACACTTACGCTTATTATTAGAGCAATTATGCCGCATTGCTTCTTGATTTACTGGATTTATCAGAAGTAAAAGCAGGACAACTGGAAAATGATTTTTCTTGTCCTTCCAGATATTTGTATACACTAGCATTTAAAAGGCTTTTTTTTTTTTTTAAGAAATGAACACTTTTCTTCAGCAAGGAAGCAACAGTAAAAAGGTTCTCTATTTCAAATAAATGCTCTTATTTTGAACTTTCTATTCATCAAATAATCCTAAAAAAAAAAGTATCACGGTTTCCACAAAAATATTAAGCAGCACAACTGTTTTCAACATTGATAATAATTAGAAATGTTTCTTAAACACCAAATCAGCATTTTGCAATGATTTCTGAAGGATCATTTGACACTAAAGACTGGAGTAATGATGCTGAAAATTCAGCTTTGACATCACAGAAATCAATTACATTTTAAAAAATATTTAAAAATAGAAAAATTATATTTTACTTTTTGATTGTATTTTTGATTAAATAAATGCAGCCATTGTGAGCATACTTTTGAGAGTTCTTTCAAAAACCTAAAAAAAACAAATTCTTACGGGAAGAGGAAGGAGAGAGAGGAGCAGGACCGAGAAAGGACCTTGAACTTGGGTCGCCCAAAGCGCATCTGTGCCATATGTCAGATCTGCCCAATGGCTCCAACTGACTCCAGAGCTTGCATGACCTCTCTAATATTTCTGTGATTGTAGGACCCCACGTACCTACAAAATTCATGATCACATTTCATTCAAAGGCTAATGCTCCTCACATGCGGACCAGTCTACTAAAAACAGTACAGCTGGTCACATAACTAGGTACGTCATGTTATATAGACAAATCAATAGCAACAAAGATCAATGCAGATGATCATTTCCCTTCTTGCTCAGTGTCAAATCGAAGTCCAATTATCAAGCCAGAAATTGCCTGTTCTACCTCAGGACGTAATGCAAACACAAACTGCACATAGGCCTTAATACCATAATATCAAGCTAATGCTCAACGGGTCATAGAAAAGCTTCACACCAGTTATTTACATTGGCATCTTCAGAGTGGCTTAGTGAACATGCTAAATAATGGATTAAAAGAAAGCCAAAATGCAAAAAAAAGGTTCATGTCAGGGTTAGGTTTAGGGGTAGGGGATAGAAATGAGCTAAACATACAAACAATGAAAGTGTGCAAAAAAAAAAAAAAAAGAAGATTTGTGTGAATATTAGAAGAAAAGAGAAAAAGAGCGAACAGACCTAGATAGAAAGAGAGAATGAGAGAGTAGGTAGGACCAGAGAAAGAGAGCGTGTTTGCATGCACACTTTTGACAGATGTGTGTGCGACTAGAGAAACAGACAGTCAGTGTATCTTTGGCCCCTGCTGTCACTGCCCTCTACTTCCATTAGCCCTAGAAGCCAAGGTCACCAGCAGAGAGCAACCACGCACACACACACACACACAGCCATCCACACACAGGTCATGCTCACGCAAATTAAAATGCTCTTAATATTTTCAAATATCTGTTTTTTTGTCCATACAATGGATTGTCAATAGTCACCAAAACTGTTTGGTCAAGAACATTCTTCAAAAAATGTTCCACTGAAGAAAAAAGTATGAGAGTGAGTAAATGATGGCAGAATTGTCCATTTTTAATAGAACCATCCCTTTAAATAATAGTCTGTGAACTGACTCAAATATATCAAGATAGTTATGAGGAGGCTTAATGAATGTTGGAATGTGTCATATGCTGCATTAAAAACTAATACAGACACACACACGCACACACACGCACAGGCTTTATGATTGGAATGTGCAAGCTGGCAGTAGATTTGTCAGCATGATTGATTTTTCCACTGGAAGGACAACACACAGTCTCCCACGTGTGTCTATGGAGAGAGACGTCACCAATACAATCACTTTCTCTCTGTCATTTTCACTGTCTTTCTTTGATTCTTCTACATTCTCTGCTGTACTGAACCCCTCTTTTTAGTACTGTGCACTCTTTATCTCTAAGCTTTGAAGACAACCTTTCAAGTTTTTATACAAACCATGGTACGAGGAGCCCGCACAATCTTTGCAGTCATTATGTGAAACATAATGTACAGTAACTTGAACACACGAGCATGCATTCCAGTAAACCCAGTACACAGCAATAATCACACATAAAACACAGGGTTAGGAAAAGTGTGTCAGTGTGTGTCCGTTCCCTACATAACAGCCCAATAAGCACTGCCCACATCAGCACAGGACTCAGTGGTCCCCTGTAAATAGGTCACTAACTGCTTGTTTTGATGTTACAAAATAGTAAATCATGCAGATGATGTCATCAACCTTTTCATTGGCTGATGAGGATGAGTGACAGCTTTTGTGATGTCAACTAGTGCAACTTTTGCAGTTTTGGTGTGTATACATCTTTTTAAATGGAACTTTAACTGGAATGACAAAGTTAATGTAACATATTTAATGAAATTAAATCTGTAAGGCCCATAAAACCATCAAATGTCAAAACCTTCAGATAAGGTTTCGTCAAGCTTTCATCGGTTTGTCTTGACAGACTTTCCTTTTCTAGTTTAAAATGACTTAAGTCATTTGAGGGTGTACAGGGTGTACACCCTGTTACATTAAATTCTTTGAATTTTAATTCAATGAACTCTACAAAGACAAACAATTAAAAAACAGAGTAGAATTCTGATTGCAAGATAGATTGAGAGATCTAGAGGCTTATATTTAATACATTTATATATACAAATTTACCTCAGATATGCTCAAATTGTTCGATACATCTTTATGCTGATGACACTGTTATTTACACCACTTAATTCTGATTTGTTACAAATTCAGAATTCTTTACAATCTGAATTTTATTTGGTTCAAAAATGGTTTCATAACAATATGCTTATAATGAATAAAAGTTTGTTGTAAAAAAAATCTTCTTGTATTATGTTTGGGACAAGTTGTCATTCCTATCCTTCTGATTTGAATATTATTTTTGATGATGGCTTATCTCTTGATAATGTTGATTCATTTGAATATCTTGGCCTTTGGATTGATCCTGCACTTACTTTTAAAGGAACACTCCACCGTTTTTTGAAATAGGGCTTATTCACCGTCTTTCCTACATTTAGATAGGTGGGCAAACGCATTTTTGTCTCAGTGCATGCATTGTTTTAGTTTGGCAGTGCCGCCGCTAGCTTAGCTTAGCATAATGAATGGAATCCTTTGTTGCCAGCTAGCATGTCATGAGTAAAAGTGATAAAAAAAATAAAAATAAAAAAAAACGAATTACTTCTTGTGGCCTGCGTATTCACAACGAGTACAAATAGAAATGCAGATTAAGACTAGGTGATTTCCTAGGCAGATATTGACTTATATATTGGGGGGAAGCACAGGCGAAGCACTGCTACTTGGGCGCAGAGATATCACACAACACCTGAAATCCCTCAACATACCAGCGTGAATAATAGCCGGCTATTTTTCCTACAGTAGACATAGTGAATGGCGATGAACATGGCGGATTTTGTGAGAGACGAGGAGGGTGACTTCTCAGACAGTTAAGAGCCAGAACCATACCTCTATGAACCAGAGGTTTCAGAAGAGGAGCTGCGTGCTTTGGAAATAGAACGACAGGAGGAGGAGGTTGCGATCGCTCAACAGCCTGAGGATGTGAGGATGAGAGTCAACACGAACTGGTGGTGAGTGTGATATCTCTGCGCCCAAGTAGCAGTGCTTCGCCTGTGCTTCACCCCAATATAGTCCCATGTCAATATCTGCCTAGGAAATCACCTAGTCTTAATCTGCATTGCTATTTGTACTCGTTGTGAATACGCAGGCCACAAGAAGTAATTCGTTTTTTTTGTTGTTTTTTTTTATCACTTTTACTCATGACATGCTAGCTGGCAACAAAGGATTCCATTCATTATGCTATGCTAAGCTGGCTGTGGCACTGCCAAACTAAAACAATGCATGCACTGAGACAAAAATGCGTTTGCCCACCTATCTAAATGTAGGAAAGATGGTGAATAAGCCCTATTTCAAAAAACGGTGGAGTGTTCCTTTAAGCCCCATATTGATTATATTGTTAATAGCACATATTATTGTTTCCGTTTACTTTATCGCTCAATCAATTGTTTTACATTTCAAGTCAGGAAAATAATTGTTTCTCAGTTAATATTACCTCTTATTGATTATGCCGATATTGTTTATCAAAATACCCATGATATTTATCTTAAGCCTCTTAATGCTGTTTACAATTCTTTGTGCAGATTTTGTGTTAAGGTGTCCATATCGTACTCATCATTGTCATATGTTTGAATTGCTTAATTGGTTGCATCCTAAATCTAAAAGACAATTCCATTGGCTTCTGTTTATTTTTAAATGTGTTTATTTTGTTTGTCCTTTTTATTTGAAACAATTTTTGATTCCAAATAGTTCTTCTTATTCTTATTCACCTAAAATTTTCAGTGAAGTCGGACATAGGTCATTTCAGTATAAAGCCCCTTTTGACTGGAATAATCTAACTGTTTCTCTGAGATCTACTACCTCCCTTAATCGCTTTAGGCTATCTTTATTTTCTTATCTTAAAATAACTTGTTCATGTTTTTGATTTTTCTTCTACTTTTTTAGAGAATTCAAGGATTTTCAGTTATTAACTGGTCTTATGTTGATGTTACTGATGTATGATGTTGAGTTTTTGTATTTCAGCTGTGGTTTGTGGGTGTGGGGGACAGGTCGAGCATTTCTTTTGTTTTGTATTTTTGTAAGGTTGCTGTGTTTTGTGTTATATTATTCTGTTTGTGTTTCTAGGACCCCCTTGAAAATGAGATGTTACATCTCAAGGGGCTATTCTTTCAATAAATTCAAATTCAAATTCAAGCTATCATTCAAATGAATGGGTTCAGTAAGTTTTTAAAAAATGTTATGTGTTATTTTATTCCTCAGGGATGCATTACATTTACCAAAAGAGATTGTAAAGAATTTTACATTGTTACAAAATATTCCTATTTCAAACAAATGCTGTTTTTTTGAACGTTCTGTTTATCAAAGAATCCTGAAAAAAATTATCAGGTTTATACAAACATATTAAGAACAACTGTATTCATTATTTCAAGTAATGCCTCTAGAGCAGCAAATCATATTAGCATGATTTCTGAAGGATCATGTGACACTTGAAGACTGGCGTAATGATGTTGAAAATTCAGCTTTGCCAAAACAGGAATACATTTAAAACATATTCAAGTAGACAACTGTTACTCTAAATTGTAATAAAATTTCACAATATTACTGCATGTTTTACTGTATTGTTGATTAAATTAATTCAGCCAAAAGAGCATAAGAGACTTTAAAAAAAACAGTATAAAATCTTACTGACTGCAAACTTTCGAACAGTGGTGTATGTACGTATCATATTATAACATAGGATAACTGCAATTAATTTGATTATTGGTATACTGCACACAACATTTTGTTAGAATATAAATTAGGCTATTCTAACTGTAACATGATTGACAGCCCTAATTTTCACCTTTACTGAGGTTTCTACAATCACTTGTTTTTTTTGTTTTTTATTACAACATGTGTATAGCAACAGTACCATAAATAAATCATAGGGTATAAATAAATCAAATGGCAAATTCAATAGGCCTCACTAAGGAAACAGAAACAAAAGGAACAAATGACTGAATCAGACGATACATTTGCATGAAAATGTGTATGAAATACGTTGCTGTGCTGTCAAGTACTTTTTCATATTACCTGCGTGACTTGAGTGACCTTTTCTGAGACGTTCTGTGTGCGATCTTTAATCTTGCTGGGTGCTATGATCTCGATCTCAGTGGGGGAAGGTGGTCTGAGGCGGTCTGAGCCGAAAGATATCGTCACCTGAGGGATGTGGCCAATGGCACGGTGCCGCATCAAATCAGAGTCTGAGGTGGAGTTTAAGTTACTGGGCTTCAGATCTGAGAAAGAAATATCACCCTCTGATCAGTTTTCATCACAGTAGTCAAAAACAATATAAATAAAAACATCACAGGGTTTTTGATTAAAACAATGTCATGCCACGTGACTTGCATTACCATCCTGTATGCATCTGCCAATTGCATTGCCGGTTATGTCACTGTTTGAGTATGCAATAATGAAAATGATACCTATGAGTCATATGGACACCTATACAGAGACAGAATAAAAACTTTAGAGCTCGCACACACACGCATGCAGAGCGCCAGACGCATCAGGGGTGGCTGAGGGTAATCACAGTCGCACAAAAGCATTGATTAGGACTACAGCTACAGAAATAGGTCTGTCAGGCCGCCACATGTGCCCATCTCAGCAGGGAACCAACTAGTCTTATTCTGGACTTCCAGAGACTTAAATGGTACAATTTAACATATTCGAATGGGCCGCTTTGTTGTGCTCATTATGCTTTGTGCTGCTTTTTGGAGTTGTTCCATAAAGCCCATTAGAAAACCATTCAAGCTCATTTTTATCAAAAGCTACTTCTATATTAAGCTAATTGGTTTTGATCAGACTTATGTAGTCAAGAATACATTCAAATATAATGCTTAATTTCCATCAAAAGCATATCCTGTACTCTGTCAATGGTTCACCTGTTTAATGCTAATGGAAGAGTTTAATCACATCTATGAGACGAAAGAGCTGTTCAAACAAGGCCGCATGCAGCAATAGGCTGACTAACAAGCCCCGCTCATGTCTGACATGAATTATCAGACATATATGATTTAAAAAGGAAGTTGCACTGCCCAGTAAGTCAACGTCTGAAAAAAAAAAAAAAAAGAACCAAACTTCTCTCACACTTCTTTTGTCATAAACACTATTTAAAGCCAGTGAAACTGCAGTCTAAGGATAAAGACAATAATGTTTACGACTTTGCCGTTTTCTCCACTGTAAAAGCCTGTTATAGGAAACAGTTTCACGTTGGTAAACATACTGACACAGTGGCTTCGGAGGACTAAATATTTTGCACCCTATCGGAAAGTTTATTATGGAAGCTGGTTTCCATCACTGAGGAATTTATTTGAAATATAAATATTTTGTAACATTATAAATGTCTTCAGTGTCACTTTTGATCAATATAACGCATTCTTGCAAAAAAAAAAGAAAAAAAGAAAAACTATCAACACCTAACCTTTTAACAATACTGTACTGTATAAAAAAGTGGATTAATGTCCTAAACATTTTTCTGAGACTTTACTTGTAATAAACATCTTCTGCCTAAAAGATTCAAACAATATTTTATATTAAGCCCTTACTTTATAATAGATTTCTATTAGAGAAAATGTGCTTTTAGTTTTTATCATAGCATCATCCTTTTGCTTGTGGACAAACTAAGATAACATTTTGTTGGATTCTGTGTTTGTTCCTTTTGATGGATTTTTTTCTTTCACAATTCAATTTTTTTGTGAATTATGGTGAATAATGTAATCAAATGAAACTGGGTTCTCCTTGGTCGTTTTTAGTACAAGTGAGTGAGTTTTAGAGACATCCATGAGAATATATAATAATGACTATTACTTGGTAAGCACAAAATGATTAACTGTGATATGAGATGTTATCTTTATTTGTTCAATCAACCGGAAAACGACACAGAGACAGGATGTTCTGTGGATTCTTGCCTTGATGTCTTTCCACCTTCAAATACTGTCTGATGAGGGAGAAATAATAAAGTTTCTGACAGTACTAAGAACTAGATGATTGCAAACACAAACACTCATACCGCTCCACTGGTCCCTCATGCCGTCGATGTCATGCAGTGAGGATGCCCGACGCAGGCTGCATACGCTCTCTCTGGAGTGGCTGTGTTTGAGAGGGGGTCCGCCGGGCTCTAGCCGGTCCGAGGGCCGTGAGAGTGGGGATGAGAGGCTACATGAGGAGGGGGTCTGCTGAATCAAGGCCTGGGTCTCTGAATTTAAGCAGCTGCCTGGAGACATCTGGAGGTCTTTCAGGGCCACCTCCTCATGAGAGGGCTGCAGGGAACACGGAAGGGAGCTGTAGATCACATGTCTGTGTGAATATGAACTTATGTATTGTATGTGCACGGATGTACCTGTAGGTAGTCCACCACCACTCCTTCAAAGTGGTCCTGAGGGAGGGACGGCTGCCGTTTGACACGGAGAGAGGGCATTCTAAGCATCATCTTGCGTCTCTGACCTGATACAGAAACACAAGTTTAAATAATCAAAGAGGAAGATATTTTTGCTCAAAGCTCAGAGGACATGACTGGTGAGAAACGAGTTCTAGTCTTTCTGGTTCTGAAGTCTGGTAGGTCCTTTTAGTAACGTCTGACGGGCACAGCGTGTGATAATGATGAGATCTCTTTTAAAACCTGTGAAGCAGGAGGAGAAGAACCCCTTTTCTCTCATTTAAATACATTGCTGTCAAGGAGAAACTAGATATTAAGATATTAAAGAGATTTCTTGTGATTTTTATATAAGGCATGGAACTGAGGAAATTTGTTAGATAACTAAATATGATATAATAATAATAATGTTTAAAAACATCATACATTATATACAATAACTTTAAATATTTGTTTCATTAATGATAACAATAATACAAATATTTAAAATAATAATAATATTAATAAAATTATTTAGATTTTATTTGTCAACATAATATAATTAAATGTAATGATAAAAATGTAACATATTTGAACTTAAAGCAATTTAATTTATGTCAACTAAATATCTCATAGTGTCTAATATAAAAGGTAAATGCAACACTGAACAGAAATGATGGGGCATGCATACACACACACTTCTCATACACATGAACACTGACACCAAAATCCGACACCAACTTTATCAAATGCTGCCTCTGGCTACACCTACACACCAACCGTCACACCAAGCACAGCAGTCAATGTGTTTTCCTTATAAGGCTGTTACAGAAAGGGCCAGAATCTCAGTACACACAGAGAAAGGGGGGGACACACACCTGCCTGTAGCCAGCTGTGTGCCATCCGCTGTTTGATGCCACCTTTTTTCATAGATGGGTCTAAAAGCTCCTGGAAATTTAGGATGAACATGATTACGACTCCTTCCTCATTCTTTACTGGAACGACATCAACTAAACATGGCCTACACGCCCCTGAAAGGCAGAGAGAGAGAGACAGGAGACAAAGAGAATGAATGTAGTTAACAGGGATGTCAGTTAGCAGAGATGTTTGAGTACAAAATACAGCAGAAATTTAGTTTAGTTTTTATGAAGAGCTGTTATAAATACCAGTGTGAGGGCTGTGAGTAGTCCAAACACACTCACACTTACACAAACACACAATAAGACACCCACACACAGGTGCTGCCGTTCAGGGGGTCTGACTTTGAGTAAACATAAATCTAAGAAAACAAATAGGGGAGACCTTGGAGTGCTGTAACACATTCTTTCAGTGTCTGTGTAATTCTTTCACTATGTCTTAAAAATTTGATATAATGTTCGCATATTTATTGACTATGAATTAAAATGTTTAAAATGAAATAAGGGGGGAGTTATTTCATTTTAAAACATTTTAATTCAATGTAATAAACATACAGGAAGTATTTTAATTCAAAACAGCAAATAAAATTAGAAAGGGAATACATAAAGCATAAGCTAACAACTCTAAAACTAGTTTGTGACGAATGTAACCTGTGCTGGCAAAATGAGTCAGAATAAGCACATTTTCTACATTAGTTCTTGTTATTTTCACATTCTCCATTAAAAAACCTTCAAGATGATGTACGATGGAATCGGACAAGGAATTAATGAGCTAGTTTGAAGTCAACAAAGTCAATTTTGAGAAAATTTTCTGAAAGTTCCAAAACAAAATCACCTAGCAACCATACCTTAAAATCCCTGGTAATAACACCAAATTTGGCACACACCAAGTCAAAACCTATATCTAAATGTTCAACTTTATTGAAAATATTTATATAAAGAATATTTAACATTGTTACCTTAGTAAGCTAAGCTTCAGCTTAGCAGTCAGTTTGAGTCACTGGTTAAGGGCTACCCATGTAGCAATCCATGTAGCAAAATTATGCAACAAAATATCAATAATAACAATAAATAATAAATTGCAAAGCTTATTGCGACTGGTTAGCAACAAGCTGGTTTTGTTTACATCAGCATGGGTTTGAAAATCCGATTTCATTGGTTCAGACTCATGCCATCGAGAATTTGCTATGAATATTCACAAAGTTGGAATGCTGCGCTTCACAACAATACCAAACTTGTATTGAGCGCCAGTCGCCGAGAAGCGAGCAGGGAAAACTGACATTTTTGGGAGATACCCTTGGGAGATATCATTACGAAGCATGGCATTAGTTTTCACTGTTATGCTGATGATATTCAGCTCTATATTTCTTTGCACCCTGATGAAACATAAAAATACACAAAATTAACGGAATGCATAGCTGATATAAAAAAAAATCGGATGACTAGTCATGTCCTACAACTTAATTCTGAAAAAACAGAGGCTTTAATTACTGGACCAAAAACCTCTGCATGTAATAACCTAGAATACTGTCTAACACTTGACGGCTGTTCTGTCAAGTTGTCGACGTCAGTTAGGAACCTGGGTGTGCTCTATGATACCAATCTTTCATTTGAAAGCTATATTTCTAGTATCTGTCAAACCACATTCTTACATCTAAAAATATATCTAAATTACAACATATGCTCTCAATGTCAAATGCAGAAAAGTTAATTCATGCATTCATGACCTCAAGGTTGCCCTGAATTCCAGCTGGTCCAAAACGCAGAAGCTAGAGTTCTTACTAGAATCAGGACGTATGGCCATATTAGCCCGGTTCTGTCAACACTGGATTGGCTCCCTATTAAACACTGCATTGCATACATTTTATAATCTTGCTGATTACTTATAAAGCCCTGAATGGTTTAGCTCCTCAGTACTTGAGCGAGCTTTTAACGCATTATAGTCCTTCATGCTCATTGCGGTCTCAAATCTTTGGCCAGTGGATAATACCTAGAATATGTAACGACTGACACAAATCAGTAACAAGTATTTGTTATATTTAACAAATAAACATAACCCCTCACCAACCACAACAAACGAACAGTATTTATATCGTTGTTATCTCTTGAAAACAGCACACGTCCAAATGATCTGACGGCGCGGGCGGGTATAGATATAAACATATGTCGCCTTCGCTACTGCAGTTCATTGGAACGAAACCGTAGCCAAGGCGACATCTATGTATATATCTATACCCGCCCGCGCCGTCAGATCATTTGGACGTGTGCTGTTTTCAAGAGATAACAACGATATAAATACTGTTCGTTTTCTCACACAAACCGCTCGTTTCGTGTCTTAGGCCATCAATGTGTACTTATGATGGGGAATTGTTTCATTTGGACGATGGGGAATTGTTTTAATTTGGACTCTGTGCTTGTGTTTTGAGACAATGACCATCGACCTGCATTATATGACTGACAGACAAGAACGGTTTGACCTAAAAATATCAAAATTGAAACTACTGCGGAAAAAAAGACACCTACATCTTGGATGCCCTTGAGGTAAGCTGAAACATATCAAAAATTAATTTCAAAGTGAACTATCCCTTTAAGCAGACTCTTCTGCATTCATTTATAGACAAACTGTTCTTTAAATGAACGTGCATCCCCAGGACATTGTGTGTATGATTATTATTATTATGTCTTGTATAGTGTCTCTTGCATTTGTATTTATTTCATGCATGCTTTATGAGAGAACTACTAGTTAATGTAACCCCACCTATGGTCATTTTTCAATGCTCAATAACCATCCTCCATAAGGGTCATAAAACCTCCCAACAGAGGAATTTTCGCGCTTGGAGATTCCACCTTTCTCATTGATCAACCAACCCTGAGAGGTATGACTTTTCCCAGGCTTTATAGAAAATCCACACAAGTTCCTCCACCTCTTTCTATTTCTGCTGGTCGCTGTGCGTGTGCAGCCGGCAGGCCCAACACATCAAGTCATATGCAACTTCCTCGACCGTGATGGAGTCGAACTAACCGTGCAAGTTCATCATTCAACGCAAAAGAAATCGATTGCAATTTCAACACCATCGACTCACGGAACCATCAAATCAGGAACTTTACGAAACTGCTTCAACTGCAAAGACAATGCAAGTATCGTACAATTAACTGACTAAACAGAGGTTTAGTAATAAGCTGTTAACACTTCTACAAGGTTTTGAAAATAATAAGATGATGGTTCTTTTCATAGTTGAATTAATCTTTTCCATAGCTTCCTATGTCTCAGTTTCCGGTTTCATTCTGTCACTTACAATTGCACCCATGTATGTTTTACCCATAGACTCTGTTAATCCCGGACACCATTTCCCAGAACCCACTGCTCATTATTAGTTTACTGGTTTCAGCTGTGTCTTGTTAATCATATCATTACCCTGTCTATTTAAATGCATTTTGCCTTAATTCAGTATGAGGTCTTGTTTATTTGTTTTTTTGTGTTCCTTAAGTTTATCTCTGCCTGAGTCTTGGAGTCCTTGTTCCTGTCTGCACTTCGTGAATTGTATTTGTGTTCGGACCGAGTACATGTGCTTGACCCTCTGCCTGGTATGGTATAAGACCTTGGATTATATTTGTCATTAAATTGTGTTTGGATTCTCACTCTCACTCTCTCTGCTGTCTGCTGTCTTACCACAACCACCAGATCATAACAGTTGTGTTCATGACTGTAGTTAATAAAACTTGTGCACAATACTGCTTGCCGCAAAGTTTAACGATTTCTGGACTTGTTACATGCTCTAAGAAAGAATTATTTTTCTGTGGCCATGAAAAATAAATTTCTTTGAATTAATGAATGATCAAAATTGTTCACTGGACGAACTAATTAATTGATTTTAATATTAATTTAGCTAAATCAAGCTAATCAGATTAACTGATTCAAATATTCATAATTATAAGTTATGATTAATTATACATTTTTCATCTTTGAGCTAATTTGTTACAAAATATCAAAACCGTATATAACTTCCTAGCCTTGTTCGGGAAGCAGACACACTCTGTCAGTTTAAATCTAGATTAAACCTAGCATTCACATAATGCACTATCACACTTCTATAATTCAAATGCTAAAGGATTATTAGGCTGCATAAATTAGGTCAACCAGAACCAGGGATACTTCTCATAACATCTGATGTACTTGCCATAATGGCATCTACGCTTACATTATTCTCCGTTTCATCCTTATCCCAAAGTTACCGTAGTCAGCCGGATCTGGTCTTTTTTTCAGATGGCAGACCTGCACATAGATGAGCTGAATGTCTTCAGAGAACACAAGACAGAATTAGAGAAAGGCCACCTACAGTATGAAGATCATCTGCACAGATCCTCAGCAAAGACTATAAGAACCAGACATGTCTGAATGCCAGCATGATGTATCCCTAATCTTCAAGTAGAAGGAGCCGGATGAAATATCCTGACTGATATCAATTCACAATATGACTTGTGATGCAGCCTGGAATCATAATTATGGGTTATGATTTATGGGTTCTCCCAAGGTTTTTTTTCTCCATTCTGTCACCTGATGGAGTTCGGGTTCCTTGCCACTGTCGTCTCTGGCTTGCTTAATTGGGGACACTTAATATTCAGCAATATTATTGATTTGACTGCACTGATACTGAGCTGGATGATGACATCAATGTTTTCCCCAGAGCTGCTTTATAGCTGAATTGAACTTGTTTCAGAATTGATGAACTTTACACAGTTATTGAACAAAACTGAATCAACACTGAACTGATTTCAACTGAGTAATCACTATTTACTATTGCCTTTTTAGAGCTGCTTTACAGCAGAATTGAAGTCTGTTTACATCACTGAATCATTATTTTCCTGTTTATCACTGTAAAGCTGCTTTGAAACAATCTGTTTTGTATAAAGTTCTATAAAGGTGACTTGACTTAAAATAGAAAACAGTTATTTTACAATCAAATAAATACAGCCTTGGTGGGCATAAGAGACTTCTTTCAAAAATTCAAAAATATTACTGACCCCAAACTTTTAAACAGTAATGTAGATAAAAAAACTTGTGTGGATGTTTTATCTCAAATTAAAGACAATGTGCTAATTCAGATGACACCAGTTCTGTCCTTTAACATCCAGTTCATGTATAAGCGATTTCACCCCTGGGGATCATTTCTAATTGGTGAAACACCCTGGTCTCCAAAACTCTCAGACAAACACACAGATGCACTGAGAACATTTAGAGGTCACTTATATTTTGGTTATGAGGCTTTCAGAGAAGTCAAAGCATCATGAGTTGTACTTTTAACCCAGACATGACGAAGAACAGCAAAGTAATAAAGGAGATAAACGAGAGTGAAAAAAGGTATGAGAACACAGTGCAGAGAGGGAGAGTCACAGGAATGAGAAGGGAGTGATGGCAAGGAGGACAGAAAAACCAAAGAAAGAACAGCATGATTAAAGTCAGCCAGACCCCCCTCAGCTCTTGACTAAAGCAGGCCATCAACCACTCTAAATATAGACCCTGCACACACACACACACACACACACACACACACACACACAAAAAGGTGCTGTTCAGTCTCCAACTCAACTGTGACACAGATCGAGATGCTGTATCCACTAAAATATGTGATGGATAAAAAGAACAGAGGGGCGAATGCACGTGTGAGCGTGTGCATCTGAGCTCAGTGCATTAGTTTAGTGATATTGTGTGAGTGTCTGGAGTCCTGTTGTCATGGTAATGTTATCAGTGCACTGCTTCCCGGTCGAAGGAACACCTGTCTACTTTCTAGCTGAGGTACAATGAATGCACACATGCACAAACACTGGCTTAACGACATTCAGAGAGCCAATGACTCAATTCATTTGTTCCTGTCTGAGGAGACTGAAGACATAAAAAGAGCCTGTGGGATTGGTGGCTCTGTTAGACACACAGGCCCTCAGCTGGTCTCTGTATTAAGCAAGTCCACCAAAGAACGATAACTATAACAATAACAGTAAATATATAGTTCTAAAAATAGACAGCCAGTCAGAATCGATCCTGCTTTAAGAGCTCAAGCATTTAAAGTGGTCGCCGACAGAACTGCAGCACATGCTTAGAACAAACAGAACAATATCATCTGCTGGTGTGGACACTAGTTATCATTATAGTTATCGTTCTTGGTGTGAACGGGCCTTTACTCTCCATGTTTGTGTGTGTGCTTAATGAAACAGATGGGGAATACAAATTTCATAAGTGTCATAACTGAAACTGAAGACAGGTATAACAGGAAGATTTGTGGATATGGTCACTCAGTGTGTGTAAAGTGAAATGCTGGTGAAGATTCAAAAGCTGCCAATAAAAAGTTCCTTTGAGACAAGACAGTTCAGTCGGTGGTTATCTTACACTGTCCCTTACGTTCATCAAAGCTGCATTTATTTGATCACAAATACAGAAAAAAAAACCCAGTAATGTTGTGAAATATTATTACAAATTAAAATAACCGTTTTCTATTTGTTCATGTACTTATTTATATATTTTCCGCTCCAGTCTTCATTATCCTTCAGAAATCATTCTAAAATGCTGATTTGATAATAAAAACATTTTTATTATTATCAATGTAAAAAAAAAAAAAAATTGTGTGTGGAAACTGTGATAGATTTTTTCTGCATCCTTTGATGAATAGAAAGTTCAAAAGAACAGCATTTGTTTGAAATAGAAATCTTTTGTAGCAAGTCTATGTCTTTACTGTCACTTTTTCATCAATTTGATTGCATCCTTGATGAATAAAAGTATTAATTTATTTTTAAAAATGTCTTACCAACCCCAACATTTTTGTGTGGGTAAAAGGTGTACATGTACAGCTCCATTATACTTGAAAGGGGACATCTTTAAAAGATTCAATTTCAATAATGTATTTAATACCAGCAATAAAATCTGACAACAGTGGTATTTAAAATAAATAAATAAATTGGACTAAAAACTATAAATTTAATATTTGTACTCTAGGGTAGACATGAACAAAACAATAGGTTCTACACTACCCATTAAATATCAAGTTGACACCTGAATATTGATTTAATTTAAAATCATTTTAACTAACCAGCTAATATTCATTAAGAATATAGACAAATCTGTAATTGTCTAGACTGGCAATATGTTTAATCTGTTCTATTAAATCATTCCTTTTTTTGTTTCTTTGTTTTCTATTTGAAAATGCATAAATGCATTTATGGCAAAGAACTGCACAGATGCAGATGTCATGTCAATCTATCTGCTTCTGACGTCGGTGCTGCACCTGCTGCCGATTGAAGAACATGCTGAATAACACTGACTAAAAGACGGGGAGGAGCCGAAGCTTGCCGCTGTTTTCATTTGTGTTTTAAAGGGGACTGAGGCGAGCACGAATTTGTGTACAGATTATGGAGTTAATTACAATATTTAAAAAGAGGGCCTAGTGACACCTCTGGTTCAGACAGTGTCGTCAGTATCCGGTGTATCTTTTTTTTATTTTTTTTTATTTAATATGGACATAGCAATAACATTGGATGAACCAGGTGCATTGTTTAAAGTGTTATAGCACATGTGCTAATTTTCAACACCTGTCCATAGGGGGCTTTTACAACAGATAAAAACACATTGTTAAACAAGACAAGGCACATTTTACACATGGGAACAACTTTGGCCCGATTTAAGCCACTGTTTGAGCTCTCTGATAAAGATGTTAATATTGTTCTGCAGTTTGAATCCAGTGGGGAGAGAGTTCCACAGTGTAGCCCCTCTGAAGGAGAAGCTAGACTGTCCAAAAGATTTTCTAAACTTTGGGAGCACACAATCCCCACTAAGTGAGGCTCTGGTGGAAGGTCTAAGAGAGCCCTGATGCCTCTCCATGAGGCCAGAGAACAGTGGTGACACACAGTTGTTCAAACATTTAAAAGTCAATTTCAAAATACAAAAATTTACAAAATGTTCAAAAGTAAAAAACTTGTGCTTTTGTATGATATCACAATGATGCCATCTCATAGGTTTCTTGTCAAATATCTTAATTGCCTGTTTATATAGAGAAGTGACTGGTTTCAGAGTGGACACTGATGTTTGTGACCATGTTGTAATACAGTATGACAAATGTGAAAAAACCATTGCATGCATAAACAATAAAGCCGCGTGATGTGACAACTCCCCTCTAATAAAACGAAAACAGTTCAGATTTGATTTGACTTTCCTGCAAACATGGTTTACTTGACTTTGAAACTTCAGGTGTTTATCCAAGATTATGCCCAAGTATTTTGTTTCATGAACCTCCTGAATGGGTTCATGGTCTAATTGAACCTCAAAGATATCTGCATTAGTTGCGATAGTAATGATGTGAGCATCAGCACAATGCAAAAATACTTTCTCACACAAGCCATATTTGAGCATATAAGGAAAATGTGAGTGAAATCCTCACTAAGCCCAGCATACCTTCCTTAGAGTAGTACAGGATCTCCACCCTGCGCTCTTCTGACCCGAGCAGGGCCTGTGCCAGCTGTGCCAGGGCGCTCTTCATAGTGCCCGGCCCCACCAGGAACTGACACGTGCAGGACTGCTGCATGATCTCTGCCCGCGAGAAACCAAACATCTGACAGAAGCCCTCATTGCAGTAGATAATCCCACAGTTCTTCACCTGGGCGTTAGCAATCAGGAACTTACGATCTGGTCAGATAAGTGTTAAGAAAGAAAAATTAATTGGCATGAACATTTCCACTGTTATCAGGAAAAAAAAAAGACATTTAAAAGTGCATTTAACACACACTGAACTTTTGTGGGACATGTTGTCACATTATAGGCCAATGAGGTAAGTTGTCACAATGGACAACTTATTATTATTCTACATTATTACTATTATTACTATTAATTTACATTTAAAACAACTTGTCTCAGCCTGACATGAATAATTCATGAATTCACATTTTCTCAGTATTAAGAAACAAACATTTTATCTAGATCAAGAAGGTTGTGAACGATGTATTTAAACTACATGTTTGAAAGCAACATGCAAAACAACTGTTAGAGAAATGAGAACTGATAACTTTTATGTAACCGGACTTTCTTACTGAGAGTTACGTTTTCTTCCCAGTGTCTTAACTAGTTCTTCTCCTCCTCAATACAGGATACAAATAGTTGGATTCAATTTTAAGTGTGAGATAATTAGTGAAAATGCTTCTAATTTTGACAATTATTAGTGACCTAAAAATGATTTATTTGTAACTTTTCATTTTTAAATCAATAACTTTTTTAGGTTATCAAAAAAAATCTAATACATATCCACACTTTGATTATAGGGATGCTTTCGAAACACAGTTCACCTTAACACGGTTAAGATTGAATGGAAATAATTCTTAGCTATTTTAGCAAATTCAATTTCTATATATACATTCAAGGGTTTTTTACCTGTGCCTCTAAGGACACACACTGCCTGCTTTTATCTCTGAAACTCAATGTTGTTTCTCCATCTCTGAATGTTAATTGTGTTTTGGTGACAGGAACTTTAATGCCCCTCAGCATCAAACTCATTATCGCCTTTTTACTTCAGGAATAGAACACGACGCACTGAGATGGTTGCCTAGCAGCCACAAAATGACACTTAGTCTTTACTGATAGTGAGTGAAAGGAGGAGCTGCAGGCTCACATTCACAATATCTACATGCACAGGCACACATATACATACTTGTATACTTAAAAGATGAAGTATTAGCAACACACACATTGTCTAACTGTATGGGGATATAATTGTTGCATTATTCCAAATAAATAGTTTAAGATCCACAAATAAATGTAAACAGTTTCACAAAAAATGTATAAAATTCACAAATTAATAAAGTGAGGAAAATATTTACAAATGTGTTTATGTCACAAACACAACTCTGCCAGGCAATCATTTGTGAATCGTTTCCTGTGCATTTGTGATCATTTCCTGTGCATCTGTGAATCATTTCCTGTGCTGTCCTGTTTCCATCCTGTGGATGGCTGCAAGTATTTGTGAAACACTTTCTGTGCATTTGTGAATCGCTTCTTGTGCATTTGTAGATCCCTGCACGCATTTGTGGATTTTGAAACACTTCTAGCGTCAAGACGTGCATACAAATCCACAAATAAGTGGACTCCACCCACCGTCTACTTAAGCCAATCAGATAACAGCCAAAATGTGCTGGCCAATTGTAGCATGTTTTCACTACAACCAATCACGTTTGGCTTTACACTCGGGGCAGGAACAGTTTCATTTTGCACCCCTGAAAGGAACTGTGTTCTATGGGCGCTTCTTTATATTTCCATCAGGAACAACCATCCTCTCTTCAACGGATGCAAGTGGCGCGACAGAGCACGTCAAAAGCAAATATATTATTATATATATATTATATTATATTATATTATATTATATTATATTATATTATATTATATTATATTATATTATATTATATATATATTACCATTAACCCATTATGTTATTTAAAGGGGTGGTTGATTATGATTTCACTTTGTTGTGTTGCTGTTTGAGCATAAACAACATCTGCAAAGTTACAACGCTCAAAGTTCAAAGCAAAGGAAGATAATTGCTTTTAAAGAAATCGTTTTTTAAGGACTACAACAAACGGCTGGTTGGGACTACACGACATTCCTCCTAAAATTTACTTAAACCCCGCCCCTGTGGTAGCCTGGGTTTTCCCATGCTGCCTTGCGCGCAGCGCGATTTTATTCACGCTGCTAGGCAGCCTGGATTCCATGGACCAGATTATCTCAGCGAGGGGACCAATCACAGAACGGGGAGGGAGCAGCAAGACGACGACGTCTATGCGACACACCGAAGCAGTTTGTTTATATCTATGGATCCAACATGGCAGCAGATGCGAAGTTACCTTTCGATGCAGCCTTAGAAAGTGTTCTAAGTAGTTTAGAACGCAAGTTTATTTTGAAAAAAGAGCAACGTCTTCTTCCTCGTCGAATTTCTGTCGCTCTACATACCTCAAATACGAGAAAATGAACATGTGGTTCCCAGACCACGTCTCAGTGAGATGAGGTCTGACGTTAGCCAAGCTACCCCTGGGGGTTATTTTGAGCTAAAAGTTCACATACACACTCTAGGGACAACAGACTTGTTTTACATATTGTAAAAAGGGGCATTATACCACCCCTTTAATCATACTGTTTACACTGGATGCGACGCAACACAACGATTCATTGACAGTAAAGGGATGCCTGTTCTACTTTACTACACAAATAATTCGCACATTCGCTTTGAGTGTCCAGTGTAGACAGGGGTAGATGATGTAAATGGTAAAATGGGGTCCACAGGGTCCAGATGTGGGCCGGATCTGGGTCGACACTATGTTGCTGTCTGGGCGGCTAATTATGCCTTTTAAAGCACAATCGTGGTAGCATATATAGGATGTATAATACCAAATATGAGCCCAAATGACCATCAGCGATTTAAAAGTACGAGCCTCAGCATCACTGCAGCTGTACTGGGGTTTTGTGAGTGGATATTATTAATGCAAATAAAAATCTTGCAATGCTGATGCATCTTAGCTTTTATTTTGGATGCTGCAAGTAACTTTTAAAATCAAAACTATTAAGTCTGATTCATATGAAATATTATTTGTGTGGTTAAGTGTTTTAACCAATATATAATGCATATCGCTTGTCTACTGGGAATGTCACTTATAAATGCATGATATGATCTCTTTGGAATGCAACAACCTGTCACACATTTAAAAAGAACCCACCTATATCTTCTCTACAGACAAAAGGAATCATAATACATGCTTTTAACTTTTAAAATACTATTTGTAATGCTCTTTAGATCGTCAAATCCAAATCCATCATGAAGTTGAATCCAGTCATTCATTAGTCAGCTATTTATTGATGATTTTATGTTCTATCTTAAATAATGTGACGCTTCCATAACGCGTTGTTCCTATAACAGAGATGTAGGCTAAAGCGCTGTTTCTCATGGCATTTTCAAAGGCATATCAAATATAATACTGTGGCTTGGCTTGATACACAGTCTAATGGTCTAACGAAATCCAAATTTTAAACATTTTTACTGTACCAATTTTATGGGCGTTGTACTTCCGATTTGAGCCAATGAATGATGAATGAATGAACAAAGTTATTTCAGGGCAAGGCTGCCCTGATTTGTAAACAAATCAGGATTGGTTGGAGCAAGAGTGTGACTCAGCTCAATGGATTCTGATTGGCTTAATAATTAGACGGTGGGTGGAGTTAACTAATTTGTGGATTTGTATGCAGGTCTTGACTAGAAATGTCTCAAAATCCACAAATGCATTTGGGGACCTACAAATGCACAGGAAACGATTCACAAATGAATGCCAAGCAGGCAGAGTTGTGTTTGTGACATAAATACATTTAATTATTTGCAATTCTCATTTTATTTATTTGTGATTTTTTTTTTTTTTTTTTGTAGAGCTTATGAAACTCTTTACTTTCACCTGTATATATAAAAAAGAAAAACTTTTACTAAGATACCGTGACCTTTTTTATTTTGACTTCTGGGGAAGAACCCTCATTAAGGGCCATGCTTTGGGTTTATCATGGGGTAAAACAAGATTTAGGGTAATTAGGGCATGGATAGAGATTAAGGTTAGGATTTGGATCTCAAATTTCAAAGGGCTCTTCATAAAGATAAAACTAAAACTTGTAAACCTTCTGTTAAAAATGCTTCCTCCTTTAGACTTTGAAACAGAGAGTGGAAGGATCAAACATGGATAGGACAAATGTGGTCAAATAGCCTACACATTGGAATTTGTTAACGGTATATGAAAACTGATATTATGCTAATTTCATTCCGTAGATGTGTAATGACCCATTTGTCCAAAATCAGGAAACATGATTGAATGAGTAAAGCAGGTGCACGACATAAATAAACACGCGCGCACATACAGAGAAGAATGGAAAAATAAAGAGACAGATGGTAGTTAGCAGTTTTCCATGTTAGTCGTTAGAATAGTTTTTCCACTGCATTTACATAAAGTAGCCTAGATAAAATAAGCCGGGTTTGTTGAATTGCTCTCTCACCTGATGATCAACTGCCATGCAAATCAAATCTCAAACTGATACCAATGACTGACCTACACACTTCCAATGGCCGTTCGCTCTCTGACTGTCAGTTTCTCGCGAGTGCGTATACAACCCCAATTGCTAAAGAAAAAATAACATTGCTATGACTACAATAGACTACAATAACACACTTCTGAGCAATAAAATATCTTCTTACCCAAAGAAAGAAAATAAAAAGTTTTTAAACTCACTTTGCCCGTCGAATTTCCGGATGATGGTGTCCAGATAAGTGTTCTGAAGAGCGACGTGTCCCCGGCGCACAGGCATTTTCACGCGTGGACAGATTCAAGAGCCCTCTTATTCTGGTTCTCGCTCTCTTTCAAGGACGACCGAGTAAGACAAAAGACGATAATCTAGAACTCGTACACATTGTACAAGAAACAAGTGTTTATAGCCCCAGCAATAAACAAAAAGGACACGTGAATGCTAATGAGATCCTCGCGAAAGTGAAAAGTCACCGAGTCTAAATGCAAAATAAAAGAAAGCCGGTTTGAATGAAAGCAAATGTCTTGCAGTTTTGGAACTCGAAACTCTCGCGCCGTCAGATGAAATGTCGCTGCGTGCTATGGTAACGCATGGATGTGCTCTCTGAAACCAGACAAAACATATTCTGAAACAAAAAATATAAGAACAACGCGAGACAGCAGAACTGAGGCAGCCAGTCTGATGAAGCTCGTTGTGGAATAATGGTAGGTTGCCTTTACAGGGGAGGAAGTGGACACAGCTGTCACTTTTGACAGAAGGCAGATGCGCGCTCATGCTCCTCTCTCTCTCTCTCTCTCTCTCTCTCTCTCTCTCTCTCTCTCTCTCTCTCCCTCCCTCTCTCAGAGAACGTGCGTTTATCTAAGTTTGTCCTAGTGGGATGCAGTCCACCAACGAGCACAACATTTCCACTAAACACAATAGCAGTAGGCTACTTACTGTCGAACTAGCATTTAGCAGACGATCATAAATGTTTGTGATAATGTTTTTTTTTCTTCTTCTTCTTTATAAGTGAATTTATATCTTCCATGTCATGATGGGACAATTAAGTTAACATTTTGTCTGAAACTCAAATTTATTGATATTTTACTTTTATTTGATATAGGCTATATATATATATATATATATATATATATATATATATATATACAGTGAGGAAAATAAGTATTTGAACACCCTGCTATTTTGCAAGTTCTCCCACTTGGAAATCATGGAGGGGTCTGAAATTGTCATCGTAGGTGCATGTCCACTGTGAGAGACATAATCTAAAAAAAAAAAAATCCAGAAATCACAATATATGATTTTTTAACTATTTATTTGTATGATACAGCTGCAAATAAGTATTTGAACACCTGTCTATCAGCTAGAATTCTGACCCTCAAAGACCTGTTAGTCTGCCTTTAAAATGTCCACCTCCACTCCATTTATTATCCTAAATTAGATGCACCTGTTTGAGGTCGTTAGCTGGATAAAGACACCTGTCCACCCCATACAATCAGTAAGAATCCAACTACTAACATGGCCAAGACCAAAGAGCTGTCCAAAGACACTAGAGACAAAATTGTACACCTCCACAAGGCTGGAAAGGGCTACGGGGAAATTGCCAAGCAGCTTGGTGAAAAAAGGTCCACTGTTGGAGCAATCATTAGAAAATGGAAGAAGCTAAACATGACTGTCAATCTCCCTCGGACTCGGGCTCCATGCAAGATCTCACCTCGTGGGGTCTCAATGATCCTAAGAAAGGTGAGATATCAGCCCAGAACTACACGGGAGGAGCTGGTCAATGACCTGAAAAGAGCTGGGACCACCGTTTCCAAGGTTACTGTTGGTAATACACTAAGACGTCATGGTTTGAAATCATGCACGGTACGGAAGGTTCCCCTGCTTAAACCAGCACATGTCAAGGCCCGTCTTAAGTTTGCCAATGACCATTTGGATGATCCAGAGGAGTCATGGGAGAAAGTCATGTGGTCAGATGAGACCAAAATAGAACTTTTTGGTCATAATTCCACTAAACGTGTTTGGAGGAAGAAGAATGATGAGTACCATCCCAAGAACACCATCCCTACTGTGAAGCATGAGGGTGGTAGCATCATGCTTTGGGGGTGTTTTTCTGCACATGGGACAGGGCGACTGCACTGTATTAAGGAGAGGATGATCGGGGCCATGTATTGCGAGATTTTGGGGAACAACCTCCTTCCCTCAGTTAGAGCATTGAAGATGGGTCGAGGCTGGGTCTTCCAACATGACAATGACCCGAAGCACACAGCCAGGATAACCTAGGAGTGGCTCTGTAAGAAGCATATCAAGGTTCTGGCATGGCCTGGCGTGGCCTAGCCAGTCTCCAGACCTAAACCCAATAGAGAATCTTTGGAGGGAGCTCAAACTCCGTGTTTCTCAGCGACAGCCCAGAAACCTGACTGATCTAGAGAAGATCTGTGTGGAGGAGTGGGCCAAAATCCCTCCTGCAGTGTGTGCAAACCTGGTGAAAAACTACAGGAAACGTTTGACCTCTGTAATTGCAAACAAAGGCTACTGTACCAAATATTAACATTGATTTTCTCAGGTGTTCAAATACTTATTTGCAGCTGTATTATACAAATAAATAGTTAAAAAATCATACATTGTGATTTCTGGATTTTTTTTTTTAGATTATGTCTCTCACAGTGGACATGCACCTACGACGACAATTTCAGACCCCTCCATGATTTCTAAGTGGGAGAACTTGCAAAATAGCAGGGTGTTCAAATACTTATTTTCCTCACTGTATATATATATATATACACATACCCTTTCCAAAAAATTAGAATATCATGGAAAAGTTTATTTATTTCCATAATTCCATTCAAAACGTTAAACTTCCATAGATTATAGATTCAGGGCCCACAACTTAAACGATTTCAAGTATTTAGTTGTTTATTTGTACATAATTTGGGCTTCCATCTCATAAAACCCACGAAAACAGGATTTCAAAAAATTTGAATATTACATGAAATCACACAGTAATTACACAGTGATACCATGGTCATTGAACCAGGTTTTGGTTCTTTTGGCAGTGTGGGCAGGTGCAAATCCTGCTGGAAAATGAAGTCAGCATCTCCATAAAGCTTGTCTGCTGAAGGAAGCATGAAGTGCTCTGAAAATGTCCTGGTAGACGGCTGCGTTGAGTGGACAGCACAGTGGACCAACACCAGCCGATGACCAACACAGACTGTGGAAACTTCACACTGGACTTCAAGCATCTTGGATTGTGTGCCTCTCCATTCTTCCTCCAGTCTCTGGGACCTTGGTTTCCAAATGAGATGCAAAATCTCATCAGAAAAGAGGACTTTAGCCAAATCCAGAGTCAACGCAGCCGTATACCAGGACATTTTCAGAGCACTTCATGCTTCCTTCATTTTCCAGCAGGATTTGCACCTGCCCACACTGCCAAGATAACCAAAACCTGGTTCAATGACCATGGTATCACTGTGTAATTACTGTGTGATTTCATGTAATATTCAAATTTTTTGAAATCCTGTTTTCGTGGGTTTTATGAGATGGAAGCCCAAATTATGTACAAATAAACAACTAAATACTTGAAATCGTTTAAGTTGTGGGCCCTGAATCTATAATCTATGGAAGTTTAACGTTTTGAATGGAATTATGGAAAGAAATAAACTTTTCCATGATATTCTAATTTTTTGGAAAGGGTCTGTATATATATGTGTGTGTGTGTGTGTGTGTGTGTGTGTGTGTGTGTGTGTGTGTGTGTGTGTGTGTGTGTGTGTGTGTGTGTGTGTGTGTGTGTGTGTGACCCTGGACCACAAAACCAGTAATAAGTTGCACGGGTATATTTGTGGCAATAGCCAACAAAACATTGTATGGGTCAAAATAAATTTGACCCAAAATGCCCAAAATCATTAGGATATTAAGTAAAGATCATGATCCATGAAGATATTTTGTATATTTCTTACCTTAAATATATCAAAAGTGTATTTTTGTGAGTGGATGCAGCAAAAGAAATGGACAACTTTAAAGGCGATTTTCTCAATATTTCAATTTTTTTGCACCCTCAAATTCTAGATTTTCAAATAGTTGTATCTCAGCGACTCAGACAAATATTGTCCTATCCTATACATCAATGGAAAGCTTATTTATTCAGCTTTCAGGTGATGTATAAATCAAAATTTAAGAAAAATGTACCCATAAGATTGGTTTTGTGGTCCAGGGTCACATATATATATATATATAGAGAGAGAGAGAGAGAGAGAGATTTGCTCTTCAGACTGTCTCTATGGCTAGAGTGGTGGGCCGTTAGGGCCAGCAAGGCCTTCTCTGCTGGCCTAAACACTATCAGAATCACTGACTTGCACTTTAATATATTTTTTCCATGAATGAGTATTAAATTATTCCAAATAGTCCATTCTCTTAATTTCATAGCTTTTCTCTTGGTTGCGCTGCTTCCTGTAGTGTATGTTTATGTTAGAGCTTTTATCCAATTATATTTCAGCCATCATGTGTTGCCATGGCCAAAGAAATCTGCCTTGAGGCCTTCAGAATCAATAGTGCGGGCGCCATAGACAGTAAAAGAAATGGACACAGCGACCCCATTGGATTCAACGGAGAAAAGTGAAGTCAATTAGAAGCACTCACTTCCTGATGGCTGAGCGTACTGCGCAGACTCAAACTGAGCCTGACGACGTAGATGTGACGCGAGCAACCCGTCTGTCTTCTAGTAGCTGTGCCAAGAGAAATCTGAATCATTCCCTTCCGAAACTTGCAGAGACGGAGAGCGTGAGTAGGAGGTGTCCATGAGCTAGGAGCAGGAGAAACTTTTGCTAAGTATTCTGATTAATTATTTTGTCATTTTGCCTCCATGTCCCCCCGATTGCCTGCGAGCTTCTCCTCCTGTCCATACGGTAATTTCTCTACTGTGCGACAGAGAGTCGCGTGGTTATGACGCAATCGTTAGCCTATTTTTACAAAAACTGCTTCTACGGGGCCATAACGTAAGATACAAGGTAATGGATCCTTTTATACATTTTCGTGTTTCTTTAGAAATAAATAATGGACAAATGGAGTCTTTAAACACCTCAGATGTAAAGTTATTCGCTGTCAAAGTGACGGCAAAATGAATGGGAGTCAATGGAATGCTAACAGCAGGTGATGGTCTGCTAATCAATGGCGGCCCGGGGAAGCTTAAGTTTCCGCCTGATAGATTACCCCCGGTGGCGATATTTTTTTTCCCAGGATGGTAGGGGAAGACTCATGAATATTCATTAGGGAAGTCATCCCTTATTGGTCTGATGACCTACCCCTAACCCCACCCCTAAACCTACCCGCCACTGGGGGTCTGATGACCTACCCCTAACCCCGCCCCTAAACCTACACGTCACTGGGGTTAAGACCAATCAGGGATGACTTCCCTAATGAATATTCATGAGTCTTCCCCTACCATCCTGGGAAAAAAATATCGCCCCCCGGTGGGCACATGTAGCTTAAATGAATGGCAATGAAACTGTTGCTTTAACCAATCAGATAATCAGTCAGATTTAATCAGCCAATCAGATTTCGATTTGACTGCATCGGGGCCATCTAGCAGGCGTGGTCGGCATTTTCACGTCTTTTGATTGGATGGTTAGAGCGCGTACTATTACTGGTAGTCAGATCTAGCTAACCGCATCTGTAGCGAACTACATAAACTAAAATACATTCCTGTAGAATAGATAGTTAGATAGAATAGTTTTTCAACCCATAAATTAATGTTTCTTTCCCTCCTAGGTTCAAACCTACCGGGAAAAAATCCCTTATTCAGCCTTATCCAGCTTCACGCAGAGTCACGGAACACTATTCGTTCTGTCCCAGGTAAAAACATAACTGACTGTAATGTATGCTGTGACTGATTTTAAAGGCAAAAGTCTCGCTGATCTCATTGATTTCGTCCAAAAATCTGTGAGAGTATGGGTCAGCTGTAGGCCTACACATCGTCATGTTTTGCGGTGACTGTCCCTGTATTCACTGCTTCTGTCGAGCGGACATTCTCCGCCCTAAAGCGAATTAAAACTTACAGTAGGCTATGCCAGAAATACGACGAGACAGACGTCTGTAAACACAGAACGTTCCCCTAACGTTCCCATATGGTTCCCATTTGGTTCTAGGAACGTTCTCTGTGGGTTTTCTTTTTATAACTGCAGGTTATTTTTAGGTTTAATTTTTATAACCTAAAGAGAACGTTCTGGGAACCAAAAATTGTTAACTGGGACTCGACTTTCAGCACCTCGATGGCGATTGTTGGTTGTTGGGACTCAAACGCACAGATAACCTACAACCAAGTAATTGAAGTCTTTTTGAGGAAAGAAATTAGGATGGATTTTGTGTGAAAATAATCATTAGTTTTGGTGAGTATAATGCTTTTTTGCCCCCGTTTTTCCCGTGGTGAATATGATTTTCTTCTTAATTTTTCTTGGAAATTTATGATCGAAACTTAATTATTATTATTTTATTTTTTTTAAACAAAAAAAACATTCATACTATTGTAATGTCTGACAATTAAGGGACTATAGTAACCCTTGAAGGAAAAGAACCACTGTACACTAACGCACAAGCCGAACTCAATCGCTTGTTTCTCTCTACCCGGCCTTTTCCGAACTCACTCTATAACTGCCGGTGCAAAATAAAAACAGCAATTTCACAACAATTATAAAGAGTCTGTGCGCTGCTACACTATTTACAAGTTATTCATTCAGGTAGAACACCACTGAAGGCCTAGGTGTGAAATGCGGAGAATGATATAGCTAATGCCTCATTTAACTCCTAATCAACTCCTTAGAGTTTGTAGTCTCACCAATAAATCACCAAGACAGTCAAAACATTTTCATGATATTTAATACTTACAAAGACTTTGATTCCCGAACTGGTTATTGTTAGGCTCAGCCATTGCTGTTATCGGCAAAAATGTTCATCCAGCATGGTCCAATCCGCAAGCTAAAAACTCAGAAGTGTGAAATTGGCCTATTATTGTTCTGTTAATAACCTTCTGTCAATCTGACTATCCGTGGGTGGGGATATATAGACTGAAGATGTAATGCACATGCGCATGGCGTCACCATTTTAACAAATTTGCTTTTTTGTAGTTTACATGGAGACAATAACAGTATCGTTTTGAAAAACGTGCACATTGAAACCCGGTTTCCAAAGTTGACATTTTCAGGCCCCAATGAGCAGGCAGGCATAAAAACTTGTAAGTTTTTAAGTTGAAAACGGTGTTGTGTAAATGGACCCCAAGTCAAATTATGTGATATTATCTCTCGAATTCTCTCTCTCTCTCTCTCTCTCTCTCTCTCTCTGTCACCTCTCTAGTGGTTTCAGTAAGATCCCAGAATGGAAAATCCCACATCGGTGTCTCGCCAAATGAGAACACCACTACTGAAGTGTTTTATCTGTCCCACATACTTCCAGTGTCCCAGACCTGATTGCTTCATAACCATATACAAACAAATCGGAGAGGACAGACTCTGAGAAAAACAAAGTTCAAAATCTGTTGGATCATAATGACAGCTACGTTTCGTCTCGCATGAAAATTGTTCCACGTATATTGATATCAAATATGTCCAGTAATATTCTGTCCCTCTCACCTTCCACACTAAGGTTACTTACCAAGTGATACACATTTTTAAAAGGAGATAAATGTTTCACTGCTGGAAGCAGTCTTAACCTGTGTGTGAATGAACCGACAGAAATGCGGTGGTCATGGAGAGATCTGACACAGTGTGACAGGTTTAGCTGATTGTGACGTACTTTGCACAGATTCTCCGGGTGCCTGAGTAAAGAGGTGGCGGCGCTAGAGGGTCAGACTAAGGTTAAATAAGAGGATAATGTTTGATTACAGCCCGAACACCCTCTCTGATAGATTTCAGTGATCCTCTTGGTGTCTGATGGGCACAACTTAAATCACATCTCTTTATTAATCAAGGGAAATTTGTTTTTATCTTGCCTCTCACAGGCCTAGGGAGCCCCTAAAGCAGGGCTGGGCAACTTAAAATCCACTTTCCTGCAGAGTTTAGGCTAGGTTTAACCCTGATCAAATACACCTGCCTGTGTAGCTCTCTAGTAATCCTGAAAACCTAAGCTGCATCTCAATTCGCCTACTTATACTACGCCCTAAAAGTATGTACTCTTTAGCAAAAAGTAGACAAGCTTTGGGACATACTGTCACGTCATACAATTGCAGATTGCTCTTTAACGGTTGCTCTCTGTCGTAGTAAACTGACCTGTCAATCATCTTGTCACAGTTAAAATCCTCCACATTTAATTTAATTTCCTACCGTATTTGGAGAGAAATGCAGAAGCATGTTGATCTGCAGTCGAGGGTCTTTCATGCGGAGAATGATATTAATGCATTATAATTTTACATTTACATTTAGCTGACACTTTTATCCAAAGCGACTTACAATTGCTATATATATATGTCAGAGGTCGCACGCCTCTGGAGCAACTAGGGGTTAAGTGTCTTGCTCAGGGACACATTGGTGTCTCACAGTGGATTCGAACCCGGGTCTCTCACACCAAAGGCATGTGTCTTATCCATTGCGCCACCACCACCATTATAATGCATTTAAAAGTTAATGGCTACATGGATCTTTATAAAAGTCCACATTGTTATTGCAGATGATATATAACACGGATATCGGATAACATTAAATAAATATATTTTTTTTATCAGGTTAAACTTTGATTAGTCACTCAAACCTTTTTCTAAACCTCTCACCGTCGGTCCAGCATATCCACCATGTATTGTAGTTTTTAACACTTTTTACTTGTGTTTGTTTTCCCATTAGCGGCTCCATACCGACCAGATTCAAGCTGGCATGTTGTGAAATGTTGTGAACAGATGTTTGATGATTATTCTAAATCACTGGGATATTGCTATTAGTGGGTTATTGATAATGTTCCTACTGCCAGGACTTTCTTCTTTGTTTCTCATGCCCATATTACCCTTAGATCCAGAGATAAGCTGCCTATAAAGATTTATTTCTTAGTGCAGTGTTTATCTTGGAACCAGTAGCCCATCCAAATGCTATCAAACTATGCATCACATTGTTCTAAGTACTTCTTTTCAGATATCTAAGGTGTTGTTAGCCTTTAACACTTATTTAAAGTACATCAGTGAGGACATCATGTAATTATGGCTCTCAGTTGCCCTTGTTCCAGAGTTGCCACACTCCAAATGACGCATCTAATATGCCCCAATTTCTTCACATAGGACTCAACTCAAGCCAAATTCTGTCAACTCAATATGAATGAATGAATGTCTAGCATTGCTGTGAAAGGTTTTAGTGACCTCAAAGCTTGATGATCTGAAATTATATTTTATTTCATGAGTTTTGATTTTGACATTTGTTGGCTCAGTGTTTTTTGAGGAAATGTTCCCAGATTAGGGCAGGGACATGTTGTGGAAAGTCATATTTCTCAGCATAGGTCTTCTAAATACACATGGGGTCTGCATTATCAAGTCCAGATTCAGTCCATTTGGAACAGGGGGTTTCAAAAGTGTGAGAATGGACCCTTTTCACATTTACGAGTTACATTTTTAAAATCAAAGTTTAGTAATTAATTACCATATATAAACAATACAATTTGAGACAAGTAGAATAACCACCAAAATATCAGTATTAAACAATGACAAGATATGCATTTCCGCAACTTTTCAAAAGAACGTGCGCAGCATGCAAAAACACGCATATAGTGCGGCCCATGCAGGCCGATTCACAAACAAATAGCTTTGTTTATGCTTATGCTTATGTTTATGCGTTTGACTGACAAACTCACATTACCAGTTTGAATCAGTCTGAATCCATCAGAGCAGCTGCTGAATCAATACCAATACCAATGACTCACTTATTGAACTTTAAGTTGCATGTCGATGCATGTTCACCTCAATATAACCATTAGACTGCTCTAACTTGCTGTGCCACTAAGAAAGCAAAACTATATTCTCTCTTTATCTGCATAGTTCATAATCTTTATTCATTTAGGTTACCATTAGATAATTTAGCATACCCAATGCAATTTGACAACAACAGCCATATCACCCTGTAGCCCAAGACTGGTTGCCCACTGAAGCTAAGCAGGGCTGAGCCTGGTTAGTACCTGGATGAGAGACCTCCTGGGAAAACCAGGTTGCTGCTGGAAGAGGTGTTAGTGAGGCCAGCAGGGGGTGCTCACCCTGTGGTCTGTGTGGGTCCTAATGCCCCAGTATAGTGACGGGGACACTATACTGCCAAAAGAGCACAGTCCTTCGGATGAGACGCTAAATCGAGGTCCTGACTCTCTGTGGTCATTAAAAATCCCAGGATGTCCTTTGAAAAAGAGTAGGGGTGTAACCCCGGCATCCTGGCCAAATTTGCCCCTTGGCCTCTGTCTATCATGGCCTCCTAATCATCCTCATATACTGATTGGCTTCATCGCTCTGTCTCCTCTCCACCAGTAAGCTGGTGTGTGTGGTGGGCGTTCTGGTGCAATATGGCTGCCGTCGCATCATCCAAGTGGATGCTGCACATTGGTGGTGATTGAGGATATTCCCCCCTTCTATGTAGAGCGCTTTGAGGTCTCAGAAAAAGCGCTATATAAATGTAACAAATTATTATTATTTATTATTAACAATGAAAATACAAAACGTTAACTGAACATTTTTGTTCAGAATGCTGTCACCTTTAATTTATGCATTTTAATCTCACTGCTTTGATTTTAACGTCATTAAGAATCATTTGACCCCAAATTATGAGTAAAGTACTGAAATGAGTGCTGTTTATACAGCCTGATCTCACGGCAATTCGTACGAATTCTACGAGGTGGCTAATTCGTACGAATTCATACGACCTCACTCGTACGAATTAGTACGATTTTTGGTAAATCGTACATATTTTACGAATTGCCCAATTCGTATGAATTCATACGAATGACCTACCCCTGACCCCGCCCCTAAACCTACCCATCACGTGGGTTTAGACAAATCGTACAAATTCGTACGAATTAGCCACCTTTTTATCACTCGTGTTTATCACTCAATTGGTCGTGAGATAGCGTTGGTTTATAATATTAATTCTTCCTTCTGCCAGTGAATATTGAATATTATTGACATCATACTGCCCTTTGTTGACGCAGAATGAGTATGTCACTTTATGGTCCCAAAAAAACATGCCGTCATGTACTTGTAGGTGAGATTTTTCACATTGTAAAACTGTGAAAATATTTCAGGTTGAGAATGTTCTTTGGTTTTGAATTTCATTACCTGGGAAGGATTCATTATCTTGATATCCAGGGCATCGAAAACCTAAATAAAAGCAAACCTAGTTCTACTTCTACAGTAACCTAACTGTGTCCTGTCAACATTGTTAATCAATTAAGGACTAAATAAAAAATAAAGCTGGGATTTTATTATATAATTAAATCATGTTTTTCATTTGAGGCAAAAAGAAGACTAGTTTCGGTCACTTTTATGCCAGTCATTGATTATGAGGATATTTTGTATAAATTGGCAACTACTAAACCTTTAAGCTCTTTGGATACGTTGTATCATTGTGCACTTAGGTTTATACTCAGTTGTAAATACAATACTCACCACTGTTATATGTACAACAGAGTTGGTTGGTCATCATTATCAACACGCAGATGTAAACATTGGTATCAATTTTGGGTCTGTTGCCTGCCTCCATATCTTTGCTCTCTTACCCAACACAAACCTGTTGGAGTTTATTATTTGCGCTCACAGGATTTGTATACCCTCTCAATTCCACTCGCCCGAACTGAATTTGGACAACAAGCTTTTCGGTACGCCGCACCCAGTGATTGGAACTTTTTACAAAATGACCTGAAATTGCAGACCCTGGTGTCAATGAATATTTTTAGATCTTTCCTTAGTGAGCTGTTAAAGGAAGAAACAATTTGTACATGTTTTTAATTGTTTTGATGATATGTTTTATTATTATTATTATATATTTGTTATTATTATTATTATTATTATTATGATAATGTTGTGCTGCTCATCTTGGCCAGGCACTTCTGTAAAAGAGATTTTTAATCTCAGAAAGTTTTATCTGGTTAAATAAAGGGCAAAAAATAAATAAAAATAATAATAATACCCTGACAAAGACGTGTAATTCCCTCTTACCATGCGTGGGATCCGCACTCTGTCAGTGACCCTGTCACACACGCCTGTCACTCAAACCTTCTGCCCCCTTGACATGTTCACATGTCACTTCCTATTTCGTTCACTTTCGAGTCTTTATTAAACACTCAGAATGCATCAGCTGCAATGATTATGCTGTTTTGTTGAGAAGTCCTCTTCTATAAGCAGACACAAGACACTACCGAATAACAATTATTTTTTATTACTATTAATGTTAGTCACCACAATACAGTGACATCCAATTCAGTATGCAAGAGTAGTGAGAAAGTTAGCCCTCCTCGGTTGAAAACATAGCTCGGTGTTACCTGGCAGTATTATCTCACAGTAAAGGTGGTCACATTAGCAAAATTTTGCATGCAAACAAGATCCATAATTGTAGATAAATCTTGTAGATAAGTCACTTTCAAACCAAGTAGCTTTTTGTTGGTCAGTGCAGATCATTTACAAACAAGAGCGTAATCTGCACAGGAAACCTGATTGCGTGTATTCCGTCTGGAATGAATGGTAAATATGACTGCATCTTAAAAAAATATAACAAGGTATCAGTCGCAAAACTCCATTAATTCATCTGTTCATATGATGGGTAACACTATGTTAGATGCTTATAATGAATTTAGTAAGATAATGTTTTTTTATTGATTAAAATGTACAGTTAATATGTTTTCTATAGGTCAATCAAGTCAACAAGCAATTTAAAGCATTTTAACCTGGGTCCAAAGAGATGAGTTAGCTACTGTGCAAAAACATTGTGCATACACAGTGAAGGAGGAAAATATGCATAGCACCGCTGACAAAATCCATCATCCCTTTAAAACTCTCACAAAGATCTTGCTGTTATAGTTCCCTTCTGCCTTACTTTAACACTGACCATTCCGATTCAAAAACCACTTCTTCATCTAGTACATAATCCTTAAAGACTACAATACATTTCAGAACAAAATCTCTACAGTTTGTGCTTGACAAAAAACTATAATCCCCATGTACCCGCTCTGACCACTAGCAACATCATTTTCTACTTTCTACTTTCATCTTTCCAACCATGACTTTTTATGGCACAATCGGCGATAAACTAGTCTACTGTCATGCTAATACTCTTCGCCACAAAAGAGACAGATACAGTAAAGAGAGAAGCCCAGGAAGAGAAAGAGTTGTGTATCGCTTATTGTTGTTAATGCATTTGAATATAGTTCCCACCCAGGAACTATAGACACTAGGAGAAAATAAGCGGGCAAGTTGGCAAGAAATCACATATTTGACCGCAGCATTAGTGAAGGAGCTGTGTCTAAAGCAGTGTCTAAAACTGATTACGGCAGATCCTTCCTCTCCGTAGTGGACTCTTTAATGATCTGTGAAAGAGAGATTGCACAGGTTCGTTTTTTAGCTGAAACAGAAAACACAGCAACAAAATTAAACAGATAAATGAACAATTCAGATGCCCAAACCAGGGCACGCAGGGTAAAGTTGGCCCATGATGATCTCTGATTTGGTTTCAAAGTTTTTTGTTTTATTTTTGCTTTGAAGTGTACAGAATATTAATGAATTAGATTTTTTTTTTTTTAAATGGTTACACTTTACAAGATTCCATTTGTTAACATTAGCTAACATTAGCTGTCTATTTGTATCTGTTTTGTATCAAAGTTGTATCTGTTAATATTATTTAAAAGTCCATTGGAGCTAACGTTAACAAATGGGACCTTATTGTAAAGTGTTACCAACAAAAATATATAAACGTTTACATAAATGGATATAATGCAACATTTACATTTGGCTCATGCCCCTCAATTAAGTTTTCTTTTTTGGGGGGGGGGGGGGGGGGGGGTACCTCTGCTCTAATGCAATGTATGAAAGATAGAATGAACGAATCAATAAATAAACAAAATGATCAATTATTCCATTGTGCTGTGAGAGAGATAGTTATAGATAGAGATAGATTATGCTGAAGTGCATTCATGTGAAGTGGATTTCAAAAACTTGAAATGGGTATTTTTAAAGGTTGATGAACAGCGTCCCCTAGCAGCGTGTTTACCTCTCCGTCACGAGTCTCAACAGTTCGCACAACTATGCTCCTCTTCACATGTGCCTCAGGAGTCAGCTTAGTGTCCATGCTGGTGTCTAGCAACACACACACACGATTAAATAGAGACATTTAAATCAAGCTGTAATCAACAACTGGATGATGAATTACTCACCTCTAAACTGTAAGTTGGTGAAGTTCTGCACGGGAACAGTGATTCTAGAAGAGGTGGGAGAATATTAATTGAATCATATTTGAATTAATTTAATCAATGTGGTTCATGCCATTTCTCTCCTCACCTGCTCTCTTCTCCTTCGAGCAGCTTCCTGTAGGTGGCAATTTCAATGTCCAGGGCCAGTTTTACATTGAGTAGGTCCTGGTACTCCTGCAAGTGTCTGGCCATCTCCTCCTTCAGCATATGGATCTCGTCCTCCAGATGAGCCACGGTGTCCTGGTAACCGGACGTCTCCATGGCGAAACGTTCCTCCATCTCTCGCAGCTGACGCTCCAGGGACTCGTTCTTAAAGATGTGAGAGGATTTTAATGCGTGATTTCGCTGCTGTCAAGTACTGTGGTCTACAGTCATGACTGAAATTTTTGTTGTTCTTAATAAGTTTGGTGGCAGGTGAAATGAAACACTTACAGACCCACGGAGAGATTCCAGGTCACAGGTCATGCCCTGAATCTGCCGACGATACTCATTGGCCTCCTGCTTAGCTTGTCTCAGAGCCTCTCCGTTCCGATTGGCTGCATCAGTCAGATCAGCAAACTAGTAAAATACATTTTTCTTATTTATTCATTTATTTATAGTAATACACTAAAATACTAAGCCCCGCACATGACATATGGATAAAAAGTTTGGAAACAATGTGTTTTTTTTTGTTATATTTTTGAAAGTAGTCTCTTAATCTCACCAAGGCTGCATTTATTTGATAAAAAAATGGAGTAAAAACAGTAATACTGCAAAATATTATTACAATTTAAATTAAATGGTTTCTGTTGTAATATATTGTATATATATTGAAACATTTTAATTTATTCCTGTGATGGTAAAGCTGAATTTTAAGCATCATTAATAATAAGAAGAAATTATTTTAGAATGATTTCTGAAGGATCATGCCACTGGAAGTAATGTAGTAATGATTACTACATTACTATGATTACTATGATTACTCCACTCAAGACTGGAGTAATGATGCTGAATTCGGAATAAATGACATTTTATAATATATTACAACAGAAACTAGTTAATTTAAATTGTAATAATATTTCACAGTAATACTGTTTTTACTGTATTTTTGACCAAATAAATGCAGCCTTTAATGTTTCTGACTGGTAATTTGTTCCCACAAATTATGAATTTGTTCCATCTTTTTAGTAAATCGTGGCCACGTTGTACTAATTCGCTCCCTCATTTTGATTGAACTAAAACAAGGGAATGAATCATTACAATGTGGCCATGATAATGACAATTTAGCTAAAATGATGGAATGCATTAATAAAATGAGGGAATGAATTCTAAATTTGTATAATATTGCCACACACGTCATGTGCAGGGGCTCTACAACAAAAAATTGGTGTAGAAACAATTTTCACTCAGCAATTGCTAGTAAATTTCACAATTAATTACAAAGAAATAACTTTGATATAACTTTGAAATAACATTAAACATGAAATTTTGAAGAAGACAGACTGAAATAGTATTTTCTTGTAAAACACACTCCAATAATCTTTGTTTTATTCACAACTTTGAAAAATTCATTTTTATAGTGGGTGATTTTATAATATAAATTGTAATGTATTTGTTTATAACTATAGTCTAAAATCTAAAAGAGGAAATCCACTAAGGGGAATGCATGCGTGTGTGTTCATGTAACCTTTGAGCGATACCACTCCTCAGTCTCCTGCATATTGGAGGTGGCCATGGTCTCAAACTGAGCTCTGATCTCCTTCAGGGCAGTGGTTAAGTCTGGCTTAGACACATCCACATCCACATGAACCTGTTGGGCCATCAGCTGGTCGTGCAGCTCTCTCATCTCCTACACAGAGGAAGAAAGAGGATAGAACGCATTAGAGAAGTTTCCAGGTGAGGGAATATCATTTTTTTTTACAGCACGGTGTCCGATCAAGTCTGATTTTTACTGTCCACGCTGTCAAGCGATGAAATTGGGAATCTGTTTGTTCAGTCAAAGTCATCAGAATCCATTATAGCTACATATAGCCATATTAAATGAACAGATTTGAGACAGATATGAAGTCAAATCTAAGAGACAGGGAAGAACTGAACAGATGGAGGTAATGAGGAGAGAGTGGGAGAGATAACAAACCTCTTCGTGAACCTTCTTCAGGAAATTGATCTCATCCTGCAGAGCATCAATCTTCCTCTCCAGCTGCACACGGTTCAGAGCCGCTTCATCCACTTCCTGGAATCAAAAGTGAAATTCATGACAGCAATATGCTAACTCGTGAATGAGACGGGAATGGATTGTTTCTTACTTGTCTGAAGGTGTTGAGGTTATTTTCTGCCTCTTGTCGTAGGGCAGTTTCATCTTGAAGTCTGGAAAATGGATTAAAAAAAACAAAAGAGTTACCATTCTCACAACCTAAAAAGGATTCTATCCTAAGTTCGACAAACAACTGTAACCACACACAAGCATTGGTGTATTTTCTTATTTTCCCTCGTCAGGTATATTCCTGATGAAGGTCATGGGACCGAAACATTGTGAATAAAACTATTTTAATACGTGTAAAAAAAAAAAAAAAAAAAAAAAAGTGCATACAGATATTTTTATACATGTGCAAGTATTGATGGTGTACAGGATTTTTTATTTTTTTACAGGTTTGATTTTTGACTTGGTTTTTGGTCTTTTTTCCCTATGCACCAATCTATCACCTGCAGGTGTGCGTGGGTAATTGTTGATTGCTTATTTTCCCTCTTAAAAGTTTTTTTCTTTTTTTCCATATATATATATATATATATTAGATAGGTTGGGTTCTAGTTATACAAATTGTGATGTTTATTCACTTTTTTGAAGGCTTCACTTAAAGGTGCATTAAGCAACTTTTCATGTTAAAAATACCCGTTTTTCTAACCCATACACTCCCAGAAAAAAAGGTACAAAAGCTGTCACTGTGGCGGTACCTTTTCAAAAGGTACACCTTTGTACCTAAAGAGTGCATTTAAGTCCCTCAAAGGTACATATTGTTACCAAATGTGTACATATTAGTACCTAAATGGTACATATTAGAACCCTTTTGAAGGGGACTGTCCCAGTGACAGCTTTTGTACCTTTTTTTCTGGGAGTGTACATGCTTAAACAATTGCCTGATGGGCTGAATGAGCCCTTCTATGATCACTGCGATTGCCTCTATAATCCTGTACAGTAAAATAAATAAGAGGGATTCGGGACGGAATCGACTGGGCGTGACGTCATGCGCGTTCACGCTCACCTGGCTATGTCTGGCAGGTTTGTGTATTCGCCGCCATTATCCGCATCAGCGAAGACAACTCAAGCGACTTTTGCAAAAGTAGAAGATGGATTCAAAGAGACCGGCTTCTAGTTCATCCCAAACCCCAACGCAAACTCCACGTAACCGCGTGCACAACTCTGGTTGCAGTTTCGCGTGTCGCCAGAAGGGGGCATAGTTCTGCAAAAACTCAGAGACTTGCGCAATGCACCTTTAAGCAGCATTCCCAGCAAGCTATATTGATCTCACTGTGCCAATGACTCACTTATAAAGACAGTCACTTGTCGCCACCTACTAACGATAACCTGTAGAAAGATTGAATGTTCCCACATGAAAACTGACAGAGTGCCTGGAATAGTTGCAGAACAGTTGCCCTCCAGGACTGAGTTTGGACACTCCTGACCTAGACATATAGAATAAAAATAAAATAAAAAATACAACTAAAAATGTACTTGTGGTAGGCTTCAATGATGTTACAACTAACCCAGAGTCCATGAACTAGCTCACCTTCCAGCTAACAGCCAAAACATTAGCACTAACAACTTGCATGAAAAATACCTACACAGACACATAATTTAACTTTGATGAGTTTAACTACAACGCAGAAATATCCATAACAAAAATAAAGGAAGTTTCTTACAGCAAAAAAACGTGTTCTGCTCTAAAATCTGCTCTTCGTTCTCACATAAACCGACTAAACCGGGCATGTGTGAAGTTAATCAGGTGATTTATAACTTGTTCCTGATTGGAGAATTTGGAAGTGTTGCAATTAACCCATGTTACAATAATCCCGGTCTCCCTATAAAACTTCTCTTTAAAAAACACAAACAAACAAAAAAACAATACAGTTAATGCTCTGCTATCTGTGATGACATGAATGTTATTTCCCGAAACCTCATTCCTAAATAGTTATTTGTGATAAATCAGTCATGACAGCTGTAATGAAAGGCTCCCAGTGGAGGGGACCTATGTGGTGTGGTGAGACCTGCAGGAGGGGGCAGGACAGGGTTCAATGGATCACTCATGCATCATTAACTGCTCACACACACACACTGCAACAGCCACTCTTTCCCACGGGGTGGAGTACATGCACACCCTTTCATATTCTTCTAAACTGAGCAGCTACACCTGACACAAGCAGTCCAATATACATCAATGCAAACAATTCCAAATAAATAGTGCCTAGTATGAGCATACAAATAAATATGTACATCAAAAATAATCACCTTGAATTCAGATACATCGCTTTTTTTTTGTTACCATGGTCCATGAATAAAATTGTATTTTGCATCGCTATTACTGATGTTCCATCAAATATTAACAAGGAATTAAATAGAGAATTACAAGCGACATTTTATATAAAAAAATTACATTCTCATGACTGTTCTATTTTTATAAGATTCTTTGTTTAAGTCATCAATGATTCCAATGAGTTTAAAGTTGAGGGTTTGGAACTTGAAAAATTGAAAAATGGTTCTTCTCTCTCATACCTAACAACGGGGCATCTGCACTGGGTGGGTTCAGCCTTTGTGGAAGCTGTGCTGAGGTATTGTACCCCTCCCTGCCCCCATAGTACTCAGTGGATCAGGCTTTAGTAAAAAAAAAAAAAAAAAAAAAAGCAGTGTGGGATTGAATGGGAGCACGAAATGGAGAGCCTCTCATTGAAAATGGGTTTGGGTGCTATAAATTCACTAGTAACGTAGTTTTGGCAGTGATCTGGAAAAAATGCTTAAGGTGCTGCGGTTGTTTAATTTTAAGAGATTATCCACCCATATGCCAGCTGTACTTAAGGGCAGGTTAATAGATGGTGTTTCTTTGACATGGCTATTGAGCTGTTTTTGTGTCATTGTTCTCTTGTTGCTCTAAGCGTTCTTCTTGGCATGTCCTGGAATGCGTAACACCTCCACCCCAGCCAGACACATCTGATCAAGTACACCCTGTTTACTTTGACAAGCTGGTTAGAGTGGTTTTAACTTTGTGTTGTCATTTGTTTTCATCATGCCACCAGTAAATCAAGGCATCAAGGTATCTATTCCTCACTGGGTCTCTTTTCATTTTTGAAAGTGACCTGATTAATTGTATCGCTTTCAAGTGTCTGCCAATAGCATAAATGTGAAGGTAATGTCAATACAAGACAACTGGGATAATCAGAAGTTACCTTGAAGATGAAAGTTTATAACATTTTGAAATGTAAAACAAACATTTTTTATACCCTTTTATATAATTTTTAGGAAAAAAGAAAAATATATGAAATTGCTTTAAGAAAAAAAGCTAAGCATTTTTATAACTATATATATATATGTTTATGAAAGAAATTGTGAAATAAAATATTATAAATATATATATAAAAAAAGTGTTAATATCTATATGGAATTGTTTGGTGATAGTTTTGACCTAAAATATCTATCTATCTATCTATCTATCTATCTATCTATCTATCTATCTATCTATCTATCTATCTATCTATCTATCTATCTATCTATCTATCTATCTATCTATCTATCTATCTATCTATCTATCTATCTATCTATCTATCTATCTATTCTCAATATATATTCAAATAATTGAATATAAATACATCTCTATAATATTTAATTTCACGTTTTTTTTTCTTTCTTACTGTTAAAATACTTCTTTTTTTTTTCTCTCAAAATTTCTGCAGACCCCTAGTATGAAACCCCCTGTTTTAGACAAACAAGGTGCAAGATATAAAATATTTATCATTTTTATGTTTTGTTTTTGGTTTTAAGTTGCATTGAAAAGCCCTTTGAATGGGCATAACACATCTGTCCTTACCTATGTTTAAGAGTGGTCAGGTCTGAGGCCAGGTTGTCCTTTTCGATCTCCAGTCTGGCTTTCCCAGCGTTGAGTCCGTCCACCTGTCTGCGAAGCTCCCTCAGCTCCTCCTGGTAGATGTCCCCCAGACGACTGGGCTCCTTCCCCCTCAGCTGGTTCAGTTCTGCCACCAGCATCTTGTTCTGCTGCTCCAAGAAGCGCACTTTTTCGATGTAGCTGGCGAAGCGGTCGTTCAGCCCCATCATCTCCACCTTCTCATTGGTGCGCGTCTCCCGGTACTGGGCCTTCAGCAGGGAGTCCACCGAGAAGTCCAGCCGCTCCCCGCCCAGGGACAAGCGTGAGGTGGACATGGTGGCTGGGCTGGAGGTGAGGTGGCGCGGGCTGCTGTGGAGGGACAGGCGGCCCGTGCTGAGGCGGCTGGTGATCCCCACGGACGGGGAGCCGCCCGGTGTCCCGAAGCGCTTTCGGTAGGATGAGAAAGCACGCTGGGGTTCCATGGCAGAGGGAAATGAGACCAAGTGTGGGTGAACTTTGGGTTTTTATAGAGAAGGTGGGGGAGAGAGAGGGGGTCCAATGGGGAGGGCAAAGGCCAGGGGGTGTGTATGTGAGCCCGGAATTGTTTGTGCTTGTCCACCCAGTCTCCTGACTGCCTCTTTTCACTCTATTCGGTCCGTCTCTCTGGTGTGGGGCGCACCGTGTGTGGGGAGGGGACACAGCCAGTCAGAGAAAATCCTATTCATGCCACTGCTGGAACACATACACACAGGGACAGACTGTAATGGCACTGATATTTGACTGTCACTTCAATTCTCTCTCTCACCCCATAATAAAGTGCAGCTTTGTACCTCTTCTGAGTTAATTTGAAGTTCCTCTCTCCTTCTTGGTCACAGTTTTTCTGCCGTTCCAAGAGGGATTTTAATGATGTCACAGAACACTGGGTTGATTACGTAAATCTTCAGTATAAATAGAGTCGAAAGCTTTCTTTTGTGCTGATCTGGGAACATCACACACACACACACACACACACACACTTTTCAGCACCACAGATTCATGTTTACCAGAATAATTTGACTTATTCAGCTTTACACAACTCACAGTGTATAACTATCAAAAGGAATGTTTACCCAACAATCAACATTCTGTCACCATTTTCTCATCCTCATGTCATTCCAAACCTGTATGACTTAATTTTCTGTGGAAAATGAAAGAAGATACTATGAAAAAAATGCCTAAGCTGCCATAAAATTAAAGTTAATAGAGACCAGGGGATGTCAAGCTAAAAAAATAAATAAAATAAAAGCACTGTTGTTATTGTTAACTAAAATTAAAACTATTCATAAAAATCCTTTTCGTAAATGGAAATAAAGCTGAAATCAAATAAAATATAAATATTAGATAAAACTTTAGAAATGTGAAATAAAAATAAATTAAAGGTAAATAGAAATATAAAAAAATAGAAACTAATAAAAATGACAAATTCCCTTAAAAAAAAAAACTCTGAAAACTGACAAAACAAAAATAATAGTATATAAATAATAATAAAATAACGTATCAAAGCATCATGAAATTAGACTATATATCCCATCTGCTGTATTTCAAGTCTTTATACGATAACTGTGATAACAAAAGAATGTGAGCTAATATTTAAGGAAAATCTTGCCTTGAAAAGCTTATTTGACAAATGTAAAAAAAAAAAAAATGTAGTTTGGACATTTTGCTAATAAATGTATCATACATTATATATATATATATATATATATATATATATATATATATATATATATATATAAAATAAAATAAATATTTTAAAATTATAAAAATTTAAGAAACATCCAGTCATAAGAACCAAAGACTCACTCTACTTGCTTTGCATCATTATGTATTACTGAAGTGCAAAAGATATAGGACACAAATGGTTTGGCTTATGCCCTAGTCAGCAATAGAGGACTGTATCAGTGGCAGAGACACTCACAGCCAGACTGAAACAACGCATCCACCAAAACAGATTTCTAGGGGATGAGCTCATCAGCAGCCAACACTGATGACCTGCACACTGCAGGATTGTTATGGGTGGACGGTCAGGTCCAGTGAGTGTTGGTTTTAATATGAAGATGTTAGTCCATTTCTGCTGTCTAAAATCACAAAGAAAACTGGGGGAAGAACATATTTAGAAATTGCACATTAAATATATCAGTAGTCTGTGTTGTCTGAGGAAGTGTGCTGTTTTTCTTTTGTACACAACATAATATATTAAAATATTTTCAAAAGCAGTCCCTTATGGCCACCAAGGCTGCATTTATTTGATCAAAAACACAGAAAAACATTCATATTGTGAAATATTATTGCAATTTAAATTAACTGTTTTCTACTTTAATATATTATAAAATGTAATTTATTCCCTGTGATCAAAGCTGAATTTTCAGCATCATTACTCCAGTCTTCAGGGTCACATGATCCTTCAGAAATCATTCAGATACGATGATTTGCTGCTCAAGAAACATTTCTTATTACTATTATTAATGTTGAAAACAGTTGTGCTACTTAATTGCTCTTGGATGAACAGCAATATAATGTAAAAATGTATAAATTTCTCTTTTTTTTTTAAATTGTACTAACCAAAATCTTTTAAATGGTAATGTACGCAGATATAAAAATATTAAATATTTAATATAAGTATCTTTAAAATATATAAAAGTGTATATACACTGTAAAAAAAATTCTAACCTCCCTAACTCAAAATTGTCTAGTGACTGATAACATCTACATTTTTCAACTGGCCCAAGTTAAATTCTGTAAATTATAAAATTAAATTTACAGATTTTCACTTGGGCCAATTGAAAAATGTAGATGTTATCAGTCACTAGAAAATTTTGAGTTAGGGAGGTTAGAATTTTTTTACAGTGTATATTATCAATTAAAATTACTAAACTGGGGAAAGAAGAGAGTAGCCTAACGTCATATTTCCCAGCAACATTAAGAATTGTAAAGTAGTTTGTCCTGTTTGTCTGAAATACTCTCTACTGGAATTGATGAGCCTGACCTTTAAAGCATAGCCTACTTTTTTTTCTTTTTTTACAGATTTAGAACAGATTTTTACTACAAATCTGCTGGCTTAAGGTTAATACTGTAAGAACATTATGATTATAACATTGAATGTTAAATCAAACAATGTAAATGAGAAGTTATCCCTTTGGTTAAAAGGCAGTTCATTTAAATTTTAGTGCCTTATTTCCTCCTCAAGCGATAGGTCACAATTCATATTTTCAAATGGTTTAATGCCATGGATTGTTTTGTTTGTTTTTGTACATACATGAATGTACAGTATGCCGCACAAAGCCATCTCAATCTGACAGGTCCCTTTACAGAATACTTTGAAACTATTTGAAACTAAAAAACTCCCCAGGACAGTTCCTTGTGTCTCTCTATTGCTGTAGCAGTACAAAGCTGCATATAGCAACTATTTAATCATCTTAGGTGACTGTTTTTAAGAGTGTTTCTCATGATTGATTGATTTCTCAGATATCGATTAAACATTTCAATCTGTGGAAATGTTGAGTTTAGGCATCAGAATTTCCCTATAATTTCAAGCCAAGAACTTCTTTTTAGCCCAGAGGTGTTTAATAATCCTGTACTGCAGCATACTAATAATCCTGTACTACAGCATACCATCATCCTGTACTCCCAGCAAAAAACAGTTTCAATTTAGTAAGCAGACTATATAAACGAGCACACACTTGCACTTTACCAGACACTCACTGACACCACGTAAGCATATCGCTGCTTCAAAAGGAGATTGTTAAAGCTGCAACCATGAAGGCTCTAGTTTGCGCTCTTGTTCTGGTGCTCGTGTGCAGCACTACTGGTGAGTTTATCTTCAATAACTGCTGACAGATACTGAATAGATTTATCGTATTGGTGATAGGATTGGAATTCAGAACTATGAAGTAAACCTGGAAATGTTGTCTGAAACGATTGTGCTAAACATACTGTAATTGTACTGAAATAGTTAGGAAAAATCAACAATAACCGTGTATATCTTGCTTGCTTCTGGTCTTTCTACATATATAATTCCACAGTACCTCATGATCTGTTTGTGGTCATGTCTCTTTCGTTCTCTGTGCAGTGCACTCCCTGCAGTGCTTCACCTGTGTGGAAGACAACTGCAAGGTCATAACTGACTGCCCCGCATCTGCCCACTTCTGCAGGACCGAGGCCACCGGTACGTGCCGAGACATGTCCTCCTCAACCTGTCACTGCTTTGAGAAAAAAAAAAAATTGTATATATATATATATATATATATGAAGAGTTCAGATGCAAAAGCCTCTAAGTGCCATCTTTTTGATCATTTTTATCAAGCTCGTATAATTAAGTTCAGTAGTTTCACTTAAATGACAATTAATAGGTCATTTTCATTGTTATTTAAGTGAAATTACTGAACTTAAATATACAACTTGTTAAAAATGATCATTCAAGAAGAAAATTTCAGACGGCACTTAGAGGCTTTTGCATCTGAACTCTTCATATATATATATATATATATAGAGAGAGAGAGAGAGAGAGAGAGAGAGAGAGAGAGAGAGAGAGAGAGAGTCAAACCCAAATTTATTCAGACACCTTCAACATTTCTCACATTATCACAATTTATTCGCTATAGTTTAGAGCAGTGGTTCCCAATTCCAGTCCTCGTGACCCGCTGCTCTGCACATTTTGTATGTCTCTCTTATCTGACACACTCAGTTCAGTTCATGGAGTCTCTCCTAATGAGCTGATGATCTGGTTCAGGTGTGTTAAATAAGGGAGACATACAAAATGTGCAGAGCAGCGGGTCACGAGGACTGGAATTGGGAACCACTGGTTTAGAAAATGGCAATAAAATATGACAAGAACTCATGAGTTATCAAATCAGTTGATATAGTCTCACAAAGGAATTAGGTTCAATAGCTGTCAGTTGTTAAATTTAAGTACACAATTAGATAATACCAATTTAGGTCAACCAATTACCAAGCAATGCTTAATTTGGTTCAGTCTGTGGTGTAAAAAGGTCGCATTAGCAATTAAAGAAAAAAAATCTTAACCTGACCATGTTTTGCTTAAAGTGTCTGAATAATATGTTTATAAATTGTACTGGTAGTCCACTCACTGTATGAAGAATTTTGGGGTATAATATATCACAGTTTACTGTATTTTGCTATCCTCACTTACATAAATGAACTTTAGTGTCCTGCAACCACTAGTACAAAAATGATATCTGGTGTCTGAATAATTTTCGGTTTGACTCTGTGTGTGTGTTTGTGTGTGTGTGTGTGTGTGTGTGTGTGTCTGTGTCTGTGTGTGTGTCTGTGTCTGTGTCTGTGTCTGTATACATACACACATACATATACACACACACATACATACAAACAGTATATAATTTAAATAATATAGGCCTATTTAATATATGACTGTCTATTTTCAGTTGCTCATTTGTCCCGTACATGTGAGGATTCCTGCACACCTGGCGAAAATGTCCACTGCTGCGATCAAGACTTGTGTGGATGAACGTCTCTATGTAGTGTGCAAAGAGTCTTGTTATGCATGAAGAATCATGTATCAATCATTAATCGATAAATTTAAAATGTGATCACTCACCACCATTATAACTGAAATGTGATGAGCATGAGCACTGTAAAAATTCAATAAAGCCTCTTTAAACGTTTCTGCATAAATGATTTCCACTTAATGTGTTGCTTGTTGTCGGTTTAAACATGTATTGCTGCAGGTGTGTGAAACTAAATATATATATAGGATATAAATAAAATATATATCAGAAATATTCAGACTAGAAAGTCTAAATACAGAGTGGGAACAAACTAGGTTTCAAATAAAACTCATTTGGATTCTTACTTAAATTATCAACAAACTTGCATATTGAAACTTGACAGGGCGAATACGAATGAGCCTTTAATTCCACTGTATGTTCCTGAAAGAGTGTTGCCACTTCAAGTGTTGGGGAAAGTTACTTTAAAAGAGTAATGCATTACAATATTGTGTTACTCCCTAAAATGAAACTAATTGGATTACTTTTTTTATGGAAAGTCATTTCTAATAGTAATACTTTTGCGTTACTTCTCATCAGGGCTGGGCTTGCTTCTTTTTTTTAATAACAACAAAAAAAGGTTATTCTATTTTTGGCAAATGTAAAGGCCTTTTGTGCATAGGGGAAATGAGGAAATGCAAACTCAAACCTGTACAAAGGGCGCAACTCAGACAAGAATGTTCATCACTCTTCAACAATAAAAACATGTTAGTGACATTTATCTAAAGTCATTTTTGCTTAATTGTGTGGTTGGATTGGATTACTGAAGGTCAGCAAGAAAGACATTGGTTAATAAAGGGAGAATAAATACATAAAGTATACAGCGGGGAAATAAGTATTGAACACGTCATCATTTTTCTCAGTAAATATATTTCCAAAGGTGCTATTGACATGGGTTGTTACCAACATCTGGTGAAAATTTCAAGTAAGCCATACATACAAAGAAACAAACAAAAATAAGTTCAGAAATTAAGTTATGTGCACTGTAAAAAATTTCTAACCTCCCTAACTCAAAATGTTCTAGTGACTGATAACATCTACATTTTTCAATTGGGCCAAGTGAAATTCTGTAAATTATCAAATTAAATTTACAGATTTCCACTTGGGCCAATTGAAAAATTTAGATGTTATCAGTCACTAGAAAATTTTGAGTTAGGGAGGTTAGAATTTTTTTACAGTGTGTAATAATGTGAAATGACACAGGGAAAAAGTATTGAACACATGAAGAAAGGGAGGCGCAAAAAGGCATGAAAAGCCAAGACAACTGCTGAAAATGTACAGTAATTAAAAAGCAATCCAGCTTTTATTGGAAATAAATAACAGCTGGTTCAGTCCCAAATGATGGCCTACAAAAAGGTCTCATTGCCAAGGTGTCACACAAGACACATCTTATGATGGGTAAAAGCGAAGAGCTGTCTCAAGACCTTCGCAACCTAATTGTTGCAAAACATAATGATGGCATTGGTTATAGGCGCCGTTCTAAGCTTCTGGATGGTCCAGTGAGCACTTTTGGGGCCATAATACGGAAGTGGAAAGACAATGATTTCACCATAAATTTGCCTCGACCAGTGCTCCTCGCAAGATTTCTGACAGAGGAGTGAAAAGAATAATCAGAAGAGTTGTCCAAGAACCAACACCAAGTTGTATGGTGTTTTTAGGGTAATGTGCACTGCCATTTCTCCTCCAAATATGGTGTGTATTATGGCATCCAAACAGTTCAATTTTGCTCTCATGTGACCACACTATATTCTCCCAGTATTTCCCTGGCTTTTCCAAATGTTGTGCAGCAAACTTTAAATGAGCTTCAACATGCTTTTTTTTCAGTAATGGAGTCTTGCGTGGTGAGCGTGCATACAGGCCATGGCGGTGGAGTGCATTACTTACTGTTTTCTTTGAGACAACAGTACCTGCTATCTGCAGGTCTTTTTGAAGCTCTCCACAAGTGATCCTTGGCTCTTGGACAACTCTTCTGATTATTCTTTTCACTCCTCTATCAGAAATCTTGCGAGGAGCACTGGTCGAGGCAAATTTATGGTGAAATTATTGTCTTTCCACTTTTGTATTATGGCCCCAAAAGTGCTCACTGGACCATTCAGAAGCTTAGAACGGCGCCTATAACCAATGCCATCATTATGTTTTGCAACAATTAGGTTGCGAAGGTCTTGAGACAGCTCTTTGCTTTTACCCATCATGAGATGTGTCTTGTGTGACACCTTGGCAATGAGACCTTTTTGTAGGCCATCATTTGGAACTGAACCAGCTGTTATTAATTTCCACTGACATAACCGCTGGATTGCTTTTTAATTACTGTCAGTTGTCTTGGCTTTCCATGCCTTTTTGCGCCTCCCTTTCTTCATGTGTTCAATACTTTTTCCCTGTGTCATTTCACATTATTACACATAACTTAATTTCTGAACTTATTTTTGTTTGTTTCTTTGTATGTATGGCTTACTTGGGTTGTTACCAACATCTGGTGAAAATGTCATGTCAATAGCACCTTTGGAAATATATTTACTGAGAAAAATGATGACGTGTTCAATACTTATTTCCCCCGCTGTATTTGTGTTAAGATATTTAATTAGCGCAGGTTTGCGTAATTTTGAACATTCGTTTGCATTTCACCGTTTTTATTCATTTTGATGAATACTGAATCTGTTTTTGTGTAAGTAAGATGAGTAAATGCTTGCTCACATTTAGTCTAGAACTACAATAACCATCATGTTTCCACACAACACCTCTTTACTTACTCACGATTTCTCTCAACATGTGGACAGGAGAGCTGTAAGTCAATAAATGGGAAATCAAAGTAACTTAGGCCGATTTGAAATGTAAGTTTTGTTGTAAATTTAAAAGTAATTTGTTACAAATTTAAAAGTAATTTGTTACTTTACTAGTTACTTGGAAAAAGTAATCTGATTACATAACTTGGATTACTTGTAATGCACAACGCCCAACAGTGGCCACTACAAGACCTGCTGTAATTTATGCTGTTTGGTGTGTTTAGTGTCAGGACTAACGTGGAGCCATTGTTGCGATCCCCTAATAAATATCTGCAGGGGTGACTGTGGTTGCCCCAGCCCCGGTAACTGAGGGAATGTCTGTCTGAGACGAAACATTCAAGAGAGGTGAAAAGTTCAAAGAGGAAAGTCAGTTACTGTACGAGAAGCATTTCCATAGAAATGTCCAGTTGTTCCCTCTTCAATTCCTTCTCATTTTTTGTTAGTCAATCTCTTCTTTTTATCGTTGCGGCTTGGTTTCGTTCTCTCAGGTTTGGAAACATTAAACAGCGGATTCATGTCTTCAGTGTAATGAGGAAGGAGCGAACAGCAGAATCCTAATGTTTTCACTGACTGATCATCAGCCAAGACAAAGCCACAACCAGACTCTGAGACTGCACTAATCTGCCAAACTATGTTTAAGCGCATTTATGTTTGTTTATGTGTGTGCATGTCGATTGTGATTCGCACTGTGTATAATAATCTGAGGGATACATATGTAAATGATATGGGAATCATACCTAACACAACAAATAGCAAGTCCAGTGTACAGTGAAAATCTTGCCAAAAAAATCCAGCCAGGTGCTCCGCTTAGAAGACAAGAGACATTTGTTGTGCTTCAAACGCTGCAGTGTTTTTAACAACTAAATGTTTGTTAAATTAAGCGAAAACTCATTTAACAACAAAACTAATATACAACAATATAATGAATGACCATAAAATATCTAAATCTAAAAATAGAATAAAAACAATTGTAGTAAAAAAAAAAAAAAAAAAAAAAAAAAAAGGATCTCTATTTAATTATATAATGATTATAATGCCAGTGATAATATATATATATATATATATATATATATATATATATATATATATATGTATATATAGTAAAATGTTTATAACCTGGCATGAAAATGCCACTAGATATCAAGATGGTGAGAAAGGTGTTCATGTTAAACATATGAAATGTTTTTGGTATCATTGCGCATCAACTTTGGCAGCCCTAAAATACTGAAACTAAATACTGAGAGTTCTTGAAAGGGCAAATAAAATAAATAAAAACCATGTAATTCTTAAGAGTATGAAAAAACTGACAAAAGAACTTGTCATTCTAAACAACTCAAAGGTGTCATTGCCTGGCATTAAGATAATAAAAGTAAAAACTAATTCTGATGAATTCTAAAGAAATGCATTCTTTCTCGGTCACAACTGGTCTAACAACATCCGCAAGATTGACTTTCAAGAGGAACACCGTGACTAACAAATGAAGCCTTAAAAAAATGCAGTGAACAAAAAAAAAAAAAAAAATGCAGTGAAGAAATAGACTTTGCATAAGTCACTTCTTTACGTGGGCCTCATTCCCGTCTGAACATAATGTTTCTCTTCGCTGAACTGAGAGACGAGGGGGAGCAATCGCTATAAATTCAGTCACTCCTTCCTTGATTCCACAATGGCGTGTATTCACAGAGAAAAGCAGTTAGTGCTGTGACTGGCTTAGACTGACTCCAAATAGACAAAGACTGATGCTGAGAAACACACTGTTAGCAAGAATCACGGGCAAACACACAATAGGTATTAGAGAACACTGAAAATGATAATATATACTGTATATTCAAGACTAAAAACAAGCATACAAGTTGGTTTTATGCATATTATTTTATTGGAAAATATACACTGGACTTTGCACTGCAAGTCTCATGTCAAGTTACATAATCATATACTGTGTATCTAACCTATTGGTTTGTATTCTTTTGCTTATCCCAGGGTTCTCAACTAGACTTACTGTGACATTTCTGAGACATTTGGTACAATACTGATTCTTAGCTGCCTAAACAAGAACTAGCAGCTTTTTAAGATCATATTTGAGCCATTCAACTCTTTTGAGGAGGCCAAAATACTTTCAAAATAATATAAAAGGAGGACAATTGGTCCTGCGATCAGTGTTGGTGTGCCCGTATGATGAACACCTGTCACTCAAACCCTGAGCTAAACAAAGTCGTCAAGCTGAATGGAATTTTGCCCCTGGCATCGAGATGCCCTTTTACTTGATTAACGCCCCATAATACATTTTCAAAGAAAGCTTGGCACCTTTTCATACACTTTTCTCAGTTCATCACAAACATTCCAAGTCCCATGTGCTTACTTTCCAAGTATAACACTTTCCTGCATTCTGAAATACACTACTAGCCAGTGATATATTCAATATATTCTATATATATATATACATACAGACCCTTTCCAAAAAATTAGAATATCATGGAAAAGTTTATTTCTTTCCATAATTCCATTCAAAACGTTAAACTTCCATAGATTATAGATTCAGGGCCCACAACTTAAACAATTTCAAGTATTTAGTTGTTTATTTGTACATAATTTGGGCTTCCAGCTCATAAAACCCACGAAACAGGATTTCAAAAAATTTGAACATTACATGAAATCACACAGTAATTACACAGTGATACCATGGTCATTGAACCAGGTTTTGGTTATTTTGGCAGTGTGGGCAGGTGCAAATCCTGCTGGAAAATGAAGTCAGCATCTCCATAAAGCTTGTCTGCTGAAGGAAGCATGCTCTGAAAATGTCCTGGTAGACGGCTGCGTTGAGTGGACAGCACAGTGGACCAACACCAGCCGATGACCAACACAGACTGTGGAAACTTCACACTGGACTTCAAGCATCTTGGATTGTGTGCCTCTCCATTCTTCCTCCAGACTCTGGGACCTTGGTTTCCAAATGAGATGCAAAATTTGCTCTCATCAGAAAAGAGGACTTTAGTCAAATCCAGAGTCAACGCAGCCGTCTACCAGGACATTTTCAGAGCACTTCATGCTTCCTTCATTTTCCAGCAGGATTTGCACCTGCCCACACTGCCAAGATAACCAAAACCTGGTTCAATGACCATGGTATCACTGTGTAATTACTGTGTGATTTCATGTAATGTTCAAATTTTTTGAAATCCTGTTTTCGTGGGTTTTATGAGCTGGAAGCCAAATTATGTACAAATAAACAACTAAATAGGCTAGGCAAGGCAAGGCAAGTTTATTTTATTTTATAGGCAACAAATACTTGAAATTTTTTAAGATGTGGGCCCTGAATCTATAATCTATGGAAGCTTAACGTTTTGAATGGAATTATGGAAATAAATGAACTTTTCCATGATATTAAATTTTTTTGGAAAGAGTCTGTATATATATATATATATATATATATATAACATTTTTAAATAAGTCCTCTATGCTCACCAAGGCTGCATTTATCTGATCGAAAATAAAGTAAAAAAACGTAATATTATGCCAAATTTTTATTATGGCAATTTTACTATATTTTAAAATGTAATTTATTCCTGTGATTGACAAAGCTGAATTTTCAGCATCAAGACTCAGAAATCAGTCTAATATGATGATTTACTGCTCTAGAAACATTACTTGTCATTATCAATGATGAAAACAGTGTGGAAACCATGATAATATTTTCAGCATTTATATGAAATAGAAACCATTTGTAACATTATAAATGTCTTTACTGTCACTTTTGATCAATTTAACGCATCCTTGCTGAGAAAAGTATTAACATTTTACAAAAATCTTACTGACCCCAAACTTTGAAAGTTAGTGTACATCAACCTTTAAACCATTCTTTTTTTTTCTTAACATAAAAAAAAAAAAATCTTTCTTTTACACCCGTCTTATTTTTCTTTCCAACACTGCAACTCTGAATACATAAAGGTAAGTGCATCTCTGTGCAAGTCATTCCTAAGTGGCAGCAAATGTGAAATTTTGTGTATACATGTATTTCTGAGAATGATTCAAGGCACTGGTCACTTCCTGTAACAACCTGCATTCAAATCCTGTCTGCATGAGATTCTCTCCAATATCCTCAGGGAAAAAGCAGACGGATAAACAGAAATAGACACACAATAAACGAGAGTACAGAGGACTTGTGACTTGCACAGATCAGGTGCGGCATAAATCGCCAGAGCTCAATTTCCAGCCAGAAATAAACATGTAAAATCATGTTGTAGTCTCTGCAAAACCAGCTGCTTTTACAATTCTTGTTTCTAACTCATCTTCTGTTCCTATTAGCACAACTCGGTTCAGACAGAGTCACTATATAAAAATAGATTTATACATAAACATATATACTCGTATATAAAAATGGCTGAACAATGGGATATAAATAAAAGTGAAAAAGGCTTCACATTCTGTGTAACAAACGAACAATTTGGTAAATTCAACATTCATTTAATAAAAGTGCATCTGATATACTGCCATACGACACTTAAGGCACTTTCTTAATACGTTTTCTTTGGCTGGGCTGGAGAGAAAACTAATATACATCCTAATGTGCTCTCAATAGCTCACCACACCCTAAATAACCCATAAAACGCCTTACGAGATTCCCAATTTGACATCGCATCACTATGGGAAGACTATTAGTGAGATTAGCTGCATCTTAAAGACTGTACTGCTGCTCTCTACAGGACACCATAAGGCACTACGGTATTACGCTTTGTCCAAAGAACCTCTTCACTGTAACCTCATGCCCTGACCCTCAAGTCAAAAAAGAGAGTAAGCTGCTTTCTGTAACAGACTAAACGCTACTTACAAACGACAAATCAAGGAAGTGCAATTCTATAAAGATTAATCAAAATATAAGATTAACCGCAAATTCAAAGCGTTCGAGACTGAGGTGCGCAAGACCCTCATTTGTCGAAGGCAGAAACAAACCGAGACACAATTGTTACGCTTCCTTTAACACTAAGTGCCTGTAGTCAACAACAGGCGCACATGGAGATCCAAGGAAACTGGCACGTAAAGCTTTGGCTTCACAACTCTGCTGTGGACTGTATGAAACATTCATTACTAGGAGACATTCTTGATGTCTGAAAACCTCATTCAAGGAGATTCAGCCCCTGTTGGCTTCAGAAGGCACATTTGGCAGTTGTTGTAATAAGTTCTGTACTAAGTAAAGCTGTAAACAGCTCAAACAGTATCACGATTGTTTCATCTGCTCTTACACCATCAACCTGTTTATTCCTGAACTAAAGAGTGTATGCAGCACGAAAGTCCTGTAGCGCCCCCTGCTGTCACAGAGACACCACATTTTAGCAAACTGATAGAGAATAAACCAGTTTTGTGACCTAATCCAGGCAACAGCTGATTGGGTGCTGGCAGGTCACATGCTCTGGAAACATAGATTGCCTTTGAAACTGAGTTGATCACACTCTTAGACGTTTTTGAACAGGGAAACTAACAAGCTGAAGCAGTTGGATGGACAGTGGGCCTCCTCAGCACAAGATCTGTGAGAAGGGATGTCTGAGCAGCTCCTCCGCACTCGGCCGGTATTTGGCCTCCACGAAGATGCAGCGTAGGAAGTCCCGCGTGTGCTCGGAGATGTGGGAGGGCAGCTGGGGATTGGTGGGCTGAGTGGCGATCTTAAATATGGCCGCCATGGCCTCATATTCAGCCCAAGGGGGCTTTTCTGTCAACATCTCCACCACAGTGCAGCCAAGACTCCTGTTCAAACAACATACAGTTTAAGATTAATGACCCGTTAGGTCACATGATATTTTTTATTTTACACGCCACATGTTTTCAAGTGCCGTCTGTTAATTTTTCAGTAAAGTTATAGATTCCAGATGTTTCAGATTCTCAGATCTCATACATTTTGATTGATTTTTGGCAATTATCTTTTTAATTTTGCTTCAAGGTAATTTATTAATCTTTTTATGGATGTTTATAGACATTTTGTAATTGCAAAATAAGATGAAAAAAATACTGATCAAGAATGTTTTTTTTTTTTTTTTAATAGTGTTATAAGCTAGTGGCCTACATGGAGACCCAGACAACCACAAACTTTCCGAGCTGACTTTCAGCCAATCATAATGCTCCCCTGACCTGAAGGGAGACGGTCCAATCAGTTTATGTCGGGGAATCCCTGAGCAGCAACTAAGCCACTCCCCACTGAACGAGAATATGTGCAGTTAGGTTTAAAAACAGGCCTGTTCTTTTTCTCCAATTTTAAAAAGCTTATCTCTGACATGTTAAAAATAGGTTCTTAATATTTAGAGAATGTTTTTTTTTTTTTTTTTACTCTCTGCAACACAGATCACAATCATGTCTGTTTAATAAACAATTTACAGTAAAAATTGACAAGATGAGCTCATCTAAATGGTGCAAATTTGTTGCCGTTTACATTACTGCAAGCACTTCCATAAATCCCAGCTGCTTTTCTCACTCTAGTAAAAATATGCAGCTGTAAGGTTCCCATGATTGAAGATGGAAAATGCTGTTCCAAAGCATATGCACGTGCTTCTCTCAATCTCAAAATCTCTATGTCTTTATTTTTCTTTATTTTGTCTAAAATGTATTTTTCTTAGTTTTTATTAAAAACAATTATTTACAAACAAAAAAACCTGCTCTCACCAAACGTCTGCCTTCCGGCCGTACCCCTCTCCGCTGATAACCTCTGGGCTCATCCAGTACGGTGTTCCGGTAACAGAACGGACCCCAGTGCTGGACATGCAGATGGTCTGAAGCCGCTTACTGGCGCCAAAATCTCCCAGCTTCACATTGCCGGCTGAATCTCGCAGGATGTTGGCACCTGAGGATGTGACCCCGGAGAAAGATAGATATTAGATATTTTATAAATTGGCTATATTCAGGGTTTGTAATGAAATTTCACACTCACCGGGCAATTTGGCTACAAAACTTTTAAGTAACCGGCCATTCATTAATTAAAAAAAATAAACCAGATTAACTACGTCACAGCTTGTATATATTATAAAATTTGGATTTCTTATTCAAACAAAATCGTCCAGCCATCTCCTCCCTTCCTCTTTCATCCTCATCACCAAAACATGTGTTTTAGGTGGACAGATCAATACAGTACAAAGAACATCAAAACAAATGTAGGATGTTGGAAATTAACGATGTCTTTTCTGTTAACCAAATGCTTTTTAATCTTAGCTATTGCTTCAATGCAAATGAACAAGAGCGCCATTATTTGTTGCATAGTGACGTGCATAGTCAAGTAAGCCAGATATGTGCAGATTCTGTGCAATACGTTGTATTTAATATATCATGATGACTCACGAGGCGAGTATTTGCGCAGATTTGGCTTACACGAAATTCCCCAGCAAAGAGAGTAAACATAATAAGTAACATGTCGAATTGGCTAGTGTTTTGACAGCGTTACGCCACAGTTGATTTTTACCCGCATTTAGCAGGTTGGTGGATGTTAATTTCAAACCCTGGCTATATAATAGTACTTGTATACAAGCTGTACTATGTGATCTAAAAGTATTTGAATATGAAAACACACTTTTTACTCAGAATACTCACTATTCAAATATTACAAATTCTCTACAGAATAAATTTCCCATTTGGTCAGCAGTGCGAATTTACAAACAAATTGAACTTTGACATAGTACACTTGTTTCAAATAACTAATTGTTACAACAACAACAAAAAAGTGATTGTTTTTGACTATGTGAGGTCTAATGCCAGGCTGTACCTTTGATGTCCCTGTGGACGATCATGTTGCTGTGCAGGTAGGACATGCCCTCCAGAATCTGTCTCGTATACTTGCGCGTCACATTCTCTGTCAAGGCCCCATAGGCCTTTAGCTGGTCTTTGACTGAACCCTGAGGGGTCAAAAACCACAGCACCAGTGAATCACACTGAACTCTACACCACAACCACAGTATTGCTAACCAACAGGTGTGTGATGATGACACATTACAAACCTTAAGATAAAAATAAATAAAATAGCATTAGAGCGACAATGAAAATGTAAATAAAAATTGTGTCATTAATTACTCATTCCAAACCTGTACGCGTGTTTTTTTGTTTTGTTTTTTTTTTACCACTGGAACACTAAAGTAGTAGTTTCCATAGATGTAGTTTGTCATTTTATATTTGATTTGTGAGTTGCAGCAGAGGTACATAAGCCTCAATAAATAAGCCTCAGATCAATGAACAATACGTTTGGTTCGTTTCTCACAAAATGCCATCATATGGCTTCAGAAAATGTACTGTATATAATGATCTAAAAACGCATATATGAAACCGTAGTGTAAATGTAAATATACACTACCAGTAGAGTTTGGGGTCAGTAACATTAGTGCAGAAGTCATGTGGACTCCTTTTTTGTTGTTATTTTTGGAGCATGACACCCTGTGATCTGTCATTTTATTTAAAAAAAAATTCTTTCCATGAGTTCCATGGAAAAAATAACAGCACACAGGTTTGGAACGACATGAGGCAAATGGAATTACAGAATTTTACTTTTTTGCTATCTTTTCCCTTAACAAGTCAAATCATTGTTGCTTTCCCAATACTTGATGACTCTTTCAAACTCACCCCAGGCATATACTCCATGAAAATAGTGAGGGTCTTCTCACTGTGGTCTCTAAGGCAACCGTAGTACTGGACGATTCGTTCATGGTGCAGGTTCTTCAACAGCTGTATCTCACACTCTAAAGCGCTCACCTCCTGCAGAAAGGGGGGCAAGAGTCATGACACGACCACAGCTGAGCTGAGCCGAGCGGCTGTGACCAGAGGAAGCATGAGTGAGATGACTGAGCATATAGGTGGAAGATCAACTGAAAAAAATATAAAACCACAACACACTAAAGCCAAACAGTGGATAGGAAAGCACAAACATAATGGTAGCATTTAGTTTTTGATTGTGTAAGCGAGCATATGTGTGTTTGTGTCCAGTGAGGACATGATCAATGAGCAATGTGTTGTTAGACTACCCCACTTCCCCTCGACTCAAAACCCCCCTCCGCCCAACACACACAGATACAGGAAGCGACAGTGCATGTTTTTGCAATGGCAGACAGGAAAGGGTTTAAAGAGTGGGGGAAAAGTTTGAGAAATATAGACATAAATCAAGAGAAAATAAAAAAATATGCTGATAATCTCAAAGAGAAACAAACAAAAAGAGAAAGAGAAAAAGGCTAAATGAAATAAAATAAATATGTGTAGTGTACCTTACTGGTCTCTGGACTGGCAGGATCAAAATGAACCTGTTTTGCTGCAAGTTCTCTGCCTGTGTCCACATCATAGCACAGATAAACCCTTCCAAAAGCACCCTGGCCCAGCAACTTCCCCCTACGCCACGTCACTGGAGCTGAAGGAGCTGCACATGACGCATATAATGATACAACAATGATGAATGAAACCAATAAACTGACAATTTCACACAAATACATACATCTTAAATACATCAAAGCAGCTGACAAATGCTTATAAACACTACTATAATGTACAACATCATAATCTATATCACACTCACACTTATGAGGGACTGGGCGGTCCTGTGGGCGGAGTCTGGCCTGAGTATCCACCAGCTGCCAGCTCCCCAAACTCTCCTCACTGCCGTTCAGCGATCGCCGTGATGGCACCAATGTGAACAAGTTTCCATGGGGACGACGGATCCGCGGAAACGTCCGGCGACCTGAGGAGCAGCATTATTTGTTTAAAATATGACATGGGAGGACCTGGAGTGTGCGAGTACACTCAAATTTATGAAAGCCCTGAGGATATCGCACCTTCACTGTGGTCTTTATGATGCAGGGACACATGATACCTTCGAGGGTACGTCCCTCCCTTACCCACAATCTTATCATTTGCATGGTTTTCCCGGTCTAAAAGAGGAGAATGGGAAGAGGAGAACGGACAATTGGGTCAATGGAAGAGCAGATTTGTAAAACTTTATCAACTGATTTACTGATTGAAGCAGCAGCATCTTTATTGAAACACACCAGCACAGTCCTGTCGGTTGTCAGTGTAACTCTTAACCCTGTGTGTACGAGGTTTCCTGAGTGAGGGGCTACGAAACAAGAGACACCAATCAATGCAAAAATAATAGTTAAAGGTGTTTACTATCACAGTATCATTCAAATACATTTCCGATTGTATCTGTGTCCTCACCTGTCAGAGTTGCTGTCCAGTGACTGACAGCTGCCGGACACTGAGTTTTCTGCACTGCTCCAAGGATCCAGCACCTTCAAATACAGGTGAATTATAAGTTAATTGGACTCAGATGGCAAACTAGATGATTAGGTGACATTATGTCATTTCTGCAGTGGTATATTTACTTGAATTCTCTCACAGAGCTTCTATGACAATTGCAGAATGTGGCATTTATATGGGAACATCGCAAGGTAACCCTGACACCTTTTCTATACAGTATTTGAAATCTATGCTGTATATGTTGTTCTTTTTCAACACATACTGGCTGCAAAAATATACAAGTTACCAATGTATATATGATTACAGTACAGTAATTGCAAAAGTTAGCATGTTACCAAATTACAAATTCCCATTATTTGTGTAATATAGAAACTGACACGGCATATGGAGGATATACAGTGAGGAAAATAAGTATTTGAACACCCTGCTATTTTGCAAGTTCTCCCACTTGGAAATCATGGAGGGGTCTGAAATTGTCATCGTAGGTGCATGTCCACTGTGAGAGACATAATCTAAAAAAAAAATCCAGAAATCACAATATATGATTTTTTAACTATTTATTTGTATGATACAGCTGCAAATAAGTATTTGCAGATTAACCTCTCCCGACCGGCAATCGGATGGTCGGATGAATTTCTGGCATGTTAGAAATTTTGGTCGCTCCTCGTGACTATATCGCGCAGTTGAAGCAGAGATACGAACCGATTGCCCTAAACTCAAGTGTTTTTCCCTCACTGCGCCTGCGCGAAAACAGAAGTTTAACCATTTCATCTGCAGCAAAAAAAAAAGAAAAAAAAAGAGGGAAATCTTTAAGTTCTGTAGTTCAAACTATGTACAAATTACTGTTGCTTACCTCCAGTTCGTGTTGCAAAATGGATTAACCATTACCCTCTTCTTCCAAGCCACCTGTGATGTACACTTTGCCTCTTTTATTAATTTGTTAAACAATGTTTTTGAAATAAAGCTGTTTTTAATTTTCATTGATGAATTATTGCAGTGTTCGGACATATTATAGACGGTTAATAATTAATTATATGCCTATAATTCATTGTAATCGACCTAAATGTTTTAGACAATTTTCAATGAGGAGGAGTAAGCTTCTGTGTGATATTTTATTATCCTCACAGCGCGTTGGTTTTGCGGTGATGCGCTATGAAATTATTGCGTGGCAATTTAACAGCCTATCACTTTAATAATAAAAGTAGCCTTCCCTAATAATAATAATAATAATAATAATAATAATAATAATATACAATAATACTAATAATAATTTAATACATAAATTGGAAATGCTAAATCATCTTGATATTGATAGCTGATGCTTGTTTTGACAATATCTCTGGATACATGATATCGTCTATAGGCGCAACCCGGCACGAGGGTTTATCGCGCTGATTCGCGCATATTTCACACGTATAGTGTGAGCAGTGAAGTCACGGCTCGACGTTCGGACCGTATAGTGTGAGCACAGAAATCCTGAGCTTTGGCTTTACATCGCATGCGATCTACTCGTTCAGTGTGAGTAGGTACCTTGCTGAAATCGCACAGACATCGCACAGTGTATGCCCGCCTTTAGTTGTCCATGGATTTGGTCATATTTGGCGTTTAAAATGGAAAAGTTTTTAGACATGGAAAATCGATTTTACAATCGATTCAATGAACACTTTGAACACAATTTTTTTTTCCACAAAAGTGACAGCCCTAACATACACACATATGTGTAAATATTTCAAATAAATGCTGTTCTTCTGAACTTTATATTCATCAAAGAATCCTAAAAAATTTTTTTTCTACAACTGTTTTTAAACTTGGTATTAATACAAAATGTTTCTTGCGCATCAAATCATCATATTAGAATGATTTCTGAAGGATCATGTGACACTGAAGACTGGAGTAATGATGCTGAAGTCAATTTAAATTATAATAATGTTTCTCAATATTACTGTCCAAACGACTCCAAACGTTTGAATGGTAGTGTATATTAAAAATTATTTATATATTAAATTAATTCTGTATAATTCTTTAAATATAAAAATGATCACAAGCACTAAACCTGTTATAGTTTTAAAGCGCCTCATATACATATTTGCGCACGTATCCTTGAACTCACACACTGGTCACTGGTTTCAGGTATGAACTCCCCCTCGCTATTGATGCTGGTGTAAGATCCCTGACGTGCGATTCGCTGTTGCCGCTCAGGAACGTAACCAGGGGGCGGAGAACTTCGCCCAGTATTCTGAGAGCCTGGGTAATGACAAGACAAAAGACATAAAATGTTCAAACTAATAATTTAACAACTGCAAGAAGTCTTACCGTTAAAGTGGCAAACATATATCTCAGTTGGACTGTAAATGCTGTGATGTGAGATCGAGGGTGCATACATGCAACTATTTGTATTCACATCATGTTTAATTCACTGTTGTATTTTGGTTTCCTTTCAGTCAGTACAGTGATTTCGTGAGAGGGCAAAAACTACCATAATAATCTGAAAATCGACACCTTACAATTCATACACGTTAATATTTATATTTTGATTTATATTTGCAAACGGTCATTAATGCCACTGTCAAATAAAGCATCTGTATAACTTTATTTCAGCTATGGCCTTCCTGTTAGACTTACATGCTCATACAGGTTGCATGATGTAATGAGACAGTAGATTATTTCGAGCTCAAAGAAAATCCGAAATAAAAAAGTCCCATGCTACATGATACACTGTGACAAGGGCATGATCTAAAGTCAAAACAGCTGAGTCATGAGACTGAAGGAAAGTATAAACAAATGTCTTTTTCTTCCAGTTACAGAGCCTCAAAGAGCTCACGCTTTTCTCCAGACGCCCTCACAAGCTGTAACAACCTCCCCTCCCCCCTAAAATACACACTCTCTCTACAACAGGCCATTGGCCCACCATGCTAATAATGTCTCGCAATCTGATTGGCTGGGATCCAGCAAGCCATTGTGGAGCAGCCAGTGATGGTGGACAGGAAAAGGAAGAGGACCCACTGCTCACAGAGGAAGTCAGAGAAACAACAGAGAGAGAGAGAGAGAGAGAGAGAGAGAGAGAGAGAGAGAGAGAGAGAGAGAGAGAGAGAGAGAGAGAGAGAGAGAGAGAGAGAGAGAAAATGAAAGAGAATGAGAGAAAAAAAAGACCAGAGCAAGAAGATTGATAAGAAAGGCAAAGTGATTTTTCAGTGTGTGAACTCACTGGTGGAGTGGTGGCGTCCTCTGGGTTCTGAGGACTGGTAGGCAGTGCTGACATCACCAGTGGACTGAGAAGTTTTGATGCGAACCTGCTTACTGACTGTGTGATGAGATGGAGAGGCCTGCACACACGCGCACACACACACACACACACACACACACATTAAGCATTTAGAAAAAAAATTGTGTGTAGAAACAACATATTATGGGATTCTTACGTGTACTAATTGAGCTCTTTCTAGTGAGCAGAGATTTAATAATCTGCTCTACACCATTTGTCTTCTTTCCAAATTGAACTGGTTGATATTAACATATATTAATTGTAAGTCTCACATTGCTTTGTTCCTGTGTCAGCAGCATGATCTTGATGCTCTTCATGTTTGAGCTGCGGTCCAGCAGATCAATGGCTTTATCCAAGTCGCCCTGATCACGCAGGGGAATGGACAGCTGTGTGTACAAACAAATGCACAAATAGTAGAGCTGCCTGATTGATAAAAGGTGCACTCAGTATTTTTCCGTTGCTTAAACATTTCAGAATAAGAAATAATCTTTTGGGGGGAAAAAAAGTTTAAAACGTATTAACTGATGCTATCATCAGTTTTCTGTCTAAACGCTGCAGTGTGGTCCTATTCAGGAGCAAATAACTCCTAGTTGCAGATGCTTTGAATGAGTCATTCAAAAGACTTACAAGAGTTACAGTGAATCAGTCTGATGAATCCTTTATACAAAATAATACACAAAATTCACTCAATCTACCCAAGAAATAGGACTAAAATAGTGGACATTAAATTACTGAGTATTTTTGCAAAGTGACCAGACATAAGCGAGTGTCAGTGAGTGCATTTGAATGTGAATCAATACCTCATTATTCATATAATGCAGGTCTAACTGCTGACCGAAGAATGTTTTGACTTTCTGCTGGACTTCCTCAAACTGCACAGGCCGCCCAAACATCAGAATCCTACACAAACATATATAAACACATACACACAGAGGGGGGGACATCAAACAGGAAGCTGAGATTTCTTTAGATGTGTAATCCGAGGCGGCAAGTCAAGTCAAACACACAGTCGGATCTGCAGAGTGCACACATTCCTGCGAGCACACCTAGCATAGCTGTGGTCTGTCCTGGCAGCCACAGACAAACCACAGTCCTTTCCCTTTCCACTGCGTTACCAGTCTGAGAGCTGAGAGAGAGCATGCATGTGTGTAATCTCTCAAAATCAAAACCCCAGTGTATTTGATCCCTACTTTTATTTTAACACATACATGCATGCACATTCAAGTAGAAAAGAAACTTAAATTCACCTTCTTTCACCACAGAACTCAAACTTAATCCTGACATCCTCCTGAAGAGAACGAAAAAGAGGTGAGGTCACATCAGGGTCATATAGGATTAGGAGTCACAAGGTCACTGTTTCTACTGTATGTATGTGTATTACCATTCTGTTGGAAGAGTTGGCAGTGTTGACAGGTTTCGGTTTCGCCGTGTCGTGATTTGACGCCGGCTGGCGCCTGGTCATCTGCAGGGCCACCAGATCCTTCATAATTGAATGGAGAGCCTGTCTCTCATCTGGGGAGAAAGACAGAGATACTAATAACCTGATCATTATTTTCATGTTATTGCAAAGACTTTAGATAGACAAAGACAGCACACCCATATTAAAAAACAAACATTTATGGGACAGATCATATTTTCATATTAATTTTGAGATTTGCTAAGGATTACATTTAACAGTGTTAATTACTTTTAATTAAAGATTTACTTTAAGTGAGTCTTAGATGAAGGCAAATTTTATCTAAATGTAAAAATAGGGGTAGGGCTGCACGATTAATCGCAATATACATGAAATTGCGCTTAAACCGTTATGGCTTATTGCGATTATGAAATCGCTTGTCATTGATGTACGGCTCTGTAAACGCTGCTCCATCTGAAAGCACTGTGAGTTTGAGTCACTTATACCGTGCATTTGAAAAAGCAACACGCGTCAAACATCTTTCCAAGCATTTATGAACCACTTGTCCAATAAAAGACAACATTTAATAACATGCTTTTACTCCAAACTCACTTCATAACGACAGTTGAGCTCCTCCTTCTGTGAGATGATGTGGCTTCTTACACAAAATAAGGAAGTCGTGTGTTTATTAGTCATGTTTAATCAATCAAAGCGTTTCAATCTTCTGTTTATTCAGCTATAGCGATAGGGATTTCCTGGAATGATGTGTTATCGTACTTCTACGGCGGGGCATATTTGGCGTGTCTGCCTGAGACGCCCTCTGGTGTTCAGATGGAGCGGCATTTACTACCGATCAGACGTGCTGCACTGACAAACTGCACATGAAATAGTCGCGTGCGGTTTCATTGCGATTAATCGTGCAGCCCTAAATAGTGAAAATTATTATAAAATATTATCAGTCAATAAAGTAAAAAACCATACCAACTGAGTTATAACCGATATGATATGCAGTGTTTCCCATTCATTTCCTAGACTCTGGCAGCCCACCACGGTCTAATCGGTCCCGCCACAGTTTCATTAAGATTTTTTTTTTACTATTCTCTTAATAACATAAAAGGTCACTAACATTGCACCACTGCTTTGACAAAGTATCCACCAAACAAACTAAAATCAAAAGTGAAATCAATTTGTGGCTGACCCTTAACTGCGGTCAATCACTGTAATGAGTGTCCTTGAGTGGCTGAATACTTTACTTTAAACCAAACGAGATTATGTTGCAGAAACTATAAACTTGCTATACTGTTACAACACAGGTGCAAAAGAACTGAGAAGATGTTCTGCTATCCTTTGTGAATAAACACTCACAGTCAGACGACTAGACCTGCGTCAATGCAGAGAGGTCTGAGAGAGGGAGATGACCGTGTTTTTGAGATCTCTGTTCTCATGTTTGATGTAAGAATGAGCTGAGTCTTGGCTAAGCTCACTCAGGGAAAATATTCGCAGAGTGTGTTCTTTGGATGGACTTCACACACCTCCTGAGAGGGAGAGAAACAGAGAAGCCTCGTCTACCCACTAATACTGGGAAACCTGTGTTAGAACATGGCAGATCAACCCAAGCAACAGACTCAACCACTCAACTGTTGAATATCTGTGTGTTCATGTGACCAGTGAGAACATAAACATCACTGTCTGTCTCCATGTTTCCCTCGGTCTCTATTTAAACATCTCCCAACATCCTTTTAATTCCAGACGTCAGTTGTTTCCAGATCAACAGCAACTTGTCTGTCATTTAGGAAGGCCCTGATGATATACTCACAGCAAATTTACTTAGAGGTAAAGAGAAGTTTGAAAAACCTTTTCAGCGGTATAGTGTTAGCGAACATTCCAACGCCATTCAATTAGATGAATATGTGCTTCACACTTTCCTCTCAACAACAAAATAAACAACAAAAATGAGAGGTGAGAAATCAGCTATTTATATAGTACTTTGTACAATTGATTGCTCTGAGCAAGCAGCTTTACAGTATTAAAAATGATAAAGTGTCGCTTTCAATTAGAAGTACTTGTACAAGAACTTTTACAACTTGCCATACACTAATATATACATACATAATTTACAAAGTAAGTTTGGGGTCAGTAAGATTTTTTTTCAAGAACTTAATACTTTTATTTATTTAATCACATAAACAGTGCACCACAGTTTCCACAAAAATATTAAGCAACAACTGTGTTGAGCTCCAAATCTTCATATTTTAATGATTTCTGAGGGATCATGTTACACTGAAAAGTAATGATGCTGAAAATTCAGCTTTCCTTCACAGGAATAAATGACATTTTAAAATACATTAAAATAGAAAACAGTTCTTTTAATCTTAATATTTGACAATATGAATGTTTCTACTGTATTTCTGACTAAAATGCAATGTTGATGAAAATAGGATGGAGACTTTCAAAAACACTGTTCAAAAGTTTGGGGTCAGTAAGATTTTGTGTCAGTAACACTTCAATGAGTGAGGCACTTGAAGCTTTATTTTTTTACTTTATCTTTGGTTGAAATGAGCCTAATATTGTATATTTTTAATTTTCTCTATTGTTTGAGCTCAAGCAATAATTGAAGACCTGTTGAGGATCCCTGATATATGATAAAAAAAAAAAACATGAGGACTCACTCATTTTGTCGGTATGAATGTGTGTGCTATTGATTGAAGTTCAGGTTTGAAGGTCCTCACACACCCTTTCCTCTAGTGTCACCCATCAATGGCCTAGAAATGGAACAATATTCAGGTTATACAGAAACTCCTGATAAAATGAGTCATCAGCTGTAACTTAACTACCTACCAAAACAAATGAGCCAAACAATGATATCAGTCAACAGCACAACAACAACACCTCTGACAATTACAAATGTTGATGGACATACACTTGTTAATGCTGATGGTGAGGAATAACAGTTGCAACATCTCAATGTAGGCTACATCAAACTGAGTAGCGCATCACTGAGAAAGGTCCTGCTCAAGTAGTCCTTGCGATGGAGGTTCAGGTTGGATAACTAGCTCTTCCAATGTTTCATCATCGGACTCGCGATCAGATTGATACGGTAAAATCGAACCCATAGTTACGGTCTTTACAGTGTGTACATTCGCTGAGCTGTAGGAAGCCTACAGAGTTGAAATTCAGTTATGGTAAATGCAGTTTCGGTTCCAATATGTGCTGTAAGCAGTAGACCAATCACAACAGACTGAGCCATCTGGCCAATCAGAGCAAAATAGGCTCACAGAAAGAAGGGATTTAGAAAGACTGAATCTTCGGACTACTTTGGATGAGTCATTTGAGAATCATTGATGTGCAATGTATGTTATGAGAAAAAAAAAAATATATATATATATATATATATATATTTTTTTTTTTTACCTTTGATGCATGTAAACCTGTTGTAGAAGACCTCCAAACAAATTAGGAACCTTTAAAATAGCATTAAAGGGGCACTTTAAATTTTACTGATGCTAGATGCTCAACGTGAACGTGGAATGTTTTGCATATGTGACGCCGACGGGATGGTGAGAGTATATGCTGTGCATGCATGTTAGTGCACGTGAGACCTGAAGGACTGTAACACGATCCTCTGCTGGCACAGAGGAACCAAGGCACAAACCTTCCAGCCGAGGGGAAATGAGCAGAGGGAAATATTTACCATTTAAAAATTGCCAGATTTCAGCTCCACAGGCTTGATTCCAGCCATAAAAGTCCCTTTCAACAATGCCATACTCCCTATAAACACTATCATTTGAATATTTTCAAATTTCATTTGCCCATGAATACAGGTGGCTCACATTAAGAAAAAGAATGTGAATCAAAGTGGCTGTACTGTACATTGGATGTTCTGTATTTTAACTGAGGTTTTAACTGGGAAAAATTTGCAACTTTTTATAAATAAATAAAATCTTACCTTGTATCCTTTTGATGTCCTTCAAAGATGTTATCGGTTCTTTCTGGAAGAAGAAAAAAAATTGCTTTACCACAAAGGTGTCCAAATTATAGTTTCACATAATATGTTACCCATTTCTCTGAAGAAATCCATTTAACCACAGCTAACCTCTGTGTTATGCATGGAATCTGTAGTGTCAGTATTCATTTACCAAACAGTATGATTTTTTTTTTTTTTGATTTTTTTTTCTGTATAAAAATGTTTGAGCACATTTTAGTATTAATCTCTAGTATATTCCACAGACAATAGCAGTGCTAATTCTGCTGTTATAATTATAATTGGGTAAATTATAACTGTGAATAGGAGTTCTGCATTGACTGTGATGCAATAAAAAGGTCATGTACCACTATGTCAAGAAATTAATTTTCATTGAGTTGTCCTTGCAGGCTGCATGCAAAATCTAATGTATGTTGTGACCAGCGCAGTCAGATTCATGAACAAATGAGAGTTCAAAAACAAACTGAAACCAGTGTAGCCCAATCACTCAAAACATTATTCTTATGAGTTGGCTCTTTTAATAAAAATGTGAAAAAGACTAAATTAATCAAACTGCCTTTACCTTAGATAATTTACAGCATTAGCCTAGAGAAAATTTCATATGCAACTTTCATATTCAAGTAAAATTTATACCATACGTTATACGTTAAATTTGTACTAAATTATACAGTTATATTAACTGAAATATACACAAATGAATCAGAATTAAAATCTAATAATTAAATCAGATGGAAATCAGAAAAGACTCAGGAAATCTGTATCAATACTCAAAGTTATTTTCATTAAATACAACACTAAAGACATGCAAAAACGCCATATCAAATCTATACAATATAAAGGAAATTTTACATCCTGAAGAACTCAAACCAGGTGAGCTGTTGAGGGGCAAACCGGCCAACGGTTGCACTAGAAAGTCAGCAAAATCTCATTAGAATGCTTCCATCAGCATATCCTGACCTTCACCAATGAAGCGCTGGATGGGACTGCATCATTCCTAATGTGCTTCACTGCTAGACTTCATTTGACCTGCAACTCTTTAGATCCAATTACAGCAGCCTGAAGAAGAGAGGACTAACTGAACATTGCTAAAATTGCTCATCCTTCCATATTCATGGTCAATGCTGAAATTATTAACCAAATGGATGAGGTAATGAACACGTGCGCATATGCATGCGTTTGTTTCAGCGCCTCCAGTCATGCAACTTCAACTGAACCGAGAGAAATTACAGGTCATTAATTTGCACTCATTTAGTCAAATATGGGTGGCACCAGGTGGCCTGACCGACTGAACCTATGAACACACGCAGCGAGCAGCGAATGCATGCGGCTTCATCTGATATTACGCTATATATACACATGCAAGTCTAAATTAAACAGACCCTCACCAGGAACATCATCTCAGTTTCCTACCTGACTTTAGATCCCGCTTCTGTCTTTTCTTCCTTTCCAATTAAACCAATTTCACTTCCTTCTCTATTTAAATTAGAGGATAAATCTAAAGTCTGAACTCCAAGATGTAATATTTTCGAGTGGGTTAAAAAAATAAGGCAGAGATTCATAACACCAATTAGAATTTTTTTATTTTTTTATTTTTTTTAGATAGATGATATTTTCAAATGGGTTACATTTATTAATAAATACAGTACTGTGCAAAAGTCTTAAGCATGTTAATATATTGTGCTCCTTGTGCATACACAAATCTCACTGGATTATTACAATTAATGGCAAAAAGAATGTTTGGAAATGGAAACTGATATTTCCTACTGATACACTACAGCAAAAGATATAAATAACTGACTTAAAACCATTTGGGGGAATATTAACATGCCTAAGACTTTTGCACAGTACGGTACATTATTAAAATAAAAAGTTGTATTTGTTGCATGCAGGACAGGAGCATCATGAACGACCCAGCAAGACGGGCTGGTAAGCCAGGAATATTTTCCTATCAAAAATATGTTTTTTCTTTCAGATACTGCGATTTTTCTCAACTTGGATGGATATTAGCTACTGACCAAGCACCCAAAAACTGCTGCTTCTGTCTTCTGTTGAATCCTTAAAATGGTTCATGGAGCAAAAAGTTATAGAGAACCCCTGAATTAAGGTTTGTAAAACTTTTTCCTTATTGAAACTCTAATCCCCTCTCTGACTCATTTTCCTTCTCTCCTGCTCTTAATTACCTTGTGGTAAGTATGCATGGAATCTGGAAAGGGGAGAAGGCTACCCATGGGCCCTGTCAGCTGGCCCGGGCCTGCATTGTTATGCTTGTATCCCTTTTCCAGTACTCGCCAGAATCTCAACAATTTTCTCTTACCATTCCCGCCTCCAACCACCTCCCGCCTGAATTTCGGCTGTTTAGTCTGTGGCTGGTTTTCCCAGCCGTGGCGCTGAAGGCTGTTGGCTTTTGCTCGTGGAGGGGCTTACAGTACAAATCCCCTCTAGGGTTCCCAACACTTTGGAGTGGCTAGACTAAAACTGTTTCTGTCAGCTCTGGGGTAGAGATGACAAGTTGTTCTAGATGCTGGAAAAGACAATGTTTTATCACTAGGTCATGAACTGGCTAAAACCCCATATTACATCAAACATAAACAGATCTGACACCATCTGTGTAAAGTTGTGCAAAGTTGTGATGCAAAGGCACACTGACACTCAAAACCTGTGAGGGATTTTCTCAACACAAGCAAAGCTCAAAAAATCACATTCACAAACGTATTAAATACATCTAAACAGGAATAACTCTTTGCTGATTGTCAGTTCTGTACCATGCTGCTATTATCTTCTTGTATCTACTGTAAACAAATGTCTGATTTAAAGCTGCTTTGGTCTCTGAGCCCTTTCTTTATGAGGCAATTCCTAAACTTCTACATTTCTAAAATGTAGACCAGTGTACTTGTAGAAATGTTAACTCATATGTGTGTAATTTATGGTTTATTCATTTATAACAGGGATTCCAGACAAGCTCCCCAGGGTACTCAGCATTGGAAATATTTCAGTTTTAAATATTTTGATTAGTTAAACGTGAAATAGATTTATTCATTAGCGGTCAACTGATACAGGTTTTTAGTGGCCAATGCTGATATCTAGAATCAAGCTGATCAATAAAATGCTGATACATATAGGCCTATAATACAATTCAATGGTAGCAAATAAGTTGTACACAAACTTGCTTGAGAAACATAAAAAAGGTACACATAATGTGTGTGCATGTATAGTTCAAGTTCATTTAAGCTGTCAGTCACATGTGGAACTCACAAATTGGGGAGATGAACACATTAATCGGTCAAGTGGACATGGTCTATTTATTGAACTAAAAAAAATCTAAATGAACAAATGATTAATCTCCATTTTTTGTGCAAACATTTTATCAATTAGTTTTGGGCAACGTTCACATAGCAGCAGAATACGGTTGTCAGTCCTGTATTTAAGTCCTTAATACGGTTATGTTCAGACAGACACAGTACAGACAGTTATTTACAGGTGTGACAACCAGCAAATTTTCAGGACTCAGAACCGCACTCTAGGAAAACCTGCGTAGCGAGAACAAAATCGTACTGGACAACTAGTTGTCTGTCACATCATACAGTGAGAGAGAGCCGCTCTGCACTGCACAAACAAGCATCTACACTGCGTTGGGTTTTTGTGTGTGGTTTCGGTAACTTCCAGCAACGGTGATATAAGCGGTGTGTCATCTGAAGGTTTAAGATACAGTCACTTCTCCACCAGAGCTTCTCCTGTCAGTTTTGTGTTTATAAAAGATATAAAAGCTGCTGTCAGTTAATGAAGATTTGATGGATGAACTTGCAGCATGACTGGACTCTTGCTGTGTTAAAAGTACGATTTTTAGTTTTTTGGATGTCGCCATCTTTGATATTACTTTGGTCACGGTCACTATTGTTACTGGTTAGACTAGAGTATAGGGGCTTGACTCCCATTGCAGGTAATACAGACAGTCAGGCCCAGTGGTGGCCATCAGGAGAATTCCCAGTGGGCCGCTCATAAATTGGGCCGGTAGGGCCACTTTGACAAACGCAGGTCTCTACTTCATTTTTAATGAGCACGGAAATCGGCATATCGCAGGCGGATCTAGTAGTGACAATGGTATGCAAGTTGTCTTCGTACACCTGAAAATTACTTGTGCATGCACAGCTCTTTGTTTTGGTTATAAATGTTATAAATATTATTAAATGGCAAACCTGTGCACGCAGTAAGGCGAGCCACGTGACTTCTCCCCGCATTCTCTACTATTGCTTGACTGATAATGGAACTAACTAACACTGCAGACAGTATCCGAGACACTACTGTAAGTTAGCTATTGTTAGCTAATGAATCTAAATAAATGTGCTTAGTAAGTGTTTTCCCACTATCGGTTACTTTTTTGTTTGACATGGCTTGAATAATATTGTCAGAGCTAAATTATATAACAATTGCAATGATATATACAGCATAATTTAAAGCAAAATGAACTATTTCTGGTTGTGTCGATGACCCCGTCATTAAACCTTACTGATGTTGCTGTGGGGTCCATAAGACAAAAAAAAAAAAAAAAAAAAGGTTGGGAAACACTGACCTTGAGCACTCATTCCCTACTGTAAAATACCAACAATTTGAGCATTCGTTTGTTTGCATGAGTACTTGCATATGATCGAGTTAATACCAGAACATATAGGCAGGTTAAAATAGAAAACTTATGGAAACCGAGTTATGACTTTTTCCCAAACATCAAAACATAATTTGTAATTCCATTTTAATGCAATATCATATTTTCCCATTTCAAATCAAACACATATGCGCATGAAGACCTCCATATAAGCCCATGGAAAATAATATTCGTTTTTCTACACGATTTCCAGCACTAGTGAATCAGTTTACACCTGCTGTTCGTTACACATTGTGTGCATATTCAGTGCATATTTTATGAATGACAAGAGGGGAAAAAACATGGGCATGTCAGTTTCATTAGTCAAGACTGTCATCCACCCAAAATACAATATCAAAACCTGCAGCTAAGTTGTATACTGCATTAATAGCAAGAGTATCAATGAACCCCAAGTTAAAATGCTCACCTGAGCTTGGGGTGAATTGCACGCAGTTGAAGAGGGACTCTTCACCCAGTCACTTTCTGTCCTGTCTTCGGAAACTCGATGTAAATCGCGATGACAAACGTAATAGCAACAGTTAATGTAATATGACTGTCCACAGACTTCCAGGCCGCTGCCATTGCTAACGCGCTTTCAGGCGCGCGGACCCCTGAGGGTCTCCCATTTCATCCATAAAACTTATTCCTCAGACCAGTCAAGAGAAGAGACCTCTTTAATACACAAAAATACGTAATCTCCAGTTTATGCTGAGAGAAAGTAGCAGTTTAGTGACTACGAATAAAGCGTGGACGTTTTATGAAGCGACATATCTTTATAGCTTTGTGAAGAAGGCATAACTACTGCATGGAGAGTTCAAAATAAATGTAAATAATAAGCGTCACGTCCAAAAGCTGAAGCAAGAATGTCTCGTAACAACACTAATGGTGCAAATATAAGCGAGTTGCGTACATAAAATCCATTTGTATTAGCAGACTGGAGGAAAAGAAAGGATTTCCGTAATTCAGATGGCTTCTTTTCCTGCTAGGTTTGCAAATTTTTGTCCCCTCCGTTGTTGTGTCTGGCCAGCTCACTGAACGAACGTAGTTTTCACTTTTCTAGTGAAAGGCGAATCGATAACAGTCCGTAAATATTCGTTAGTCCTGCGCGTAACAACTTTGTAAAGCCAAATAAACCAGAAAATGAGCCCTCAGCTCGATGATTGGACAATCTCCGCATTATTATGCGACAAATGATTATGAATGAAGGCATGTGACAGTGAAAGCAGCATTCATGTATCCACTTTACCTAAGGAAAAGCGAAAAACGTATGAGGATAACTGCACAGGAAAACCAGACTGTCGAAGATCTGGACAAAAGAGCGTGCGCATAACAGTCAGCGGCGGCTACTTGAACTTCGAGAACAAATTCCCTTTTCCGCTGATGACGGTCAAAACTCAGCGAAAGTTAAAACTCCGCGAAAGTGCGAGAAATACGCTCCCCGAGGGCCGTTCAAGCGCTTTTGGTGATATGAGATTTTTAGGCGACATTAGTCCAAGCATTCTCGTGATGTTGAGGATGATAAACAGCAGATGCTAGAATGAATCTTTAGCGCAGTGAGTTTCCTGACAGCGAAAAAGCCGTTCGTCACCGGAACACATAAGCTCGCTTCCTTTAAAACCAGCCAAAAGTTAGTCATGTTAATGCCCGTGCACGGATAAAATGGCTTTCACGTTTTTTTTTTTTTTTTACTCGTCGTCGGTGGAAAAATGCATCGTATAACGTTTGTAATTTCCGTAACACGTTCAAGATGACAACTGTGTTTAAGCACACGGACTTTATGTACGCTCGGGGGCGCGCTTTTCCTCTCTTTGGTTCTTGTTTGGTGACGTAAAGCGCACACGCACAGCGTCACAGCCGCGCACACGTTTATGACGTAAGATTCAGACGTGAACTTTTTTTCAAAGGGCGGTGCTGTGTTTAGGTGAATAACGTGATGCATTTAACAAACTAGTGCAAAATGCCCGTGCAAAATCAGTTTTTGAGTGTGTTTTTAGTAGCCTAATTGTTGTTTTGATGTGTTTGAGTGCTCATTGTTACAATTACACATGCAGCAAAAGTTCAGTGACATTTTTATATGTGCATGGTAGAAAGCACAAAGTGAACTCTGAGAAAACGCTATGCTTGAGCAAACAGTTTGTGAATAGGCTGATGCCCGTGCAAAGTGCCCGTGCAAAATCAGTTTTTGTGAGCTGATCGCCATCAAAAAAGTTCAGGAGATATTTCTTAGCGATGGCTGATTTCAACAGTTTCAATATGATAAAAATAATCCGTTTTTATAATAAATCTTTGGAAATCAAAATCTGGATTTGATTTTTTTTTTTTTTATGTTATTATAACCTAAAGATGCTATGTGAAAGTTTGAAACAGAAAATAGTGGTTTTCATCTTGTCTCTTTCTTGGTAAAGAAAACACATTTTTACTCATGAATCAAAATGGATTTATCATGGATTTATCACGTTTTGGAACCAAACTATAATATTCAAAAGTAAACAGTGTAGCTGACAGAGTGTTTATGTCAGAATGTTTATTTTTAAACCACAACCTTCTAAGTGCTTCTTTTACTGTTATTTTTAACGATATCTTTTGCATTTCTCATCCAAACAACGTCAAACTTGGCACTGCACTTACTCGTGCCCGTAGCGAGACACCTGTCAAGTTTGAAATCCATCTGACTAACGGTTCGAGAGATATGCGAATAACACACACAAACACACACACAGACAGATAGACGTTTCTGTAATTTATAGATAGATAGATGCACAACATAACCTTTCACACTATTGTCATCCAGACAATCATTTTCCGCAAAAATGCCTTATCGTGATTTGTTTTTGGATTTGTATCAGGGACCAGGATTTATTTACAATATTAACGATAGGCCTACTTTTAAATAGATATTTTAAATGAAAACGCTGATAATTGTGTGAATAAGGTACAGTAATCTCATCTCTATTTCCCTCTGCTGTATGTTATAGCCTACATGCTGTCATTTGTTTTACTGTCTTTATATTTTAAAAGTTTTTTATATTTATATAAAAACTAACTTTTTAATATATCGTTTTAAGAGTATTAAACACAATCATGCTTTTATTTAAAGATGCATAGAATTTTTTTTTCATTCTTTTATAAATAAAAATGAGACTCAGGTCACGCACTTTAATGTGAGCTTTACTATAATAAAACATCCAAACTAAGGGTTGATCAACACCAGCATATCTTTTATTTATTTGTGTGTACAAAAGCGTGTACAAAAATGAGAAATAAAAAGGAGGAGAAAAGGACAAGACAAGTCTGTGGGAAATGAAAGAAAGAAGAATCACATTTTATTAAAAATTGTTGTAGCAGTTGAACTGCAGGGCTGATAAAAGTACCAAGATGAAAATAAACCTGATGGGGACAAAAGAAACAAGTAAAGAGCCAAGACCTCCTTCTGCTTTAAGGCCACCTTGTTCCACTGATCAAGTTTTAGATATAGAGTAATACACTTTGCGTACATTTATCTCCTCTCACTCAATGCATGCATTTACAAAATAATCTTTTGCAACCTTAACTAATCAATACACTTACAAAGACACACTCACACATTTCAATAACTACAAATCCATCAGAAAAGAGCAAAGAAGAGTGTACCTTTTCCTGTTTGTTCTGTATTTTATAAAAGACAGTGAGTGTTTGCAGGATATTGTGTCATTTGTACCATGGCGCACTGTGTGCAATCATACCTAACAATTGGGGTATAAACAGTGATTTGTGCCTGTGGAAAGTTTGTTCCAAAAATAAAGTCACATTTGGACAGAAAAGAAAATGACAGTAAAGAAGTCCAAATCATTTACATTTGGTGTAACATTTTAGTTAAGAGTGAGAAAGTTGATTATGACATTTTTTTTAAAAGCTGAAGATTTTGGGGAAATAAACTCAAAAAGGAAGATGAGAAGAAAATGTGTTCTTAATATGAAGGATTTGAAACACATTGAAATTATAAGGCTTAATATGAAAATATTATTTCCGTTCATGCCCAGAGCTTTCAATAATTCCTCTAAACCTCGCAATGCATTTCAATTTCACAGTAACCTTAAAATATATAAATACACAGGGACTTTTGTGGCATTCAAGTTGTTGAAAATATTTGGATGATTTTCAATGGCTTAGCAAGTCTAAACGGAGCATGTCAAACGTACAGACAAAAGGCCATTGCACTGGAAGGCAGACAAGACACTCGCAAACACAACAAGCCACTATCATGGACTAAAACTAAGGGCAAATCTATCTAAAGACCACTTCCTTTTGGCATTTAACATATACAGACATCCGAATAGCTTTACTGTTTGTTACACTATAAAACCAAAAAGCAAAAGTATTAAAACACAGAGGCATTTCGTTCATTAAAAGAAACTACATGACGGCATCAATGATATTCGTACACAGATACATGAACCACAGGAGAGGTCACAGCTTATGGCCACAGTGACAATTCACGAGATGCAAACTTGCAGTTTCACGCTGACATGTGCATATAAAACCTGGGATGGAAGTCTTCATTTAGATGTATATCACACTCCCATTCCTGCTCGAACCCCAACTGTGTAACAATTTCGAGTGTAAAAATGATTTATTTAGTGAACAGCGTTCAATTGAACAACAGCTTTCGACGCTGTTGGATCATTGTGACCCATCTATATTCCTGAGCAATACTTAGGAGCCACACGTTTACGCATGTACTCAAAGTCCCACCAAACCACGTCACAGAGAAGCCTACAGGAAAAAGTGAACAACTATGTGATGACAGGAAGTGGTGGAAGGGGGGAAAGGCAATGGTGCGAAGCATCATAAATGTCATTTCCTCTGAGACCTAGTTCCCTGTGAATATCTTAATTTGTCATACAAGCTTGGTCCCATGCAGCAAGGCATAAGTACAGTACAGTGCATCACAGTACATTCACTCTGCTTAGTGGTACTTATGTACAAATGCCTCTGCAAGAAATCACTGAGCAACAATAAAATAAAAGTTTATTAAAAATGTGCAGTCTGCAGAAAAACACTAAAATATGATATAAGCGGCTTATCTATGGTTGATATGATGAGTATAGATACCACTAGACAGCATTGAGTTTCTAAAAGAACGACTAACATTTAAGGAAAAGCATCCAAAACACTAGAGGCCGCCAAAAAAGAGAGGCGACCTAAGACTGTGCAAAGTCTAAATCTCAATTTATAAAATTAACTGAAAATGGTCAATCTTAAGCAAAGGGAATATAATCTCAAATACTTTTATGTTTATAATTACATTTGATAAGGATATCCATGCTTAAGAAGAATAATAATGATATTATTTGATGAGTTCGCAGAGGCCCGTCTTACAGGATCTGTAAAGTACTACTTATTCTTAATGTCAAAAGAAGATAACATTTAGAAAAGGTAGGATAAAGAAGAGGAATGAGGGGGGATGTAAACTCAAGTGAGTTCTTTACAGTACAGTGTACCCTGTAGATTCACACATAAAATATACTGTGCCAAAAAAAAAAAAAAAAAAAACCAAGACAGTTTTCCCATTGTAAGGAACATTGTTAGGCCATATAGTCTGAAAACAGTACAGATTGCTGTAACTAGAGGGACAAATATCAATCATAAAATAAAAAAAAAGCACTTAAGTCGACTATGAACATAAAAGATTGCTGAATAATTTTGATGCAACACCCCAGAATCATTACCTGAGTGTATAATCGAAAACCATCTTGAAACAATTCTTACTACAGAAAACCAACAATACTAGTACTGCCACACAGGATTGTAATGATGCTAACAAGTGATTCATCCCACCTATAGGGATACAAACATTTTGGTCACAATCAACTAACTAACTTAACTCCACAACACTACACAAAAAGAAATGGGCACAAAATGACATTTGCTAAAGCTAAATTAAAATTAAAACTAAATAAAAATTGAACGAGGGGGTAAGTCATGAAGTGCCTGGCTCAAGAGTGTCTAAGTGTGTATGCATGTGTGTATTTATTGTGTGTCAAAGATGTGGGCAGAGTAAATAAAGGGTCATCATCATTGGCCAGTGGAGGGAGAGGTGAGTTTTGGAAATCACTGAGGACTATGCCGACTTGGTGATGCTCTCTGCATCCTTGGAGGCCCAGAGCTCCTTATGCTGCTTGCGTCCGAAGCCCTCGTCGTAGTTCCCTTTACTCTTGAAGAGCTGCTGGAAGTGTGGCTTGCAGTAAAACTCCCCCTGCAGTGCTGCATAGGTTCCCAGACTACAGAGCAGAGAAACCGAGAGATTACATGCATATACATGCAAGCATAAATACAAAAATGGGGTCAGTAAGAATTTAAGAAATAAACACTTATTTAGCAAGGATGTTAGCATTATTACAAAAGATGTCCATTTCAAATAAATGCTGTTCTTTTGAAGTTTCTATTCATCAAAGAATTCTAAAAATGTATCCGTTTCCACAAAAATATTAAGCAGCAAAAACGTCTTTCAAAATAATTATAATAAAGAAATGTTTCTTAAGCAGAAAATCTTCATATTAGAATGATATTGAAGGATCATGGGACACTGACATTCACAGGAATAAATTACATTTGAAAATATATTCAAATAGAAAACAGCCATTATCAATCAATTGCAATAATATTTCACAAAAATACTGTTTCACTGCATTTTGTATTAAATAAATGCAGCCTTGGTGAGCACAAGAGAGAACACTTCTTTCAGTTTACTTTACAGCACATGTTGAACTGCTCCTGTTTGCTGTTTTTCTTAGTCTGTGCTGGTGAGGAAGTGTCTAACCTGAGTTTGGTGTTGCAGTGCTTGCAGCAGAAGCATGTGGCGTGGAAGATGAGGTTGTTGGCCACCAATCTCTCCATCGGATACACTGTCTTCTCACATGATGCACAGGTCTCCTTCTGCGTCTTGAAACTGAAAGACTAGTAGGAAACAAAGGCACTGCCATTTGTTTTCAGTCATTTAAAACAATAGTTCACTCAATGAATTAGCGAGGAACAGATCAAAATGTCATCACATGACTTCAGAATATAGACTTGAGATATAGTGCATGGCTCTGAGAGAGAGAGAGAGAGAGAGAGAGAGAGAGAGAGAGAGAGAGAGAGAGAGAGAGAGAGAGAGAGAGAGAGAGAGAGAGAGAGAGAGAGAGAGAGAGAGAGAGAGAGAGAGAGAGAGAGAGAGAGAGAGAGAGAGAGAGAGAGAGAGAGAGAGAGAGAGAGAGAGAGAGAGAGAGAGAGAGAGAGAGAGAGAGAGAGATATTCACTGTACAATATCAAGTCTAGAAACAGATGGAGAACAAACAAGGATGTGAACAAAGTGTTGTACCTTAGAACGCTGAACGGGCTTGTCATCAGACGTGTTCCTGTTGTCCTGAAAAAAAAAAAAAGAAAGAAAGAAAAGTAAGTGTGTGTTCCTGAGACAGGTTACCCATGGCAACACTATTGCAGTGTGAATAGTACCACAGATCATCCATCCACCATCACTGCTGTCCTTCTAACCTGACGTCACTCCAAAAATGTCCAGTCCCTCTTATATCCCTCCATCTGGTCGCATGCTTTTACAAGAACCTTTTGTCGGTGTACCCACAAACACACACACAAATATGCACGAAGAGGGATCAACGAAGACTAAGCCTGGTGAGCGTTTCTAACTCAATCGCCACGTGAAATAAAGACCCTGTGTACACACACACACACACACACGCTTTCAGTTTCCAGTCTAAAGCTATAATATGCCATTACATAACACAAGCCCATGTCCCACGGTCAACTCTGCACCACATATTCTGTAGCGCTTAAGATCAAAACAGCTGCCAATCTGTACAGGCCACCAAGTCACGCACACAGGAGAATGGGAATTTAAGAACCAAGCGTTTATGATAGATTTCAGAAGAAAAAATGCTAATGATAGGGTCAGGCTTTGCGCGACACCTGCACGACATTGAAGCGGTAACAAAACACCAACAGAGAGTCTGTAAAAAGTTAAACCAATGCGCTCTAAGAATCTTCTGCTTGATAAAATGCTGAACTGACAGGTTTTTATGTAACAGCTCAGGTCTGTCAGAAAGCCAAGAACAGTTCTCCACCTCCACTACGGCATCTATACTTGTCTCTTTCGAATAAACCTAGAGCTTGAATCGCACACAGATCTGCTGGTATAGCTCACAGAGAGTTCATTTGCTCAGCTCAGAAAAGCAGTGCAAGTATCAGTGATGACCATTATATCGCATCAGACATTCACTAACACCACTTTTCACAAATTATAGCCATCATCGAGAGGCATTTCGCTCGCACACAAAAGCCCTGAAATGAGATTACAACCACTCCTCAACATGATGATATTTCATTAAAAACAGAATCAGACAAGAAAGTCAACAGTATCATACACCAACAAATGCGCTTCAATCATTTCATCTTTTCATTAATCATTTCCTCATTTCCAAATCATTATCCACATCAATTTCAATGCAGAAGTAAGCCATTTCCTGTGAATGTGTGAGAGACTTCTGGTACACTAGCCACTATAGGTAAATAACTAGAAGAATTACAAAGTGCGGTAAATGGTAAAACTATTTTGCGCTAAAACCAGTGCGTTTGTGATTCAAATACAAGTAAATACAAGTGTGCAACAATCGAGCACAATAAAGGTGTTTTTGAACAGCTAAAACAACTGGATGTGACGCTAAAAATGACCACATGCCAGCATTTACTTTAAAAATAAGACCGATTTTGTCCCACCCCAGTAAACAATGTCACGTAACATATACATTTACTTCTGAAAAGCCATTCAGTGACCATAAACACCTTAGTCAGCAAGAAAAGTGAACTCAGAGAGGAGCATTTTGCTAAATATGCGCTATATTATACGGTTCTTCAATATTTAAATGTCTGAATATATCGGTCAAATTATAACAGCCACCATTTAAATGTTTATTACAAAATCTTCTGGAGTAGAAGCATAATTGTGTAATTTAAAGTTATTCTATTGACTATAGTGATGTAGTACCAACTGACTCCCTGTATAGGCTTAAAGCAATTTTTTTTTTCCTTTAACAAACTTTGCCATACTGTACCTGATATGCATCCAAATTAATCAATATATAATCGAATAGTGAAGTTTGTCAATATATTACTCCCATTAAGCTGGCAAAAGAAGTGCATAGGCCAAATGTTTTATGAGAGATAGCAATTTTTGTACTTATTTCTTTTAATTTGTAAAATGCAAAGAGTTATTTCCTTAAAATATTTCACAAACACACACGAAAAAAAAAAGAATACAATGAAAAAAAAAATGAAAAAAAATCATACAATTATTTTTCAACTTAGGAAACTGTAAAATTGGGTTCTGCATGTGTTGAGCCCTTTCAAAGCATGTGTTGCAAAAGAAAGTGCAATGTACGCCAGCACTGACTTGTAAAGTGTATTGTGCACAATAATGTGGTCAATAAAGAAATAACAATTACTATGTATCTGCAAATGTAAAACGAGAAGCCAACATGATTACGCTTTATCTGAAAAGTCACAACACACCCTAAGCGCAAGACATCCCTCAACCCACTTCCTGTTTCAGAGTGTTTGTGTAACATGTTTGTTTCAGAGCCATTGCCACACTTATTTAAATATTCATGCTAAATGCACACAAATATCAAAAACATCATTTACATTTAATTAGCAGTAGCAGTGAGTGCGTGACGGACACTAAACAAGTACACAAGGGAACCTAAAAAAAGTTTTAGGGATTTTCTGTCTGCTGGTTAGCAGAAATGCAAAACTAAATGCCACAAACTATTGAACCCAAAACAAAGATGCTCCGATCAGTCACAGTTTAAATGGTGGCAAAAAAACAGGATTAGAGATGTGTGAGTGTGTTAATACTTGCACACAAGAGAAGCACACAAACCAGTGGAGCAGGGCACTATCTCAGCCGGAGCCATCTGTCCCTTTTTGCCTTATTTGTACATAGGATGGAGAAAACACGCTTTCTCACCACACACACACACACGCGCACGCGCAGATAGCACTGCTGCCCAACCGTCTGCACTGTGGCAGGAAGGAGTGATAACACATCTTCTTCCTGTGCTGTGCTCTGCTCAGAAGCACTTTACGATGATGTGGTCCAATCCGCCCTCCTTGGAGACCCTCAAAAATCTGACATCAGCTGATCTGCACACCAAGTCTAGCCTTAGTGCTGTATTATCTTAGACCCTGACGATAACTACAGGTCACATTACCAGCTCCTCTGGGTTTCACAATGACACAAAAAGGGAAAAAAAAAAAAGTTCAGCCTTGTTTCAAAAACACTACCTTGTGTGTAAATGTCATTTACAAGAAAAGAAATGCAATCAGGTATAGAGGGATGATTATAGTGTGCAATCTAACAATGTCACATTTCAGGCCCTGCTCAGACTCCAAAAAACTTTTTTCAAGCCCTCCACTAATTTTAAAAATGCATCTAAAATTAGAGTAGTGCATAGTACCGTGCATTAGTGATTTTACCACAGACGAAAGTGAAAATGATAAGGTTCTAATTTTCAAAGGAAAGTTAAATGTCAAAAAGTAGCCTATATATATATATATATATATATATGACCATTACAACATTTAAAAATAAACACATAATTTTTAAATGTAACTTTTAATTGTTTAATATTAAAGATAATTGGCAATTAAAACGGCCAACATAGTTTAATTAATTAATTAATTCTGAAGGATGACATCAAAAGTTTTGTGATCAGAGACATTAGAGACAATGACAGAAAACCCTTGTTAGTTTCAGATCTGAATGTTCTGAGCAAAACAAAGTGGGGCAGAGAGCGTGCTGTGCACAAGACAGAACAAGCTAAATACCAAACCAAATTTAAAATTACAGCCAGCCAACAAGATGGGCTGCAGGCCATACTATGACCCAGGGCAGTGTGTGTACATATTTGAACCCCTTGCTCCCCCTCAAACACTGACACACCAATATGATTTGTGATGCCCTGCCCTTGCCAAAGGTCAGTATTTTACTCTCTCCCACAGCCACACACTGTGTACACTCAACATTCACTCTCCATTACTCTTCCTCTCTGGTACTAGACTGCAGACACTTTTAATCTCATTAGCTGGACAAAATCCCATCAGCTGCTCCCCATGGGTCCAGACAGCCAGGGGAATAAGCAGGAGTTCAGTGGACTGAGGAGCCAACAACCATCTTGTGGTCACCATCATCCAAGCCCTGTTCACCATCATGTGATCATTCAAACTTTCAGATGCAACCTGGAATGCACAGAACACATTACATCTGTAGTGCACCTGCAAATTCCAACAGACCATCTTTGGTATGCCTGATCAACATGCAGTGACATGCATGTTAGACTACAGTTAATAATAGGAGTAAATGGCAATCTGTTTTGGGGCGACCACTTGTGCTCATCTGAGCCTGACAAGGCCACATAGACATGGAGTGAATGGTTTGGCTGAGGTGACGTCCCATTTGCCACATTCTGCCAAGCTAATAATTCTTAAAGAACAAGAGCAATGAGTCAGATTTAGAAGACAACACTCTATTGTCAAAATTCCTGGCAACACAGATATGAGTTTCATGCATCAGCCCTGAGGGAGTTTGGCTGGGCTCCATGAATGAGATTCAATGTACTGAGAGATGCTAGAGGGCCCCTTTTTGCAAAAGTCAAGTTATGTTTGATATCCATGTAACTAGAAAAACAAAATGAGCCTTTGGGCACCAAAACAGATACATTAATTTACCAAATGACACATTAGGGTTAGTCTTTTTCCACTGGTTCCAATCAGCAAGTCATTTTCTGAAAGTTTCAGTCATTTTGTGCATTTCTCCACTGCGATGCATTGCTAACTTTCAGCCTACAGAGACAACTCAAATGAGATACAGAACAGAAAGGACATAAATACTTTGGTCGCCAGTTACTCTTATCTAGATGCATGACTGGTTTGTGTTTTAAATTAAGCCTTGAGTTTGGCTTATTCAAATTTCTACCTCAAGTTTTGTTTCGTACCATCGTTAGAACTATTTCCTGGACTTTAACTGCTTCTCTAACCACTATGGTGCTCATTTTTATAAACCAGAGCTGACTGAATTCTTACTGAGAGCAGAAATTCTGGGTCAGAATGGAAGAGGGAGAGATTATGTGAAAGTAGTTGTACATGAGAAAATGCTTTGGCTCAAACACTTCTAAAGAAGAATGTGAAAGTCTTCACCAATGTGTTGAGCCACTGACAGAAGCTGACACTGTGACTGGAGTCTGCACACGGATGTGAAACTTTAAATGTGTTGAGGCAGAAAAAAAAAAAAAAAATGCCTGTACTGAACGTTTTAAAGAGAATGCATGTGGGAAGGGTAGGAGAGGAACAGTCTACGGTTTCATTTGACTCCAGAGTACACCTTTGACCAAGAGAAAGTGCATGGTGTAAGATTTCACCTGTTAGGCTAAAGCCGAAGTGGCGCCATGAACACAACTGCAAAAATAATGATGTTTTCCAAAGAACCATCCCATTTTCCGTAGGCTCAAGTATGTTTGCAACGCGTCGCAAAACGCTTTGTGTTTATACATCAAAATGAGAAGAAAACCAGTGGATCTTAAACCGTACTGCCAGAACACATCCCTTTTTTGAAGCTTTTCAAACATGTTCAGACGGAGTACGAAACTTGATCTAGGCACTTTGTGGTACTTCACAAAACACAGCAGTCAGCATCTACCATACCATGATCTTATCACACGAAAGGGAGTGCATTTTGCAATTCAGAAGTAATAAAACATACCGACAGAATTGCCAAGAGACATTGCTCCTTTCCATGGAATTTGACAAACATGTAGAGATGGAAAACCTATTCTCTTTACATGCAAGGGGTCAACAGACCAAACACACATAGTGTCACTTGATTCTCATAAACACCTGCATTAACGTGATGAAGTGCATTATACCACAAATACATGCATGTACTAATATTGAGCATGCAAAAATGCTAAAGTCAAAAACATATACCGCTGGGATAACTACAGATAACAACTGCATGAATTGCGGCGCTACTGCTAGTCACTCAGTGGAAAGTTCTATTTAAGCCTATGGAGCAAGCCTAATTTCTTCTCTTTCTCCATATAAGGTCACATTTTTTGCAAAGGAAAAAAGGGTTTCCATTATCACTCTGCAGAGGCTGTCCCAAAGTCCTTGTTGGCATAATTTCATTAGTATCGAGCTCTAAGAATAGTCAAGAGACTAAGAGTAGTCCATGGACTAGAACCTCAGTGTGAGACGTTCAGCTGGAGCAGGTACGTCGCTGATGCACAGTGTTTTCTGTACAAGAGAAACACTGCATTTGAGAGTAGACTTGAACAGACTTGAATGAACAAACATACCTAGATGCTCATGATTCCATTTTTATCTGATATTCCTATGACTGAAATTCAGATATCAATGTTTTCTTGGGACGTCTCACACAAAAACCTTTTAACTTCTGTTGAAACACCTGGAACGACATGCCTCCAGCACGTTCGTTTCTGATAACTGGACAGTTGATGCCGCAGGCTGTCATCTCATCTCCACATGAATAATCTGTGTGTACACAATCTTCAGGGCTTAGTTTCATCTGAAAACCCTGAGTGTTTCTGCCATCTGCTCTTAACTTCTGCGCACAGCAGAGATTGACACCTCTAATGAAAGAAGACATCGTTAAAAAGCAACACATGCTTCTGGAATAAATTGGACTCTGAAAGCGGTTACATGTGTGTGTGTTGGTACCATTTGCTTGAGCATTCGCAATCTCTCAAGCACATCATTAGCTAAAACCATTTTCCTTACGTTGCTGAATACCCAATGGAGCCAATTTAACTGAGAATGTACATATGTTTGATCAGACAATCCACTGCCAGATGATCCCCAATCACCAAAACAAAGTGCCACCATCACTAATGACCGCACAGAACAGTGCAAAAGAGGAAAGGAAGCTTTAAAATGTGCCACATTTCGGTGCCACTTAAATGCCTCCGCTGTCTGTTGAAATATTTGCCCTCTGGTTCTCCGAAATGGACGCAAGAAGCATCACCACCGCATGTGATCACTAGCGTATGATAGTTCACACCGGTGTGATGAGACCCTTCAGATTGCGTGATCATCAACTTCTAAATTCAAATTTGCGTTCAGCGCTGTCATATTAGGCTGTATCACAACTATTCAGTGTTTTCAACCACATTTATTTTAGGTTTCAGACATTTAAATACACGTAAGTACAAGCAAAACAACATCTATAGTTAGTAAAATACACACTGATGTCTGGAAGCGGCAATAACAATCCTTTCAACTATAAATCGATGACGTGTTTAGATACACAATGTGTAGGTAACTATAAAATGTACTCTGTTCTTCTTACACTTCACCAGCCACTTACTTTAATTAATTTCGGGAGAAGTGGATGAATTGACGCGTTGTAGGCCTAAATCTGACAGATACAATTCTCTGAACTGCAGTGCGTACGAACATGGCACCCATTGTGCATTATAGATCAACTAACATAAATCATGATCATTATAAAGGTTTCTTAAATGACAAAACACATTAACTTACATGTATTTAAGAATAAAAATATCAGCCAAGGACTGACTGACATGTAACGCAACCAAACTTATCACTGTTCGTTTTGTTCCGCGTCATTTAGTGTGAAAATGTGCATACAATAACAAACCGGGGCATACATCTAATACATGATTCATTCAAGAACGTTGTGCAAGTTTACTGCAAGAATAGAGCCGCGAACAGCCTACTTTTGAAAATCCAGCCTTCAGTTGATCCTGATGAACGCTCATTGTCACAGTTGTAAACGTTCTTCTCCCACGAGGCGTCACGGCATTTAAGGTGATGCGTTCTAAAATAACGCTCACCTTGTGCAGGACATGCAATAAGTCAGGAGAGGTGTCGTATTTGGCCAGGTGAGGCAAAAAATGTGAAAAGAGTTGCTGAAATTTAAAGCTGGTTTGTAGCATACCGAATACTACTTGCTGTTATTAGTACTGTAGTGTTATTCAGTGTTAAATTATTGTATTTGGGTTTGGTGGCTTAGGTTTTATTGTGAATTTGTTATGTACATTTGTTGTGTTTTGTATTTAGACTAACTTATATTTATATATTTAATCTACAATTTTAATATATTCAGTTTTAAGAATTTATTATTTATTTATTTTCAATAAAAAGCCGTTATTTAATGTCATTCACCATCGGTTTGAGGCTCTCTCTTTTTTTCCTTTTCTTTTTTTTTTTTTAAGTATCGGTTCAGGCACTGTTTAAGCACCGGAATCGTTTTAAAAGTATCGATTTGCCACCAGTATAAAAAAATCAACCAAACGATACCCAACCCTACATTTAAGTTTTATTGGTCATTATACAACAGTTCTGTCCATCAAATTTGATTCAGTAACTTACTGAATATGGTATAAAACAGGGGCATTTTACTCTTTGTATCACTGTTTGTTACTTTGGAGTATGCAGAACTGAAGTGGGCCGTGTTTTGCAAAATGGAAGTTGAATAATCTACATTTTCTCTCACAAATAAGCATTTTGTGTTTTCTCTCACTAGTTTATTAGTTAAACAAATATGTTGCCATGACAACATTAGGCTGAAATTCACTGGTGTGCATGTCAAAACATTTACATAAATTTCCACATTAAATCTGTGCTTACTCCTAGTTGCTTTTTTCCATGATACAACAATAAAAAGAAAGCTTGTTGGGCTATGAAAGTAGACAAACAGTTTATGGTCAACGTGGGGTGAGTACTGAATGTCGACGTTCAATTTACAGCGTTCAAATGTCACATAATGAGACAAGACAAAATGTGAAGCATGAATGCGTTGCAAACCACTTTGTATAAACGTGTCTGCCAAATTAATAAATGTGGACAGACAGGAGAAAGGATGCATTAAACAAGGAGAGGCTGGGCTACGTAATTTTATGTATTCAAGCATCATATAAGGGCACAATGACACTGAGATAAGTACAATGAATTTATGTTTACAAAATCAAACAAACCCTGGTACGGTTTTGATTGCTTCAGTACGGAAGAACAAAGTCCCCCTTTCCGTGAACTAAAATGGGTCGACAAAAACCAGGTGTCAAAACATGGCTTTGCTATGCGTTTTCGGTTTTAATTCACACACGCATCTCCAGGAAGACACATGACAGCTTTGGACCCTCAGAGGCTCAAACCTAGACCCCCACTACACAACAAGGTCTGATTAGTATTCATCTTCTGTTTCCAGTCTAAACGCTCACATAAATAACGTTACATCTCTACAGTAAGTAAGTTAACGTTAAACCATCTGATTTGATGGATCACTGCACCACCATTAAGTTTCAGCCCAGTATCCCACAGTTAGCTCTTGATAGCTCCCTAGCTAGCGTACTGCATCACCACAATAGACGACGAGGGGGTCGCTGGGTTCACTCACTGGCTGCTGTTGCTGAATCAAAGCGGGGAAACTCACCATCTGTGTTTCCTTATCAGCCTGCTAAAGAGAATGGAGACAAGAGATCTGCTGTCTGGTCCGCTCACTGTGCAAGAGTCGGTTGAAATCTCATTCGCTTTACTCTGCAGGTCTAAAATGATGTTCTTCTTCTCCGGCTGAGCTAAATGAAATGTACCAGCACAAGCTCTGATCGCCCGAGCCGTCTAGCTAGAGAGCAGAGCTTGACGTGCTTTCCCCCCACCTCGCTCTTTTTAACGGACGTTTTTTCTCCTCCTCATCACGCCTTTTTTTATTCAGCAGGATGTCGCACGCCATTGGACGCCGCTCGTGCCGCGTCCTCGCGCTCTCCTCCAACCTCAGAATTTCGGTATTTTGCTACGGGTACTTTTGCACGAAATAACCATATTAACGTTACCTGGATTCCGAATTTCTCGTCTTTGTTTATTTCCCTTACTCTTCCCTATGAGATAAGCAAGAATTTAACAGGGCGAATTCGTTGAAGCCATAGTAATGTAGACAAAACTGATTTAGCTTTGACTGACGGTCTCTACTCTACAACGTAATGAACGTTGGAGGGTTTAGTTCAGATAAAAATTAAACTTTCTGCTTTGTCATTCCAAACCTATATGACTTTTTTTTTTTTTTTGGTAACAGTTCATGGCAGGGACTCTCGATCTTTAAATATGTTAAGAAGACACCAACAAAGCCTCACAAATGTAGGTCATGCAACGTTCCAAGTCTTCTGAAGTCATACAATAATATTGAGAACAGATCCACACTTAAGTTATTTACTAGGCTAATGTTCACAGCAGCAGCTCTTCAAAAGTGTCGCTATTCAAGTGTGAGTGTCTTGTTGTGGGTAAACTATAACAAAAATAATACAAAAAAATAATAAAGTAAAGTTAAAAAAAAAAGTAAAAAAAAATGATGACTACATTTAATTAAAAATAATTGTATTTATTTTATCAAGTAATTTATTTTTAATTCGGAAATAAGCATCCGCCACCTCGTGGGAATATACCAACATTTCAGTTGGGATGTAAGAAACACTATTTGCATTTTCTTGCAAAAAATACCAGTAGCAATTCAAGGTTTAGGCTTAGGAAGCTTAGGTTGATATGCCTCAAAGCCACATTTGTTTGCCATTATCATTGGGTATGGAATGCACACTTAAAATTTTGTACAGTGTAAAGCTGTAGCTTGATAAACATAATTTTGGCCAGTTGAGTATGCAAATAAGAAATGTAGACAAACTGTAGTTGCAATATGATTGCTACATTTTTAGAAAGACAAGTGCCAACAAGCTTAACCTTCAGTTGATCAGATATTTTCTGGATCTCATTGATGCTTTGTTTGAATGCCTCCATCTAGCCAGGTTAAACTGCGAATAGTAGTTTAACCCTTGTGTGTCAATTAGAAAAAGCTACACATAGGTCCATTGAGGACAAAAATGTCTGTGTCTAAAAACGTTCAAAAAAATGTAAATAAAATAAAATAAAAAAAGTTAAAAAAAGTGAAACATAAGAAAGGTTATAGGCAAGGCAAGGCAAGTTTATTTATATAGCACATTTCATACACAATGGCAATTCAAAGTGCTTTACATAGAAGAAATTAAAATAATAAAAAGAAATAAGAATAATTAAAACAGTTTAGAAAAATAAAATAAAATACAGTACAAACAGTCGGACGAACAGTGGCACAGTGCTCATTCAGTAAATGCATAGCTAAACAGATGTGTTTTGAGTCTCGATTTGAAAGTGACTACAGTAGGAGCACATCTGATCTCCTCTGGAAGCTGGTTCCAGCTGCGGCTGGCATAATAGCTAAAAGCAGACTCGCCATGAACCCTTGGTATTTCTAGCTGATATGATCCTAATGATCTGAGTGATCTGTTGGGTTTATATTCAGTGAGCATATCTGCAATATATTGAGGTCCTAGGCCATTTAATGATTTATAATATACAGTAATAATACTTTAAAATCAATCCTAAATTTAACTGGGAGCCAGAGACCTGAGGACTGGTGTGATATGTTCATATTTTCTGGTTCTGCTCAGAATCCTGGCGGCAGCGTTCTGTATGAGCTGCAACTGTCTTATGGTCTTTTTGGGAAGGCCAGTGAGGAGTCCATTACAATAATCCACCCTGCTGGTGATGAAAGCATGCACAAGTTTCTCTAGGTCTTGTCTGGAAACAAAGCATCTAATTCTTGCAATATTTTTCAGATGATAGTATGCTGATTTAGTTGTTGCTTTGACATGACTACTGAAACTAAGGTCTGACTCTAGTGTCACACCAAGATTCCTGACTTGATGTTTAGTTGTTTGACCCCTAGAACGAAGGTATGCGTTCACCTTGAGAACTTCATCTTTGTTTCCAAACGCAATGACTTCAGTTTTGTCTTTGTTTAACTGAAGAAAATTCTGACACATCCAACTGTTGACTTCATCAATGCATTGGCACAGGGAGTCAATGGGGCTGTAATCGTTAGGCGATAGGGCTAAGTAGAGCTGTGTGTTATAGAGGTTTAAGTTTATGAAAATGATTTATGAACATTGATTGTTTCAAAAATGTATATTTTATATAAAATACATTTAAACATCAAAATAAGTTGTGGTCTAAATTTGAGGTTGATATCTCAAAAAATGAGCTTTCAGTAAGATTTTGTTTGGGCACTATACCAGATATTATGGAATTACTTTTGTGCCAATAATAATGAACGTAACTTTTCAAGAAACTAATGAAAATATAAATTGAAACTGAATAAAATATCTTTGAAACTGAAAAATAATAAATCGCAGGCAAATTTTTGGACTTCGTTTTTAATGCACTGCATGTTTTGCTAACTATTTCTCATATATCTTTCGCTGATCTGAACTTACAAATGCGCTTCCAGAGTTTTAATTTACGCTTCTGAAGTTTTCGTTGAGTTTTCGCTGAGTTTTCGTTCGCCGTTCTGACACATTTTTCTCGTGGGGGCGGGGCTAGTAGCAGTGTGTTCTCATTGGCTACTGAGATTTTGATTGACAGCTTCTTCACCTGGAAGTGAAGACGTCAGTTGTGTGTTTATGTGTGGATGTGAGCGTCTGTAAGCGCATTTTTCTATTTCATTTGAGTGATATTAAGTTATGTTTGTTTTTTTTATTTTATCTGTCGCCTATTTGCGCATTGTATTAAAAACGAAGTAAAAAAAAAGAAAACTTTTTCAGTTTCAAATAAATTTTATTCAGTTTCAATTTGTATTTTCATTAGTTTCTTGAAAAGTTACGTTCGTTATTATGGGCACAAAAGTATTTCCATAGTTTTTCCCCATTAAATGCCAGCAAAGCTCCACTGGATTTGTGATTTGCAGTACAGTTTTTCTCTCTCAAATATTACAAGAAACACGCGCATTTTTTTTTTTTATTACACGCATACAAAACACACTCTGACATCCATACCAACAAACCCACACAATTTTAGCTGCATAATTTATCAAATTGGCTCTACAGAAGCAGAAAACCAGAGTAAAGAGAGTATTTGCTTTATAGGCCAAACCTGAGAAAATGGCACCATCTGGTAAAAAAATTAAAGTACAAAAGTTAATTTTAAAGCCTTGCCAACAGAATAAAAGCCGGTTAAGACCGCATTTTATAGTTAAATGGACCTGGGATTAAAAATTGCAGTTTTAACGAGGACATTTTTTACCTTTAAGTCATGAGTAACTTTTGTAAAATAGATTTATAAGAGGGTGTGGGGGAGAAATAGTAAAATTACAATACAAATTCAAACTTGTGCCAAAATGTATGCATTGGCATTAACAGGCAAAATGCTAAATAAATAAAAAACTGAAAGTCAAAAATGTCCTTAGTCACACAAGAGTTACGCAATTAAGTCCAACGTGCTTTTGTTCTGTGGTGTGCAGTAGCATCACCATATGATGTAAAGAACTATGAAAATAATATTGATTGTTGATACTGAAACAGACAAGAGGCCTCATTTTCTGCACAAGTTAACATTTGTTTAAATTACTTACAGCAACAAATTAATTTTGCCTTTCTAAATCACCCAAACAGTTTAGATGTCAAATGGTAATTTTTTAGGGCACACTTATGCAAAGGGACTTCCACTACACTAACATGGGGTTAAAGGCCTTGCTCCTGTAATGAAGACAGCTCACACATGCTTCCTAGAACTCAAAAACAATGGGTGCTTCTCATTTCTAATTTGTACATCCTCATTTCCTTCACTCATGTCTCAGCTCCAACCCCCTTAGAAATGAGGACAAATGAATTGAAGGAAGGCTACTTTGGAAAATTCAAGCATCAATTCAAATCATCAGCTGATGTCCTCTTGAAATATGCCAGATATGGTTTAAACTACAAAAGGTAAAATATTAGATTAAAATTGTGACAGATGTAAAGGGGGGGGAAAGGTATACATGCACAAGTTTTTCAACAAGACGACTTCCACATAGGATACACCTGTGCATCCTCACTTATAGCTCCATTGGAAGCCTTCTCACGCTTCGTTCCTTGCAGTGCAACTAAAGAATTGGGATTCTTCAAGATTTAAAAAAAAAAAAAAAAAAAAAAACACCAACTTCCAGGTCACAGGCTGGAGGACTGAGGAGCAAGGAAGCACCCAATGTTCCAGTCAGCAGCAATGAAATTGTTACACTGACTGAAGTTATAGATCATCCAGTAACACAATTAAAACAGTATGATAACAAAACTTTATTTTGATATTCTGCAGTTGGTACACTACACGGGACTGAAACCATGGTCCTTGACTCTGATGGGTCCAACAGATGCCCTGTCCCACCACCAATCTGCTAAAGAAAGTGAGAACACTTAAGCAAATGACCATTCAAACATTAACGTTTGCAAGCTTAAAAAAAAAAAAAAAAAAAAAAAAAAAAAAAAAAAAAAAAAAAAAACACACATGCCTTTACGTAGCTGATCACTTCCACTCCTAATGCCACAGGTTGCATCACAGCAGCCACACACCTGATCATCCTCATCAGCAGACACCCACCTGTCAGACAAACCAAATATTAAGTCCTCACACACTAAAGTTTTGAAGTAATTCATATCAGTGAAAACATACCTATTAGCAGAGAAGGAGCAAGCTTTCTGCTCAACATTAGTAGGGTTGGATGCTGCAGCCACCTTGAGAGCACAAGTAATGTAGACCTAGAAAAAGCCAAATTATTTGTACACTCCATGCCAACATGCACCCAAACTGCTAATCCACATACATACAATTCCACTAATCTCTTGCTGGAATCTGAACGTCACCAACTGAAACTGCAGCTTGTCAGTTTGAGTCCGGGGCATAAAGCGAGAGCCTGAGCCTGTGAGCTTAGCATCAACTAGACACCTAGGGTGGAAGAAAATTAAATAAATTCAGACATTCCATAATGCCACATTGTGTGGTTCTTGAAGGACCTCTACTCACCCATTATTCTCAATAAAGGAATATCTGGGTGTAGCACTGGCATCAGGGACTGAAGTAGCCACACAGCTATCAACAAACACACGAAGAGGAATGTGGTTGTATGACCTCAATGAAGCCTCAATATTAATGGAATCACCCAGGAAGTACTGATTAGAAGGTCTTTCAAATCTCCAGTCATCTGCAAATAAATCGTTTTAGCCCAGGTTCACAAGCACTGGCATGTTACAAACCTTTACATTATACCAACCAGTCATGAGCTTGAGGGAGAAGACCAAAAGTTCCTCCGCAACTATAGTTAAGGCATATGGGGCCCAAGTGGGCATTAAGGCATCACTGCTCACATCAAGCACTCTGTCAAGATATAAAAATCAATCCCTTTTAGTGCAAATTATATTAGCATATTCTGCAATCCTGAGTTAACTGAAGTCTTACCTTGGATAATGACACTCGATACCAACCACCGCACCACTGCTCCTGACAATAGGACTACCAAATGAAGCCTCTTGTGGGGTGTAGATAATGTTGAACTTATAGACAAGCTCATCCTCAGTCACCTAAACAGAAAGGTTAATAGAAGAACAGACACATGGATGGTTCAGAATACCTATGATTGTCACAACAGAACCTTACCATTGATGTGCTGCTACATCCATGCAGTTCAGACTCAAAGATCAACACTTGAGCAGAAGAATCCTCTCCAGTTGCAGTACAGCCTCCCAGTGTAAAACCAGAGGACAACACTGGGTGCCCAGTCCCAAAGAAGTCCTTCATCACTTCCACATATAGTGAATTCTCTCCACACTGAGCAGCTACACTGTTGGCAGGGACAGGAAAAGGCAACTCAAAAGGAACATCTGGCTGCTGTGGCTCCTCTGGTACTCTTGGAAAGCTCCACGCAAGTTTTGCCACTGGACCCTGCAACAGCTCTTTTAATTGAACACCCATAAGATCTTGAGAAGACTTCCCAAAGTCAGTCCTGACTGGTGTCTGGACAGGAAACGGAGCGGGATACTTTTGTGGTGCAAATACAGCGTTACTGGGAACCAAAGACACCCTAGAATCAGCCTGTCGAGAAGCTTTAGCTAATGTTCTAGGCTTAAACTCGCTTGGACTCCGATTATCTGCTGCTCTTGCTCTCCATTGAGCTTCAGAAAATCCAAGTGCAAGAATAAACACCAATCCAACTCCAACCTGCCAAAACCCCATTATTGCCAAGCTTGATTCAATGACACATTAGGGTGCTACCATCCAAATTTATGCAGATGTCAATCAGAATGGCTCCACCTCTCTCCTGACAAGCATCATTTTTCTCTGCACCTGCCAATTTACTCAGTCAATATAACACAGGTGAAAGTCATTGATTCTAAATGAGCTACCATATAAGGGCATGTTATTAGTAGCTAAACCAAATAGCCTAGGAAGAGAAATAGATATTTATATACCCTTGGGGAGGGTGGAACTGAGGGAAAGGGTTAAAGAATGCTTAATTAAAGAATGGCAGAATGGATGGGAAAAGGAAATCAATGGTAGACACTATTTTTCTATTCAACCAAAAGTTAGTAAAAAATGTTTTTGTACCTTTCCGTCCTGTAGGGACTCAGTTAAATTGTGCAGATTGAGGTTGGGACATTGTGGGTTAAATTCTTTTTTGCATATTATAGGAAAGCACATTTCTGGTTTATGTGAATGTGGGAATATGGACATGTTTTTTTTGAATGCAGGAAGTATAATGTAGAAAATTTACACTTTTTTGTAAATTGGCAGAACTTGGACTTTAAGTCTTTTCTGTTACTTCTTTATTTGGACACAGTGACAAGCATAAACAGATCTCTGAAGCAGTCATCCAGTTCTTGCATGAGACAGGACTGTATTTAAGAATTTAGTTTAAGTTGACCTGTGGAGGGCAGTAATACGCCCAGTAGCGTCTACACTGCCGGAAGAAGAAGAAGAAGCTGAAGAAGCTGAAGAAGAAGAAGCTGAAGAAGCTGAAGAAGAAGAAGAAGAAGAAGAAGAAGAAGAAGAAGCTGAAGAAGAAGCTAAACCAAATAATTGCTTATTTTAAATATCAAAATGACAGATCAATTCTCTGAAACACAAACAACCCCAAGTCTTTTTGTGTCTTCCTTTTTTATTAATTCAGAAACATGGCCACAGACAGAATTATACACTATTCAAAAAAACTAAGTTTAGTATGTTTCAGGTTTAGATTGTTACAAACATTCTTCCCTCACATCAACAGCAATCTTCACAAGGGACTGAAATGGAGAAATTTAGTTCAGAACCAAAGGAATGCAGGATCATAACATTATTTTATTATAGAGTCACTGATATGTTTTCTCCCCATTACAACTGTTATGTTTAGGTTGATCAGAGTGTTTGTGGATTCAATGTAGACTTCATTCTTTCTTGAACTATATGCTGGTCATCACCAAAAGACTATAATCTGAACAGTCTACTGAAAATTTAAAATATTAACAGGTATGAACAAACGACAAGCTCATTAAAGAACTTTAAAAAAATGTTGGTTTTTAAAGCATGTTTAACAAACTACATAGATTTTTATATCCAACTATATCTATACTGAAAAACATGGTGAATGTAGTGAATCTAGATTACATTCATATACACACATTCATACATGGGGTGAGCGGGGCTAGTTGTAATACACATGGTTTAAAACTTTCCACACATGCTTGCATGACAAAACTTGGTGTATTTACTAGTTGCCATATCAACACTAAATATAGAATTTTCTCTTCTTTTTTTTTCTTTCTTTTTTTTTCAAAATTCAAAAATCTTTTGAAGATATCACTGAACATTTATTTAACCACAGCAAAAGTAAATTTCTCACTGAAGTTGATTTTTCATCTCAGTTTTTGTGTTAATTTAAAGTTCGACAAATCTGATATTATTTTAATCTTATATCTTTTATTTAACCAGCAGAAGACACTAGCAGGGTTTAAATTAGTTGCGCAGGTGCAGGGGCACAACCCTATTAGAACTATATTCTATACTTTTATAAAATCTATCGAGAAGCCATGAGAAATACTGTAGATGAATTAAGTCACTGAAAGTCAATGTTCAGAAATGATTAATTATTGTTGTTTTGAACTATGCTGTGTAGCTGTGTTTGCAGTGTTTTTGTTGTCCAAATTAAAAAATCCCATTATTTTATATGAAAAAGTTCATAATTGTATTTTATTGATCAAATATTTTAGTTTGTCTTTTTTTGATTAGATCGGATAACATTTTAATCTGTAATGGTCATGTTACAATGTGCCCCTCACATGTTACAACATGCCCTATCTATGGGGCATGTTGTCACATTTTACTTCCATTCTTTCAGGGTAAATCAAGAAAAATATATACACTGTATTAAAGAAACAGAACCACATAATTGTACTAGACGTGTGAAATTAATGTGGAAAAGAAATTCCCTGAACCCCAAGTGGATTTACACAAACTGAGAAAGTCAAAAAGTGTATCTGTAAACTGTGTCATCCTGAAGAACCATATTCTGAATTGGTTCTTTGTGTCAAAGTTTAGGGTTCTTTATTCCTGCCTTTTTGTTTTTCAAATCTGTAACTGTCAAAGCCACCTCATTACTGGTTTTCTGGAGCTCATGCTGCTGTACAACTACACAGGCTGTCAACAAACTCTCAACAGGTAAATTATTTCTTTCTTAAAATGTCTATAAATTTTAACTTAAAAAAATTAATCAGTCATGTCTTTTTCTCTTTTTAGTTTAACAGAACATGTAAGTGTGAGCAGCTCTGTTCAATTAGGGACAGTCATCTTCTCTTCTCCACAAAGTAACAGATATTGAATTTATGATCCATATTGTAAGAATATTTAATTATTACTTTATGCCTAAACACCCAGTCACAAGAAAACATCAAAGCTATCATGACTTTATATCACTTTTTCCTTTTAACACCATTTTTGCAAATTTTGGCCTTCATAAATATAACTGTTTTTATAATCAATTGGAAGAGACAAACTTTAACTCTTAACTCAATTGTGTATTTCAGATGCTGTTCCGTATCATAACCTCATCGTCTGCAGAGAGAAAGTGTCACTCAGAATATACACATAATGAAGGACGTAAAGACATCATATAGAGCATTGTAAAGATATTTCACTGGAACTTCATTACATCTGTATCATGTTTTTGCTACAATTTGCCATGTCAATAAAAAGTAGAAGTTCCTAACTGACACAACGTCCTTTTTTAATATGTAAAACCCAAACAGAGGCAACAAAATATTATAAGACCAGGCAGATAGAGGACTAAAAAAAACAATATTCAATAAATAATATATAAAAATAATGTTAATAACACTAATATGAATAATATGAAGATACTAATATTACTGAAAAGAAAGTATTATTAAAAAGGTTATTTATAACACCATTAAGGTATAGCACTTTCGAAGCATTGTTCTTTATGGAACCTTATTAAAAGGGTTCTATTTATTACCAAAAACAATTCTGCTATTGTTACAAGCCAAAGAACCCTAATTTGGTACTGTTTAGAACCTTCTTTTCTTAAAGCTGCAGTGTGTAAGATTGATAGCTAGTGGTTGAAATGGGTACTGCAGTCCAAATTCAAAATATTGGGAGAGTGTTGTTCCCCCGCCCCCTCCGACTCAACGCTCACACGGGTTGCCAAATTGAGGACGCAATACGAATGAGTGCAATTCACAATACAAGATGTCGAGCCTTACACTGTGTGTTGATGAGCTGATTTATCCGCGTTTTAATGTGTGTCTGCTCATAGAGCTTATTATGGATGCCCAGGATTTTTAGGTCGGGTAGAATCTGCGATCTTTGACCCAGCTCGTTTGCTGGCTTCCATGGCTGCAATACACTTGCTGTGTCTCAATTCGCCTACTTATACTACGCCCTAAAAGTATGTACTCTTTTTGTGAAGAAAAAGTAGATAGCCTACTTTTGAGTGTGTAGCAAAAAAGTAGACTAGCTTTGGGACATACTAACACGTCAAACAATTGCGTCTTTAACGGTTGCTCTCTGTTGCATCCTGTCACAGTAAACTGGCCTGTCAATCATCTTTTCACAGTTAAAATCCTCCACGTTTAATTTAATTTCACGTCCTACCATATCGGAGAGAAATGCAGTGGCACGTTGATCTGCAGTCGCGGAGAACTCTCCTCATATTAATGCATAATGATGCATTTAAAAGTTAATGGCTAAACGTATCTTTATAAAAGTCAACATTGTTATTGCAGATGAAAAATAACACGGATAACATTAAATATATATATATTTTTTTTATCAGGTTAAACTTTGATTAGTCACTCAAACCTTTTTCGAAACCTCTCACTGTCGGTCGCGCATATCCACCATGTTCTGTAGTTCTCTTTCATAGGTTCACTCAACGCTGCGGATAGCGCAGTGGGATATTCTCTGAATGTGCCGATTGTCTGAAGCCCTATAGAATCACGCCAATTCATTGGCTGATGGCGCCCGCGCAATCTGGCTCCGCCCCGACGCTCTTACGTCGCATCATTACATATTCGCGCGCGCCATCTGCTCCTCAGATTTCTCTGCCTTCAGAACGAAGCGGTCACGTTGCCCTTCGTTCGTGATTTTTCTGAGCTCAAACTTTCTGGATTATTCTCGGCGCTTCTGCGACTGTTCAAGCGGAACTCTGTTTCTCCTTCGGTGAAGTTGCCATGGAATACCGACGCTGTACTCCGCCATGTGCTCGTTACATCGCTAACGATGACCCGCACAGTAAGTGTGTTAAATGTATGGGTTTCTGAGGCAGTCATAGGATCGTCTAAATGCAAATTCTGTGAAAATTTGTTGCTCAAGACCCTCAAATCGCGGCTCGCGGTTTTTTGAGAGGGAATCATTCGTCTCCCCCTGTCGCGCTCCCGAGGCCTCTCGAGGATCCGCGACTTGGGGTTCGGATGTAGAGCTTGAGGATGTGGAGTTCGAGCAGACGAGCCCCGCTCTTTCTCTCCCTCCCTCCCCTCGGCACGCGCGAGGCATGCCAGTCGAATTTTCACACGATTATTTGCGCCCCAGCCCGGGAGCACGCGACGCGGTTTCTTTCGGGCTGGAGGATGTACTTTTTACCGAGGCTTCCGACTCCGAGGATTTCGGGCCTACTCTCGCCGACAAGGTTATCCCGCCTAGCGGCCAGGAAGCGCGGCCTACTGCGGCCTATGCGGAGCTCGTTGACGTACTTTCACGCGCTACGGAGAAGCTCGCTATTGATTGGCCCGACGAGCCCCGCGAATCTCAGTCGTCGAAACTCGACGAGAGACTTCTCAGTGGCCCTAATTCTAGGCCTCAACGGAGAAAGCTGCCATTTTTCAGTGATCTGCATCACGAGATTTCCAGATCCTGGAAGCAGCCTTTCTCTGCGCGCCTCACTAATGCGGCAGCTGCTGATTTCACCAACCTAGTAGGTTCTGTGGAACAGGGCTACTCCGCCATTCCGACGATTGAGGAAACTTTAGCCGACCATCTTGCTCCGTCGTCTGCACCGTCCTGGAAGTCGCGCCCCCTCCTCCCCTCTAAAGCATGTAGGACTACTTCCTCTCTCATTGGGAAATCCTACATGGCGGCTGGGCAGGCAGGCATGACCCTGCACACTGTTCCGGGGTACGCTGGCGTGTTTTGCTGCCGCTCCTGTTACTGGATTTTAACATATTTTTTATATTATTTAATTTTTAAGTTTATTTGAGTCTTGTGCTTCACCTGGGCTAACGTTAACGTAAACTACAGCGTGGATTTGGATTATTCCCTTGCTTCGCCTGTGAGGATTGTGTGACTTTGTTCTCGCAGTGTGCTACGGAGTTTGACTTTGTGCTCGCTACAGCATAAACGTTGAACTACAGCGTGGATTTGGATTATTCCCCCGTTCCGCCTATCTGTGAGGATTGTGTGACTTTGTTCTCGCAGTGTGCTACGGAGTTTGACTTTGTGTTTGCTGTGCGCTAAAGAGATTCAATGGGAGTAACCTGCACTGTGTAACTCCGGATCTTTGCCTCAATTCGGCTATTTATGTGGTCTGTACGACGTGGTGCTTGCAGTTGTACTACGGAGATCCATTTGGAACAACCTGCATTGTGTTATTTTGGATCTTCATCTCAATTCACCTAACGTTACTGTGTGGATTATACGGCGTCCTGCAGTGTGCAACTGAGGTTTGCGAGTGGCACTTACCGATCATGGTGTTAAGGTACACTACACGCACACTTTTGAAGTTAAATCAGAACTGTTATGGCCTAAATAAAAACTCTTACAATCTATGTCGAGATGCTGGACTGTTACGTCCTAAGCCATATATCCATCGAGGTTTGAGCCGCAGCCTTGCTGTCTCATCCTCTCAGAATGTCTATGTCCCTACATGTCGACGTAAGACCAAAAAACTGTTTCATACTAGTGCTGTTGTTCACAGTAATTTAATTTCAGTTCCCCGCGTGGAAAATAAACCTTTGCTATCTCCATTACAAAGCCAGGCTTATGCAGCTTTATTCAATGCGCGGTCTGTGAACAACAAAGCATTGCTTTTAGCGGATTTTCTTACAGATAAAAAGCTAGACCTGTTGTTTTTAACTGAAACTTGGCATAAAGAAAATGATGGGTTCCTGTTTAATCAGATCACTCCAGCGGGCTTTGGAGTACTAGATCTCCCGAGGATAACTGGCAGAGGTGGAGGCATTATTGTGCTATATAACTTGAAGTTCCGCATAAGCTCTGTGACTATCCCCCAGTTCTCTTCATTTGAATGTCTGGTCTTGAGTATCTCTGCTCCTGTCTCCACCATCATCGCTACAATATATAAACCACCTAAGGCCAAGACACACGCAGCTTTCTTATTAGAGTTCGCAGACCTCCTGTCGATGTTGACTATGAAGTTTGACAGAATTCTAATTGTGGGCGATTTCAATATACATGTTGACCAGAGTGACTCAGGGGCGGCCAAGGAATTTCTGTCACTAATTGACTGTTTTAGCCTCACACAGTTTGTAACGGACCCAACTCACAACAAGGGTCATACTCTAGATCTTGTGATAGCTAATGGCTCGTTTGTATCACAGTTTTCATCTATTGACATTGGTTTGTCTGACCACTCAGCTGTCTTTTTTAACCTTGAACTGTATCATACAAATGAGCTTACCACCCGAACAGTAACCTACCGGAAGTGGAAGTCTATCGACCAGGCAGCTTTCTCCAATTCGGTGGTTTCCATCTTAAGTGACCTTCATCCCTCATCACTGGAGGAGAGAGTTTTGCATCTAAATTCCACTCTTGCTACTAATCTTGACACTTATGCTCCTCTATTGTCACGAAAAGTCACATATGTCCGATCTGCCCCTTGGTACAATGACAATCTACGTTCTAAAAAGGCTGCTTGTCGGAAAAAGGAACGCAAATGGCGTCTTACTGGGCAGAGTGTTTACTATCAAGAGTGGAAAGATCTTCTGCAGGAATATCGAGTTCTTTTGGAGATTGAAAGATCCTCTTTTTTCTCTCAGACTATTGAAAATAATCAAAATAACCCCAGACACTTGTTCCAAACCATAAACAGACTGCTTCAAGTTAATCAGTCTGCCACGCCTGCTTCCCAACAGCTCTGTGACTCTTTTTTAAGTTTTTTTAATTCAAAAATTGACAATGTCCGCAAAGACATTCATGCTAACTTTGACTGTGCCACTCCACCCTTTTGTGCACCTGGGTTCACTGGTGTTCCTTTCACTGACTTTACATTACTGGATTCTGAGGTTCTTTCAAGGGAGGTATCCAGCATGAAATCAACTACTTGCTTGCTGGACCCAATTCCTACGGATTTATTAAAATCTTGCTTCCCTGTGTGGTGCCAAATTATCCTTAGAATTATAAATGAATCATTGGAAACTGGGATCGTTCCAGCAGTGTTAAAGACTGCTGCTGTTACGCCAGTACCAAAGAAAGAAAATGTTCCTAGGGATGATTTTAACAACTTTCGTCCCATTTCTAATCTTCCCTGGTTGGCAAAAATACTTGAGCGTGTTGTTGCCTCTCAACTTTGTAATCATCTCACAACCAATAACCTCTTTGAACCCCTTCAGTCAGGTTTTCGTAAATTTCACAGCACTGAAACAGCGTTGGTCAAAGTTACCAATGACTTGTTAATGGCCTCGGATTCTGGTTCTACCTCACTTCTCATTCTTCTTGACCTCAAAGCTGCCTTCGATACTGTGGATCACGGTCTTTTACTTTCCCGTTTAAAAACTGCATTTGGTCTATCTGGTACAGTTTTGGACTGGTTTAAATCCTATTTTACCGACCGTACCCATTTTGTCTCGATGGGTGGCTTTAGGTCTGACACTCGTCCGGTGTTCACAGGTGTTCCTCAGGGATCAGTTCTGGGCCCACTACTTTTTAATATTTATCTGTCTCCGCTTGGACATCTGTTGCAATCTCTCGGTCTTAATTACCACTTATATGCAGACGACACTCAAATTTACATCCATTCTAAACTGCTTATAGGTTCCCGTCATCAAATTCGCAAAGCAGCTCCACTATCCCTGTCTGTCGATGGCTCTGTCTTAGAGACCCAGAGTAAGATGAGGAACCTTGGTGTAATTTTTGACACCAGCCTCACTTTTGATTATTTTGTACAGAACACTGTGAAGGCATCTTTTTTCCACCTTAGAAATATAGCCAGACTGCGTCCCATCCTAAATCTATCTGTTGCCGAGAAACTGATTAATTCATTTGTGGTCACGAGACTGGATTATTGTAATGCAGTTCTAGCTGGAGTTTCCAAATCTACAATTAACAAATTGCAATATGTCCAGAATTCAGCAGCCCGGATTCTGACGGGAACCGGAAAATTCGAACATATTACTCCAGTCTTGAAGTCTTTACACTGGTTACCGGTTAAGTTCCGCGTTGACTTTAAGGTCATGATGTTAACATATAAGGCTTTACATGGCTTAGCACCGCAATACTTGTCTGGTTTACTAAACAGTTACACTCCAACACGTAGACTACGCTCTTCACAGTGTCACTTATTAACTGTTCCACAAACGCACCTAAAATCTATGGGTGACAGGGCCTGTTCTGTTTATGCTCCAAACCTTTGGAACTCTTTACCGTGTGAACTCAGGGAAGCACAGACTTTGGGTATTTTTAAAGTTCTTCTCAAAACTTATTTTTTTAAGCATGCATTTGATTGCTGATGCCTTTGCGGTTGGTGTATTGTAGCTTTTATTATTAATTTTTGCTGTTTATGTTATTATTAATTTCCGCTTTTTGGTGGATTGTGACTTTATGTTCAGCGCTTTGAGAAGCCACTTTTAAAGGCGCTTTATAAAATAAAGCTTATTATTATTATTATTATTATTACTATGGCCATTCTCCAGGCCTACCAAGCGGACGTCCTTAAGGAAATGGACGAGGGCGACGGCGTGACCCCTGAAGCGGTCAAGGAGCTTCGTAAGGCTACGGATTTAGCCTTAAGAGCCACCAAGCATACCGCACGCGCTATAGGTCGCTCTATGGCTGGTTCCGTTGCGGTGGAACGCCACTTGTGGCTTAATCTCACGGAGATCTGTGACAAGGAGAAGGTTTTCCTCCTGGACGCCCCCATTTCTCAAACAGGGTTGTTTGGTGAGGCGGTCAACACGGTGGTTGAGAAATTCCGCTCCTCCAAATCCCAATCGGCCGCGTTCAGACAGTTCATGCCCAGGAGGGCTAGGGAACCTTCTGCTCCCTCCCCTGTTCGACCCAGAGAACGTCCCTCTTTTAGACCGGAGTTCTCTTCCAGGAGGAGCAAACCGGTGCATCCCCCACCTTCCATGGTTTGGGGAGCCCGCGGTCGCCCGTTTCCCCGTCAACGGCCTCACAAGCGCCTCCAGATGAAGCGGTCCGACAAACCGACCGCTCCGGCGGCCCAGAGCCGTTCCTGACCCTCCGGTCGGAAAAAGGAGAGCTCCTCTGCTTCCTCAAGGTTGGGACAGACCGCGCAAGCGTTTCTGCCCACCTCCCAGCTCTCCTTTCCTTGCCCTGTCACCTTCGCCACTCAGAGTGTCTCGAAGTGCAGGCCATTCTTCACCATCTCTACTCAGCCCGGCGCGGAAGGAAGGAGACACTTTTTGCTTTCTCCCCTCACCCCCGACACTCTCTATAACTGCCGGTCGCATTCTCGGAGGCACTTTTCGCTTTCCTCCGGAGCGGGCGGACCTGGTCACCATGACCCCAGCATCGATGCCTCCCATCACGTGTCAGGACGCCAAGGGCTCTCCTGCACAGTCAACTTCTCTACCTCACGAACGTCAACACGGCACCCTCACTCAGGTATGTCGTCTGCATTACAGCAGCCCTCTTCCTCTTTCACATTTCTTTCAAGAATGGGAGCGCTTACCAGGGGTATCGTCTTGGGTTCTTCGCACAGTTCGGTTCGGTTACACTCTTCAGTTTTGCCGCAATCCCCCTTGTTTCAACGGGGTCTTTCCTACCGTAGTAGACAGCGCCACTCAGGCTTCTGTACTTCAGCAGGAAGTTTCATCCCTCCTTTTCAAAGGAGCAATAGAAGAGGTTCCCTCAGGGGAAACCGAACGGGGCTTTTACAGCCGTTATTTCCTGGTCCCGAAGAAGGGCGGCGGTTTGCGTCCCATACTGGACCTCCGCCGACTGAACTTCGCCCTTTACAAAGGGAAATTCAAGATGTTGACGCTGAAAGCTATCATATCTCAGATTCGGCCAGGGGATTGGTTTGTGACAGTAGACCTAAAGGATGCTTACTTTCACATCCAGGGTGTACGGCGACACAGGCAGTTCCTCAGGTTCGCCTTTGGAGAAAGAGCGTTCCAGTACAGGGTCCTTCCCTTCGGCCTCGCTCTGGCCCCGAGGACATTCACGAAGTGTATGGATGCAGCTCTGGCCCCTTTGCGGCTCCAGGGCATCCGTATTCTAAATTACCTGGACGATTGGCTCATTTTAGCCCAGTCCAGGGAGCTAGTGACCCACCACAGAGACATCGTCCTGAGTCATATCCAGTCTCTCGGTTTGAGGTTGAACTCGGAGAAGAGTGTTCTTGCTCCGGCTCAAAGCACCGTTTTCTTGGGGGTGAACATGGATTCCGTTCTCATGCAGGCCCGCTTGGCTCCTGCACGGATTTCCAGTCTGACGTCATGTTTGGCCCGTTTTTCGCTAGGCCATCATGTGTCTGTGGGCACTTGCCGCAGGATGCTGGGCCTGATGGCTGCAGCCTCCTCCGTGCTACCGCTGGGTCTGCTCCACATGAGACCCTTCATGTGGTGGATGAAGCTCTCAGGGGTTCGGCCCTCCGGGCCAACCCTTCGCCTACTGAAGGTATCGCGCAGTTGCTTTCGAGCCCTGTCAGTTTGGCGGGACCCTCTTTTTCTTCGGAAAGGGGTCAGCATGGGTGCGGTATTTCGTCGCCAGATGATTACGACGGATGCCTCTCTCACCGGCTGGGGAGCAGTTTTCGAGGGCAGACCAGCGTGTGGGGTCTGGACTGGCGAAACTCTCTCTTGGCACATAAACTGCCTGGAGTTAAGAGCCGTTTTTCTGGCTCTGCATCATTTTCTCCCTCTTCTGGAGGGACACCATGTAATTGTCAGAACAGACAACATGGCAGTGGTGTCTCATGTGAACCGGCAGGGGGGTTCTCGGTCGCGCACCCTGGACAGGCATGCGCGTCACCTTCTCCTGTGGTCTCAGAGCAGATTCCTATCTCTGAGAGCAGTTCATGTCCCAGGGGTTCTGAACCTCGCAGCAGACTTTCTGTCGAGGCAGAAACTCAGTTCGGGAGAATGGATGTTGAATCGCCAGACAGTGGCCCTGATCTGGGAGGTTTTCGGAGAGGCGGAAGTGGACCTCTTTGCATCTCAAGAGTCGTCCCAATGCCCGCTGTGGTTCTCCCTGAGTCCCCCGGCTCCATTAGGGATAGATGCGTTCGCTCACCCTTGGCCAACGCAGAAACTCTATGCCTTCCCGCCCATCAAACTGATCCAGGCGGTCTTGGCCAGAGTGAGAGAGAGCGGAGTCAGCCTCCTCCTGGTAGCTCCGTTCTGGCCGTCTCAGCCATGGTTTTCGGAGCTAATTCCTCTGCTGGAATCTTCCCCCTGGAAGATCCCGGTCAGGGAGGACCTGCTGTCCCAGCTGCAGGGCAGGATATGGCATCCTCGCCCAGACATGTGGAAGCTGTATGTTTGGCCGATCAGAGGCCATTAGCATTAAGTTCTGATCTCCCAACTGACGTTCAGGAGACCATTGCGAGTGCTAGAGCCCCTTCTACAAGGAGGCTATATTCTTCCAAATGGAAGGTTTTTGAGGCATGGTGCTTAGCACATGATAGGAGTCCAGTTAACTGCCCTGTTGGTTCAGTACTAGAATTCCTGCAGGAGAAGTTTGCTTCTGGAGCAGCTGCTACCACTCTCAGAGTTTATGTCGCAGCTATTGCAGCACATAGGGAATCGGACGAGATTCCCCTGGGGAAACTAAGGTTAGTTTCGGCCTTCATGCGTGGGGTTAAGCGCCTGAAACCAGCTCGCTCCCCTAGAGTTCCCTCATGGGACCTTTCTGTTGTCCTAGAGGGTTTGACGAAGGCTCCCTTTGAGCCCTTGGAGTCAGCTCCGGAGCGGATTCTGACGCTCAAGGTTTCTCTTTTGTTGGCTTTGTCCTCATTAAAGCGGGTAGGAGACTTACAAGCTCTTTCTGTTAGCGAGTCTTGCTTGGACTTTGCTCCTGGCTTGGTCAAGGTTTCCTTGAGGCCGAGACCAGGGTATGTCCCCAAAGTTCTTTCCACAACTTTCCGCTCGCAGGTGGTTAACCTTAACGCTTTCCACCCTCCTCCATTTACTTCTGAGGAAGATAGGAAGCTTAAAGGGATAGTTCACTTTGAAATTAATTTTTGATATGTTTTAGCTTACCTCAAGGGCATCCAAGATGTAGGTGTCTTTGTTTCCGCAGTAGTTTCAATTTTGATATTTTTAGGTCAAACCGTTCTTGTCTGTCAGTCATATAATGCAGGTCGATGGTCACTGGCTCAAAACACAAGCACAGAGTCCAAATTAAAACAATTCCCCACGTCCAAATGAAACAATTCCCCATCATAAGTACACATTGATGGCCTAAGACACGAAACGAGCGTTTTGTGTGAGAAAACGAACAGTATTTATATCGTTGTTATCTCTTGAAAACAGCACACGTCCAAATGATCTGACGGCGCGGGCGGGTATAGATATATACATAGATGTCGCCTTGGCTACGGTTTTCGTTCCCATGAACTGCAGTAGCGAAGGCGACATCTAGTGTATACATCTATACCCGCCAGCGGGCGGGTATAGATATATACACTAGATGTCGCTTGGCTACGGTTTCGTTCCAATGAACTGCAGTAGCCAAGGCGACATCTATGTATATATCTATACCCGCCCGCGCCGTCAGATCATTTGGACGTGTGCTGTTTTCAAGAGATAACAACGATATAAATACTGTTCGTTTTCTCACACAAACCGCTCGTTTCGTGTCTTAGGCCATCAATGTGTACTTATGATGGGGAATTGTTTAATTTGGACGATGGGGAATTGTTTTAATTTGGACTCTGTGCTTGTGTTTTGAGCCAGTGACCATAGACCTGCATTATATGACTGACAGACAAGAACGGTTTGACCTAAAAATATCAAAATTGAAACTACTGCGGAAACAAAGACACCTACATCTTGGATGCCCTTGAGGTAAGCTAAAACATATCAAAAATTAATTTCAAAGTGAACTATCCCTTTAACTTGCTCTGCCCAGTTCGTTCTCTTAAGATATATGTAGACCGCTCAGGCGGTTGGAGAAAATCTAACCAGCTTCCGGTTTGCTTCGGTGCTGGCCGCCGTGGGCTTGCTGCATCAAAGCAGAGGATTTCTCACTGGGTCACAGAAGCTATCTCGTTGGCTTACGAGGTGCGTGGCTTACCTTCACCTCTTAGCGTTAGAGCACATTCCACCAGAAGTGTGGCATCTTCTCAAGCTCTTTTTAGAGGAGCACTTTTGGAGGACATTTGTGTTGCGGCAGGCTGGTCCTCTCCGCACACTTTTGTAAGGTTCTATAATTTGGATCTTGACATGACCCCGGGTTCCCAGGTTCTTTCTGTTTGAACTCATCTTGGTCGTTGTCTCTTTATGTACCAGTCATTGAAAGCGCTCTAGCTTGGCGAGTTTGGTAGTCCGTTCCCACTGCGCTATCCGCAGCGTTGAGTGAACCTATGAAAGAGAACGTCTCTGGTTACTTACGTAACCTATGTTCTCTGAATAGGGAACGAGACGCTGCGTTAGCTGCCAAGCTCCTCGCGCTGCTGACAGTTTTTCTTTTCGGCAGAGAAATCTGAGGAGCAGATGGCGCGCGCGAATATGTAATGATGTGACGTAAGAGCGTCGGGGCGGAGCCAGATTGCGCGGGCGCCATCAGCCAATGAATTGGCGTGATTCTATAGGGCTTCAGACAATCGGCACATTCAGAGAATATCCCACTGCGCTATCCGCAGCGTCTCGTTCCCTATTCAGAGAACATAGGTTACGTAAGTAAACAGAGACGTTTTTTAACACTTTTTATTCGTGTTTGTAGTTCTGAACTGGATCCTCCTCCAAAGCGCAATGGGTTGTGGGCAATATTAGCCGTTATAGTGAGCACGGAAATAGTAGACCATCCGGGGACTTCTGGCACACTCTTTTCAACATACTATGCTTTAGGACACACTTATTTTAATCTCACATACTGTTTAGGATGGATAGTATATACATTAAGACACAGGGACTGTGGGGTGTTGAAATACTACTGGGTAATTTGGCAGTGGGCGGAATCACACAGACGAAAACAAAAACAGACATTCCTGAAACGCACATTTCAAAGTAGAATAATTGGCTGTAGCATTGTTTTTCAGAGAAACAGGTATGTAAACTCAGCATGTTTCCTAAATATCTGAAACATTATTGTATTTTTACGCTTTAGAATAGTCAAAAAATTACATACAGCACCTTTAACAGTATAGAATGTACTTTTTTAGAGGTTATGAAGTAATTACTTATTCTGATAATTACCTACTTACAAAGTCTGACAGCTCAATATTCATTTGCCGATGGCGGCCATGCATTTCGAGATGCGCGAATGTCCTCATAGACAATATAGCTGCACCTTGAACAAAAGACACCACATGCCAGGTTTCAAGTCAAACTGACTGATTGTTGCATAGCTAAAGCCATATTCATGTTTTTTTATATTTTTATATTCATATTTCACATGACCACAGACTGTATAAGAGAGGGCTAGCTGTTTTAGTGGAAATGACCACACCCAATTCAAACATTTTGGCACCCTGTTGCAAAAGTGAATTATAATTGACAACCATTATTTCAGATGCTGTCCCGTATCATAACCTCATCGTCTGCAGAGAGAAATTGTCACTCAGAATACACACATAATGAAGGACGTAAAGACATCATATAGAGCATTGTAAAGATATTTCACTGGAACTTCATTACATCTGTATCATGTTTTTGCTACAATTTGCCATGTCAATAAAAAGTAGAAGTTCCTAACTGACACAACGTCCTTTTTTAATATGTAAAACCCAAACAGAAGCAACAAAATATAAGACCAGGCAGATAGAGGACTAAAAAAAACTATATTCAATAAATAATATATAAAAATAATGTTAATAACACTAATATGAATAATATGAAGATACAATATTACTGAAAAGAAAGTATTATTAAAAAGGTTATTTATAACACCATTAAGGTATAGCACTTCCGAAGCATTGTTCTTTATGGAACCTTATTAAAAGGGTTCTATTTTTTTACCAAAAATGATTATACTATTGTTACAAGCCAAAGAACCCTAATTTGGTACTGTTTAGAACCTTCTTTTCTTAAAGCTGCAGTGTGTAAGATTGATAGCTAGTGGTTGAAATGGGTCCTGCAGTCCAAATTAAAAATATTGGGAGAGTGTTGTTCCCCCGCCCCCTCCGACTAAAGCGCTAACGCGGGTTGCCAAATTGAGGACGCAATATGAATGAGTGCAATTCACAATACAAGATGTCGAGCCTTACACTGTGTGTTGATGAGCTGATTTATCCGCGTTTTAATGTGTGTCTGCTCATAGAGCTTATTATGGATGCCCAGGATTTTTAGGTCGGGTAGAATCTGCGATCTTTGACCCGGCTCGTTTGCTGGCTTCCATGGCTGCAATACACTTGCTGTGTCTCAATTCGCCTACTTATACTACGCCCTAAAAGTATGTACTCTTTTTGTGAAGAAAAAGTAGATAGCCTACTTTTGAGTGTGTAGCAAAAAAGTAGACTAGCTTTGGGACATACTAACACGTCAAACAATTGCGTCTTTAACGGTTGCTCTCTGTTGCATCCTGTCACAGTAAACTGGCCTGTCAATCATCTTTTCACAGTTAAAATCCTCCACGTTTAATTTAATTTCACGTCCTACCATATCGGAGAGAAATGCAGTGGCACGTTGATCTGCAGTCGCGGAGAACTCTCCTCATATTAATGCATAATGATGCATATAAAAGTTAATGGCCAAACGTATCTTTATAAAAGTCCACATTGTTATTGCAGATGAAAAATAACACGGATAACATTAAATATATATATATATTTTTTATCAGGTTAAACTTTGATTAGTCACTCAAACCTTTTTCGAAACCTCTCACTGTCGGTCACGCATATCCACCATGTGCTGTAGTTTTTTAACACTTTTTACTCGTGTTTGTAGTTCTGAACTGGATCCTCCTCCAAAGCGCAATGGGTTGTGGGCAATATTAGCCGTTATAGTGAGCACGGAAATAGTGGACCATCTTATGGCACACTCTTTTCAACATACTATGCTTTAGGACACACTTATTTTAATCTCACATACTGTTTAGGATGGATAGTATATACATTAAGACACAGGGACTGTGGGGTGTTGAAATACTACTGGGTAAATTGGCAGTGGGCGGAATCACACAGACGAAAACAAAAACAGACATTCCCGAAACGCACATTTCAAAGTAGAATAATTGGCTGTAGCATTGTTTTTCAAAGAAACAGGTAAACTCAGCATGTTTCCTAAATATCTGAAACATTATTGTATTTTTACGCTTTAGAATAGTCAAAAAATTACATACAGCACCTTTAACAGTATAGAATGTACTTTTTTTAGAGGTTATGAAGTAATTACTTATTCTGATAATTACCTACACAAAGTCTGACAGCTCAATATTCATTTGCTGATGGCGGCCATGCATTTCGAGATGCGCGAATGTCCTCATAGACAATATAGCTGCGCCTTGAACAAAAGACACCACATGCCAGGTTTCAAGTCAAACTGACTGATTGTTGCATAGCTAAAGCCATATTCATGTTTTTTTTATATTTTTATATTCATATTTCACATGACCACAGACTGTATAAGAGAGTTGCTGTTTTAGTGGAAATGACCACACCCAAGTCAAACATTTTGGCACCCTGTTGCAAAAGTGAATTAAAATTGACAACCAGACTCCAGAGAATATTTCTGCACAGGTTTGTTTCTTATCAGGCAAAAAAACCTAGAACTAGCTCACAAAAGTAGGTTTTCTTAAAAAAAAAAAAAAACAGAAAATTTCACCAGAATGACATCAAATCCAATATGATTTCTGTCAAGCATTCCAATGATATAAGACACTTGAGCCTGTGACAAATGGTTTATGAGTTCTGAGCCATTACATACTTTTGATCAGTGGCGCCACCATCAGGTCGATTGGGGTGAGCCTTGGCAACAGACAGGTTGGGTCTACTGCCATCCCTCAAAGTTTCAAGTTCTTACTTGGAAATTCTATCAATTACAACAAGGTTTCAGCATACACATTTGAACCCCCAATAATGAAGCAAAAGCATCCAGTAAGCACCAGAAGGGATATGATGCTATTGAAATGCCCTTTAGTGTTGTAATAGGCCTAGCCCCACAAATGACTTGAGCAATATGCCCCCCCACATAGGCCAGTAGAAATAGGCTTTGTGGTGCATATCAGAACAGAAACCATGTAAGCTGAATAAATATTCAGTAAGTGTAGTATGTGCAAGTACAAACATTACAACATTTATTATATTAAACATTTATTAATATCACCAGAAGTCACATGACATTTCCAGTTATTTTTGGCCATAGCCATATTCTTTAACGTCGATGGGGCCGACAGATGCTCTTTCCCAGCGTAGATCTGAGGAACAAAATGATTAGTGAGAACTAAAGCCATGCATGACAATAACAAGTTATCAGAGTTAATCCAAACCTGTAAGCAGTTGATCACTTCCACTTCTGATGCTACAAGTTGTGTCACAGCAGCCACACACCTGGTCAGAACCATCTGCAGACACCCACCTGACAAAAACAAACCCTCAATTAAGTTAAAGAAACTAATTACCTGTACACTTATCTAGCAGGCAACATACCCATTAGCAGAGAATGAACAAGCTTTCTGTTCAGAACTTGGAGAGGTTGCCACCTTCAAAACGCATGTGATGTAGACCTGCAGAGACAATTGCTTGTACACCATGGCAGCATATCATACAAATGGTTACACAACTACAAGACATACATACCAGCCCACTGTCTGCTTGCTGGAACCTAAACGCCTCTAGCTGAAACCCTAGCTTATCACCTTGAGTCCGGGGCATAAAGTGAGACGTGGAGCCTGTGAGCTTGGCATCAACCAGGCACCTGTGAACAGAACCCAGTTAGAAGTCAGGCAACCCTTCTGGAAGCTGGGATACATGAGGTAGCACCTCTTACCCATTATTCTCAATAAAGGAGTATCTGGGGACAGAAGCAACATCAGGGACTGCAGTAGCCACGCAGCTGTCCACAAACACACGGACGGGAACATGGCTGTACAAACGCACTGATGCTTCAAGATTTATCATGTCACCCAGGAAGTACTGGTTAGAAGGTCTCTCAAATCTCCAGTCATCTGCAGAGAGAAAAAAAAAGGAAAAATTATTAACAGATGATTCACAAACATACTACAAATCTGTTTAGCTTACACCAACCAGTCATGAGCTTGAGGGAGAAGACAAAGACTTCCTCTGCAACCTTAGTTGAGGCATATGGGATCCAAGTGGGCATTAAGGCATCGCTGATCACATTATGTGTTCTGTAGGAGTTAAACAAGCGGTCATCTCTTGCCCATGAACGGCAGGATTAGAACATCCGGTGAGCCTGAATGAATTGAATCCTCACCTTGGATAATGACACTCGATACCAACCACCGCACCACTGCTCCTGACAATAGGACTACCAAATGAAGCCTCTTGTGGGGTGTAGATAATGTTGAACTTATAGACAAGCTCATCCTCAGTCACCTAAACAGAAAGGTTAATAGAAGAACAGACACATGGATGGTTCAGAATACCTATGATTGTCACAACAGAACCTTACCATTGATGTGCTGCTACATCCATGCAGTTCAGACTCAAAGATCAACACTTGAGCAGAAGAATCCTCTCCAGTTGCAGTACAGCCTCCCAGTGTAAAACCAGAGGACAACACTGGGTGCCCAGTCCCAAAGAAGTCCTTCATCACTTCCACATATAGTGAATTCTCTCCACACTGAGCAGCTACACTGTTGGCAGGGACAGGAAAAGGCAACTCAAAAGGAACATCTGGCTGCTGTGGCTCCTCTGGTAAACTTGGAAAGCTCCACGTCAGTTTCGCCACTGGACCCTGCAACAGCTCTTTTAATTGAACACCCATAAGATCTTGAGAAGACTTCCCAAAGTCAGTCCTGACTGGTGTCTGGAGAGGAAACGGAGCGGGATACTTTTGTGGTGCAAATACAGCGTTACTGGGAACCAAAGACACCCTAGAATCAGCCTGTCGAGAAGCTTTAGCTAATGTTCTAGGCTTAAACTCGCTTGGACTCCGATTATCTGCTGCTCTTGCTCTCCATTGAGCTTCAGAAAATCCAAGTGCAAGAATAAACACCAATCCAACTCCAACCTGCCAAAACCCCATTATTGCCAAGCTTGATTCAATAACACATTAGGGTGCTACCATCCAAATTTATGCAGATGTCAATCAGAATGGCTCCACCTCTCTCGTGACAAGCATCATTTTTCTCTACACCTGCCAATTTACTCAGTCAATATAACACAGGTGAAAGTCATTGATTCTAAATGAGGTACCATATAAGGCCATGTTATTAGTAGCTAAACCAAATAATTGCTTATTTTAAATATCAAAATGACAGATCAATTCCCTTCAACACAAACAACCCCAAGTCTTTTTGTGTCTTCCTTTTTAATTAATTCAGAAACATGGCCACAGACAGAATTATACACTATTCAAAAAAACTAAGTTTAGTATGTTTCAGGTTTAGATTGTTACAAACATTCTTCCCTCACATCAACAGCAATCTTCACAAGGGACTGAAATGGAGAAATTTAGTTCAGAACCAAAGGAATGCAGGATCATAACATTATTTTATTATAGAGTCACTGATATGTTTTCTCCCCATTACAACTGTTATGTTTAGGTTGATCAGAGTGTTTGTGGATTCAATGTAGACTTCATTCTTTCTTGAACTATACTATATGTTGGTCAGCACCAAAAGACTATAATCTGAACAGTCTACTGAACATTTTTAATTTCAGGTATGAACAAAAGACAAGCTCATTAATGAACATTAAGAACTTAAAAAAAAATTGGTTTTTAAAGCATGTTTAACAAACTCCATTGATTTTTATATCCAACTATATCTATACTGAAAAACATGGCGAATGTAGTAAATCTAGATTACATTCACATACACACATTCATACATGGGGTGAGCGGGGCTAGTTGTAATACACATGGTTTAAAACTTTCCACACATGCTTGCATGACAAAACTTGGTGTATTTACTAGTTGCCATATCAACACTAAATAGAGAAATTTCTCTCCTTTTTTTTTTTTTTTTTTTTCTTTTCAAAATTCAAAAATCTTTTGAAGATATCACTGAACATTTATTTAACCACAGCAAAAGTAAATTTCTCACTGAAGTTGATTTTTCATCTCAGTTCTCAGTTTCATCTTCTTTGTGTTAATTTAAAATTCGACAAATCTGATATTATTTTAATCTTATATCTGTTATTTAACCAGCAGAAGACACTAGCAGGGTTTAAATTAGTTGCGCAGGTGCAGGGGCACAACCCTATTAGAACTATATTCTATACTTTTATAAAATCTATCAAGAAGCCATGAGAAATAGATGAATTAAGTCACTGAAAGTCAATGTTCAGAAATTATTAATTATTGTTGTTTTGAACTATGCTGTGTAGCTGTGTTTGCAGTGTTTTTGTTGTCAAAATAAAAAAAATCCCATTATTTTATATGAAAAAGGTCATAATTGTATTTTATTGATCAAATATTTTAGTTTGTCTTTTTTTTATTAGATTGGGTAACATTTTAATCTGTCATATGGTCATGTTACAATGTGCCCCTCACATGTTACAACATGCCCTATCTATGGGGCATGTTGTCACATTTTACTTCCATTCTTTCAGGGGAAATCAAGAAAAATATATACACTGTATTAAAGAAACAGAACCACATAATTGTACTAGACATGTGTGAAATTAATGTGAAAAAAAAAATTCCCTGAACCCCAAGTGGATTTACACAAACTGAGAAAGTCAAAAAGTGTATCTGTAAACTGTGTCATCCTGAAGAACCATATTCTGAATTGGTTCTTTGTGTCAAAGTTTAGGGTTCTTTATTCCTGCCTTTTTGTTTTTCAAATCTGTAACTGTCAAAGCCGCCTCATTACTGGTTTTCTGGAGCTCATGCTGCTGTACAACTACACAGGCTGTCAACAAACTCTCAACAGGTAAATTATTTCTTTCTTAAAATGTCTATAAATTTTAACTTTAAAAATTAATCAGTCATGTCTTTTTCTCTTTTTAGTTTAACAGAACATGTAAGTGTGAGCAGCTCTGTTCAATTAGGGACACTCATCTTCTCTTCTCCACAAAGTAACAGATATTGAATTTATGATCCATATTGTTAGAATTTTTAATTATTACTTTATGCCTAAACACCCAGTCACAAGAAAACATCAAAGCTATCATGTCTTTATATCACTTTTTCCTTTTAACACCATTTTTGCAAATTTTGGCCTTCATAAATATAACTGTTTTTATAATCAATTGGAAGAGACAAACTTTAACTCTCAACTCAATTGTGTATTTCAGATGCTGTCCCGTATCATAACCTCATCGTCTGCAGAGAGAAATTGTCACTCAGAATACACACATAATGAAGGACGTAAAGACATCATATATATATAGAGCATTGTAAAGATATTTCACTGGAACTTCATTACATCTGTATCATGTTTTTGCTACAATTTGCCATGTCAATAAAAAGTAGAAGTTCCTAACTGACACAACGTCCTTTTTTAATATGTAAAACCCAAACAGAGGCAACAAAATATTATAAGACCAGGCAGATAGAGGACTAAAAAAAACTATATTCAATAAATAATATATAAAAATAATGTTAATAACACTAATATGAATAATATGAAGATACAATATTACTGAAAAGAAAGTATTATTAAAAAGGTTATTTATAACACCATTAAAGTATAGCACTTTCGAAGCATTGTTCTTTATGGAACCTTATTAAAAGGGTTCTATTTATTACCAAAAACGATTCTGCTATTGTTACAAGCCAAAGAACCCTAATTTGGTACTGTTTAGAACCTTCTTTTCTTAAAGCTGCAGTGTGTAAGATTGATAGCTAGTGGTTGAAATGGGTACTGCAGTCCAAATTCAAAATATTGGGAGAGTGTTGTTCCCCCGCCCCCTCCGACTAAAGCGCTAACGCGGGTTGCCAAATTGAGGACGCAATATGAATGAGTGCAATTCACAATACAAGATGTCGAGCCTTACACTGTGTGTTGATGAGCTGATTTATCCGCGTTTTAATGTGTGTCTGCTCATAGAGCTTATTATGGATGCCCAGGATTTTTAGGTCGGGTAGAATCTGCGATCTTTGACCCGGCTCGTTTGCTGGCTTCCATGGCTGCAATACACTTGCTGTGTCTCAATTCGCCTACTTATACTACGCCCTAAAAGTATGTACTCTTTTTGTGAAGAAAAAGTAGATAGCCTACTTTTGAGTGTGTAGCAAAAAAGTAGACTAGCTTTGGGACATACTAACACGTCAAACAATTGCGTCTTTAACGGTTGCTCTCTGTTGCATCCTGTCACAGTAAACTGGCCTGTCAATCATCTTTTCACAGTTAAAATCATCCACGTTTAATTTAATTTCACGTCCTACCATATCGGAGAGAAATGCAGTGGCACGTTGATCTGCAGTCGCGGAGAACTCTCCTCATATTAATGCATAATGATGCATTTAAAAGTTAATGGCCAAATGTATCTTTATAAAAGTCCACATTGTTATTGCAGATTAAAAATAACACGGATAACATTAAATATATGTATTTTATTTTATCAGGTTAAACTTTGATTAGTCACTCAAACCTTTTTCGAAACCTCTCACTGTCGGTCACGCATATCCACCATGTTCTGTAGTTTTTTAACACTTTTTACTCGTGTTTGTAGTTCTGAACTGGATCCTCCTCCAAAGCGCAATGGGTTGTGGGCAATATTAGCCGTTATAGTGAGCACGGAAATAGTAGACCATCCGGGGACTTCTGGCACACTCTTTTCAACATACTATGCTTTAGGACACACTTATTTTAATCTCACATACTGTTTAGGATGGATAGTATATACATTAAGACACAGGGACTGTGGGGTGTTGAAATACTACTGGGTAAATTGGCAGTGGGCGGAATCACACAGACGAAAACAAAAACAGACATTCCTGAAACGCACATTTCAAAGTAGAATAATTGGCTGTAGCATTGTTTTTCAGAGAAACAGGTAAACTCAGCATGTTTCCTAAATATCTGAAACATTATGGTATTTTTATGCTTTAGAATAGACAAAAAAATGATATACAGCACCTTTAACAGTATAGAATGTACTTTTTTAGAGGTTGTGAAGTAATTACTTATTCTGATAATTACCTACTTACAAAGTCTGACAGCTCAATATTCATTTGCCGATGGCGGCCATGCATTTCGAGATGCGCGAATGTCCTCATAGACAATATAGCTGCACCTTGAACAAAAGAAACTGCATGCCAGTTTTCAAGTCAAACTGACTGATTGTTGCATAGCTAAAGCTATATTCATTTTTTGTCATTTTAAAGCACGTCATATTTCACACGACCACAGACTGTGTACAAGAGGGCTAGCTGTTTTAGTGGAAATGACCACACCCAATTCAAACATTTTGGCACCCTGTTGCAAAAGTGAATTAAAATTGACAACCAGACTCCAGAGAATATGTCTGCACAGGTTTGTTTCTTATCAGGCAAAAAAACCTAGAACTAGCTCACAAAAGTAGATTCTTAAAAACAGAACATTTCACCAGGATGACATCAAATCCAATATGCTTTCTGTCAAGCATTCCAATGATATAAGACACTTGAGCCTGTGACAAATGGTTTATGAGTTCTGAGCCATTACATACTTTTGATCACAGTGAGCCTTGGCAACAGACAGGTTGGGTCTACTGCCATCCCTCAAAGTTTCAAGTTCTTACTTGGAAATTCTATCAATTACAACAAGGTTTCAGCATACACACTTGAACCCCCAATAATGAAGCAAAAGCATCCAGTAAGCACCAGAAGGGATATGATGCTATTGAAATGCCCTTTAGTGTTGTAATAGGCCTAGCCCCACAAATGACTTGAGCAATATGCCCCCCCACATAGGCCAGTAGAAATAAGCTTTGTGGTGCATATCTGAACAGAAACCATGTAAGCTGAATAAATATTCAGTAAGTGTAGTATGTGCAAGTACAAACATTACAACATTTATTATATTAAACATTTATTAATATCACCAGAAGTCACATGACATTTCCAGTTATTTTTGGCCATAGCCATATTCTTTAACGTCGATGGGGCCGACAGATGCTCTTTCCCAGCGTAGATCTGAGGAACAAAATGATTAGTGAGAACTAAAGCCATGCATGACAATAACAAGTTATCAGAGTTAATCCAAACCTGTAAGCAGTTGATCACTTCCACTTCTGATGCTACAAGTTGTGTCACAGCAGCCACACACCTGGTCAGAACCATCTGCAGACACCCACCTGACAAAAACAAACCCTCAATTAAGTTAAAGAAACTAATTACCTGTACACTTATCTAGCAGGCAACATACCCATTAGCAGAGAATGAACAAGCTTTCTGTTCAGAACTTGGAGAGGTTGCCACCTTCAAAACGCATGTGATGTAGACCTGCAGAGACAATTGCTTGCATACCATGGCAGCATATCATACAAATGGTTACACAACTAAAAGACATACATACCAGCCCACTGTCTGCTTGCTGGAACCTAAACGCTTCTAGCTGAAACCCTAGCTTATCACCTTGAGTCCGGGGCATAAAGTGAGACGTGGAGCCTGTGAGCTTGGCATCAACCAGGCACCTGTGAACAGAACCCAGTTAGAAGTCAGGCAACCCTTCTGGAAGCTGGGATACATGAGGTAGCACCTCTTACCCATTATTCTCAATAAACGAGTATCTGGGGACAGAAGCAACATCAGGGACTGCAGTAGCCACGCAGCTGTCCACAAACACACGGACGGGAACATGGCTGTACAAACGCACTGATGCTTCAAGATTTATCATGTCACCCAGGAAGTACTGGTTAGAAGGTCTCTCAAATCTCCAGTCATCTGCAGAGAGAAGAGGAAAAAAAAAAAAAAAAATTAACAGATTCACATACATACTACAAATCTGTTTAGCCTACACCAACCAGTCATGAGCTTGAGGGAGAAGACAAAGACTTCCTCTGCAACCTTAGTTGAGGCATATGGGATCCAAGTGGGCATTAAGGCATCGCTGATCACATTATGTGTTCTGTAGGAGTTAAACAAGCGGTCATCTCTTGCCCATGAACGGCAGGATTAGAACATCCGGTGAGCCTGAATGAATTGAATCCTCACCTTGGATAATGACACTCGATACCAACCACCGCACCACTGCTCCTGACAATAGGACTACCAAATGAAGTCTCTTGTGGGGTGTAGATAATGTTGAACTTATAGACAAGCTCATCCTCAGTCACCTAAACAGAAAGGTTAATAGAAGAACAGACACATGGATGGTTCAGAATACCTATGATTGTCACAACAGAACCTTACCATTGATGTGCTGCTACATCCATGCAGTTCAGACTCAAAGATCAGCACTTGAGCAGAAGAATCCTCTCCAGTTGCAGTACAGCCTCCCAGTGTAAAACCAGAGGACAACACTGGGTGTCCAGTCCCAAAGAAGTCCTTCATCACTTCCACATATAGTGAATTCTCTCCACACTGAGCAGCTACACTGTTGGCAGGGACAGGAAAAGGCAACTCAAAAGGAACATCTGGCTGCTGTGGCTCCTCTGGTAAACTTGGAAAGCTCCATGTCAGTTTTGCCACTGGACCCTGCAACAGCTCTTTTAATTGAACACCCATAAGATCTTGAGAAGACTTCCCAAAGTCAGTCCTGACTGGTGTCTGGACAGGAAACTGAGCAGGATACTTTTGTGGTGCAAATACAGTGTTACTGGGAACCAAAAACACCCTAGAATCAGCCTGTCGAGAAGCTTTAGCTAATGTTCTAGGCTTAAACTCGCTTGGACTCCGATTATCTGCTGCTCTTGCTCTCCATTGAGCTTCAGAAAATCCAAGTGCAAGAATAAACACCAATCCAACTCCAACCTGCCAAAACCCCATTATTGCCAAGCTTGATTCAATGACACATTAGGGTGCTACCATCCAAATTTATGCAGATGTCAATCAGAATGGCTCCACCTCTCTCATAACAAGATATCATTTTTCTCTGCACCTGCCAATTTACTCAGTCAATATAACACAGGTGAAAGTCATTGATTCTAAATGAGGTACCATATGATAGCTAAACCAAATAATTGCTTATTTTAAATATCAAAATGACAGATCAATTCCCTGAAACACAAACAACCCCAAGTCTTTTTGTGTCTTCCTTTTTTATTAATTCAGAAACATGGCCACAGACAGAATTGTACACTATTCAAAAAAAAAACAAAGTTTAGTATGTTTCAGGTTTAGATTGTTACAAACATTCTTCCCTCACATCAACAGCAATCTTCACAAGGGACTGAAATGGAGAAATTTAGTTCAGAACCAAAGGAATGCAGGATCATAACATTATTTTATTATAGAGTCACTGATATGTTTTCTCCCCATTACAACTGTTATGTTTAGGTTGATCAGAGTGTTTGTGGATTCAATGTAGACTTCATTCTTTCTTGAACTATATGCTGGTCATTACCAAAAGACTATAATCTGAACAGTCTACTGAAAATGTTTAATTTAAAATATTAACAGGTATGAACAAACGACAAGCTCATTAATGGACATTAAGAACTTAAAATGTGAACACGCTGGCGAATCTTAAAGAAAATATATAGGTCACAAATAGTTTGTGAAGCAGCACACAGTAATAAAAAAGTACTCAACTATTTGAAATCAGATTATATTTCCAGTTACACAGCCAGAGTCAACATTTTCTCATTGTTTTAGTCTCTTCAGAAAGAAACAACTTGTGTGCCACTGAACAGGTATCTACTTTAACACAACACTTGGGCTCAAGATGCATTTAATTACTCATCCTGCCAATTCACAGCTCTAAATGGTTGGAAAAAAAGAAAGAAAAACACACACAGACAAATAAAGACACTGTTGGGGAGACTGGGTCAGCTGTGTGTTCAGATCTAAGAACAGTTGACTGCTTCTATCCTATACACTTTAATTGTCCCACCTGCTTTTCTTGCGTTTGGGGGGATCAGGAACTGCAAAGCTGTCTTTATGAGTCCCTGACCTCTCACCCCCATCTCGTTCTGACCGTCCCTCTCTGTCCCTATGGCTCCCTTCACCGTTTCGGCTATCGCCATGACGATCTCTGTCACTATAGCGGTCCCTTTCCCCATAGCGATCACGGTCTCCCCCACTATGCCTGTCACCATGACGATAATGACTTTCTCCATGACGACCCCTGTCGTCAGCATTCCTATCACTACGGGACCCCTCTTTTGAAGAAGAGCTAGAGTAAGAGTCTGAAACCGAGCTCAGGGAGCCAGCACTACTGAAACCGCTCATTTTGGTGCCTGAGCTGAGGGCAGGGGGCGGCAGCATGGAGGAAAATGAGGAGGACGACGATGGAGAGTAGGACATGTGGGGTCTGTCAGGCCCCTCAGGTGCTCCTGAAGGCAAAGAACTAAGACTTCCTGCACTGGTCCACCCAGAAGAGCTGCTGGACTTTGTAGTAAGTTTAGGAGGAACACCAGATGCCGCCACAAAGTGGTTTTTATACTGAGCCTGAGAAAAAACAAGAGCATGTTTAACAAACTTTATAAATTGGTATATTTACACATATGTAAACAATATCTATACTGAAAAAACATAAGAGAGGGCTTATTTTTACGTGAAATGCTTGCTTCAGGGCAGACATACGGTCTCCCATGGCTCCAGTGGAGGGTTTGTAGGCCTCATAGTTACCAAGAGCAGCACCACTACTACTGCGCTCCTGATTTAAGAAAATAAAAAATGCATTAGCAATTAATTGGCTCGGTTCCTGTTTGCATGGTAATTGCAAACACAGGAATAACTAGGTTTTATGGAAAAATGTGCAGGAAAACCATGAATGGACATTTATATAATAACATATTTAAAAAAGAAAATAATAAAATAAAAAAAATGAAGCAAAAGTAATATCAAACTAACAGTGGATTCAGATCCAAGTCCAGGTCTCTCTCTGTAACCCAGGCCTCCACCTCCAATATTTAGCTTCTTCCCTTTCCCTCCCTTAAAGCGGGATTTCCGGAACCAGGGATTCTTAAAAAAAGAAAATGCAAAGTTGGTGAAAAAAACTAAACAAACCATGCACAATGAAAAATGTACATTGCAATCAGGATGTTGTTTTACCTGCATTGCCAGGTCCATCAGCTCCTTTGAAACACTCTGATTGGCTCCCTCTAAATTGCGAACCAGGTCACCAGCGAATGAAGTGTCTTTAGTGGTGAGCAGAGTGTAAGCTACACCTTTCTCTCCTGCACGACCTGTTCTACCAATTCGATGTGTGTGTGTGTCAATGTCTCGTGCTACATCGTAGTTCACAACTGTACGGATAGACGGAATATCCAACCCACGAGCTGAAAAATGCAAGAGAAATTTTATTTGAATGAATACAGAGTTATTTATAATAAAGGGAATAAGTACACAAATGGAAACAGTTCATCTATCTTGAACAGATACAGATAGTACACAAAATAAGTAATGTAATGCCTCAAGTGACACTAACCAGCAACATCAGTAGCTACCAATATGGGCAGATTCTTCTTCTTAAAGTCAGCAATGACTTTGTTCCTCTCACTCTGATCCATGTCTCCATGGAGCAGCCCCAGGCTATAACCTTCCTGATTCAGATTTGTAGCCAGCTCCTCGCAGTTAGCCTTTTTAGTGACAAAGACCAGCACTGAGCCAGCGGAAGTGAACTCCACCAGCCTGCGGGTCAGCCAACCCCACTTCTCCTTCCCAGTCTGCAGCACCTCCACTATCTGAGTGACATCTTCATTAGCCTGGGAGGATGAGAAAAGAAGTTTAAATAAACGTATTCAAATACTATGTGTACAAATTCTTTTATAAGAAACAAGGGCTGCACCTCTCCTATATCTCCCTGCACAACACGGATGGGGTCGACCAAAATATCTCGTGCCAGCTTTTCGATTTTCTTCCGAAATGTTGCACTGAATAACAGAGCTGTGAGAGATCAGGTCGTGAAGGGCTTATAAGTACAATCAATGGAGTCATGCTGGAAACTAGTAGAAATGTTTTAAAGCAGCACAATAATATGAACATGAAAGATACTTACTCTGTCGATCAGGTCTGACATGGCTGGCAATGGATCTCACTTGATATTCTGTATAATGCAGGTTAAATTTAAGACAAGGGTTTCGCAATTGTACTTTTTTTCCTTAAAGGAATAGTTCATCCAAAAATACAAAAATTCTACCATAATTTACTCACCCTCATGTTGGTCCGAACCTATAATACATATCACATATAAACACCGATCAATGCACATACATAGAGCACATCGAATATGGTAAACGTCTTGAGGAGTGAGAACCAATGAGGTTTGTTCTTGCAAGCACATTTGAGCTTCAATTTACCATATTTGATGTGCTCTATGTATGTGTGTGTGGATCAATGTTTATATGTGAATAAAAGCCTAACTTAAATCTGTTCACCATTTAAGTGATCACGTCTCTTCAGAAGACTGAATTAAACAGCCTTTATGGACATTTTGAAGCTTGTTTTGGTGGAATATACTTAAAAGTATAGTGGAGGATTTTCTTTTTCCGGGTGGATCATCAAGACTATTGGTCCTCCTAGTTGTCAATCATTCTGGTGATATGTTTACGTAAGGCCGTCGTACGTGCTCGTCCCAAGGTAGTTTTCGCTTTCTGCGCATGCGCACTTTCAGGTGTATATGTGTGGTGAGCTAGCCTACGGTTTCAGCCATTCATTGAAGCTCGCCGTTCTCACCGGGTTTTTTCAAAATGTCTGAGGGTCGCAAGAGAAAAAGTGTCTATGAATTGTATGACAAGAAGAGAAAGGCCTCTGAAGAAAGAAACAAGACCAGAGTGTTTTTGGGAGAATATTTCACACGCTGGTGTGCGCTAAAAACACAGGTTGGGCTTCCCACTGATGCCTCAGTCACGAAGTTTCTACTCGACAGGTAAAGTTTGGCATGCTATTTGGAGAGATCCATTTAAAATCACTGCTAGTAAAAGTTAATGTAAGCTATGATTAGCGATGCTAGCCCTGGCATAAGTCACGCACCGCGCAGACACGGTAAATATCTCAATTTGTCTAAAGTAGCCTTATGACCAAATGGTAAAAGGTATCACGCTGAAATGTTCTAAAACCTTGTGTGTTCATTTTTGATAATTCCAATGTGTTCACATAGTATTTATTACACAAATGCAACAAGCTACTTCTCCATTGCAGATCATGTCTTGAGTCCTCACTCAATCGATCAGTATAATAAGTAAATAAAACACGGAAGGGCATTTGACATTTTGTCTTGCATGAATGTTTTTGAGTTAGTTTATAATTTGCAACATATTTGTGCCGCTTGTATGAGCCATGCCGACAGCAACTTGTAAACAGAGCGTGCACGAGGAGAACTAGGCTCGTGCATGCTTTCTCGTGCACACGTTTAATAGGCGTTCCCTCTCGGGAGCAGGTAGAGTGTTGCGCATGTGCATTTTTTGTGCAAAAAGTGTAGAGGGCGGTTCTTTTCTAAAATTCGGGAAAATCCTCCACTATACCTTTAAGTGGAAGGACAGAAATATCTTAGATTTCATTACGATAAATTATAGTCTTATGGGTTTGGAACAACATGAGGGTGAGTACATGATGAAAGAATGATCATTTTGGGTGAACTATCCCTTTAATTCAATACTTTGGTGACCAAACGGCAATTCTGAAATGCGCTGCTTTTTTGACAGAGCTTTTAATAAAAAAATTAAAAACATGGGATAAAAATGAATGAGATAATACAAAAAAAAAGTGACATTTCACACATACCAAAGCCCATATCAAACATGCGATCAGCTTCATCAAATACCAGGTAGGTTACTCGCTGCAGAGATGTAGCTTTCTTCTTCACATGATCGATTAGACGACCCTATGTGAGAAGATCAAACATATGAATGAAATCTTCATACAATATATTCACTTTCAAAGACAAACCAAGGAACACCTTAAGTAAATAGAAAAAAGTTGAATGAGGTTGTGTATTGAAAGATTAATGCCTGGTTTCACAGACAAGGCTTAAGCCTAGTCCCAGACTAAACTGCATGTTTGAGCTGTTTTAACTGAAAGTAACTTGCACTGAACATATCTTAAAATATGCCAGTGCCATTGTTTTATCTCAAAGATGCACACCAGTAATGTTTTTTATATGGCACGTTTATAAAAGCTACTTAAATGTCCTAATTTAACTAAGGCCTAATCCTGCCTTAATCTAAACCCTGTCTGTGAAATCAGGCAGAGATGTTCTTACTGGGGTGCAGACAACAATTTCAGCTCCTTCCTGAAGAGCTTTGGCTTGTTCCCACATGCTGCCACCTCCGTACACTGCCACTGAGCGAAGGCCATATACCTTCCCGAATCGCTTGCATTCGGAATGGATCTGAACCACAGAGGTAAGCATTGCAAAGTGATTAAAACCCAAAACACACTACAAAACCTTGAATCATGACCAAGACTACTTTATAAGAAGAACATATTTAATTATTTTGCTCAGTAGTTATTTTTTCATCTCCTTCCACACGAATCCCTTACACCTTCCCCTAACATGAAGGAGCTTTCTTTCTCACTGACCTGTTGACAGAGCTCTCTAGTGGGGCAGACAATCACAGCAATAGGTCCTTCTCCCGGCTCCAGCTCCTTCTGGTCCATGATGTGCACCAGCATTGGCCAAATAAAAGCTGCAGTCTTTCCGCTGCCGGTTTTGGCAATGCCAATCATGTCTCTGCCACTCAAAGATATGGGAACACCCTAGTGAAACAACACACACATTACTTTAGAAAAATAATCCAATACCTAAAATGACTACTTTGATGACAGCATAAATGAACAAAGGGCCATTTGGATGGGTTTGACAGCTCACCTGGCACTGGATGGGTGTGGGTTGAGTGTACTCGGATTTACGGATCTGGTGCATAAGCTGCTCATCAAATCCAAAGTGGGCAAAACTGGTGGATGGTTTAGGAGGGGCTGCACCTGAAACCTGTTCATTTTGAATATGGTTTAACGTTGGTTGAAAGAAAGAGAATGATCATTTGTGTAAGTACTTGTGTGTGCTGCCATTGACCTTCAGGTTGAGTTTCTGTCTCAGTTCCACCACTCCAATCCCAGTCAGACTGCTGAGTTCCTCATGCTCAATATAAAAGTTCTTCTCAAAGGGAGGATAGTCAATCTACAAACAGAAGAGAGGTAAAAAGTCATTGTTTACATCTCATACTTTTCTTTAAAGTATATACAGGGGCTTTTTGATATGAGAGATCTAATAAACTACAATGTACTTGCTCATCAATAGAGTGCAGCAGGAATGAATAGGAAAACCTGGAAACAAGTTAGCAATCTTCCAGTTCCATTGTTCCAAAGTCAATGGGTCTTTTGTTAAATGCCTGAAATAAGATTTTATTCTATGACATATGAATCCATAATAACCCCCACTCTTTTATCATAAACGGTTGCTAGTCACAGAGAGTATTTTCGGCAATAATCCAAAAGCCAATGCACAAATTCCTAATGGCTTTTGTTTGAGGGAACCAGGGAGATGCAATCTTCTGGCCTACAAAATTACATCATTCCCACAGCACTCTATTTAGGGATGTTAATGCAACAACTACTGAAGGGAGATGCAGTAACAGTACCTCTGAGTGGTCTATGGGGGGCAAGGGCAAGATAATCTTTTTGGTAGTAGGAGCAATGGGATTCCCATCGCTGTCATAGTCCACTTCTTCCTCCTCTTCCTCTAGGGTCAACCCAGCTGTTGGATTCTCCGCCATGTAACGGAAATATGCTTCCTGCAAAGAACACAAAACCATGCTTTAGATCAAGACAAAGAGCAGCAGGCCTTTATATCTGAAAATAAGAAAGTCATTCAAATGGAACTACATCAAATTAAACTTTGAGGTCAAATTCACGTCCGAGAAAATACGTATTGCCTAGGAATTGACCCAGAATAACTAATTATATGACATAGCAAGTTCTCACCAAAATTTCAAAACCACATATCTGACAGCACTGATATGGTGTCAATGACATTACAATACATTTGAATTGATCACTGATATTTTAACACACACATTTAACATGGACTCAAATCTCATGTTTCAGTAACAAAAGAATCACTCTACCTGTAAACAATAAGAGAAAATAGATAATGATTGAGAACTTTTGAATCTGTTGAGAAATCAAATGTGATGAGTGCATTTATAGCCTTAAAAACAAGCTACTCTATGCTCTTTTGCACCAACTCTATTACCAAAAGCACATTTTAATGGCTCAGTCTGTAAACTGATGTGTGTGTGTGTGTATATATATATATATAGTGTATAAGGAAGAAAGATAGAAAAAGGGTTGGGACACAGCCAATGCTGTGGCAAAGATACGATGGCGGTAGTAACGTCAAGAGGGTCACTCACTTGGTCATCTTCTTCTTCAATGTCATCCCGTATACCCCTGGAAGAAACAAGCGGAGAAAAAAAACTTCCCTGCGACTCGCTCAATCACCCATGGAAACCCATATTCTACCCATTAACCCCCATTTTCTATTCCCATCCTCTCTGCTATAAATATTATCTGAATGAATGGTCTTAAAATTATATATTTTTTCTGTGGATAATTGCAGAATCTTACTTGGCCAACTTTTTCTCTTTTTCCTTTTCCTCAAGTTTCTTCATGTCCTTTGCTGCTTGGTCCTGAAAGAAGTCAAAAAGAATTACAAGAGAAATAATTAAAGCAAAAGAGCAGCAATGTTCACTGCCGGTTCTAATAGAGATCAGTTCAGGAACGCAGCTCTCACCTCCACCTCAGCCATAAAGGCATCAAGGGGGTCATCCTCACTGTCTGAGCCTCCTCCTCCTCCTCCTCCTCCTCCAGATTGGAACTGCTTTCTAGTGGGAGAGTTCTCGGCGGGTATATATGGCAGATCTGCACTGCTAGACTCCTCTTCATCATCCTCAAAATAACTAAAAATAAATTTCAAGCATTAAACGTAATAGCCTCTTTCGTTCACCTAACACTAAATCATTTACTCAACCTCAAAAGGAGACATTAGGTGTAATAAGAGTCTCCGTCAACTTTCATTTTCATTAAAGATGCAACAAAAGCAATGAAAGTGAATGGTGACTAAAAACTCATCTGACATATGGGTTCTAAACAACATGAGGGTGAGTAAATAATGTCAAATGTTCTTTTTGGATTAAACTACGTGTTTCAATTTTTATTTTGGGGTGCAATGTCTTCATTTAAAAAAAAGACACATTTTAAGTACTTACGCATTCTCCTCGTCGAAATTGGCTCGTTTTGTTCCTATTTTGTAAAAAGACGAAAGCTGCTGATTCTTGCCATATCCACCTGATGGTCCTGAACTTCCAAATGCGGAGTGGGCCTTCTGGGTAACAGGAGGTTCCTCTTTCTTCCCACTAGCAAGAGAGAATCCCCCGAATCCAAAGCCTCGCTTGCCACTAGGGCCTCCCTTGTTCCAGTTCATCATTGCTGCTGGGCTGCAAAAAAATCAGATTGGAGGTTTAAACACCTTTATAAAACACACACACACACACACACACACAAAACCCCATCAGGCTATTGAAGCACAACAATTACAGATTCTGCTTATAAATATCGCTCAGCTTTGCTGTTGTTGCCATAACTTTCATTTTCAGTGTTCTCTTCTTTAAAATTCCTCTCAATATTTCTGTTGTCAAACAGCAGGTAGGCGACAGTGTTTTGTTATGCTGTGCTGATGGCCGTGGAGAGGCCTTGAGCTGTGCATAAACGGATTATGTTTCGATTACTTTCACTATGATTGTGTGAAAGAGTAATCGATATATTTCTTCGCTTTCTGGTTATTTACCTGTCACTGCTACAGCGGGGGAAAAAGCGATCTTCTAAAGTGGGTGGACACCTTATTTATCCACAGCGTATTTACCACTTCAGGCTATCTTGCACACTTCTTGGAGATTGTGTTTTACGTAATTTACAATGGACTCGTTTTGTGTTGCGTAAAATTTACGCGACGCGTTTAGTGTAGAACGTAGAATGCAATGTTGCCAGATCCCCATCTTATTTCAGTGTATGATGTATAGTAATAATATATATTAATAATATTATTTATTTATTTACGTTTAATTTAGCTTTTGTTTATCTTTTTTATTTGATTTAGATATGTTGAACATTTCACGCTAGTTTATTGTTGATTGACTGTTTATGCCATTCATATGTTGTTAAAAGAAATAATTAAATAAATCTTAGTGTATGAATTGAGAAAAATGTTATTGCTCTGCACAGAAAACATAGAACACATACAACAACCTTTGATTAAATGATAATAAATGATTATAATGCATTTTCAAAATAATGCACAATATGATTTCAAAAGATAATTAAAATAGTTTATATATTTTATACAGACCTTCTAGATAAAGTAATAAATCCTTATGTCGGTGGTGGGATATTTGACAGTTGCGATAAGCCTTTGGACCCTAAAACTGCAACCTGCAAAAGCTCTTCTTTATACGCGATAATAACAAGATATGGCAACACAAACCGCAGAATATTTCATTTGCTCACGAATTTACACCAATAGGGAGACACGCATCCAACCTTTGATCCAATAGTAACACGAGGAAACCGAGTCGTCAACGGCACTTGTCCAATCACCTAACGTTTTTTTAACACGACCCAGCCCACTGCGAGGAGAAGGAATACGTTACATCCCCTAGTTTTAATGACAACTTAAAAATCGGACTATTTGGTCCATAAGACGAACGCTAGATATAAACAGAAGGTGAGTTTAACGATTATACTGTATTACTTACACAAGTAACAATTACATTGGACCTCCGAGCTCTGTTTATCATAACTGAGAGATATTCTTGTCGCTGCTTGGCTAGCTGAAAGATTCTGACCTGTAAACTTGCATGCTACGTTGTTTATAAATGACATTAAGCTAACCCTGCTTTTTATAATATAGCGGGTTTGTGTGAGTGAATACACATCTCTCATGCTGCTCACTAACTGAGCAAGTCATTTTATGTACAAGCACATGTAACGTTAGTAATCTAGTCAATAAATCCTATTTGCTTTCGAGTATTGTTCTTCTCAGGTAACGTTATCGAACTGCTGAAAACTCTGTCGTTTAATAATGTATTTGCATAATTCAGAAAGTATCAGAGCAGGAGAAAATAATCCTTTGTAATTTTATGAATCTTAGCAACTTCTGCTATGTTCTTGCAGATCTTGACTCTTTATGTGTTTGTGAAAGTATTGCTACCTGTCATCACCATCTCCAGGATCCATGTCTTTTTTGGTGAGTGAGCTTGATTGAGTTAAAATACTTGGTTGTCAAAGTGACTGATTTTGTTTGCATGTGGGTCAATGACATGACTTGCATATTTTTGTGCCCAAGTGCATTATTTCCATTTATATTAATTTGATAAATTCATGACATATATCACTTTATTTTATATAACCTATTTAGGCTAGTTAAAATAATTTCAATAATACATATTAATTTATGTTTTGGTATCTTAAAACCCCAAAATGTCAGGTGGTGCAACTGTCTGGACAAATGACCAGACTAAGACATTTTTTAAAATGGTGTCTTAATAATAAAAAATGTAAAACTAAATACTGTGGTGTAATTTTAGGTGTGAAACTTTTCATATAATCACATTTTATGAATATCAGTATTTATAAATCAATTTGTATATTCTTAAATGTCAGGGTGGCACAACTGCAAAGCATTTTGTTATGAATTGACAAGGTAATATGATAATGCATCATCCTTGTGGCAGAGTGAAAAGGTTTGTAGATCTCTCTCAAATATAGGTAAAAACTGCTGATTTCAAGTATGGTACACTTTCCATGTCAGGTGGGACATCTACAGTATATAGCCTACACACAACTATTTGGTTGTACCACCTGACATAAAAGCAGTCAAAAAATGAATGTAAACACTTTGTTCATGACTCAAAAATATGCATTACATCAGCTTTGAAAAGTTTTTTAAAACACATTTTTTGAAGCTTTAAAGGGGTGATTTGATTATGATTTCACTTTTCTAACTTTAGCTAATGTGTAATGTTGCTGTTTGAGCATAAACAACATCTGCAAAGTTATGAAGCTCAAAGTTCAAAGCAAAGGGAGATATTTTCTTTCAAAAAATTGCTTTTTAAAGGTGCATTGTGTAATATTTAGGAGGATCTGTTGACAGAAATGCAATATCATGTACATAACTATGTTTTCAGTGACCTTACTTAATGACCCGTTGTTTTTATTACCTTAGAATGAGCCATGTCTATCTACATACACTGCGGGTCCCCTTACATTGAATGTGCCAGCATGTTTCTACAGTAGCCCTAAACGGACATGCGCGTTTCGTCACTATGTTGTTCTTCGTGCAAAGAAGCTATTTAAAGTCAGCGAATAAAACACTGACACAATGATGAACAAGTAACAATAATATTCGCAATAACATATAGTTTTACTGAATAATTAAGTAAACCTTGCTTAACTGGCTACACTGTGCTGTCTCAGATGACGACATCTTCCTGTCGGCCACCGTAACTTCTGTTGGTTGCAATTCACAACCTTACCACTAGATGCCGCTAAAAATTACACAGTGCACCTTTAAGGATTACAATAAACGTCTGGCAGAGACTGCACGAGCTTCCTCCTGGGTTAGTGACATAACTAACCCTTAAAGGGATGGTTCGGAGTAATTTCAACCTAGGGTCCTTTGCACCATGACCTCGAGCCAAACACCACCCCAGAAGTTGTTCTCCCCTTGGTCGAACATTATTAAAGTTAGAGCTTATTTAGAGATATCAGCCAAATGGCTTAGTGCAGGCGCTAATGGATCCAAGGTTGTATCTCGTAAATTACCCCACTAATAATGCCCGGAATGGTACCAAACTTCCACAGTAGCACAAATAGGTTCTGTACTCATAAAACGAGGCATTGGAAAGTGTGTAAGTACATCAGGAGTTTATTTAAATAACACTTGCCTCTGACGGCTTATGCTACCGCTAACCCGGACGTCGAGTTTGGGAAAAGCCTGTAAAGCGATGCATTTTATAAGTGTTGACAACTTAGTGTTAACTAATAATTGTTGCAAACTGGTACTACCAACAAAATATTAGTGCATTCCTGGAACTGGGCGTCGTTACACTAGGACTTTTACAGGCTTTTCCCAAATCACGGAAGTGACCTCGACGTCCGGGTTAGCGGCATTACGTCAAAGACTTATTTTACATCTTGTGAAAAAGGCATTATACCACCCCTTTAATTGTCAATGACTCATTTACATCCATCTCTCACTTTCTCTCAGCGCTGGGTGTCAGAGAAACTTAGTGTGGAAAGCCTGAGGGACCTGGAGTTATTTGGAGGTGAGTTCAATAGTCCAGCATCTGATGTCGCTGTGCTTCTCGTACCTCTTTCGGCAAACCCCACCCGCCTGAGCTTATTCCACTGTAGCCAGGGTGAGTGTGAAGGGGAGCCCTAGAAACTCAAACCTAAAAATTAGTTCCTATAATACATTCATATTTCAAGATACTTCTGCAATATTCAAATGGTCAATTGGCCCATCTTGAACTTGTCAAGGAGATAAATATTTTTGCACACAAATCCCCCTCATAGTCAGCTATGCAGGCACATAGCAAAAGAGAAGCTCTGCATATGCAGATTACCCGTGATCGCAACCAACCAGTACCTTTGCAAAAGCAACAATGCGGCTTTTGGCTCGCTGTTTGTTTTGCGTGTGCTTCATTAAAGGTTTTGTGAATTTAATATTGTCAATTGTTGTGGGTTTTTGTTGTAAGTGTGTCATACGGTGTGGTGTGAGACTGCTCTGTAATGGAACAGATGCGTTTCATGCGTTTGTGTCATGGTGACTGATGATGGTGGTAACCGCAGATTCTGTGTGTCCTTGTGCCTGTGAGGCTTTTTAATCTCCTTTCTGCTGTGATGTGTCTATGTATGTATGTAGGATGACTCTGATGTAGTGTAATTGCTAGGTGTTGACGGATTGCTTCTGTGGTGTAACTGACAGCTGAGTCACTGCAGCTGATCTGTAGGGGAGATCTAAGGTGAAGCCATATGAAATCTGTTACAGGAATACTGTATGTATTGGTAGATTGTGAGCTTTACTTATAGACTAGTTTACAGAGAAATCCAGGTATTAAAAAGGCTTCATATCTTCATATCAGTGTAAACGTTCATATTTTCTCCCATTTAGTTGCAATACATAAAATTATAATATACACAACCGTTCAAAAGCTTGGGGTCAGTAAAATATGTTTATTTTAAAGAAATGATTACTGTTATTCAGCTAGGATGCATTCAATTGCTAAAAAGTGACAGTCTATTCATCAAAGAATGCTGAAAAAAGTATCACAATTTGCACAATAATATTAAGCAGCACAACTGTTTTCAACATTGATAATTATGAGAAATATTTCTTAAGCAGCATATTTGAATGATTTCTGAAGGATCATGTGACACTAAAGACTGGAGTAAAGATGCTGAAAATTCAGCTTTGACATTACAGTTTAAAATATATTTAACAGGAAAACGGCTATTTTAAACGAATACTATTTCACAAAATTATTTTGATCAAATAAACACAGCCTTGGTGAGTGTAGGAGAATAGTCTATCAAGAACATTAGAAAATTGTACTACTGTCTCCAAACTTTTGAACGGTGGTCTATGTTAGACTACTGAAAATAATGATTCTGAACAAATATGTTAGAGGTACAAACAATAACTGTCATTTAAAAATGAAAAGCATTATTTCAGACTTGTCTGGTGTATAATTCCAGACCTAATGATATATATCAATTAGTTTTCAAAGCTCTAAAATGGTGTGTAAGTGTAATCCATGGAAAATGAAGGGATTTTTTTTAGATGTTGCTTTTTCTGTCTGCTTCCATTCCTTTTGTTGAGTCCATAATTGCTGCTTCATGTCTGCTTTAAAGACGCCAAGTTTCGTTTGCTTTTGGCTGTTACATGTTCCATGGCAATGCATAAATAAAAAGGGTTGATCACCAATATTGTTCAATTTAAAAAAAAAGATGTTAATATAGAAAGAAAGAAGATATTAAAGAATTCTTTTCTGATGGTTTATCCTTTTTTGTTGAATTGAGTGTTCAAGTAATATAAATATAACTTCTACTTTCTTTGATCATTTTGTAGGCCTAGGCTATATGCAATTTTCTGCCATATAGATCATATGTGGTGTCAATTTTGACTAGACAAGTAAAAAAAATTGGACAGATACTGTGTTTCTTATATTTATTTATGTTAGAATCTTTCTTATGTTTCATTGTTTGTTTGTTAGGAGAAAGGGGGGAAAACTATTTAATAAATAGGTGTGTGTATATATATATATATATATATATACCAAGGATGTAGAGCGTTTTGATTGGCAGGATGTTGATAATAAGCTAAGAAGAGAGGTTCTCAGAAAACTAAAGATGTTCTTGATGTTTCTTAAATTTGTGAGAACCACTTTAAAGGCAGATTGTTTGTTTGTATGTGTTTTTTGCATCATTTACATGGTTTCTCTACGCCAGAGCAAACTCAGTCAAGCCCACTAAGGAAAGTAAGTGTGGAATATCTTCCAGCTTTTCCATCCGCCTGTTGGTGTGGGTGTGCGATAGGTGTGCGTGGATGAGCATGTGAGCGGGTGTGCGCTTGTGTAAATGTGCAAATGTAAGATTAATGGTGTGTGTGTGTGTGTATATGCTCAGATGAATACATCCCCCTGTGCTCCTGTGTTTGCGTGCATGCACTCATCGTGCTGCTGTGACACTCATACCTCCACACCTGCTCAGACTGAGGGTCCTGAAAAGGGAACTGCTCATATTTTAATGAGGAAAAGAAAAATTACGGCCCAAGAAACTCACTGGGTAGGGGTTTATTATTGTGAGTGCTTGATAAACCAAAGGGAAGCAAATACTTGGGGTTCAGTTACCCAGTAATGCAATACTTATATCATAAACAAGACCCTGAATTAAAGAGCAAACCGATTAAAAGAGCAATGTAAAGCTAAAGAACAGATACAATAGATATGAAGGATAGTTCACCCAAAAATTCACTAGAAGATTTGGCCATTATGTCTCCAAAAGGGTTTGTGTTGTTTTTGTAATTTTTCTTTGTCTTGTAATTTGCAAGCTTGATTGTGTTAAGACACTATTAATAGTCTAATTAACTTATTTAATAGTCTGATTAACTCCAATGGCAAAAATTGACCCTTATTATCAATGTTGAAAATAGTTGTGCTGTGCTTTTTTGGGGGGATATTTTGTATATATTATTGAAAAACATGATTTTCATGCTTTGAAGAATACAAAGAACTGCATTTATTTGAACCAATATAAACATAATGTCGCTTTTACTGTCGCTTTTGACCAATTTATTGTACCCTTGCTGGATAAAAGTATTAATTACTTTTTTTTCAAATACTTAAAATTTAAAGTTGATAAAGGCATGTGGGATCCTAAGGGATGAGTACATAGTACTGTTTGCACTAATGGGTGAGCTGTCCCTTTAATGAAGGAGGACATCAACTTTGAGTGAATTCACTGAATTGCTTCTTTGTCTAATAATTAGCAGTCTAATTCAACAGACTAATTCTGCATTACACCTTGCAATTTAAGGCATCTCTCTTATGAAATTTACTCATAAGAGTTGTCACAGAGAACGAACCAACACCAGGAATAATGATAATGTTGTCATTGGTCACCTAAGCATGTGAAGTGGGATGATGCTCATTGTGTTAATGCAACACATGGAGTCATCCTGTCAAAGCCTGGGCTTGCTGCACTGTTCACTGAAATAGTCCTGCAAACACATCAAAGGGCATAAAATGATTATTATTATTTATTTATTTCTTTCATGAATTGCCATAGACCTGCATGATCTCCACTGACAAATACTCTCATCATATTTGAGAGGATGTTATTGTTAATATTATCTGTGAGTTCCATGGCAGCGCTAATGGAAACTAATGTAAGTAAAAAAATAAATTAAAAAAAGGTACTTGATCTTAATGGGATCATGTATATCTATGACCAAATGCAACACAGTGTATTGTAAAAAAATGTTGATGCTTATAACATGCTTTTGCAAATATGCAGAGTTTTGTGAAGCCATTCCTGCTGCAGTTTCAACTTCTCGTCTCGTCTCGTACTGAGTTTCAGAACAGTTGGACTGAATCTTTAATTAGCCATAATCTGCCGTTTCTCAGTACTTGATCTGTATGATTCTCTGAAGAGCTTTGCAATGGCTGGGATTTATCAGTGTATGTGCAATAAAAACCCTTCCCCTCTTCAAAACCAGGTTGGTTTGTGCAGTTTTCTGTGATTGTATATGTGTGTACTTGAAATGTTTCCTAATTCACTGAAACTGACATAGTTTCATATGTCATAGTATATTCAAAATACTATGATGCTTTTGAAGTAAAGCTAACATGTACTTAAAATGTTTGCTACCCAAACACTGCTTGCACAGTGACACAAATCCTGTCAGAAACACTAAAGGTTGATGCTTGGTCACATTCAAAAGACTTTTATGTTTCGTGTTATTATTTTCTAAACTCCCTATACAACATCTGTGAATGTACAGTGAGTCAAAAAATACTTTAAAAAAATGTCTTTGCATTAGAAACAAAATATCAAACTAAGTGGCATCTGCAAACAAATAATGCTAGAGCTTTATCTGTAACTTTTTGCTGTGACTTTCAACTAAACTGGTCCTAAGGTCATTGTAGGCTAGTAGATTTAAGAAATTCACACAGGTGCACCAGCACAGATATACACTAAAGTTCAATAGTTTGGAGTTTTTTTTTTTTTTTTTTTTTTAAAGAGGTCTCTGATGCTCACCAAAGCTGTGTTTATTGGATCAAAAATACAGTAAAAACAGTTATATCGTGAAATTCTGTTACAATTTGAAATAATGTAATGTTTAATGTAATTTATTCCTGTGATGCAAAGCTGAATTTTCAGCATCATTACTCCAGTCTTCAGTGTCACATGATCCTCCAGAAATCATTCTAATATGATTTGCTGCTCAAAAAACATTTATTTTTAAGCATAGCATTTATTTGAAATAAAATGTTGTAAAATTAGACATTTCTTTACTGTCACTTCAATTTAATGCAGCCTTGCTGAATTAAAGTATACATTTCTTTAAATATATATATATATATTATTATTACTGAGCCCAAACTTAGTTCATCCACTATTGATCAGATTTCACTAATGTTTACCACCAGAAATTGTCAGACTCCAGGAATGTTTTCTTAATTTTGTACAGTAGTTCTATTGTTTTATCTTTTAAAACCTAACTTGCTTTTTTTGTGTGAAATGTCTTGCTTGGAAAAGAGAACAAGAACGTTTCTTTAAAATCGATGCCATTTGATTTGATATTTGATCATCTAATAATGTAATGACATTGGTACGTTTTTAAGTGTGAATTAAATGTTGAAATACTTTATTGGGTCACTGTATGTCTGCGTACCCACAAACCACTTTCACGAATACACCTCCAGTAAAATCACAGAGTTCACAATCTAATAATTCAAGTATGTTAAAAGGATTTGATTGTGTTGAATGGGCTATGCTAGGAATGCTGAACTGGGATCTGACGTGTGTCTCAATCCGCTCCCTGGTTTCTCAATATTTAGTGGATCAAGGCCCATTCTAATACCTGAGTTTGTGTTCACAATAAGCTGTCTGACATCAGGAAGGTGATCGAGACACAGCCATATTCAGTTTGCACTTTGTTTATTTGGCCCCGCCCCCAGTGGCATAACTGTAGAGCAGGGTTTCTCAAACTCGGTCCTGGAGGGCCACTGTCCTGCACAGTTTAGCTCCAACCCTGATCAAACTCACCTGAGCAAGCTAATCAATGTGTTCAGGATCACTATAAACTCACAGCTAGGTGTGTTTGATCAGGGTTGGAGCTAAACTGTGCAGGACAGTGGACCTCCAGGACCGAGTTTGAGAAACCCTGCTGTAGAGGTTGTAAGTACGTTTGTGGGCCACACTGTGTTGCCTCATTGAACTAATGACTCTTTTCATTGACTCAGGCCCATGAAGACAGTCGAGAGTCTCTGAGCCCTCTCCCACGCAGGGACACCATGGGAAGCTTTCTTCCAGATAACAACGCCTATGAGCTGCGCACTGTCATAGGTGAGGCCAAGACTGCACAGCACTAGTACAGACGTCTCTGCGAGGTTCTCAGTGATTCCTACAGCTGATGTGTGTGTGTGTTTGTCTGTGCTTGTGTAGGTCGCGGTTTGGAGGACTTGATGACAGTCAATCTGGCCAGGTACAAACCTACTGGGGAACTTGTGGCCATCCGGCGTATTGACCTGGATTCCTGTACTAATGACATGGTCAATTACTTACAGGTCAGTAGAAAGTGACAGCAGGGCTTCTCTCAGAATATACTAGAGATGGACAATTTGAGTCATTTTATATTTATTTTTAATGAATGTAGCAAAATAACTGAAATGCATATTTTGTTGTATTCACAAACCTCACATCACTGATAACAGTTTCAAAATAAGCTATTTTTAACAACTTATGTCTTTCTTTTGAAGAAAATGGGCAATATACATTAATAATGACATTTAGATTTTTCAGTTTAGATACAGATTCAGTTTATCTTATATTTTATTTTATTTAATGGTTTTAGTTAACAACACTGATTCAGTAACAAACAAGTCAGAACAAATACTTAACTAGTCAATTAGTCACGCACATCGCTAGTATATACAGTAAACATAAGCATTGCAACCATTTTCTGTTTGTTTTTCCAAAGGGAGAACTCCATGTCTCTAAGCTGTTCCACCACCCCTGTATTCTCCCATACAAAAGCGTCTTCATTGCTGAGAATGAACTGTGGGTGATCACACCCTTCATGGCCTACGGTTAGCTGAGACATTCCGCATCAACTATATCAAGTCTGAGCTGCTCATAGTACCAGTTGAAAATGTTTCTTTTGTGTTTCTCTTCTCTATCAGGATCGGCACGAGATTTGATCAGTACACATTTTGCTGATGGTTTGAGTGAGCAGACAATTGCCTACATCCTGCTGGGTGTGCTGAGAGCGCTGGAGTACATACATCAGATGGGCTACGTTCACCGGTGAGGAACGCATGTACACTCATGATTAGTTATTATTGTTATTGGTCAAACAGGTTAATGTATCAACCAACCACTCCAGACTGTTGGTCTCATGTTTTTAATGTAGGTGCTACAAGAATACTTTTCAATCATCTTAATCTATGTCTGTAGGAGTGTGAAGGCAAGCCACGTTCTGATTGCAGCAGATGGGCAGGTGTATCTGTCCGGTCTTAGGAGTATCTTCAGCTTGATCCGTCACGGTCAGAGAGCACGTGTTGTACACGATTTTCCCCAGTACAGTATTAAAGTACTACCTTGGCTCAGTCCAGAGGTTCTGCAGCAGGTACGTTTGATCTACTGTACCAATCTAAATTTTGGGGTCAGTAATAATTAGGGGTGTAACAATATATATCGTGTCACAATATATCACAATACAAAAATGTGCAATATATATCGTGGATAGTGACAATCTGTATTGTGTATATTTCACACGAAATGAAAATGACTGTGTGAGGAAAAAATTAAGGTTTAGAGACTTTTAGTGTCAGTACTACATTAAACTATATATAATGTTGAATATAATATATAATAATGCAATGGGGAAATATTTGTGGGTCCTGATAATGCCAAATTTCTTATGTTACCAGTAAAAAGTGGCCTACATTATTTTAAATATATCTAGTCAGTGACAGAGTGGAAGCATATTCGTCTAAACTAATTCTGTATTTTCAGCTTCAGAATCATGAATATTTTTATTCTGGTGTCATCATTGTCCTGTGCATTTTGTTTCCAGCACCAAGTCCAAGCCTATTCATTTCCACCCGCAATGTAATATAAAATTTTCCATTTTAATCAACAATACATTTTTTGTTAACCTTTCGCCATATGTCTTGGAGAATCGCAATGATATCGTATTGTGAGTTCAGAATCGTGACATGAGGGTATATCGTTACACTGTGTTATCGGTATATCGTGTTTATTGTTTTAAACACAGATAATGACAAGAAATGCTTCTTGTGCACCAAATCAACACATTAGAATGCACTAAAACATATTTATATATTACTGTATTATTGATCAAATAAATGCAGGTAAACATCTTTTGATCAGCATGTATACTGTACTTATAATACATCAGAAATGAGCAAATTACATTTTTTTACATTTTACATTTTTGAAAGCAAACTTTTGATCAGCATGTATACTGTACTTATAATACATCAGAAATGAGCAAATTACATTTTTATTAAATCTGTATTAATCTGTGCATATGACAGAATCTTCAGGGATATGACTTCCGCTCAGACATTTACAGTTTGGGCATCACTGCATGTGAGCTAGCTAATGGTCACGTGCCTTTTAAAGACATGCCTGCTACGCAGGTAAGACAAACACTTGCTTTTTTCGATAATTTTTTAAAAGCTTTTACGCTCCTTACATTTAGCTTCATAAACTGTCTCTTTGCCTGTTGTCAGATGTTGTTAGAGAAGTTGAATGGTACAGTCCCCTGCCTGCTGGACACCACCACCATCCCCCCTGAAGAACTGAGCATGAAACCGTCTCGCTCAGGGGCCGACTCTGGGATCTGCGAGGGCCCCAGTGCCGGTGGAGCTCGCCACACGAACGGAGAGCCCTCATCCTCCTCCGCGGGAAACCCATACAGCCGGACCTTCAGTCCTCACTTTCATGCCTTTGTGGAACTTTGTCTGCAGAGAGATCCTGAGAAAAGGTCAATATAACACTCTAGTGCTTCATTTATTTTTAAAGCACTAATTCAAAATTCTTTCATGATTTACTCACCATCATTTCGTTCCAAACCTTTTACTGTGGAACAGAAAAAGAGAAATTTCAGGAATGGACTTAACACTCTTTTCCTTGTAATGAAAGTGTAAGGGGATCCAGGATGTTGAGCTCCAAATTGATAAACTGTAAAAAGTTTGTCTTTACTTTACAAAAGGTCTCATTTCTTAGCAACTATGAGCAATATATATTTTTATAGCATTAATCTTTGTTAATGTTAGTCAATAAATGTAAATTTTTTCATTGTTTAGTTGCGTAACGGAGGGCAGCTAGTAGTCGCTGTGCGAGTAAAACGTCACTTCCCTGATCTCAAAAGACCCGGGTTCGTTGTCCGCACAGAGCGGGGCGAGTAGGACCTGGGTGAGGGGTAACGGTTGCATTAACTAATGTTAAAGATTAACATTCTCTGAGGAGACTAATGTTCAAAAATGTAAATTGTCATCATTTACTCGCCATCATGTCGTTCCAAATCTGTATGAATTTCTTTCTTCTGCTGAGCACAAAAGAAGATATTTTGAAGAGTATGGGTAACCAAACTTTTGATTTTAAAAATGTATTAGTAAATGTAAAAACGAACTTTAACCAAGATTAATAAATGTTGTAGAAGTATTGTTCATTATATTTAACTTATGTTAACAAATGAAACCTTTTTGTAAAGTGTTACCAAGTAGGTTATACTTTTGTGGTGCAATGGATAGATTGAAATTGATGTTATGTCTTCAACAGACCTTCTGCCAGCTCTCTGATAGGCCATTCCTTCTTCAAACAAGTACGTTTTACCCTCTTCTGAGCAAAAACCTGACATGTGTATAAATTTAAACAGAAAGTGGTTGAACACTTACTCTCCTAATGTTTCATTGTGGTCAATGTAACGTTTCAGATAAAGCGCAGACCATCCGAGGCTCTTCCTGAGCTCCTGCGTCCAGTTTCTCCAATCAGCAGCCTAGACTGCATGCAGCCTCAGGATTCGCCCACTGGACTAGCCAGTCTGGAGTCAGATCTCAGCAAGCTGGATGTGGATGACTGGGACTTCTGACATGACAACGTTTGAGAGATGGAGGGACGATGGATTGGATGGAAAGGGAGTGATTTACCGTAGGACTCTGAATGAGAAATTGAGAAATGTGGATTTTGTTTAGTCTTTTTTTCTTTTTAGTTTTATGGGAGAAAAAGGGAAGGCCTGTGCTATGCGAGCGTGATATAGACATTACAAAGAGCTTTAAAGAAGCTACAAGAGACTCTGGAATGTCTTTGTGATTTGTGTATGTCACTGAAACTAAAATAAGAGACTTTAAGAAGAGAAATGAAAAACCAGCAGCCACTTAGCCTTGCTAATGCATCCAGAAGCATGAACTGAAGCCTGAGGCATGCACTGCGCACCCTCGCCTACATTTTAGTTACTCTTACAGACTGGCCATGTGACAATGGTGATCACTTCAGGCTACTGAAATGTGTTCTATGCGTTTCAACTGAACTAATGACACTCTATGAATGTCCACCAGCTTACAGCAACACCAGTTCACAGTTGAATTACCATGTATCCTAGCATATTTGTCCAGTGGAGCATAAAGAGCTGTCAGTAAAGTCAAACTCGACTGTCCAATTTATGGATGGATTGTGGGAATGGTGCTCAATAGTGACGCCACAAAAAAAATGCTATATTACTTTTTTTTTTGCCTGCTATCTGGTGCAGTTGTTAGTTTGAAAATATTAATTCTGTTGTATTTTTGCTAAGATTAATTTCTGTTCTTGGCATGTGTTACAGAAGGAAGTACTTCAATGGACCGTATGTGTATTTTCAGCATATTTACATCTTGGTCAAATGGAATAAATGTTGCCATAGATGTTGTTTGCTGTTATAGAATTTTTTTTTTATATATATATTTAGAATGTTGTTCATTACATTACAACTTGCCATAGTGATTTCACTACATACTATGCAGTTTACAATAGGGATTGCCATGGAAATTCTTAATACGAATACAACCTACCAAATCTGACTTCTTCACCACGGACAATTTAAACAACTTCCAGTTGTTGTTAATAATAATAACTACAGTATCTCAAGGTAATTCCCTGAATACTTACAATACAATCCAATACTTCCCTGAAGTAAGGTGACGGCGTCCCGTCAAGAAGCTACTATCACTACCTCAATCACACATGAGCACACAGGTCCTTCTCAGGTGTACGCTGGTCCGACACAGGATCATTAATAGCACATTTAAAACATACAGTGGAGTAAAAATCAATGTCACTCAAGTCTTCTTCACTGTGATTTGTTCTGGTTATTGGTTTGTAATGATCTAAGCTAATCATATGACTGTTAGTTCTACTGTGTTAAGCACTTTTTGGGTAAGTATAAATGGTCTTTGACCTGAGCATCCTTAGTCTGCACTTCTCTGTACATTTAATGTTGAAAATGCGTATTACATCAAATATTTCTATCACAGGATGCACTGACATTCAATATTACAGATAAGCGTATAATTATTTTCACGTTTTGTATACTAATTGTATACTATTTTGCCAAAATATATTAAAAATAAAAATAAATCAGTCATTTTAAATGGTAGGTATTTCAGCATTAAGCAACATTAAAATGTACAGGATGAAAAATGGATATTCTTTTTGAGATAATTTTTTTAGTAGTAAAAACTTTATCTTTGTCATCATCGAAGAACACTCACTTAACCCGAATGTAAAAATAGGGTAAATGAACATGAATAATTAAATGTCCAATATTAAATGATACTGATAAAAAAACAACATTCTAAAGTCCTCTTCACAACAAGAAAGATAGAAAACTATTACGTTTACTATATTGGCATCCACACGACGATTAATATGTCATCTGCCACCTTGAATGCTCAAGCCCTTTAAAGTAGGGTGAATTCTGATTGGCTTTTAAATGTTTTTATCCTTCATCAGCTGGAAAACAATTGTTCTGAAAGTAATTGCAATGATATTGCTCCTCTGCGTCATTACCATTATAGCTGTGGTGTGGACGTCTCTACTCTCATAGAATAAGAACAATTATTAAAACTTGGTGTGAAATATTGGCCAATAATGTTGTGCGTCTCTGGTGAATGACGTACAGATTGTCGAGTTCTCATCCTGGGAGATTTCTGAGAATCATGAAAAAAAAAAAAAAAGAGTTCTACAAAAGAGTGCATGTTTATTTCAAAGGTTCTGAAAATTTACAACGCAGCTGGAATCTGAATGATTAAAGTAGAAAACAGAAGGGGAGGCTGTGTGGTGCTAGTCATCTTCATCAGAGGGAGGCTGGTCAGCGGCCGCCTGCTGTTTCTGCATCTTAGCCATGAGCTCTGAGGAAAAATACACCAAATAATGAGTTCCTTTATTCTCCATTTCATATTATATATGACACCAGTGAGTGAATTTATCAGGGCTCCAAGAGTTAATGACCAATTGACCAAACATTGTCTAGTCATTTGTGATTATTGGAAAAGATAAGTACCTTTGGCCGGGTTGAAGACGCCATTGGTCTGCTGGTTACAAACATAGCAGCGCTTAGACTTGCGGTAGTGCTGGAGAGCACAGGCCTCGCAGAAGTAGTGCCGGCACCTGGAAAACAAAGAAATTAGGAATACTAGGTCTGCAGTCAAATATGTGGCTACAACATGCAAACACAATGTCAAACAAAAATATAGATATGATGTACACAGGCTAAAGCATCATATTGTGGTAAAAACAGCATTTGCAATTCAAACTGGCCATTGCTTGATGTAGCACTTACTTTGTAATAATGGGGTTCTTAAAGGACTCTCTACAAATGAAACACTTGAAAGGAAGATCTTCCTCGTCGCTGCTCACTTCATAGTTCTCGTCGTCTGCGAGATGAACAATACGTCAGAAAGCACAACAAAAGAAGCAAAATGTTTTCAAAGACCTGTACCTAAAGGTGGCTCACCGTTTGCCCCATATCTTCCTTCTTCGAGCTCTCGCTCAATCTGCCAGCCGTGCTTGTAGTCTGAGCGGTCATGCAGAAACTTACAGCTGTCTGAGGATAAAAGAAGACATGTTTGTTCCTGCAATGACATTTGTCATGACCCTCAAAAGAAAGGCAAAAACAGTGAGGAAACCGGTGGCTTACTAACCTCCGAACCCACAGAAGCCCGTCTCTTTATAGTCTTTACAAATGTCAGGCTGGTAATCCCACCGGACTGTGGCCCTGAGGTGCTCAGGGGCTCTGATTGGCCCTTTCCTATCACATACAAGACGTTGTGGATCAGTTAAAAGCTGTGTCAGCATATTTAGTCACAGCAAACAGGACCAGCATTTCTACGGACTCACCTGACCATACCAGAGGAGGCGTTGCCCATGGTGGAATCTTTGGGTTTAATGTATTTATGGTAGTTGTTGATGCCACGATAAATCTTATCGTCGTCTTTACCAGTCAACTCCTATAAATAAAATACAGACATGCCATTGAATTAGGAGATTGTGCCTATTGTGCCCACCCAAACAATATCAATAACCATGTATCCTTAAAGTGGAAATTCACCGTCTGTTTTCTAAAAGCATCTTAATGATCTTACTGTGAATGATTCACCCATGAATGCGTTCAATTTTTTGGTAACACTTTACAATAAGGTTCATTTATTACACATTAGTTAATGTATTAACTAACATGAACTAACCATGAGCAATACATTTGTTACTGTTTTTGTTCATCTTTGTTAAAGTTAGTTAATACAAATACAGCTGTTCATTGTTTGTTCATGTTAGTTCACAGTGCATTAACTAATGTAAACAAGATTTTAATAAAGTATTAGTAAATGTTGAAATTACAATTAACAAAGATTAACTAATGCTGTATAAGTGCAGTTCATTATTAGTTAAGGTTAACTAATGAACCTTATTGTAAAGTGTTACCTTTTTTTTTTTTGTTACCTCATTATGTTTAACGTTAACATTTTAATATTAAAATGTCACAACTCATTATTTCTGTGAAACGACAGACTTCTGTCTGGTGACATTTTGAACTTCACCTAATTGTGCCATTGTATGCACCAAATTTGAATATGCACATATTTAACATCACACAAATGAGAATCGAGAGCTGAGGTTGAGAGGAAGAATTTCTGTGCATAATGACTTTTTGTTCCTCACACACAGCTACTGTATCATTTTTGAGGACTTAAAATATAACACACAAGTTGTGTGTATATTTATAATATATACTTTTATTGATCACTGTGTCTTTTTAAATTCATTTCAGTTTTAGAGAAACATTAACATCCTGCCTTACATCTCCTTTTGTGTTCAATACAAGAACATTTTGACACAATATGAGGGCGAGCAGATGATGACTTTTTTTGGGGGCAAGTATCCCTTTAAAAGCAAGTTCGTCATAATATCTGTTTATTGAGAGATTGTTTCCACTTGTTGTTATAGGCCATAGAGTTTTTGTTTTTTTCCCTAATATATTTATTCAATTATATATTTAGACAATCACTGTTCAGCAAAATGTATCAATTCTGCTGTGCTCCAATTTTTGAATGAGGTCACGAAAAACTGAACTGATTTGATTCTTTTGTAGAGTTGAAATAATAATGATAACTGAAAATAATAATTTTGCAATGCAGATGCTGTTTTTCTATTTACTGCTGTAAAGCTGCTTTGAAGAAATCTGTAATGTAAAAATAGCTGTACAAATAATCATTTATTAGATATCAATCTAATCGTTTTTTGTATTATATATTAATATAATCCCCCGTACCTCTTGAATCTTCTGGCTGCGCTCAAAGATGGCCTGAGCGTCTTTGTCCCTCTCTGTGTCCAACTCATAAACAGCAGTGGCCCCCATGTCATCTGGTCCCTCTGGTTTCTGCAACACACACACACACACACACACACACACACACACACACACACACAGAATTACAAGAATCAAATGTTTGGAATGGAATCAAATGAATAATTTGCATTCTTAAGGGTTTGCTATAAATCATAAGAAAACCCCAGATGTAAACATCTGACAGACTCACCGCTGACCGAGTGGACTTGTACGCGACAGTGACACTCTTGTCTTTCTCCTCTTCACTTTCACTTGACGAGACTGCTTCCCTCTCCACTTTCTTTGTCTATACGGTGGGATGTGCAGTATTTAACTTGCGGTTATGGCTTCAGAGTAAGTTAAACAGCTGCTTCGTAAAAGACTAAAATAATGCAGGTTTCATTAAACATTTAAAATACCGACATACTTTCTGAATCATGGGGTTAGTAATAGCAGCTTTCTTCTTTCTGACCACAGCACTGCCTTCCTCGCCGCTACTTCTGTCTGATGAACACACAAAAACTGATTTAATACATCAGTTACTTGGTTGTAATCAGAAATACGTTGGGCATAAACATTGGCTGAACAGACAGCTTACTGTATTGACTATGGAAAACTGATCAATCAATACATGCATTACCGAGGACTGAAGGGGAAATCAGCACAAAATACCTTTATCGCTATCACTTGCATTTCTTTTCCGTGCAGAAAATTTCTTGTTTGATTTCTTAAAAAGAAACTTGCAGATTGGTTTAGGCTCTTCTGACTCCGCCATCTTTAACTACAAACATAAACCACAGAATAATATGCGGAACTTCAGTTATAGTGCCTCTTGTGTTTGGGAATGGGATGAATAATACAGTGTATTACTGAATCAGAGATGGTCTTTCTGCTACTGTTATTAACATTTCATGCATAAATATATTCACATTTTAATTAATAATGTTCAAATGTTATTGGTATGAAGTCTATTATTAGACTAACTGTCAGAGATATCTTGAAAGCATATATAACTCAAATGTGTGGCAGCTCGCTTTTCTGGTACAAACAATAACATTTAATACTGAACTGTACTATTCTTTACACCAGAGGTTTCAGACATTCTCAGTGCCAATGACCTACATGTGTAAAATCTAAAAATATGATGTGATATAGAAGTATATTATGCCCTCGTTGAGGACATTAGATTGTTTTGTCTTTTGATTTCCATTTTTTTTTTTTTTTTGAGTAAAAAAAAAAAATTTACTTGAATGAAATACAAAACATCCCTCTATACAAAACAAATTCAACAAATCCAAATAGCAGCTAAACATTCCTGATAGATGGATGCATACATTTTAAGGATTTAAAGAAGATCACAAAATCTTTATTTTTCTAGCAAAGAGTATAGAAGCCATTATAAGTTCTTTCAATCTAGTCAGAGCATTATTTGGCAACACTTAACCACACCCCTGTCGTAAAGTACCAGTAGACGGGCAAAAGCGTCGTAAAATACCACAGTGGTTTACGGCCTCGCGCCATTTTAAGAAAGGAACGACTCGTTCAGCTTGGTGAGAGAACACGTTGGGTATTGTGTTGACCGAAATACAGAAACATACTAAAGGGATTTAAGAAATTCATGCACGAAGATTCCCCACAGAAACACGCCGAGGTTATTGGGCTAAAATCGGAGGTTTCGTCGGAACCGGATGAGAAGTTGAGGTAATTCGCTATTGGAGGCCGCCCGTGGAAACGTTGGCGATCTCTGATCTGATCAGTAGACTTACGTTACTGACCCTAACCAGGATTGAGCTTTGCTTTACACGCGTGTAACAAAACGTGCACTACCATTACTTGTGTGATTCGTTCCGGTTTGTTTATATATTACATACCTGATAATGACGAAGCTGATTATTCAAGCATTTATGCAAAGCAAACATGTGGATGTTTGTTTGCCCGAAGCTAGCCGAGCTAGCTAGTACTGCTAACTGCTAACTTTCAGAACCTCGTTTAGGGGGTGTTTCCTTATTGATACAGATACTGAACTATAATTGGACGCCACATTTTCATTTAAAGTTTACCAACGTCTAATTTGTCGGTGCTGTTTTCTCGACCGATCCTGTAACTGTTAGTAGCTGAAATCTCCTCTAACTTCTCAATCATTTACCCACCGTAACTGTTTAGATAAAGTATGCAGGGCTTCTATTAAGGGTTGTTCTGGATTTTAATTGAATCGTTGTTGATGTCTCTTTTCTAGGTGAACAATGACTCAGTTTCTTCCGCCGAACCTGCTGGCATTGTTTGCCCCGCGGGACCCGATACCTTTTCTGACTCAACTCGAGAAACTTCCCCACGAGAAACACCACAACCAGCCCTACTGCGGAATTGCCCCTTTTATCCGGCATTTTGAGGTGCTTTTTGCAATGCTATATTATATAAATTATTTTTTTAATTGTTTTTTTTTTACTGCTAGTAAAGATTACAGATCAAGTGTTCTAATCAGACGATTGTTGTATGCATGATGCAAATTACTTAAGATATATAGTTTTTTGTATTTTGTGGCATTATCTAATGTTATTTTTGTTACCCACTGTTGGTTAGGACCCCAGAGATGCTCCGCCACCAACAAGAGCAGAAACGCGGGATGAGAGGTTGGAGAGGAAGGTGAGGAAGTCTTAACTTTTTACGTTTCTGTGGGAATTTCACTGATGATGTTTACCCATGCTGAATGGCTTTTAAATTCACAGACCTTCATTCAGAAGGGTTTCAATTGGGTTATTATGAGTTGAGGATGGCAAACATTTTATCCTTGAAAAGCTTCAGTGGAAGAGTGACTTTGTCAGTAGGATAATCTTTTTAGTACACTTATGAACAATGTTCACGTATTTCTAGAAAATGACAACATGGGTGATTTTTATATATGCATGTATGTATGTGTTAATATTTGTATGTAATATGGTCCATTATTATTTCAATTCCAGAGAAGAGAGAAGATGGAAAGGAGGCAAGTTGTGGTGGAAACAGAACTGAAGCTATGTAAGTATCTGAAATTAAAGGGATACTCCACTTTTTTTGGAAATAGGCTCATTTTACAACTCCCCCAGAATTAAACAGTTGAGTTTTACCCTTTTCGAATCCATTCAGCCGAACTCCGGGTCTGGCGGTACCACTTTTAGCATAGATCATTGAACCGGACAAGACCATTAGCATCTCTCTCAAAAAATGACCAAAGAGTTTTGATATTTTTCCTATTTAAAACTTGACTCTTCTGTAGTTACATCGTGTACTAAGTCCGACGACACCATGAGTGCAGCAGGCGTTATGATATGACGCAGCGCCTGAAAATAGTCCCCAGCTTGGTAACTTTCAACGTGACCGGGACTAAGTTTGTCTAACCTATTAGACCTATTTCTGCGTCATATCATTACGCCTGCTGCACTCATGGTGTCATCGGACTTAGTACACGATGTAACTACAGAAGAGTCAAGTTTTAAATAGGAAAAATATCAACTCTTTGGTCATTTTTTTTGAGAGAGATGCTAATGGTCTTGTCCGATTCAATGATCTATGCTAAGCTATGCTAAAAGTGGGACCCCCAGACCCGGAGATCGGCTGAATGGATTCGAAAACGGTAAAATTCAACTGTTCAACTCTGGGGGAGTTGTAAAATGAGCCTATTTCCAAAAAAAAGTGGAGTATCCCTTTAAGTAAAACGCTGAAACACACTGTATTATAAAACCTTATCAATTGTTTCTTGTATCTCCACAGGGGACCCACATAATGATACTAATGCTCAAGGAGATGCTTTTAAGACCTTGTTTGTTGCTCGAATTGTGAGTGTTTTTGTTTTATATATGGGCTTGTACACAAGAATTAAAATATTTTGAGATCTTGTCCTGAAAATGTTAATCTTATGTGTTCTGTTCTTGCAGAATTATGACACCACAGAGTCCAAACTACGGCGTGAGTTTGAAGTCTATGGTCCTATCAAACGGGTAAGTTGTTGAATATGTACATTTCTCCACTTTCCTTTTTTTTTTTTTTTTTTTTTTTTTAATCTCACAGGCTCATCCTTTAATGTTTTTACCTTTAATTAGATCTACATTGTGTACAACAAGAAAACTGGAAAACCAAGAGGCTATGCATTCATTGAATATGAACACGAGAGAGACATGCACTGTGAGTAACCAAGACATCTCGTTCTTCTTTAAACTCCTTAAATGACTTGGAAATACTACACCATCTTTTACTGCAATGTAAAAAGGCATTCATTGTCTTCTCATGACCTATTTTTATTTGAAGCATCAAAGGATGTTGGTCATAGTCCATCTATTTAGATTTTTTCTTTTCTGCCGGCGTCACCACAAATTTAGAATTAGCCAACCAATCAAAAATGTTAAAACATGAGAATGTGTAACTCTGTCATGTTATAAAACTCCATTTTGTGTGTGTGTGCTTGTATGATGGCTTGTCAACCCTATCATATCTGTGTTCGTAGTATATTCCTGTTTTTTTTACCCCGTGTGTGTGTGTTGCATCTGTGTGAGTGTGACGGTGCAGCACATGTGGGTGAAGAGCGGAGTGTGGCTGTGCGTTAGCCCAACACACATTCTGATGAATGTTGCCACTCTATGGCATCTCTGTAATGTTTAGGCAGTGTGACATAGCAGTGTGTTTCCGGATGGAGCGGTGATGGTAAGCTAAAGGCTAAGGCTGTCTGTAGTGAAAAAGGTGACCCATATACTTACACACCTGTTCATGTCTGGTGCACAAACAGCCGTTAATATCAAGGCTTTTTATACCTCAGTTCACACAGGGGCCTTTATGATTGAAGTGTTGCGGAGCGAGTCAATGCTTTCTATTAATTGTGTGTTGTTCTCATTGCTACTGCAGCCGCCTATCTCTGATGGCTATTGGCCAGAGCTGGCTTGCAGATCATGATGATGGTTTTGATACATCTACACCCTACTACCACAGCTCAGTATATGGTTGGTATGATGGGTTTGTATGATGGGTAAGATTTCTTTACACCCCTCATCTAATTTTAGTTGATAGGTGTACCAAATCACTTCTCATCTGCCCCATTTTAGGGCTAAATATAGGGCTGCCAGTTGTTATTGACTGTGGCTTGGGCCAGTTATAGTGAGTGCGAGCCTGTCATTAATCTCTTCTATTAAAGCCATTGTACTACTAATGTGGTTGTACCCTGCAAGATTTAGATCGTGCAGTATTGGTTACACTTGAAACCGAACTTTGTTGTAAAGAGAACCCGTTTGTTACATTACAACACACAATTGCCGTGTTAAAGTGGATGGTGGTCTCGTTGTTAGATATTAAAATATAGATGCATTTATTTTGCACACATAGTTAAAAATCTCTCCACAAGTTTGGGTAATCCCTGCCATAAAAGTGCAGTTACATTTACAGTTTAAGAGAATTTTTGCTGAGGAAATCCAGTCATTTCAATAGTAATCCATGTGATGTAGAATTTTGCGTTTCAGGTGGGTAGAAGATTTACCCATGCAGATTTTGCGTAGGGTTCAAGTTGGTCGTGTAGATTTGGCATGTTGGAGAAACAGAAAGCTGCTTGGTTTGATAGACTTAGCTACACTAACAATTTGACAGTTGGATATTTTTACCTGCAACATTTTGTGCTAATGTGATTGCACCTTAACACTGTTGCTATGCAACAACTAGAAGAAAATGATCTGCTCTTGTGTTGTCCAGTGACAATGTGAACGTGTCTCACGTTATTGCTATAACTTGCTATATTGCCAAGCGTTACTATATCAAATAAGCCAGGACTTTAACTGTTTTATAATCTAAATAATGGCACAAAGACTCATTTGGTAATGCGTTTTTATTTAAATAGAAATTCATAGTGTGTGTAGGCACTATATTTGCTGAAATGGTGGTGTTGGCTTTAATAGAATAGGTTAACTAAGGACTTTGGATATTTAAATAACTGCACGGAACCTAATTACATTTTAAGATTCTTATTGCCATGGATTCACCTTGTAGAGCATCAATGGTTAAATTCAGTCCCAGAGTTCCTCTGTGAGACACTTGATCCATAGGCCTCAGAAATGTCTATTTAGGTTAAGTAAGGAGCTGCAACCTTTCCTGTGACTTTCCTTGTGTCCAAACTGGCTATTTACAAAGCTCTTAATGGGCTGAAAAAATGACATGGATACAACCAATAAAATAAGAATTATCTTTACTTTTCTTAACACATGTTAAGGGTTTATACAATTTAGGTTCCTAATACGCATTTTTCTCAATCTGAATTCTAGTTTGTTTGTTTTAAAAAAATATATATTTCCTTTAAATTTTCACTTGCAAGGCCCTGTAGAATCGTAAAGAATTTAAACTAAATGGATAAACTGATCTGAGAGACTTTATGGATATAAGGGTGGTTGGTAAGCCCCTCTTGTTGGTTAGGTAGGTGAGGGTTGTGGTAAGGCCCTCTGTTAACTGTTAAATGAGGGTGGATGGTAAGGCCCTCTTGTTGGGTAGGTGCGCTGAGGGTGTTTGGTAAGCCCCTCTAGTTTGGTATGGTAGTCTGAGGGTTGTTGGTAAGGCCCTCTGGATGAGATGTCAGGACAGATGTGTGTGAAATAACTTGAGGGTTTGATGGTAAGGCCCTCATGATGGGTTTCAACAACGCCGTCGACAGTGCAGACCAGAATAGCTTCGTGGATTTCATCGTATCCCTTGTTGATGGATTGGATCCCTAATTCCTTGGTTCAAGGTTGTCCAGTTTTGATTTAAAAAAAAAAAAAATTGTATCAAATGTACTGAAAGACATTTTGATTCGAGGCTGCTGGAATCGCCAGGCTACGTTTCCGTGGGGTGTTCCAACAAGGACTTCATCCTTGGCCAGGTGTTATGGTAAGATAGCATCTCCAGGTAATGTGGTAAGACTGAGATAATGACTAAATACTTAAGGGCTTAGACTTATCTTAGACCAGCAGAAGGAAAAGACCTAAGGGTATTGGCCATATTGAAGTGTGGGAATTGTGTAACTTTCTTAAAAGCTGTACTTCTAGCATACCCATTATTTATAATGTATAGAAGCTAGAAGTAAAGCTCTGCCAATTTTTTTCCTCCCCTTTGGTCTACCGTGATGTGAGCGTAAATGGCGCTTTAATGCTCCTAGAAATTCTGTATGAGTGTGAATGAATGTTTGAGAGATTTTGGAGAATGGAAAGAATGGCTTTTAGTGTAACTGTATTCACCAAGTGCCTTTTTTTCTTGTGGCGTTCTATCAAGATTTAATGAGAATAAAATGGCGTTAATGGGCAGTTTAATGTGGATCACACTTAATTTGGAGATGATTAGTTGTCCAAGCTGTTGAGTACAATGCTTTTGTTTTTGCGATCCACATTGCACTGTTAGAACTGCCTTAAATTTTATTTGGCAGTTTTAAGGTCTACCATAGCACTTAAATGTTACTTCATATTTCTTTCTGAATACCAGAGAGATGGCATTTTGCCTGAATATTACATAGTTTATAGAAAGCACATGTCTTTAAACTCTAAAGGCAGGCATACACTGCACGAGTTCAGACACTCAGGAGGTTGTGCGCCATTGCACATGTTATGAGTTAATTTGATAATCGTGTCAAAGTAACTGGTACACTGCACGACTGTACTGCACTGTGAGCCGGCGGCAATCACATGAGCTTTCATGCTTAACACGGAGATTCTGGAGCATGTTGCTGCTATACCTTCAGATAGAAAAAGACCCAAAATAAAAAGACGAATGTGCAAATGATTTGGTAAAAAGCAAACAGCACAGCCATTCCTTTGACAAATACATTCTAGTTTATGTTGAGTGTATGCCCTGTAGGGTTGCATCCACTGGGCTATAATAATATTGATAGATCTAGCCTATGTGATGAGGTTGTGTATGATTTGGCAATAAGGGACAGCTTATACATAAGGCAAAATTGGGCTGACTCACCCAATTGTTGAGTGTTTCAAATTGTTGGGTTGTCTGGAGGTGCTCGTAGCGTTCTCTGCTCGTAATTCCTCACACAGTGCGAGCCGTGACAATACGAGCATCAGCAATTTCCAAGCGATTTCTCCCGAGAGAAAAATCGCCTGTGAGATCGTACGACATCAAAACTCATTGTTTTTATCTTCAGTACTGAGAATTTAGATGCCACTGCAATGTTCTCACGTTCCGTGATACGTTACACTTAAATTTAAGGTATTTGGCATATTATTCTGCAACTTGCAATATTCAGTTTAGTTTTTATGTTAACTGCTGAAATAGCATATGGATCATGAATTCATATCATACAGGCTATTTCTTATAAAAAGCATTATTGTGCTTTGGAATTATTTTAAGGAATGCAGTCTGGAAAATCTGCTTAAATCTATAATCCAAATCATGAACTTCAATAATTTACTAAATGCTTTTTTTAAATGCAGGCAATGTTTTTGTGATATTTGTTAATGCGTGTCTTAATCCATGAGAGTTATCATTAACTAAAATTAAGGTAGAAGATAGCTGTTTTTTTTTTTTTTGAGCTCATAGCAGAATTGTCAGTTTATCTCATTCCTGGTGTCTTATCAATTCAGAGGTAAGCGTGTGTCTTCAAATAGCTTAATGTTTTTAATGGAGTTCATCCCAAATTCAAGGTATGTAGTAGGAAATACTGTTGTGTGTATTCTTGTTTTCTCATTGTCCACCTCTTTCTTTCTTTTTACTCTTTATTCTCTTCATTCCTCAATCTCCGCTTTTCTATTGCTCGTCTATCAACTCTACTAGCTGCCTACAAGCATGCGGATGGCAAAAAGATTGATGGACGTAGAGTACTTGTTGATGTTGAAAGAGGACGAACGGTCAAAGGATGGCACCCCCGACGACTCGGTAAGCACTTGTTCCTAAGTGTTCTTTTCCAGGCCAGGGCTGTCCAATGCTGTTCCTGGAGGGCCAATGTCCTGTAGCCTGCCTCAACACTTGCCTGGATGTTTCTAGTAATCCAAAATACCTTGATTAGCTTGTTCAGGAGTGTTTGTTTTAGGGTTGATAAAACAACTCTGCATGACAGTCAGTCTTGAGTTCCAGAGTTGCCCACCCCTGGTAAAGATGGTATGGTTGGGATAGCAAGTGTTAATACGTCACATCATCAATATACATGCGTTTTATTATCCAGGTGGAGGTCTTGGAGGTACAAGGCGAGGAGGAGCAGATGTCAACATCAAGCACTCTGGCAGAGATGACACCTCCCGTTATGATGACCGACCAATTGGAAGGTAAGTTGCGTGGAGCATAATTGTGTTTTTATTGTTTTAGCTTTCAGTCCTTACCTCTATTGTCTATTAATTATCCTGCAGTGACCGTGATCGTGATCGTGGCGAACGCAGGGAACGCAGTCGCGAACGTGACCGAGACAAGGAGCGTGGAGAGCGCCGCCGCTCTCGATCCCGAGAGAGACGCAGACGCACCAGATCTCGTGAGCGTGAGAGGGCCCTTGTGGTTCCGGGGGAGGAGGCTGGGGGCGGCAGCCGACGTCGAGACAGAGAAAGAGACAGAGGTGTCGCCGGAGACAGCCGAGAGAGGAGTAGAGACCGGGATAGAGAAAGAGACCGCAAGAGGAGAAGCAGGAGCAGGGATAGAAAGAGAGAGAGGGAAAGAGGCAAGGGTGCAGAAGGAGGAGAGGAAGGCATGGGTGGGCTAGTTGACGGAATTATTCCAGAAGGGGGGGAGAGGGGTATGGAGGACCCCTTGGGTGGGGAACCAGGACGAGGTGAGGAGGGAGGGCCTGAAGGAGAGGAGAGAGGGAGGGATCGAGACAAAGACAGGGAAAGAGACCGCGATAGGAAGCGCAGCCATAGAGATAAAGATAGAGACAGGGATCGTGAGAGAAGGCGAGATAGGGATAGAGATCGTGAACACAAACGGGACCGGGGTGATCGGGACCGTGGAGACCGGAGGGAAGATAGACATGTATCCTCCTCAGGAGATCAAGAGGGTTTGGGTAACGGAGGTGATGGGGGCGAAGAGCCAGTGCCTCCACAATCAGAAGAAGGTTCACAGGATGGGATGAGGATGATGATGATGGATCAGGATTCCATACAGTCAGGAGAGGGCTATGCCTCCAATGAGAATGGGTACAGGATGGAGGGCCAGGGTGACGAGTACTGAAAGTGCCACTGTCGTGTGAATGATCCAAGGTTATCCAGTTGTAATGTTGATTTGATTCACAAATATCCTCAACCGTTATTTAATGCCTACACCCTCCTTTGCTTGCACTATGTCCACAGTGTGTGAGTATTATACTGTACTACCAACAGCTATCACTGAGAGAGCTTAGTGTCTCCCTGGTAAGAAGCGTACTTTTGTTAAATAAAAAAGATTATGTAGCTGAACTGTGAGGTTTTTTTTATTTTAGTTTTAGCCTGTTTAAATTATATCTGGGGCTTTGTTTGCATAAAACTTCACCTAATAACTAGCCTTATGATGCATTTGAATTCCCTGTTATAACATCAACTAAGTATCAATTGACTGTGTTTGCTGGGACAGGTCTCTTGACTGAAGTACTGTATCTTTTACGGTGTAGTTTCAGTAAGGAATGGGTAATTGATGGTTTAAAACGTTTCTGTACATTGTTCCTTTTACATTAGTCTTCCCCACCCCCCAGTTTCTCTTCAGTGTTTTTATTTTCTTATTTTCTTTTTGTCTTGTACATTTGTTTTATATATTTGGTCCAATATGTGGATCGTTTGCAAATCGTACAGTGGCCCCTCATTTTACTGAAGGAACAAATACAGGAAAAATTTACACAATTGTGTTTTTAAATGGGAATGTTTGCCATGGGTTCACGAAAATTGCTCTTAATTTTCTTTCTTTTTTTTTTTTTTGCTTGTATCTCTGGTCGTATTGGTTCTGCCTTTCATTCTTGAATAAATACTTTTTTATTGACACATTGAGTTCTTGATTCCTTGTCTTACAAACGGCATTGAACTTGCGCCTCTGGCTCTGACGTACAGAATTGCGTCATTCAGTAAGCGGCTGCCTGGGACGAGTCGAGTGCACAGACTCTTCGCGCATCTCTCCACATTAGCTGAGGCATCTACGCTTTCACTGGAGCTGCAGCAGATACGATTGATTCTTACAATTGAAAATCCTCAATCCTCGTCTTCTGATCCAAACCGATATCTTCTAAATTATTACAATTTGACCTCTGGTGGAACGCTTCAGTCCTCCACTGCAGCAGACGATCTTCATGATGTCATCGTATTATCATACGGGGAAAGATGTGGACATGGCGGCGATGACGGAACCGCTCTGCTTGGAAAGAGGTAGTTTACTTGGTCCTATTTATTATATCCCAACAGACCAGTAGCATTTGGAAAATGCTATGGCAGGTAACGTTAGCTTAGCCAATGAACTGACAGGTTCTTGTGTCTGCTAATTAGGCAGCATTAGTGACCTATAAGCGGGGCATATCGTGCCCATAATGTGAGTGAATCAATGTGGTAACGTTAGTTTGTTTTATGCTTGAAATTCATTAAATAAAACCGATTCATTTACAGGTAAATGTCACATCTTTGCATATGGAAGCACATAGCAGAAAGTCATTTCCTTCATCTAATTGGCATCCGTGTTCATTTTTAGGTTGTATACGGGTGTATGTTCTCTTTTCTATGCTAACGTTATATCTTCCACCGTTGATTCGTGCTTTTTTCCCCCTTTGGTTATCAAAAGAATGCAGTTGTTCGTTATAGACCGCGGGGCGTCTTTAGTCATTTTATTAAAAACGGCCCTTAACCCCTTCAGAACCTGCGACCATTGGAATGGACATCACATGGTTTTTGGTAAACCAATACAATTGTTTTTATAATATGAGTACTGCTTGGTCACTGATTGGTCCCTGATCAACCAATCAATGAAAGAATGACCCATAACTTAAAGGGTTAGTTCACCAAAAAAAAATAAAAAAATTTGTCATTACTCACCCCCCTGTCCTTCCAAACCCATAAGACCATCATTCTTCGGAACACAAATATTTATATGTTAATAAAGGCCAAAATTCCATCTGTTGTTCATATAAAGTGAATGAGTCTCTTCAGAAAATTTGGATTAAACTGCTCGATTCAAATGGATTAGTTTTATAATCTCTTTAGGAACGTTTTGAAGCGTCAAAGTGGTAGTTGCGTAGCTGTCTATGGGGGGAAAGAATAGAAAGCGCTCAGATTTCATCAAAAAATATCTTCATTTGTGTTGTGAAGGTGAAAATCTTACGGGTTTGGAACGACATGAGGGTAAGTAATTAAAGGGTTAGTTCACCCAAAAATGAAAATTCTGTCAGTAATTACTCACCCTAATGTTGTTCCAACCCTGTAAGACTTTCGTTCATCTTCGGAATGAAGATGTGTCTCGAGTTAGTTTACGTAGTGTTTTTGCGTAGCGCATCTGTGTTGCACGTCACCACGCATCACACACATGACCAGCATCGCCCAATAGTGAGCCTACGTGGTGACGTGCAACATAGACGCACTACGCAAAAACACTACGTAAACTAACTCGAGGCACAGAGAGAGAATGAAATGAATAGTGGAATAAAGTCGTTATTTTTGTTTGTTTTTGCGCACAAAAAGTATTCTCGTCGTCGCTTTATAAACTTAAGATTGAGCCACTGGAGTCACTTGGACTATATTCACGATGTCTTTAATACATTTTCTGGGCCAGCAAGTTATAGTGTCCATAAGCCTGTGGAGGAGTGATCCAGCTCTCAGATTTAATCAAAAATATCTTAATTTGTGTTCCGAAGATGAACGAAAGTCTTACGGGGTTGGAACAACATGAGGGTGAGTAATTACTGACAGAATTTTCATTTTTGGGTGAACTAACCTTTTAATGACAGAATTTTCATATTTGGGTGAACTATCCCTTGATTGAAATTCAGGCAGCACATCAGACCTGCTTGGCAGGAGATGGAGGGGCATCATCATCTTGCACTTGTTATAATCTTAATAGTATCAAGTGATAATATTCAGTACTATAAATAGTTAGTTTGAAGATCCTTCAGAGCTGTAGAACACAGGATTTTTCAATGTCTATCGCAGTGGACATTGGGTTTTAATACAATGAATTAATTTTATTCATATGAATTTATGACTTCAGTGTTGTAACTATAAACTGTCATTCAGTTTTTCATTAGTTTTAGTGAAAAACAGCAACAGCGAATGTGAAATGAGTGAATACATAGCAACACACGCACTCCACACACACTGATGCCTTGATGCTATATACCACAATCATATATTTATCAAAACCAGCAAGTACACACAAATACACCAACAAACGCCCACAGACATATGCACACATACTCAAATTAACCCACCACAACAAACAAAAAGAATCAAACAAGTTTTTTGGGACTTCGTCATATCAACTTTTTTTCTGCGTTTATTGCAAATGAGCCCCGCTTCCACTCCCTCATAGCAGCTCAGAGATCCACTCAGTCAACTTCACTGAAGTAAACGCTGCACAATGGTATCTCTCTTTACAACGTCAGACACATAATGGTAGTTAATATGATTAGCCTTTTACTTGACTACGTGATCAAACAGCTAATAATGTGTTGCTAATGTTACACAAACCATCTCAGAGTCAGACAGCTGCCTTCAAAAATCAGCATCTTTATATCCGCTATATTGCTAAATGTACACGATTTTATATATCATCAGAAAAATATACCGGGATAGCCTGGCTTCCCTCGAGACTCCACTGCTTCGCAGCACAGTAATGATGATATGCTAAAGCCCTGTTACAAGGTAATCTGTGACGTCAGAAACACCAGCGAATTCAAATCACGTTTTTGAAACTGTCTTTGGTTCACTGCAGTTTTAAGGAGAAAATACTCTGCAATGGTGTTGACTTATTACTTTGCTCATGGTTTGTCTTAAAGCATATTAAAACACCACATAAACATATTACAATATTAAACGCTTGATTTTCACCACAGGGGGTCTTAATGCTAGTTCACATACTGTGTTTAAACTCTAGTTTATAAGTACTGTAAGGGTTAAAATATATGTATATATTTTTTGTTGCTTCAGTCCTGGTATCCATTGTAGTGGACTTGAAAAAAAATCTAGTAAAAAATGTGTTTGCACAAATCTTGTTTTTAAGACAAATTTATACATTGGAGACGAGCAAATATCAAGCGTATAATTTTTTTTTGCTCAGTGGAAAAACAATCAGGTCTGAAGGGTTTAAAGCATCATTACTTAAAGGTATAGTGGAGGATTTTCTTTTTCCGGGTGGATCATCAAGACTATTGGTCCTCCTAGTAAGGCCGTCGTACGTGCTCGTCCCAAGGTAGTTTTCGCTTTCTGCGCATGCGCACTTTCAGGTGTATATGTGTGGTGAGCTAGCCTACGGTTTCAGCCATTCATTGAAGCTCGCTGTTCTCACCGGGTTTTTTCAAAATGTCTGAGGGTCGCAAGAGAAAAAGTGTCTGAATTGTATGACAAGAAGAGAAAGGCCTCTGAAGAAGGAAACAAGACCAGAGTGTTTTTGGGAGAATATTGCACATGCTGGCGTGCGCTAAAAGCACAGGTTGGGCTTCCCACTGATGCCTCAGTCGTGAAGTTTCTGCTCGACAGGTAAAGTTTGGCATGCTATTTAGAGAAATCCATTTAAAATCACTGCTAGTAAAAGTTAATGTAAGCTATGATTAGCGATGCTAGCCCTGGCAGAAGTCACACACCGACAGCAACTTTTTACAAGAGCAACACAACACAACTTTTTACAAGAGCAACACAACACAACTTTTTACAAGAGCAACACAACACAACTTTTTACAAGAGCGTGCACGAGGAGAACTAGGCTCGTGCATGCTCTCTCGTGCACACGTTTAATAGGCGTTCCCTCTCGGGAGCAGGTAGAGTGTTGTTGCGCATGTGCATTTTTTCAAAAATCCTCCACTATACCTTTAAAAATATGGTGCTTTAAAAAAAATCAGCAGATTAATAGTTTCATAATAACCAGAACTTTCCATGACTAGTTGGCTTTCAATCCCAGGTTAACTTTGTTAGCAAGTAAGTTTTTTTATGTATATTCCTGTAATGGTTTATTTCTCTCCAGATGTTTGCAGAGTGATAGAACTGTTGGACAGGCTTCAAAGAAGCGGTGAGCTTCCTCCTCCCAAACTTCAGGCTCTACAGAGAGTTCTACAGAGCAAGTTCTGTGCTGCCATCAGAGAGGTAAAGGCTACTTCAGTCCTTCAAACATGAGGACGCTTGACTCTGTGAATTTGATCTATTAATAACTGTTTCTTGGATTCTCTTGCTTTCAGTTGGAACAAATTGCCTTCATTAAAAAACAGTGAGAAATATTTACTAAATCTTTACCTTTTATCTTGTGCTGATTTCACAGAACACTAACGGAACATGAGTAGTTAGGTTAAAATGAAGGTTTGAAATGTAGAAATTGTCACCACATAACACAGGACTTTGTCCTTTTCCACCCCCACACATATATGGTCGTTTCTCATAGAAAGTATTGTGCTGCACTGTTCCTCCTCCTGAATGACTCACTTTCCTGTCTCTTTGAGACTGCATCTCACTTCAGCCTCCATGTCTCACTCCTTGACTTGCGGTAATCGGTTCCTATGCCAGGAGTCCAGTCTGTTCACAACAATAAAACAGATATTTACCCTTTTCAGATTTATTCAGTTTTCACATGTCTTTCTGATGTCCTGCTCTTTGCGTAGCTGAGAGAGAAATGTCTTATGGGAAGACAAGGTTTTGATCTGTATATCTGCATTGGTTGATTTCTCCCATTAAAATTAGCCTTCTACTTCACAAATTTTACGTTGGAATATTAACTGATAAAACTTACATGGCTCTTGATTCTGATTGTTAAAAACATCTTGATTGTTGGTAGTATGTCAAATATTCTTCTAAGAACACTAAACTGTGTGCCAGTAATTGACCATTGTTCCAAGAAACTGATTTCCTACACAAGCTCTTAAAAATAAATGTTCTTTATTGCCATCGATGGTTCTATGAAGAACATTTAAAAGTGCAGTAAGTGATTTCTGAGAAATGCTGTTGAAAGTGAATCGGACCGAGCGCCATAACACACCTGTTGCCAATCAGCAGTAATGGGCGTATACACTCATGAGGGTGGAGTTGCCTGTGCTGCATATTGTGTTTGTGAATTTGGGGGCGGAGCTATCAAGATATCAAGGTTTGGTTGTGTTTGTTTTGGTGATTTCAAATATCAACAGGGCTTCTCAGAAATCGCTTACTGCACCTTTAACATTCATGGAACCTTTCCATTCCACAAAAAAAAAAAAAAAATTCTTCAGATAATTATAATGTTCTTCAAGCTAAGAAAAAAATGGTTCCTTTGACTGAAAGGTTCTTTGGGGAGCCAAAAACGGTTCTTCTATGGCATCACAGTGTAGCTGTGCTAGATTCATGTCTCTCATATCACCGTGATGTCTTTTTCCTTTTATATAATTAAAGCTAAAATCAATATTTAATGTCCATTTATTTATTTGGTAATCAACGGCCATGTAATAAGCAAGATAATGAACAGTCACAGGGTCATTGTCACAAAATAAGCCCCCACTGGATGATCAAGATCCTGTTGTGAAGCAGAAAGTGGCATACCTTGGGGGTTTATTTTGCAATTGTGACCAGCTGATTATGCATGATATCCCCTTATGAAGTCATTAACAATCATTATTAAATGTTTAAACACATCAGTAGTCTGTGTACATCCCATAATGTATGCACGTGAAAATATCAATCAGAGTTTCAGGAAATTTCTGGTATTCAAATGTTCGTTAAATAATGATCTGCAAAGCAGTTTGTAAAGTATTTTGTTAATATAATTAATTATGAAGTTTTACAAACTCACTGTAAACTACAAAATTCTTTCTCACAATATAGTTGAAATGTCATGACTGGTCCTTTTTTAGGTCTACGAGCAGCTTTACGATACGTTGGACATTATAGGAGGGCCCGAGGTCCGAGCACAAGCCACTGCCAAGGTAACTTTTTACCAAAAACCTGCCACTAAGTTAATCAAGAATGATCATCATACACTGAAGGAAACACTTATTTGATCTCTTTTTTTTCCTCCAGGCCACAGTAGCAGCGTTCGCAGCCAGTGAAGGCCATGCACACCCAAGAGTGGTTGAACTCCCTAAAACAGACGAGGGGCTCGGATTCAACATCATGGGGGGAAAAGAACAAAACTCTCCCATCTACATCTCCAGGGTCATTCCAGGCGGTGTTGCTGACCGACAGGGTGGTCTGAAGAGAGGAGATCAGCTGCTCTCTGTTAATGGAGTGGTATGTTGGGACAGTGTGTTTTTGAGATGTATAATTCAGCCATGTGATCATGGCTTTGATTTCAAAAGCTGTGGTTTGCCACAATAACATGTTAACATGCTTGCAGACTTCAAAATGTCCTTTATTTCTTTATCATTGTGTGTAGAGTGTGGAGGGAGAACACCATGAGAAAGCTGTAGAGCTGCTGAAGGCAGCTCAGGGTTCAGTGAAGCTGGTGGTGCGTTACACCCCTAAAGTCCTAGAAGAGATGGAAGCCAGGTTTGAGAAGATGAGAAGTGCCAGGAGACGCCAGCAACATACCAGCTACTCGTGAGTGTGACTTTATCACTTTCTTTTCCTTTCCTTTTTCTCATCTTCTCTCAGCCGATTAGTAATCAGAGGACATTTTTATTTCTTTAAAAGTAAGCTACTGTACGCTACTGTTCATTTATTTGATAAATATTACAGTAAAAACAGTGATATTGTGAAATATTATTACAATTAAAAATAACTCTTCAATTTTGATATATTTTAAAATGTTATTTATTCATGTGATGGCAAAGTTATTTTATTATTATTATTATTTTTATTTATTTTCAGTCTTCATTGTTAAATGATCCTTTAGAAATCGTTTTAATATTCATGTTCAAGTAACATTTCTTATTATTATCAATGCTGAGAACAGTTGTGCTGCTTAATAGTTTTATGATACATTTTTCTCTGATACATTTATGATTCTTTGATGAATAGCGAGTTCAAAAGAACAGCATTTATTTGAAATGGAAATTTATTTATAAAATTGTTTAATAAAATCACATTTATAAAATTAGTTTGAAGCTGCTTTTTTCTTCAACTTTTTTGAAAAGTTTTGTGGGCCTGCACCCGAGTCCAATAAGGCTGTTTGGGATGTGCACAGTGCACACCTTCTTGGTATTTTTGATTCTTTTGTGAATATAACATCACCATCATATTATTATAATTTTTTATTACAGTAGACTATATGTATACAATAGACTGCTAAAATAATTCAATTAAATAAAAAATGTCATGTCCTCTGGCAATTAAAATTTTTGAATGAAACACAGGACATGCTATTGAATGTGCAAGTAGCCTATGAGCTGGTTCACACAGAACAAAGCAAAAACGCGAGGCTCTTGCAGTGGAATGGGGAAAAACCACAAGGTCTCGAGATGTGTCTTTTAAAAGTTGAACTTACTTACATTTTTAGAATGGCGTGTCATCCGTGAGAAGCTACAAAAGACACGAGTGCAACAGTCAAACATGACCGTCAAGCGCTTTTACATAGAAAAATAATGGAAAAGTAGCGCTGTGGAATGGAAAAACTTTAGATTACTTTAGATGAACTTGTTTTTCTGTATATAGAACTATCTGTATTTTAACATTTCCCCATCATTGTCTTTTCACCGACAGGTCTTTGGAGTCCAGGGGTTAACCAGTCTTAACTTCTGACTGGCCTGCTGATCCATTCTTCCACCCTTTCTGCTCCTGATGGATGACAGAAGACCCTGGGGAGATCAGTGTAACTACCCTTAGATATTTATGTTAGTGGAACGATCTCAAAACATGTAGACCTCAAATATACTATTTTCCCTGGCCATGCAGAGGGAGAGACTGCATAGTGCATCTGGTCTGTCTTGAGTCTGATTTTCTATTGTATTCTTATGTGGAACCTGCATCCTGTGATATGCTGGGTGGTTGTGTGTGTGTGTGTGTGTGTGTGTGGCTGTTAGCACAGAAGAGAGCTTTAACAATTGCCTAGAGGGTGCAAATAGCACACAGTATGTGTACTTGTAGGACAAAATGTGTGTATTTTACTGTAAGATTATTGATTAACTGAATGGCATGATGGTTTCTACTTAGACCATTATTCATTCACTCACTTATCGAGTCTGTGTTTCAGAAAACATGCATTGACAATAGAGTTAAAGCTATGCATCAAATTTACAGTATAAGTATTCTTGTCTCATGTGTTCCACTCTGTGAGAACTACATCAGGAGGACAAACACTGTTATTCCAAAAGACACTTCCTGAATGAACTGATTGCTCTGTTCTAAGCACGCCATACTCAAATAGGGTTGTCATGAAAGTGTGCTCCTATGAGTGGCTTTGTGCTGCCAGTCATAGTGCCTATGTTCAATGCTTGAATTTTTTTTGTTTATTTATATATTTATTCATACATTAAAATCAACAATGTAATTTAAAAGTCTGGTGAGTTAATTTATGCCAAATGTCAGTTGTTTATATATGGTAATCATAGTTTGGACAAAATACCATAATTTCAGGATTGGAGAGACCAAATGCACCATAATGAAAATATATTGGGTAGAAATGTATCCTTTGTCAATGAGGGACTCATGAAAATCACCCATGAAAAAGATTAAAAATAAAATTGCATTGACGTTTTTATGGAGAGAAAAAAAAGCACATTTGCCTCCAAAATTTTAATTTTCATAATTTATAAATCATAATTTTTTTGTTTAAAAATCGGAATGGTCACAAAAAATGATTTCTTTCTTTCTTTTGATTTTGGAGAGAAATTTGACTGGCACAGAACTTGTTTTGATAGATTTTATTAGATTCACATCTATGGTGTAAACCTCCCGAATATTAACCGCTGTCTGTCACAAAAGAAAGAAAAACCAAATGAAAATGTTTTTTTTTTTTTTTTTTAATCTCATCGTAGTATCCTAATAGTGACAGAAATTACTGTAATTATTTTCTAAAGTTTGAATTTTACTTTTTACTTTATTGTTTCAGCTTTTTAACTATTTAGGTTAATGTTTCTTCAAAAATGAAGCTCACATGATCGGGGACTATTTTACCGTGTATTCCTCGCGCATTAATTTCTCAGACCGCTAAAGGACTCGTGTTCGTTTCCATAGCAGCAGATAAACTAAACGGTCTCCATTCCTATGGATGGGTTATCTGTGACTAAACACATCAAGGATATTTTCTGTAATATGCCACTTGTCTAATTTTCGACGGATAGGAGTTCCAGCATCTAACGTTATTTGGTTGTTTATTTTCAGTTTTGTGGATAAATCATGGATAACCACAGACGAAAGGTCCAAACTAGCACAACCATTGGACATATGTATTTGCAGCCTTCTCCGTTTTATTTAAAAACATGCAAGGTAGGGTCACCACCTGTCGACTTATTAAGATATACAAAATTACGGTAACAGCAGTTGTTGTTGTTAACTTAACGTTACTGTTAAGCTGGCAGCTTGCTATTTAACAACTAGGCTAACGTTACTTCGACCAAAAACGGAACTGAACCAAATAACAAAGAATTTCGTCTGTTTAAACGCCTAAATGAACTATATTTACATTTACAAAACAATAATTGTAGAATAAGAATTACACTTTGTCAGAAACTTTTAGTATGGTATTTTGTTGTTGTTAATTAGAGCGTTGATACCATGTGTACTGAACATAGACTGTAAAAGTACTGAACATGAAAGACCTGAAGAAACAAGATGTGTAACTAACAAATATAGATACCTTCAAGCATCTTCTTGTCACTGCCAGAATGCCCCTCTTCCTCCAGTCCTCCAGCGCCAGAACAGAGTGCCGGCCTCTGCTCACTTCTCTCTCACCTCACACACTGAGCACGACCGAAAGCCACTAAATGGACCTCTGTACAATGAAATACACTCTAAAGCCCCTCCGCACTGGACCACACACTTCCTCGATGAGCTGGCCCAGAGGGTGAGATCTGTGTGTGTGTGTAAAAGAGAGTTTTTCTTTGGAGAATGTCCTTTTTGTTTTTGGAACTGTGTATATACACTTTTGTAATTTATGTTTGATCCTCCGCAGATCAGAAACCATCCAACGGTGCGCGTGGTCTCTAACCCCATCAGTGAAATGCAGGACCAGTACAGAGGTCAATTAGCAGCATGTGCACCTCTTGGTGAACACTATAGCAAGATACAGGTGAGGTGATGAAGCTGATCATTATAGGCCCAGGTGAAGTTTGCACTTGTCCATCCCTTTCTTTTAAAAAAGCTCAAATCTGGGTCACAGCGAAGCACTTACAATGGAAGTGATTTACGTCAATCCTTAAACATTAAAATACGCGCTGTTTCAAAAGTATAGCATATGATGTAAACAATATGCATCGTAACATGATGTTAGTGTGAAAACATTAACAAAAACGTAATCACTTTCTGTGTAAAGTTGTATCCAATTTTACAACTTCATCAGCATGAACGCAAAGGCTAAAATGACTTAGAGCTTTACAGCTTAAATAATGCACAAGATTTAACAGGAAAATGTATTATTTTAATTCCTCCAAAAATGGCCCCATTCAATTCCATTGTAAATGTGCCACTGTAAACTAAAATGTTGCTTTATTTAAAAACAAAATGAGTGATGAACCATTTTTCTTTTTGGTAATCAGTATTAAGCAACAAATACTGTCAAGTGAGCTTAAAGGGATAGTTCACCAAAAAATTATCATTCTGGCAAAAGTTTCTCTCTCTGTCATGTTTTTCCAGACCTGTATGACTTTCTTTCTTATGTGAAACACAAAATAAGATATTGAAGAACCTTGGTAACCAGTTTCGGTGATCTTTGATTTCCATTGTATGGAGAATTCTGAGACATTTTTTGAAATATCTTCTTTTGTGTCCCACTGAAGAGAGAGATACAGGTTTGGAACGACATAAAGGAGAGTCAATAATGACAAAACGTGGATTATTGAGAGAACTTTCCCTTTAATTTATATCAACCCCAGAATATTCCTTTAACTGAGCTCTATAAGTGGGCTTAAGGAGCTTTTTTTGGAGAGTGGAGAATAGAAATGTATTTTAAAAATGGTGTGGATGAGGGAATTTCAAACATCAATATAAAAAAATGCTAATTCATGCAAAGTATCTTAATGGATGACTCTCACAGCAATGAGGATTCAGCAGCACTCCGGCTGTTTTATCTCCACCCGAGCTTCTGGGCTGATGGAATGACTCACACTTCTCTTGATTTTACTCAGGCACTGTACCGACAGCTGGAAACGACTCAGGCATTCATGCGAGAACCAGCCTGTAGCACGACCAAGGCAGACTTCAAGCACTTTCACAGGTAACTCTCCACCCCTAGAGGGCAGTGTGAATGCACTGGTGGATTAAATGCTAATTCTGAGATCTGAGGTCAGCAGTGGCCGCTTCTCAAAAGTGATGATTGAGATCAAAAGGTTTACCGATCAGATTCAATCCCAGGATGTAAGTGGAGGATAATGTACTATTTGAGTAATCAGCTTTCTGGATACCATTAGAGCAAAGCATCCGTCCCAAGAACAACACTTCAGGGGTGATGTAAATCCGTGATCATGCAGTTAAAGCTGCAACTGGTTCTTGACTTTTGAACGTGTACCACAGAGCTGCAGACAAGATATCTCACATTGCTATGATTAGTTAGAATTACAGTGCGCATAATACACTTTTAGTTATCTAACTGATCAAATAATGTCTTCAAACATGGTCAGTTTAACAAACCTTCAGGGTCAGATCTGATCACAACACAGTTTTTTAGGTGACTTAACGAAATAGTTCAATTAAAATTACTCACCCCCATTTCATTCCAAACTTGTATGACTTTTATTCTTCTGTAGAACACACACAAAAATGGTAATATTTTTTAAAAGTTGTCTTAGCATTTGTTTTTGTCTGTACAATGTTGTTTTGGACCCCATTTACCTTCATTCTATGAACGAAGACTGTTGAAACATTCTTCAAAATAGTCATACAGGTTTGAAACAATATGAGGGTGAGTAAATGATGACAGACCTTTCATTTTTAGTGAATGATCCCATTAATAATCATTAGGCTTAAGGTTAATCCAACATTGAATATGGCACATCAGATGAATGCTTTAGTTTTCATGTTGGCTTGCTACAGGCAGATTGAAATGATTTAGTGAAGCATTGCTCATCTCATCTTCTGGCCTGGCCTCCTGAACCTTGTCAGCTCTTGATTGGTGGGCTGCACTCAAGGTCACGAGCACACTAATTCACACACTTCTTCACAGCAGGTTTATGTTTGACAGTGTAACATATGGGGAATGTCTCTTTTTGAGCATATCTGCTTTGCTGACTTCATGACTAAGAACAAATTATTGTTTTAGCTTATTTTTTATTGAGAAAGCAGTGTCATATATGGCATATATACTAAGATGTTTCCTATGCTAAGAATGAAGAGCTTTAGTCTCTTAACTTTAGTAACTTTAGAGGACCCACAATCTCCCAAATGTGTTTCCATTGACAAAGTAATATATGGGCTAAGTGAACGGTCGACATAGAGATAAGGCAAGAAGATAATGGACCTCAAAGCACTAGTGCGTGCATGCTATTTATTAATACTCTTCTGTGAGCCCTGTGCCTCCTCTTTACCCAATAAATCATTTTCTCATTGATAATCCTCTTTTTCAGGTCAGATTTGTCTCCTCGCTCCGTCCTGGATGCAGCTACCTTTAATGGAAAACTTACCAAGAGCGGGGCTCACAGCCGACTTCCTGCTCACAAAGCTCCATCCACTTTATCATGTCAACCCCGGCTGCCTCGCCCACCTCTGCCTTTGCCCCACAGGGGCAAAAGCAGTCTGTATATGGACAGTTTTATGGTACCCGTGGCTCCCTCAACATCACAAGCTGCTGATATTGCACAAAGCGGGGTGAAATGGGAAGAAGATGGTGGTAGAGGCCTGTTACTGGACATTTTAGGTGTTCCTAAAATGTATAGTACTGAGAATCAGACATATGGAAGAAATAGGATGTCAGTGGTATAAGAAAAAAGTTTGCTTTTCAGTTTTGCGGTAATTTGATCTGAACTTAAACAAAAAATGGTTTCATCAATATTGCTTAATTTCCGTTCTTTTCTTGCGTCACTCAGAGGGTCTGTAATACATGGAGAATAAAACATGTTAGAAGTGATTGGTGGAAACATAATTGATTTATTGATCTGGAGTGTGTACCTTTTGTGGCTATGTATTCTTTATCCTTAAAGGGATCGTGCACTCAAAAATGAACATTCAAGATTACAGGAAGTGTGCTAAAAAAAATCCTTGAGGAAAAAAAGATGCAAGTAAAAAGGGATGACCATGGGGAGGCAGAAATTTCACTGAGGAGGCAGCTGGCTGCACATCTAGACAACCCAACTCTTGGGTTGAGAGCCAAAAACATAACAGAGAGGGTGGTAATTTGTCCTCAGATGCTTTATTTTAATTAGAATATTATACAATCTAGCCTACAATTTTTAATGCAATTAAGCCACATTTCTGAAGTTTCCAAATGTTGGTGTGTCCCTTCAGGATATAATATATTTTTTCCAACATCTACCTCCTTTTGCCCAGCTTGCATTATTTGATTTTCTTGGATGTTGAATCAGTTTGAGCAGAATTCTGAGACCTGGCCTGGTGCTTGTCCTAAGTGGTGGTCTTTCACACAGAGACACAAACTGTGTTTGGAACTCCCATAAGAAAGAGACTCAAATCTGTATGGAGTGACTGTAGATCAGGGCTACAGATTTACACTGGTAATTTACGAGCCCAGGAAAAACACACTGACCAAGGTAAAAGACACTCATACTGGCCAACAGTGGAAGTAATTTCATTTATAGTAAAAGTCATTTATACTTTCTTATACTGTATACTATAATTTTTGTGTAATATTTCAAATAAATGCAGGTTAAAAGTGAATTTTAAGCTCCAAGTATTGATCCTACAATTTATGTGATCTAGTTTGTGAGTTCAAGTCTATCTATTGTAGTGGAATATTTGAATAAGGAGTTAAATGTACCTCCAAATACACTCAGACATACACACACACAAGAAGCACAAAGGAAGGAAACACCATAAAAAGATGAGAGTCACACAAGAGGACTTATCTGGCATGGTGCAAAGCTAAGCATAAAAGTCACAGGACTGTGTTTAGCAGGACTACCTAAATAGGGGTTAATCAGGCAATGAGGTAAATATCTATCTATCATAAACTTAATCGTTAATTTATAACCCTTTTTTTTAATAATTCTACATGAAGTGGGTATTGGACTGTGTTCGTTTTTTAAGGGTTAAAAAAAACGTGACACTGGACGAAATGCTGGAGATAGCGACAGGTTTGGTTCTTGGCGTGTATATGGTTAAATAGCACAGGGTGGGGTTTGGGGAGGGGGCACCAGCTGCCACCTTTCCCTTTAAAGAGCTGAGGGAACAACACAGAGGGATCCCATGTCACCTTTAGATTAAGGACTAAATTGCATGGAAATACAGATTTACAAAACCAAAAGATCGACAGAGAAAGAAGGGAGGGGGAAAAACGGACGGAAGAGATTGTTTGTTCGCCTTAAATAAATTCACACAGACCTCTCAGTCTGCAACTGGTTACGGTCTTTTTGACCCTGGACAACGGCAGCAGGTGAAGATACGGAAGAAAGGATGCTAAAAACTGAGAAGAAAGGGATAGACTGTTAATGGAGTGAGTGCATGAAGATTAAAGAAATAGAGAGAGGTGTTTCCCCGCTGCTCGTTTCGCTTGGTTGGATAGACTGTTTCCTTTAGTGAATAAAAGTAGCCTAATTGGTAAATCATAGAAATGCTTATTTATCAGGGCGAAAATGATATAATAGATCTGTAACACCCATATAACGGGAGTCATTTATTTGAGGTACAAGGGTAGCAGCTGGTCCAACATAGGCGATATATAATAAACATATAGATATTAAGAAAGCTAGTCTTTTATATCAATTAAGGAACTGCGCGACTACGCAGTATAGCACATTTTTAACTGGCAGTTAAAGAATATATTAGCCTACATTATTCATAACTGTATACATTTGATAGAAAACAAAATCTTATGTTTAAGTATTCTGCACAGTCAGTCGGACCCCACGCCAAGAGGATCCCTCCATTCAGTCAGAAAACACTGAATTTCACGTAGCGTTTTTGTGCAGTTTGTGTGTTCATGTGTGTGTGTTCAGTAACACGCACACTGCACGCACGCGAACAGAGCCTGACCCAAAGCGAGTAAGTAGCCTATGTAATATAGGTGTTTGTGCCGTGTCTGTGTCGTGATCTTGTGTACAAGTGACAAAAGTATTTATGTCTGTGTGCACGGTGTACCCATGCAAAGACCAGGCCTGCCTACCTTCTGCCAGTCAACGGACTCAACAAGTAGTAGCCTAGTCAGGTTTACTTTGTTTTTCTCACTTAAACCAGCGTGCGAATTATGGAATGCTTTGATTACCATAAAAGTCACTTCACGAATAGAATTCCCGTTAGCCTGAGTAGGTATCCATGGTGAATCAATTCATGATAGCCAATCTATTAGGCCTACTTGTCACATAATCACATATTTACACAATTAAACGAGGACCTTTAGTTATTTATTTTTTTATGTTTATTATTTTACTGTTAGCTAGGTTTCTGACAGTAAAAAGTAGGCTCCATGAAAGTGACTCAATGATTCGCACACTGACTTAACCCCCCACCCCAACCCTTTTTTTTAAAGGTATTTTTGGTATGTTACATTTTGAGTTGTCAGTCCAACAAAAATATGTACGTTTCATGTCCCACCACAATGACTGAGTGTCTGATTTTTTCCCCCACAGTCATGTCACCCTGATATCTGTATTGGCTTGATGTAGGTGTCTTTTCACTATGTTAGCATAAATGTCAAATCTTCTTTACACCTGTATACACACTCTTTTCTTATCCTCTGAAGCAGATCCCTAATTCTGTTTTATTTTAAAGAGAGTAGCCAAGTATATGCCCGAGGTATGTTAGAGAACTCAGCTTGTGTCAAAAGTATATTTTGGCTGTGGATGGAACTCTCTTCATCCTCCCATTTCTCCCATATCTCCCATATCTTGCTAATACTCTAACGATGATTTTCAACTGGAGGGTCCCCCCAAAAAATGGTTCTGATAAAGTTGGAGATCATAACAATGCTAAATACAGTTAATAATAGCTAAATCAGCCTTTAAAATGGAGGATGAAACATTTCCCCTTGTTTTTTGTTGTTGAAACTTTTGACTGTGCTTCTAATTCTACTTTATTTGATGATATTAACATATGTTCATTGTTTGTTCATCTCATTTAGGGACATTATCTTGAACCAAAGTTGAGAACGACCAGTTTAAGCAACACCTTCATTCTAACTTGTTTTCATCTTTCTCATCGTAACACACACCAGCTAAACTTTTTCTGTTTATTTCTCTCAGTCTCTGGTCCCTCCCCTTCTGCCTCCCTCCTTCACCCACTCACATCCTATTGGCAGCACCTTATTTCAAATCATTTTCTCTTCCTCCTGCTGATGCCTTTCCATGATTTCGCATCCTCACTAATATACCCCTTCCTGACAGTGTGACCCTTACCGATCACCTGAGATGACCTTCTCTGTCCTCCGTCTGGTTTTAATTCCTTTTTTTTTTTTTTTTTTGGTCACCCTACTCCATTCTTTCCCACCTCTAAGAATAGTTTCCATCAAGTTCATGTGTGATTTGGCTTAACGCAATTATATCCCATCTCTCTCCGGCTTCATTCCCTGAGTACTTAATAGGGGACTATAAAGGGATGGTAATTAACCAGAGAGGGCACTTTTATTAATTAGGTTTTAACGAGAGCTGGGGCTGGGGGGGGGGCTTATAACTATCTTAAGAACACTGTTAGTGTTAGATATGGGAATATAGTCATGTAGCCTACGTCTCAATGCTGTCACTGTAAGATGAGTCTTCTAAGCTCCTTTCTGTATCTCTTTCTCTCGGCTGAAAAAGAGTGGGCCTTTTGAAAAGGGCTGCTGTTCTCAGCAGTCAGAGCGGAGTGATTAGTTTCAAAGCAGAGGTCAAAGACTGACTGATGACCTTCTGAGGATATATCGTATTATTCATGTGTGCCAATGCTGTGTAGTTTGTCTTTGCACAGCACAAATTCATTTTAAGCTAATTAATTGTGCTGTGACATGGCTTTTTTTTTTGCGAATGTCACTATGTTTGTGTACGCAAGCGTCCTTGCTCTGTTAATTTATTTTCTTTTAGTGCTATTCCACAGGAGACGTCGATATGAGCAACTCGGCTAAGAGTAGCTTAGTGCACACAAATGAGAGAAAGAGAGAGAGAGAGAGAGAGAGAGAGAGAGCACGAGGAAGGGATTGCAAAAAGCCTCAACAATCACTGGGCTCAAGCAGCAGGTTGAGGCTGAGATAATACCTGCTTGGTTTGTATAAATCAGCAATTATATTACATTTTTTAAGTGATTTCTGTTACTTAAAAGAGTGTATGGGCTAAAAAAGGACACAAACCTGTATGCAATGCATCGACATATGCTTTGCATAAGCCATCCATACCTCAGTCGGGGAGAAAGCTTGAAGAGGAGGGGGTACTGCAGTATTTTGTGCTGTGCAGTTCCTCGATGAAGCCTCTAGGTGGCCTTTGAGCACCGCTGAGCTTCAACTGCAGTGGGATAGCAAGTAGAAATATCCAAAGAACCAACACTGCACCAGACAGAGAGAAAGGGAGTTAGAGTGAAGGTATAATGCAGACGCAGTACAGCATACTGTAAGATAGAAGAACAGTAGGGTAGATATGGGTCAGATCTACTTCCTTCTCATAATAGTGCATGTATGTATCACTTCTCTTTGACAATTGTTTCTCTAAATTGAATACTTTATGAATGGAGCCTCATTTACCTTTACTGCAGTCATTCCTTCACATTCCCCTCAGTGTCCGTAACCTGTTCTCTCCATTTTTCCTCTCTCCTTGCTCTCTGTCGATAGAGTGCTGTTGTCTTTTATAGGCGTATCTGTCCTTACATCCAACCCCCATCCCAATGGACATGCACACTTTAATGTACTTCCCCCTTATCCAGGCACACACTTGACAATGGTTTCCCTTTTATGGGAGCCTTTTTTTGCTAGCGTTTTCCCACCTAGTTTCCTCTCAGTTTCAGGGTTTCCTATTCATCTTTTTTTTTTTTATATACCCATTTGTGTTCCTTATAATTATTTATTTTACCACCTTAAGCTTGTTATATCTAAACACCTTACAAAGTGTTTAGACTTTTGAGGATTTAGTTATATATAATGAAATACTATACATTGAAACAACATGTATAACGCCTGCACAGTTGTGTTGATTTTTTAAAAATTATTATTATTTATTATTGGTGAGATTTCTTTTTGTATGTTTTTTGTTTAAGACACTTCCTTGGATGTCTGGTATAATCTTTCAACTTTTAACTATTATTTCCAGTGCTTATACAGTCCTTAGGTTTAAATGATTAACTGAAACTCATACACTGTCCGTGGTGCTGAATGTAGACACCAACCTAACTATCTTCATTTAGAGAAGCAGCGAATCAATTTACCTTGTTTCATGTGATTCAGCCTCTCTCTTTCCTACGGTTCGCACTCTCCTGTGATCTTTGTTGTTTTAACAGTTAATCACAGTGGGACATAAGGGCAAGCAAGGGAATGAGTGAGCTGAGCAGAGTGGATAAGAGTGGATAAGTAATGAGGGAAGACAGTTTGACAGATATGTATGGAGCAGCCGTGCAGCACAGCCAAACAAGAGGCACAGATATAGGAGTTATTGTGAAAGCCGGAAAAGACAGCACAGCAAAACAAGGGAGGAGGACATTTGTCTGTGAAATCTGACCCTTGTACACTGTTTTGCTAGGCAATCTAAAAAAACTGCTTTGTGTAGTAACTTCTAAATTAACTAGTTTTATTCCGTTTAAAAATCTGGTTTGACTAGCTGAATTTGACTACACTAACAAAAGTCATTTTTAAAGTTTAAATCAGGTACAAATAGATCCAATGGCACGTTACCACTTTTTTACAGTGTTTGATAATCCCAAGAGAAAAAGATAATAGCTTCCCTGCTCCATATTTCCAAAATGGGACATTTTGATTGGAAAAAGAGCGGCAGTACTCATTTGTTTCACAATACAGCTAAGAAGTAAAAACATTACATTTTTCAAGCATCTTCTCCGGGTAATGCCATGAAAATATGAATGCATGTTTGTGCATATGAATCTAACCCTTTTTAATAGAATATTGTAATTTTGAAGATTGCATCCTCAAACAACTATGACAGCAACAAAGGTTAATACTGTACACTGACTGTACTGAATGGTCTGCATAACATTAGTACTGCCCAAAGAGAGAAAGCAAGGGATAGTGTAAGAGTTAATACTCTGCAGTCTTTTCTCCCTATTTTGTGTAGCTCAGCAAATAATCGTTCTGCCTTTAGCTTTTCTCCCTCTTCCTCCCACCCTTCTTCTCGCTCTCATTCTCTTCCTCTCCCTCTTTCTATTGGATGCACTGAGAGCATGGTGTGAGGAGGGGGGTGGCTGTGAAACATTCAGTCATTTTCATCTCCCTTCGCTGTAATTGAGCAGAGTGTTTTAGTGAATTGAGGGACATGAGAGCTGAGTGATGGTAAAAGATGGAAATTGAGAGATGGGTGGGCATTTCAAAAGAGGAGGGGTCTCGTTCCTGTTTATTATGTGAAACTCACTCCTTCATTAGAATGCTTATCCCATATACCTGCATCAACATTCATCTAATTTTGTATGTTTGCCAGGGTCGTCACTAAAATTACACAATGTTTATGGACGGGTCCTTTCTTTTTCAGGCCCATTGAGTAGACTATACCATAAAAGACCGTAGTGGGCCCCCTCATGATGTTCCCAACAGCCTTAGGCTATATTTGCACTTTCTCCAGAATTGTAATAGGAATTTGACCATTGCAATTGCATTGTACCACCTATACAGAGCCACATTAGCGACTGGTGCAAGAACTAATGATGTGATGAGTTAAAAGCAGGTTACTTTTACCAACTTGATGATGTATAAAAGTATGAGCATCACTAATTTTCTTTTCTCTTCTTCTCTCTCACCGCAGGCTCCTCCTCCCCCCCTCCCCTCTCGGTTCTTTCTCCTCCTCTCCCTCCCCCTGCTCCTCTATGCTCAGTTCGGTGTGTGTCTCCTCTTTCAAAGGGCGCAAGGGTGGGAACAAGTCGTCCAACAAAGCATGTTACAGCGCAGACATGACTTGTCCTTCAGACAGCGAGAAAATAGTGATAAACTGCGGGGGGGTTCGGCACGAGACGTACCGCAGCACACTGAAGACGCTGCCTGGGACCCGCTTGTCCTGGCTCACGGAACCAGATGCGTTCAGTAACTTTGACTATGACCCCAAATCCGACGAGTTTTTCTTTGACCGTCACCCTGCCACCTTTGCTTTCATCCTCAACTATTACCGCACTGGGAAGTTGCATTGTCCCAACGATGTCTGCGGTCCTCTCTTCGAGGAGGAGCTCGCGTTCTGGGGTATCGATGAGACGGACGTGGAGGCTTGCTGCTGGATGAACTACCGACAGCATCGGGACGCAGAGGAAGCGCTGGACAGCTTCGAGACGCCCGAGCCGGACCTGCCAGAGGACGACCCGGCGCTAACGGGCGGTGCGGACGGGGACTTGAAGAGGTTGTGTCTACAGGAGGATGGTCGCAACACCAGCAGGTGGAGTATCTGGCGACCCCGCATGTGGGCGCTGTTTGAGGACCCCTACTCCTCGAAATACGCCAGGGTGAGTGCGTGTATCGGCATCTTGCGAAATCTACTTTATTATTAAACCTGTCTGTAATAGATTTTGAGCGCGCTTAACGTGAACTTCTTGTAGTAGGCTACGTGGAATCTCAAGCTAGTTTGCAACAATCGGAATAGTCCGCTGTCGTACTTGGCTTGAGCTGATAAGTTGTAAACCTCTGGGAAGTTTGCTAGCTAAGTTTGGAGAGAAAAATACTTTGGCTCGTTATGTGGAGTCTTTCTCTGTCACTCTCTAAAAATGCAGTATTTTGTCTCGCTGTCACGCTCCACGCACATTATTTGGCGGTGAACATAACTCGAGCTCTCAGCATGCGCAGTGGGCTCCTCGGCACCTTACCCTTTTGGTTCGGCTGTTCGTGTAAATTATGAAATGTTGAAAAAAAAGAGATTTGAATGTTTTGAAGAACGTTGTTATTCAGTTTTATTTCATACTCTGCTTTCAAGAATACTTTACTTTATTCTGGTTGATCAGTCGCTGCATTCAGCCATCAAATATTTCTGAATAATTATGAGTGGCAACGCTGTAAAACTGACTGGTTTCCTTCATGGATGTGGTCGTATTCAGTTCTCGCTGCAGTCTCTACAAGCTCAATATTTAATGTCAATAATTAATGTATAAGTATGGGTGTAGCAAGCCAAATAATCCACAGCCAGACGGTCATTATCGTAAAAACCTTAATTAATATACACGCATTCAGATCACAACCGCCAGTCATTGCGCATGCGCAAAGAGTATGCACATTTCGCTGTTGTCCATACTGCAGAACGGCACCTGGCAGACCCCTACGACATTGAACGCCAGGACATTTACCCTGAGGTGTACACCATTGAGTTTTGGCTATGAACATTGCATTACCTTGCAGATCTTGAAAGTTATAAAAACGTTTCAGCAAAGCAGGAACAAGTGAGAAAACAACTGCTCATGCCTGAATGAGTACGTCTAATTCAGCTCCCTTGGTCGTGAGTCAATATATCATGTGCATGAAATCGGGCACTGGTGAGGACCCTGACTCACTACACATTGGGACACTGACGGCTCTATTTCACGGCAACAGGGCTGTGGGGTATCCGGGGCCCTGGTGCAGGTTGTTGCTGTGGGTCCCCCTCGGTTGAAATCACAGGGCCTTCCTAAGGCCGGGGGTCCTGGCAATGTCCTCGTTGTACACCATCCTTACTGGCATTTATGAACAACAGCATCATGGATATTTTTTTTGTTATTTAAAAGTACATTATGATAAATACTTTGATTGCTGCAACAATTCAGCTGTAAATTATTTATAAATGTTAGCTAGATTATGTTCATTACCTGTCTAGCTTTGTATTTTTATGCTGATACATAATTAAATAATTGTTTGTTTTTTAAAACATCTTTCACGTGTTGTCATATGCGGTGAGTAGCTGGCTCACATGATTATGTTTTTTGCTGTAGAACTTCCATCAAGTTCCACCGACTCCCTGATCAGGGCCCTGATTGAGCTGATTGCAACTATGATAGTGAACATGTTGTCATGCTTGCAAAATATTTAGTAATGTTGTACCCTTTACTAAAGTCACGCATTTTTTAGGATGATTTTTTTTGTCACATATAGCAAACATCTCCTCACTATCCGCTAGCTGCCTGTCCCCTGAACACACTGTAAAACAATGCGGTCTCTGTAGACAGCCCAGGCTCCACAAACGGCAACAAAAACAAACTGGGCCAACCTGCACCACGAAACATAACAAACAGTGTTCTAGCCAATAACTGTTTGGCTAAGCATTTTTTAATTTTGTTTGACAATACTTCGAACGTCAACAAGAAGTGACGTCACCCAACATCGCTTAGAGCACCTTTAAATGATGTGACCCATACCAATGGTAAGGTGCCTATATGTTTAACCACAAGATATTTGAGAAAATTCTAGCTTATCAAAGCAAGTTACTGGTATCAGGTTGTGCTTATGTATGTATCCACATTGGGAGTACAGGATATTCGCGGTATACCAGAAACTAGAGATTCCCATGGGTCTTGCTTTTAACTGAATCAGTTTCCTGCTTACTCGGCAGAAGCCCCGTATATCACTGCCACCACAATCACCTGATAATCACTACACCTGAAGCTTAAGTTAGATTTTTTTCTGGGTGTCACGCTTGTGATCCCAATTTTGGGATACTGAGCATAATAAGGTCATATGAATTCGAAAACTTTGCACAGCCCAATTAGATGCACCAAACTATTTGCTTGCCATTTTAAGTGATTAATCATATCATCTTTTTTTCCAGTCAGACAATAATCTCTGTCATTATAAAAAAAATCTGTTACGACTTTAGGAAAACAAAGTCACTTACTGACCCTTGTTTGAGAGATGTCTCAGCTAGAGCACATGAAAGGTAATTCACCCTTTGGCTCTCAGAACGTCATTCACGAGCTAGTGAACAGCAACCATTTATCTCCTTTATCATTGCAGGCTGGTTATTTAAGATATTTATCTCCCTCGTCACATCTAGGTCAATAGATCATAGTCATGAGCAGTCGATACATACTTGCTTTCTTAAATCCCCAGGGTTCCATTTAACTGTTCAGTTTTACTTTGTATTTTTGTCTGCATTTAATTGCAGAATTGCTCCTAATGCGTTTGAAGGGTCTGCGATTGTAAGTTACCCAGCTCTTCTCACTGTTCTCAAGGGGAGGGAGAGATGCCGTCATCGTTTTACTGCGTCGTCATTGAACGGAGGTCTTTTATCAACCGTGACACGCATAGTGTTTTATTAGCGGGCTGCTGTATGGGTGCAGGGCCTCGTGCCGGATTGCTAATCATCACTTACAACCTCCATGTCCCTTTCTCTGGCTGTGCTATAGCGTAACACTGCGGCGTCTCATACTAGCTGACTGCGCTCTGATTTCTGCTGCAGAGCAACAGAGGCAGAGCCTGTGCATTTGTGTATGTGCGTGCAGCGTGCAGGCAATGCTGTTAGTCACTTTTTTCAATCTGAAAATATGCAAATGCATGCAAGATGTGTATTATCTAGATTTTTGGCTACATTTTTAACTGATTCAGTTTTCATTTTAGGCACTTAAGAAGATAGAAGATGTCTTCAAAGTAAATGCTGACTTTTAAAAGACTGTAGTGTCGGGCACCATAAAATAAATAGCATGCGTATTTGAGTTGATCTATGGTGTCAGGACTAGGAGCTCTCTCTCTCTCTCTCTCTCTCTCTCTGGTTAAATCCTTAGTTTAAATCAGATGATCCAGTGAGCCCATACATAAGTGAAGAGTTGCAGTAAACCCTGGCTCCGTATTGGCCAGATTAAAGGTTTCAGATAACAGTTTTGATACACAAAAGTATGGTAAAAAAAAATATGATGCAATTTATCATAACATGTTGTACACCATTGATTATAAAATCAAAAGAGGATTCTTTTGATACCAAGAAAGATGGGGATTTGAAGACATTAAAGCAGTGATAAATCATCTTTGGAGATCAACATTTGATGTTACCCTAACATAATTAAAGAATCATAACTAGGCTAATAAAACATAGGGACATGCATAAAACACAGGAGAAATACTATAAACATTTGGGAAAGATTGTGGGTAAGAATGGAGTCCATGTCCTTGTGTATTGGAAGTTTATCTCTATAGTCTTTTGCTCAGATCGTTCAGGGGATCAGAGGTGATAACGGCCTTTGAAGAGAACTGGTTTGAGGGCCGATGAAAACGGGAGAGGGGGAAGGTTTTATGATGTTTTGAGCATTTTGATTTACATATTTCCCACCTTTTCGAACGACGAGGTTCAGGTGGAGGCAGTTGGATCGTGATGGGCAAGAGAATCATGATGCTCAAGTCTCTGGTAGTTCCTAATTGTCAGTCAGAGTTGTAGTGTTTTCACCAGTCTCACAGGTGAAGTAGTTAGATATTGTGGACACTGCAAGGTGTTTATCCTCAGTCAGCTTCATCCTGTGGATCTCTTGGCCCAGGCAGGACACAATTGATGGAGATGGTTTTTGAAGGATACCATGAACACTGTGTTGTCTGAGCCTCTTTGGTCTCTTAGTCTCTTACTCTCTTAGTCCCTTTCTGAAATCCTGATGTGAAGATGATGCTAAACTAGAAGTTTTCTAAGGACCCCCAAGCTTGTGCCAGACTGCGGCCTTGTCTTTCCATTCACCAAAGATCCTCTGATTCACACTGGTTCTCTCTCATCAAGACAACATCAGCAAAGATCAACTGGAGCCTCAACAAAATTGCATCAGGACAGTTTAATTCAAATGGGCGAGACATGCAAGTATCAAACTTAGTCTCGTTATTTGATACATTAAGTATCCTTACCCCTTTTAAAGAAGGGCGTGTTGGAACTAAACTGATGGTTTGCTCAAGGCTGTTGATCTGCTGAATTTCAAACAATGCTGTAACTTCTTGCTTTCCTGTATTCTGTTTCAGCTCTCTTTCCCTTGGTAAACTGTATGCATGTATGTATGTGTATGTTAGAGTAGTTTAAGTGTTAATAAAATCTTGTTCATGTCACACGTAAAGTTGTCCGTGTTTCAAGCTCATATATACTGGAGTCTCTAATCATGCAGATTTTGACTACTAGCTCTTAGTAGTACTCTAAAGTAAGAAAGACATTTCCCATACTCCGGAAATCTACATTTCTTAGAATTAATAAACAGTGTTCACGGGACAAACAGGTTAATTGATTGTAATATTAATTTTACAACATTAAGTTAATTCTATTAACTGATACAAATATTCATAATCAAGTATAAGTTATGACTGATTATTAATATTTCTTTGGAGCTAATTTGCTGCAATGATGATCCTCTTGAGACAAAAAAAGTATTATAAAGCTGTCTAAAATATTACCTGGAAAATATTTACTTTAAATTAACTTGACACTGTATTTTTTCCTTCCCTCATTTAGAGTTTTATTTTATTTTACTGTGAAAAGAATATATAATAAATATATGAAATATATCTGGAAACTATTAACTTTCTATTAAGCAGACACTGTATGTTTTTCTACCTACCATTAGAGATTTTATATTGTATTTTACAATATTAAAAGATATACAAAAAATATGTGTAAAATATTATCTGGAAAATTGTTGACTGTATTTTTTCTACCCATATTATAGTTATTTTATTTTATCTTACCATTTATATTATGAAACTAATATGATAAAGAAATTTAGTTTCTATTACGTTGACACTATATATTTTCCTTCCCACCGTTAGAGTTATTTTATTTTTATTTTTATTTTTCTAGCCCCCCACTGGGGGGCCTAAACTCCAGCTTCACAACCACTCACTGATCTAATTGACAATTGTCACTATTGTGTAATTTGTAATTCATGTGTGAAGAACTAGAGCAAAAGGTGCTTGATTTGGAGAGAAGACACAAATGATACTTTACACACTGTTGTAGGGCAGTTTAATAAAGGAAGATCACAATAAAACATCCTCAATGACCATTACCTGAGGAGCAAATGCATAGTTTGCAGAATGATCGGAATGACTTTACTGTTGTTCAGCATCTCAAGCTTGTAGGTGAGCACATGTTGTGTGGATAACAACCTGCGGGTGCATAGTCATTCACGTGCAAAATCCTATTCGATAAGGATGAACAACTATTAAATGAACTACAGAGCTCTAGCAGCGTTTCTTAGCAACAGCCCGTAGTCAAAATAATCCCGCTTTGCAGTGCTCTGTGTATTTTGTACCCACGTGTAAATATATATATATATGAATAAAGCCATTAATTAACGTCACAGTTCACCTTGCTTAAGATAGATGATCCAGTATGTATTTAGAAATGTATGTTTGTTTTTTCGCTTTGCATTTGTCATGACACTCATTACAAAATAACTGCTTTTACATGCGTTATGTCAGTAGATCAACCCCCAGAGTTTCCCAAACCTTAGTGAGCTCCCTAACTAGACAGCATTTGTGGGCTTCATATTGGCATGCGCACCAATGTTTGATTGTACTGCCACCAGGACAAGTATGACGTCACTTCTGGAGCTGTCCAGTGCTGAAAGGCAGAATGATATCCCGGAGATTAACTAAAAGAAAAAGTGCCAGTTTTACATTGCCAGTACTTTTATTCTAATCTAATTCTATTCTAATCAAAGGCTTAACAAAATATTTAGTTTACCTTGGCCAATATTTAGTTTCCCAAACATTTAATCACCCTTTTCTAAAAGACAATTCATTTGAATAAATAAAAATAATCGCTAAATAAATAAATTAAGCATTGCCAGTACTTCTATTCTAATCTAATTCTATTCTAATCATAAGTGGCTTACAAAAAACTGTTCACCTTACCATTATTTAGTACTATGAATAATATCCCATTTTTAGCTGTTGCATATGGCAAATATTTGACCAACCTTTATCTAAATGACAAATAATTTCTACGAAAAAAAAAGAATCACTTAAAGTCCCCCTGTAGTGAAAATCAAGTATTTAATGTTGTTTATATGTCTATGTGGTGTTGTTAATATGCTTTAAGACAAACCATGTGCAAATTCATAAGTCAACACCATTGCTTAGTATTTTCTCCTTAAAACTGCAGTGAAACAAGGACAGTCTCAAAAACGCTGGTGTTTCTGACGTCAAAAACTACCTTGTAACCAATCAGGTCAACATGTGATCATCAAGCTGAGTGGGTGGAGGTGGGGCTAATTTGCATATTCATAGAACCGCGTATACTGAAAGGGTGTAGAGTTACATTCAAGCTATTTTAAGGCATGAAGACTTTTTTTTTTTTTTTTAATGACTTTTTTTTTTAAATATGTAATTTTGGTGATCAAAGATGAGTTTTAAGGGATACAATTGACTACAAGGGGACTTTAATAAATAATTAAAGAAATGTATTGGGAAGATTTTGTGGGAAAACGTAAAAAAAAGAGAGAAAAAGTCTACATTCCCAGTTCTTCTATTCTAATTTAATGCGATTCTGATCAAAGTAAGTGACAAAAACAGTTCACCTTCTCAAAAAATTAGTTCACAGTACAAATAATTTTTAGGTCCAATTTATAGGTGTAGCTTACCGCAAACATTGAATGAACCTTTGTCTAAAAGACAAACACAAAGATTTTGTGGGACAACTAGAAAAAAATGATTTGAATGCATTTTTCTCAGTGTTTAAGTTGGATTTCCCAATAGCACAAATGTCCCAAAAGTGCCGTATAGTGCTGTCTCCCCACCAGGTGTTTGTAAACAGTTAGTGACCTGAATGTGCCAAAAATAACCTAAAATGTCAGGACTCCAGGTTCCCTCCTTGCGTGAGATGGAAAATGAATATTACTTCTTGCTTCTTTTGCAATGTGTGATTTATTCATTGCAAACACGTTTGAAGTGCATCCTCAAGAGCCGCATAGACCACGGCAGCCCCCTGTGTACAACACATGGAATATGACTGGATTCCTTTTAACCGCATGCTTTTTCTTTTAAAATGGGCTTGTGTTTATCAGTTCCTTAGAAGTAATTACCTTTGTGTTCCCAGTAATGATCATGCTCATTTGTAACCCGAGTTAGTCTGCCTGTAAAATCCTTCTTTTCAGATGAGACCTCTTTTGGCACCCGTGCTCACACCTCCAGTCTTCCCCCACTGTTTTTCTTCTTCTACTTTTACTACATCTCTAAAAATAGTAAGAAAATGAGGAGATATGTGGGACAAGATCTCACTCAGTAACAAGCAGGCCTCCACTCTTCCTCCTGGACTGTTCATTTTCACAATACAGGCAGCAAAAGCTCAACCGAGCCACCAAGATAACTTGGTTTTATGCAGTATCTGTACATGTCTTCTAGCCACACATTGCAGCAGCAAAATGCATGATAATAAAGATTATTGAACCAGTCACGCTGAGACCAATAGATCGGTGAATAAGAGGTCGGGTGCTGAATGCGCAGTGTGCTTTTTTTCCCCTCACTGGTTGCGGTCCAGCTCGCCGGTGAATTATTCTGTTCGAGTTGCAGCGTATTTGCTTTTACAAGGCATCTTTTCTTGGCTCAAGAGATTCTGTTTGCTTTGGTCTTTTCTAACCCCCCCCCAGGTCATCCACCCTAAAGTCTAGTCTGCCAGTGAACTTGTAAATGCCGGCATATGCTGTGCAGTGCTCCTACTTTTTAAATAGGTGTTAAAGACCGGCCAATGCCAGAGCCAACAAGTTATTAGTGTGAAACCGCCTACATTAGGAGTTTTTCGTTGCAAGACAATTATACTGCCAAAATAATCACAGGATGTCCAGAACCCCTGCTCATTTTAGTTCACCTTTGCACCACTTCAGCATTTTGTTCACAAGGCAAATGGAAAACCCCATTCCCTAGAGCAGTCGTTGGTCACAGGGGAACAGCCGGGTAAAAACAGAAAAGAAAAGCCTTGTATTCCAGCCCTATACACCTCCCAGAGGTTCATGTGGGCCTAATGGGCCTTTAACTCTTCTGACCCACGGACATTATTTTAATTTTGTATTTAGCAGGCTGCTGGTTTGCCGGTGAAGTGTGGATTTTTCATACGGGAGAATCAATCCAACAGTGGAATTTGTTATTAACATAGCTAGCATAAAAATACAAAGCATATTATTTTATTGCACATTTTTTGGGGAGATTCAGTAATTAAATGTTTATTTATACTTTATTTTTCAATGCGGAAGTAAGCTATTTTTTTAATGTGTGAGACTTATACTCTATAGGTAAATGACTAAAAGAATAACAAAATGCAGTAAGTGGTAAGACCATTTGTGCTGCAAGCCAGTGTGTTTTTGATTACGCTAATAATAAAAATAATATGATATCTTGACATATACCAGTTTGTAACATCAGCTAAAATGACTGCAACTGGCTTGTAACAGAAGCCCTGCACATTCAAGTTAAAAATAGCTGCAGCTGCTCTTACTTTAAAAATAAGACAGAGAATCCTTTGTCTCAGATTGATCACAGATTGATAGTTTTTTTTTTTCATTTTACTTTTACTGTCTTTCGTCTTTGAATTGGGTTTTTTGTGTCTAAACAGAAAAGGCCATTTTTTTGAATGATGACCTACAAACCAAAAGGAATTTCTAGGGGTGTAGTCAACAACCAAAGAAATGCGTCGACCTGTCCTGTCCTGCGCAACGATTAGTCGACTAAAAAAAAAAGAAAAAAAAAAGACGTAATGTTTTGCATTTTGATTGAACTTTTATTAAACAATTGTCATAGAGCATTTATAAAACAACAACGAAAAAACGTTTTTTTTTTGTTTTTTTTTTGTTTTTTTGACACCTGGGATACCCCGCGAAACGGTTCTCATTCGCGCTTGAATAAGGCCGGCGACACACTGGCTGCTGGCGTGAGAGTCTCAGCTGTTGTGGCGTGTCTGTTTTTATTTCGGCTCCAATGTTAAGGTTGGAGTTTGCACACTGCGGCTCGAGCCACGCGGAAAACGCGTGCATGCTAGAAATAGAACCGACTGAGTGTTCCAGCAACGGGAGTGTTCTCTGGCTAGAGCGCAGAACAGCGGAGTTTGTATGGACCGAAGTGCATGTATTGCGTGTATTGCTGCTGTTGCTTTGACATTGTGGAAAATAGCAGAGGTGGGAGTAAGTCACACATGTGCAAGTCACAAGTAAGTCTCAAGTCTTAACCTTCGAATCTCAAGCAAGTCCAAGTCAATTTTGTGAAAAGCAAGTCAAGTCAAGTCACAGCTTTATGTCAAGCAAGTCAAGTATATATTTGTATAGCGCTTTTCACAATACAGATTGTATCAAAGCAGCTTCACAGTATTAAATTAAAATAATACAACAAGTCAAGTCAAGTCGTAGCTTGGGTCACAAGTCACTGGTAAGTCATACAAATGTTTGATGATTTCACTAAATTTATATATTAAAATAAGTTAAAACTACAGAAGTTGTGGACTATGGTTTTATTTGCAATTTTTTTTTTAAATATGCATTTCCACATACAGCTGAGTGGTTACTACAATAAAAATCTAAAAAATAATAAATAAATAAAATTTCAAACTACATAGCCTAAAATGTAAATGTAACTGAAATTAGGCCAACATTAAAGCATGAAAAAATAAATATGCCTCAAACATGGCAGAAGACCATTAAAAGGTATTAAACAATTAAATTCAAGTATAATCGTTCCTATGCCACCAAATTACATTCTTTAAACTGGCATCCCCTTTATATAAGTTATATATTTCTAATTATGAAGTTAAAACCGCCAATAGGTGGCGCCAAATCACCGTCTTAATGTACGAGTCATAGAAGCATTCATTCAACTGATTTGTTCAAAACGGCAGATTCGTTCTTGAATTAAGCACCTAGGTCACTGAATCACAAATACGCATAACTCTTTCTGTGGCTTGTTTGGAACTATTGTCATTGGAGAAATAGAGCAAAAACAGAGAATATTTGGAATATTATGTCTAAAATGTCACATCACAATATTCACTCTTTGTTTACTGAACTGTTTTATAAAATCATTAACACATTTGCAATCGCGCCAATATTCTGGAAATTTTTTTTTAATATCATATGTTATAATTATGAAAATAACTCATATAGGGCAATTTTTTCACCACATTTTGAATTTTGGGTGCATATTAATTCTGCTGGCATTTTGCCCCCAACCCCCTGATAACATCTAACCCTGCTTTAAGAGAAACATAAAACACGACAAAACAACAGTTTTCTATGTTGTTTTTTTGTCATTGGAAAGAACGACATATTTGGCTTTAAAGCATGATTTGAAAGAAATGTGGCAAATGTTAAACAAAACATATGCCATCATTAATTATCATTTGAATATTGACAACATTAAGCTACATTTGAAAACATAATTGTGTATAAAGAGGCATGCTGTTTTGACCAATATTCTCTCTAGATTTAAAGATAGTCAAATTAACTATAACAAACAGGTTAAACAAGCCATAGCTTACTTCTAGACGTGGTGAATGAAGTTCGACTGTTCGAGGTTGTGATGGTCGTCCGATATCCCTTGCCAGTTATTATGCGTACAGCTAATCTTCGTGTATGAATATGGTCAATTTCTAGTGTTTATATCCAAAAAGAAACGATGCTGGGAGATGTTTTTGTATTTAGCGCGCTCACCGCGATGTATGTTTTTTCTGGGCTTGTGCAGCGTCACGCAATCGCGCAGAATCTGATGACTGGCGTCAATGGTCCCGTTGCTTTCATTTTGTTCATCAATTGATGTTGCGATGATTTATATAAAAATGTATATCAAGTCATTCTCGAGTCATACAGTTCAAGTCAAGTCAAGTCTCGAGTCACTGCTCAAGTCAAAGTCAAGTCGAGTCATTTTCTTAATTTAGTCAAGCAAGTCTCAAGTCCTTAAATTTGTGACTCGAGTCCCCTATCTCTGGAAAATAGAATAATAGAAACAAAATGTATTAGACTTTTTACCCGTTATTATAAATCTAAATTAATCTCGTTTTTAATTTAGGCTAACTTAATTTCGTTTTTCTTTATTTAAATTTCGGGGTTTTTTTGTTTTGTTTTTTTAAATTTCGTTTTTTTCTGTAGGCTATTTAAATTTCGTTTTTCTTTATTTAAATCTACCCTTTACTGTGTCAGTAATTTGTTAGTCAGAAAAATATTAGACTACCTTAAAAGTATTGCTTAAGACTGTGTGAGACTGTGTGCGTTTTATATCACTAGTGCAGTGTCCGTTCTCGGAGAATATAGCCGCCCTGCTCGCGTGAGGTGCGCCGCTTCCCGCTCGCGCTGTTCTGTAGTTTACTATTCATTCTGAACGTGTCGCGTCTCGCGTGTCTGTCTATTGCACCAAATGCGACACTGCACTCCCTTGTGAAGTCGATTGGATGAACGGTTCTCGAAATAATCAAAATGCAAACGGACAGACAAACACATAGAGATTACAACCTATATTTCTTACTGAGCGCGAAGCAGCAGTGCAGCCTACGAGTGTTCTACGTGGTGCGCTAAACTGTGGCGCTGTTACAAAATAGCCTAAATTAAAGTATTTAAAGTTGGGGATAAAACATAGGCTAATTATATTTAGAATACAGTAATATATAACTGCTTATAAAGGAATAAATATCAAGGAGTAAATCAATGAAAATGTATTTATTGGTAAAAAAAAAATATATATATATATATATATATATATATGCAACTGGTCGACCAATGAGAATGTCAGTCGACCAAGACGGCATCGACCGATTAGTCGACTAAACGACTAAAGGACTAAAGTTGACAGCCGAATTTCCCATTTAAGGGAACAACTTTTTTAATACTTAAAGGGATAGTTCACCCAAAAATTGTACATTTCATTTTCATTTACTCACCTTCATGTTGTTCCAAACCTGTATGACTTTCTTTTTTTTCTGTGGAACATCTGTAAATATTTGAATAGTAATATTTTAAAGTAAATATTATATATATATATATTTTGTTGTTGTTGTTGTTGTTGTTGTTGTACATAATACTGTACTAAACCTCATTGATTTGCATTGTATGGACAAAAAAACTCGGAGGCATTTTTCAAAATGTCTTCTTCTTTGTTCCACAGAAGAAAGCAAGTCATACATGTTTGGAAAAGCATGAAAGTGAGTAAATGATTTTCGTTCTTAGGTGAAGTATATTTTTAATACTGTTAGTGATACTGACAGCAACAAAAACTGACACGCACTCCCAAACGGGAGTGAAAACATCTATTTGGATGTCTGTGCTCATGGCATATTCAAAACAGTCACAAGAGGGACTCTGCGGTCTCTGATGAAAACAGCCTACATGACACACACACTCTTTATCTCTCTCCACCCCCACCCCTCTGTTTCCCACCAAATCCCTTGCGTTTTTTAAGGCACACTTCCCACAAGACTTTATTTTTGCACAGGGCAGAAGAAACTGATCTATGACTGCAAATGAGAAGGAGAGTTAGAAAGGGAATAAGAAAGAGAGGGTTAGAGAAAAAAAGAAAGAAAGAAAGAATGGGGGAAGGGAACAAGCATGATGCTGTAATGTATCATGGCACTTTTATTTTATATATAGTATACCCTTGTTTTGTCATGCTAATCACAATAAGACACTGCCATTCCATTACACACACACACACACACGCACACACACACACACCAGACTATTGCTATGAAACACTTTTTTCCCCTTGCCAGTTACAGACAAGCCTTTTCCCCATGGATGTGGCTAGATTGCATGTTGGTGTGTCTGTGTGAGCGCAGTGGAACCGAGGAGAGAAAGAGCAGCGCTCACAAGATGCTGATGGTGGTAATACTGCAGCATGCTGGATGGAGGAGCAAGAAAGGGAGAGGGGAATTGCAAATGAGAAATGAGGGAGTAAGACTGAATGAGAGCAAAGATAAGGCGGTAAATGGAGAGATGATGCTCTCGTTGGAGATATAGAGAGAAGAAACCTGGTAAAATGGTAAAAAAAAAAAATGGTAAAAGGAACATTGGGCAATGAAAGAGTAAAGATGGCCGACACAATGTTTGTTAGCTCAATGGCAATAGAATCAGGGGGGAAGGAAGTCGACCGGAAGTTGAAGTCGGCCGCGTGCCGCCATCTTGTAGCAGAACTTCACCTGCAGTTAGCATCCCATTGACTCCCATTCATTTTGGCGTCACTTTGACAGCAAATAACTTTACATCTGAGGCGTTTAAAGACTCCATTTGTCCATTATTTATTTCTAAAGAAACACGACAATGTATAAAATGCTCCATTACCTTGTAGCTTATGTTATGGCCCCGTAGAAGCAGTTTTTGTAAAAGTAGGCTAACGATTGCGTCATAACCACGCGACTCTCTGTCGCACAGTAGAGAGATTACCGTATGGACGGGAGGAGAAGCTCGCGGGCAATCGGGGGGACATGGAGGCAAAATGACAATATAATTAATCAGAATACATAGCAAAAGTTGTTCCTGCTCCAAGCTTATGGACAGCTCCTACTCACACTCTCCGTCTCTGCAAGATTCGGAAGGGAATGATTCAGATTTCTCTCGGCACAGCTACTAGAAGACAGACGGGTTGCTCACGTGGTCCGTGTAACGCTTTGCTCGGTTTGAGTCTGCGCGTCAGGAAAGGAAGTGCTAAGAAATCGCTAAAAATGGGCTTCACTTGTCTCAATTGAGTTCCAATGGGGTCGCTGTGTCCATTTCTTTTACTGTCTATGAATAGAATGGTGTTTTTTTTGTTTTTTTTGCGCAGGCTGATGTTTACCTTTGCAAGTATACTGACACCTAGTGGTGTGGATGCAGCTTAACATAAAATCAAACGTTGTCAGTTAATAATGTCATTGTAGAAATGCTATGTTCACAGTAAACAATAATTGGCTCAAATTCCAGAAAGCTTAATTTCTTTCATTCATTCAATATTCATTCATGTTTGTCATTTTAGGTTTCAGAATGCGCCCTCGATGCGCAGTTTTGCCGAGCCCGCACTGAAGCGAGCTCCACAGCAGACTTCTACCCGACAGTGAAAGTGGCGTTACTGCGAGCGTTTAGGGTGCCATTTGGGACAGGGCCTAAGATAAAGTATGTGGTATTCAGCTGGTCATGTGATCTCAACATGTCAACCCGCTAACTGTAAAATAAAACATCTTTATTAGTCAAGTGTTATGACTTCTAATGTGGCCTTACATCATTTTTTAAACATGCTTTGAACAGTACTATTATTTTCTTTATGTGAAACTTAACCAAGTATGTATTTAAGACAGCTTGCTAATGCTTACAGAAACCGAGGAAAGGTGACCTACACTCTAAAAACTCCTGGGTCAAAAATAACCCATAATGGGTTATTTTTAACCCAACTCCTGGGTTAAAAAGGGACCAACTAATTTATGGGTTATTTCAACTCAGAAAATTGGGTTATGCTTTTTGACCCAAATTCTGGGTTAAATACCTGACCCAAATGTTGGGTTTAAAAAACCCAACATCTGGGTAGAAATAACCCAAAAATTAGTTGATCCTTTTTTAACCCATTCAAGATGACCTGGAGAAAACATAGTAATATAGAGGTTAGGTTAGCAACAATTTGAAGACTTGACCCGCTTCTTTAACTCTCACTACTTCAGCCAGTAGAGCACTGTGTAATATGATAAGCACGGCGCAGCTGGAAAACATAACTTAACTATTGTGTTGCCTCGTCGCTCTGTAGCCGCGGCTATGGGGTTTGGACACCGGACGAGAAGCGCCGCGTCGCGTCTCTAGGACAACTCGAGGTATCGCTCACCGGACGTGCAGTCTCTCAAGGGGCTCACACACCGGACGCGATAGCGCAGTGCCGCGTCTTTAAAATTCGAACACATTATTCTCTATGAGTGTACACACACCGGCGGCGCCATCCGGCGTCTGTCCGCGACACCCATAGATATATACATATATAGTGTATAACAGTTATATCTATGCGCGACACCCAGCAACGGCTCAGGACCGTGTTCAAAATGTGATAACGTTACCTCGAGTTGTCCTAGATGTTGTCGTGATAGCCACGGCTACATGCCAACCACAGAATTACCACGGCTAACGTTATTCTCAACGTATTTTTTTAGCCAGGGACATGGACACAGAAAAGTTTACATTACATCAACACTGAAAATACTCTCTTACCTTGAATATAGATGAAGTTGCACCGATGAAGCACAGGCCAAAACGGATCGAGCGCGAAAGCGACGGTTATTTCAAACGACTGTTGTGAGAAAATTCCAGAACGACTGCGGGCGAGAGAGAGAGAGAAAGCCAACCCTATAACCCAGAACATGGGTTACTCTTTGAAAAATAACCCAGAAACCCAAACAACCCATGAATTGGGTCAAAATATTAGCCCTATAACCCAGAAAATGGTTACTCTCTGAAAAAATAACCCATAATTTTAACCCAACACAAATAACCCAGAAAATGGGTTGAAGAAATAACCCAGGAGTTTTTAGAGTGTAAGATAAAGGGTTATGTGATAACAACAGGCTCTTTTTTTTCTGTGAACTTGATGTTTTCTCCAAAAAGTGCATGTGCAAATGTTTTTTTTTTAAAGTAAATTAATCTTGTTTTAGTGACGTTTACATAAGTTTTATTGAAAAACTGGACAAAAATACAGATTATCTGCTCGGGGGATTTAAAAAAAAAAAAGGTCTACCCTGGTATGCAGGTCTTAGTAGATCATCCTTAACATCATCTTAGCTGATTTAAGCTCTAAAACCAGTCAACAGAACTGGGAGGACAGCTAAGACCAGGAAATCAGGTTTGGTGGGTTAAAATAATAGTTTTCGCAGTGTTCGGTGAAATTGCTGTCTGTAAATCTCTGGTGTATGTATGTGCACTTCCACATCTGGGTGTTTTTCTTCTACCGTTGTGCACGCGTACATCTGCGAGAGGTTTGTGCATCTCTGTGCATTTGGAACTAGCTACTGCATGCTAGCTTTTAGCATTTTCTCAGAGTGGGGCTCTCACTTGGATTAAGGACAAAGGGAAAGGCACTCTATCATTCCAGCTAATGGCATAGAGTACAGAGAGAAGGAGAACACTGCCAAACTGTGGCCCAGACCGGGAGAGAGAAGTGACATGCAAGGAGGAGAGAGTGTTAGAGCGATGGGAAGAGATTTGGAAGGAGTGATTACTAGGAGCGCAATGATGAAGAGAGGAAGGGAGACGGAACATTTGCAAGGACAAATGTGTGTAGTGTACTGCAGTTATCAGGATCGAATACTAAGCAGAAAAAAATGCTGTGCTACTTATTTCCTCTGTTTCACCTCGATGGAGCGAGTGTGTGTGTGTAAGCGAGTGAAAGAGTGCGTGGTTTTTGTTTATGTCAGGGAGTTAGATGCTTTTTGCATGCGTGTTTGTCAATACTTCAAATGTGTGGTACATGAGCAGTTTTGGACAAAGAGTTCGACAATTTGCAGGTTCAATAGTTTATGCTAATCACAAGTTAACAAAGACAATAAAGCAATATAGTAGCTTATATAATAAATGTCTATATATGTATTATATCATTTTACAAACAATATAATAATATAATAAATATATTTAATTGTATTAGTACTATTATTGTGCAGACATAAAAAGTGAAATAATCATAACGAATATTGACTATAATACAATACATTAATACATTAATTTCAAATGATTTATTTCTTAATATTTATTTGCTTTCATTTTTGTGTGCAGAAATTACACAATTTATTTTTAACACACAAACCATGGGATCTTATTTTTATTGAGAATAATAATATAAATATCTTGATATATTCACTGAGTGAACAGGCTGTAGAAAAGAACGTCTTTGTTGTAGCCTCATCATTTCCAAAAGGTCCTGGGAAATGTATATGTGGAAATGAGAAAGAGGACAATACAATCTGGTGGGAGTGTGAGTCACTCTCTTGTCCTCCATTAGGCCGAGACCCTCTGTTTTTATCAATGAGAACCAGTGCGTCATTCCCAACACACACACACACACACACACACACACACACACACACACACACACACACACACACACACACACACACACAAACACTTACACTCAATAGTAGATTTTCTCTCTTTCACTCTCTCTATGTCTATATCCCCGAGCTACTTCGATCACACTGCATCAACTACTGTTATGCAATATACTCATCTTCAGTCTCAAAGGTTCATCTTTTACTCTCCCTGAGCTGTCAATCAGCACACCACAATCCACACTCGCACCACAGACATGAGGATGTTTACTCGCACATGTGCAGGCTACACCAATGCTACCCTTTTGTACAAACGGTTAGATGTCGAAGAAGATGCCCTTTGGAACATCTCAGATCGTGCTGGAGAACATGAGAACATCAGGTTTTACTCAAACTTGTGGAGTTCAAGCAGCTCAAGTACTGCCATCATTAAAGCAAAAAGGACAACCTAAACATGTTCTTCTGATAATACAATTTGCTATGACAAATTTAGTGTTAATGTAAAGTGCATTTTCAGTAGTTCTCTCAGACTGTAGGAAAGAAGTAATCAGATGGATTGTTTTGAGTATGTCTGTGTTTGTAAGAGCCGCTGTATCTGCTGCTTTTCTTTTGCGCTGATTTGAGAGGGTTCATTCCGTCCTGTCAGTCAGTGGCTGTAATTAATCTGTTAAAGTGCTGAGCTGTGTGTGTGTGTGTGTGTGTGTGAGAGAGAGAGAGAGAGAGAGAGAGATCTCTGCTACAGCGGCACAACTGACCACTGCCTGTGAGTGAGTGTGTATGTGTAAGACATAATAACATTTGGCTGTATTGTTGCTCTGCTGAATGAAGCATGTTTGCTATGATACATATTGATGTAACATGAGAGCGTTGAATTATAGGGATTGGTGTTGCTCCGTAAACACTTTGAAGGTCAATTCAGTGTTTGCTTTAAATCATACAAGAATAATTCAGCCTGTCAATGTAAAGGTATGTACAACATAAGTATTAGTACTACTATATGAATAAAGTTGCAAAAAACGGCCAAAACGTTACTAATGATTGACAATTATTATGTTCACGTTTTCTTGTTTTATGTTTTTTTCTTGTTTATCTGCAGCAAGTGCGCACTTTGAGTGGAAGGCTTGTGTTATGGCCATAGTTTGTTTGTTTTTCTCTTCACTTGGACAGTGGGCTCCCCTTTACCCTTCATTTATTCCAAATGATATGTACTTACCAAGTCACTGTGTGCTGCCATTAACGTCTTGTTAAATTTACTTTAGCCTCTGCCCTCTATCATTATTTGTGTCCATGTGGTGGCTATATCAGGAGGATCCACACATGCCACATGACCATAGTGCTTGAGTTTGCTTCTGTCTGTAACTGGATTCCTGGAGACCTGGACTAGCACTCAGGCGTCCTGCACTAGTACTACACTGCAAAAGCACTGTACTCTTCTTGATTCTGTTAACACTTTTTTTATTTTGGCAGAGACAGTAGAAGTTCTTGTTGAAAAAAAGAGGAATAAAAGAGAAAATCAATATATCTCCTGCATGAAGGCGCAGTGTGGCTGAAGCACATGCACTAACCACTAGGACACAGATATATGAAGCTTGATTTAAGGGGTCATTTCACAAGCAATCACATTTTGCATGATGTTTCTGAGTAAAACCCACTGTAACTTGTAGTTTGGCTTACAAGTCAGAAATAAGATCAGTGTTGTTTTTGTATCATTTATATATTATTGTAGTATTTATTTAAATTTTTAGTTTGTTGCTTTTGTTAGTTAAACTAACAAAAGCAACAAACTAAAAATTTAAATAAATACATATATGTATATTTAGCTTTCATTTATTTTTATTTCAGTTTTTGATGAATTTTAATATTTCTCCTGATTTGATTTCATTTCTAATTTCCATTATCTTTTAAAGTTTTTTATGTTTAAGTTTTTATGTATTTTTTTTAGCTTCATTTCAATAAACATTTTTTTTTTCTAGATAGTTTTAGTTAACAAAAACAACACGGATAAGACTTGATTTGAACAACTACAACAACTACATTTGTGATTGGGCGATCAGAAACTAAAACTTTATGCTGTTCCTGGTACATGCATATTCTTCAGAAGAATCACAATGTTAGAAACACATTATGGAAATGTATTTTTAATATGCTAATCAGATCAACCCCCTCAGATCAATTTTACACACACAGGGATTGTGTCTTAAAGGGATACTCCACTTTTTTTGGAAATAGGCTCATTTTACAACTCCCCCAGAGTTAAACCGTTGAGTTTTACCGTTTTCGAATCCATTCAGCCGAGTTTCTGATATTCAGAAGAATATCAGTAACCAGACAGTTTCTGGTCTTGTTGACTTCCATAGTATATATTTTTTCCTACTATGGAAGTCAATGAGACCAGAAACTAAGAAAAGTGGAGTATCCCTTTAAAGGCACAACAACAAAAAAGTGGACACTTCAGCGAGAGGGAGGAAAATTGTTGTGAAGAATTAAATTATGACTGTTTTTGCTAAAAAAAACAACAACCCATAAAGGCCTAATTCACACTCACGAACAATCACCAGATTACATTTATAGTGCGTCACTTCTCAGACATTCCACGACCTGACGAATGCCTTTTGAACATGTTCAATCGGTGAAAACAAGTGCAAACAGACGCTGACAGGGAGAACAAACTGATCCGACACAACCCGACAAAGTGTCTGTTGCCGTTGGTCAGCATTTGTTGGTGCATTAGCCTTAAGTGGACCTCAGGGGAAAAATAACAATAGAAATATACAGTGCAATGCATAAGTGAATACACCCATGCTAAAGTTGACTAAAAAGAGGAATAAAAAATCATATTTTGGAAATTGAACTTAATGCCTTAATTTAAAAAATTAGGAAAAATCCAACCTTTAAGGACACCAATTTTCTTTGTGAATGAATAATGTATCGTAAATAAATAAATGTTCTTCCTTAAAATACATGGTGCATAAGTGAGTACACCCCTATGTTAAATTCCCATAGAGGCAGGCAGATTTTTATTTTTAAGTATTTAAAAAAAAAAAAATTTAGGATACTATGCATCCTGATAAAGTTCCCTTGGCCTTTGGAATTAAAATATCCCCACATCATCACATAGCCTTCACCATACCTAGAGATTGGCATGGGGTACTTTCCATAAGATCATCTCTCAATGCAAATCAAACTAGCTTTTAGGCTAACTGAAATAAAATCATGCCAATCTCTAGGTATGGTGAAGGCTATGTGATGATGTGGGGCTATTTTAATTCCAAAGGCCAAGGGAACTTTATCAGGATGCATATTATCCTAAAAAAAAATTAAAAAAAATACTTAAAAATAAAAATCTGCCTGCCTCTATGGGAATTTAACATAGGGGTGTACTCACTTATGCACCATGTATTTTAAGGAAGAACATTTATTTATTTACGATACATTATTCATTCACAAAGAAAATTGGTGTCCTTAAAGGTTGGATTTTTCCTAATTTTTTAAATTAAGGCATTAAGTTCAATTTCCAAAATATGATTTTTTATTCCTCTTTTTAGTCAACTTTAGCATGGGTGTATTCACTTATGCATTGCACTGTATATAGAAGAAAACCCCTCAAAATGTGAAAGGATTGATGAAAGATAGATGTATTTATGCAACAACTACTTTTTCCCTCGCTCTCTTTCAAACGTATTTCTCTCACTCTTTCTCTTTCTCTGGGTGGTGGAGGTACCAGATGCTGATCCATTGGGGTTCCAGGGCTCTGGCCTTCTCCCCACCCTGGTGTCCTGCCAGATCAGAGAGAGAGGGACTTGGAGATGGGTTGAGGGTGGAGCACAGCTTGTCCTCCTCTCTTCCCAGATGGCTGTTGCGGCAGATCTCCCTCTCTCTCTCTCACTGTCCACTTTTTCTCTTATTTTGTTGAATTCATCTACTGTTTTTTTCCTCATTCAATCGCATTATGCTTCTAATCAAACACTATCACACATGCATGCGCTCTCGCACAGCCTCGTTCATGTAAACTCAGCAGTTCAGCTGACAGCAGATCAATATGAAAAGTGTTATGAGAATGACACACGTACACCTCACTGCAATAGGCGATCCTGCTTGTTTTATGCTAATAAGAGATGTCTAATAGTGTTTAATTCTACATCTACTTCTGAATTTCACTCAGATAAAGCTTACTGCACTGTAAAAAGTGAATGTGGGTTAAGATATTTCTCTGAATTTTTAAAATTGTTTATTGCAGCTGTAACCTAAAGCAATTTGATTCAGTCTTATTAAATATTTAAATTATTTAGATGTTACCACATGTGTGTTTTTTAAATATAATTTGACAAAACATTTTAGGTAAAATGAGTTAATGCATTAGGTCTCACAAACTTACGGGGAACAGGAAGTGGCATGTTTTGGTCCACAACATATTATTAAGTTGTGAAAACATATGTCACTTTTTTAAAATTATATTATTTATATTATATTATATTATATTATATTATAGCTACACCATATCACTTTTTTAATAAAAAATAACAAAATGTTATTAATGAGAGAGTGCAAATACAAAATACATCTTCAAAGCCATGTTTTTACTTCACCCAAATACGTAATATAATTAATAAATATAATACATTTATATTTTAGAGCTGTTGGGATGAATTTCACTGGAAATGTATGTCTCATAAAAAAGACACCTTGATGTAGCCATAAGCTCTCATGGTTAGCTAAAGCAACATATACAGTTACAGTACAACCTCGCGCCTGCCAGTGATTTCCCTAAACCTTCTTTCTCATCCCTCCCGTTGTAGCTGTTATGTCGTCGTGCCGTGTAGGTGTGTGTGAGACGGTGCTCCCAGCATCCCTGCACCAGAGCCTCTCGCTGACGATATCGGGGGGATCTCAGCTTGGCAGCCTAATGCTGTACGGCCTTGGCTGTGTGCTGCAGGAAAGAGGAGGAGGATCTGGCAGGTGTCCGTGTCATTTTTACAAAGCTCCGCACCAGCCACTGCACAGAATCCCCAACCAATCAGTGCTCGGCACACAGAGCTGCTCCTTACACAGCAGAACGAGCCGCCACTCGCTTCTCCCCCTCCTCCCGTATCGCTGTTCCCTCCTCTGCGTTTCACATCCCTCCGTCTCCCCCTCAACATTCATTTGATGTCTTTTCATCAGCGGTGTGCTCTTCTGTTGTTTCCATCATCACACCCGCTAACCCCTTTATGCGTCTCCACACTGACTCAAAGTGGGTTTGGTGCCGGTTATAGGTTGTTTTTGCATTATGGATGGGTTCTCTTTAGAAAACGACCGTTTCAGCATCCCACTCTCCCATCTCTTTTACTTTCTCCCACCCATTTCTCTTCTCGTGCCCCTCCTCCATCTGTTTTCCACCTTGGGTATCCGTTGGTTCATGTCGTTATGGTGCAGTAAGGCAAAAGAGGGAGAGGGCTTGAGGCGATACATTACTGTGACGCTCCAGAACTCTTCCCCCTCCCTCTGTACCTTTCCCTTTCCGTCTCACTAACATGCTTGCTTAGCAGATTACATTAGTGGCCAAGTATGAAATTTTGTCCGGTAAGTCCCTGTGTGTCCTCTGGTATGCGTATAGCAGAAGGCTGCATATTTTTGACATATTAAATGAGATGCTTTTAGTCGATGGATTTATCAATTGATTTATAATGAAATCCTCTCCACCACTCTTTGTTTTTCATTTAAATTATCCTATTGATTTTTTTTGTGCTGATTCAGTACAGTGATCAGCCGCAAGCACTGAGTGGTACCAATTACACTCCCGAGAGGTGTGTGTGTGTGCGTGTGTTTATGATGTGCATGCGCTTGATTAGATCAGAGATTCTCAACTGGTTTCGCTTAAGGATCCAGATTTTATATTGGATGAGCCAACATGATATCAAAAGTGTTTATTGCACTACTGTCTTTACAACCATGTATCATTTGAGCCATAGCCTTGTGGGCACTGCTCTGACATATAACGCTTCAGATGACCCGAGTTTGAGTCCCGGCTCGTGGTCCTTACCCGATCTGGTGTGGTTGCCCCCCCCCCCCCCCCCCCCCCCCCTTCCTGTCTCTCCTTGACTGTCCTATCCAAAAAAGGCAAAAATGTCCGAAATATAACTTATCATATACCGATAAATAAAACGCATTTACCAAAATGTATTGCTGCATAATAATATGTATAATAACATGACTTACAGTGATAGTTTACCCCAAAAATTCTGTCATTATTTACTCACCCTCCAGTTGTTCCAAACCTGCATGAGTTTCCTTTATCTGCTGAACACAAAAAATATATATTTTTAAGAATGTCTGTAACCAAACAGTTGATGGTCCCCATTGACTTACATAGTATTTTTTTTCCACATACTATGGAAGTCAGTGTGGTCCATCAACTGTTTGGTTACCCATATTCTTTAAAATACCTTCTTTTGTGTTCAACAGAAGAAAGAAACTCCTAGAGGTTTGGAACAACTTGAGGGTGAGTAAATGATGACAGAATTATCATTTTTGGGTGAACTATCCCTTTAAGGTGTGATCATATTAGGAAAATTTTGTGGGGAAAAAAAGGTCCATTGTCAATACAATTACATTTACGCATTTAGCAGAGGCTTTTATCCAAAGCAACTTACAATAGAGGAACAAAAGCAATTCGTCACAGAGCCAATGATATTCGTAATATACAATGGCAGGTTTATTAGACAAAGCAAGCAATAGTGCAGCGATCACATAGAAGTCACTTTCAAACCAAGAAGCTTTCTGTTGGCAGCAAATTTGCATGAAATAAAATTTAACCTGATGCAAAATCTCGTGCAAAATTCCAGATTCCTATTAAAATAACTGGATTTCGCATGCAAAATTTCACAGAGCAATGGTAGATGTGACTGTACCTTTAGTCTAAATAGCAAAATTGAACAAAAGCAGAACTGTGATTTACCAGCCATGGAATAAATACTAAGATAATCACTGTGTTTGCTTTATCAAGTGACAGTGATTTTTATTGGATGGATTTTAATTGGTTTGACATCAACAACAAAATACATTAATCGTTTGCTCCTCTTTTGAAAAGTTTACAAGCCTATTTTTTGCTATCCAAACTATGCACAATTACATGTTTGAATTTTAATCAGTTGTACTGTTTTAGTTTTTTTCCATATGTTTAGGTATCATGATCACGAGTCCTCTCTAGTAAAGATGGAATGCAATAATGGGGTTTTTGTGTCGTTGGCCTCTTTTTACTGAATGGAGTGAATAGTGGGAACAGTTTTTTGAAAGGTCAGTGTTTGTAGGTGAAGAATGAATTTCTAAAAGTAAGTGCCTTTTCCTGTCACATTAAAGACCGTAACATAAATAGACATTAAGTCCATTTAACCTGAAACAAGTTTATTTAGAGGTGATTTGATACAGTACATAGTTCTGAATTCTGTTATGGGGGTGTGACGAATTTCAAATCGCAAATGCTATAATTTAATGCATTAAAATCATATTTTTAAATGACATGTTTTTTAAAATGTTAAGCCTCACCAGATTAGACTACCGGTTATGCATTTTAATTATACTTTCTGCTTTATATACTTTATACTTTTTTTCTTATAATTGTGTTTAGATTAGATTCTTAGATTATAAAATACTTTTGCTTGACATAGCCATAAGGTTTAATCGATTTTCTGAAACAGCAACCTCAGTCCAAATATATGCTGTAATGTTTACTCAGTGAAGGGTATGTTGGAATAAGAATATAAATAGACACCAAGTCCATAAAACTATTTTACAAATGTTGACATGTTTTGATTTCCATACATTTTTATGCAAATATAATGCATTAAATTTCATTTTGAGGTACCGATATAATTTCATATGGGGAAATATATACACTTTTACCTGTTACGTATTTGAGGACTAAGTTTTTTCCCATCTTGCTATGGGAATGTGGCACAACCGTTGGCGTTGTTGTATCTGCCAGCGGCACAGTGTTGTGATGTTGGCGGTCATGACCCTGCGTGACAGAGGTGACTGTTTGTCTGTGTTCTCTCACTGTGTTCTGGCGCTCCGTAATGATTCCTAATATGTCTTCACCTGCGTGTATGCTTTTTTATTTTTCTTGTCATTCTTGTCCGTATGTGCAGTTGCATCAGGCAAATGCTGCAGTGCTCTGGCATATAACAGATTAGGTTAGCGCAGGATTTCTCTCTTTCTTTCTTTCCCTCACTCTCTCTCTCACACACACACACACGGTGCTGCTGGATATGAATAGAACAGACCTGGGGTGCAGGGAGCAACAACGGGCAGAAACATGAGCGCTGTATGGGAGAACAGCAGGGCCTCAGTTTTCAGAGACCTGCGCTTCCACCTCTGACATAAAGAGGGCGCTTTTTAAATGAACCCCATAAACACCCTCTGCATCCCCAGTATCTAGTTCCACTCCATCTCTCTCTCTCTCTCTCTCTCTCTCTCTCTCTCTCTCTCTCATACTCTTATATCTCTGCAGTGAATGCAGAATTTGTGGCTTGCAGCAACATGTACACGCACTCACTTCCCAGTCACTGCAGAAACAGGCAACTGCTGTGTGACCTGAGAGTTCTCCACACCATTACACACTGCGATTATATTCACACTTACACGCTATTTACTGTATGGTGTGCAGGAAAAAACAGATTAAGCCAAAAAGATGTTTGAGATAAAAGCCTAAATTAAGCTCTTTAAGAAAATTCAAGTAAATGATTTCTTTAAATGTAACATATCTGCTTTTGTTTGTATTAAATGTTCTAGTAGTATATTAATCATTTTGAATGCTACAGTTTAATGCATAAAGGCTATCCTTAGTCTTATATTTCATATCCATACAAGGTGTCGCATTCATTTAAAAATCTATATAGTTGAACGTTTCCTACAGAGCTCTAGTGAGTTAAATGTAATTCAGTAGGAGTGTTTTTACTGTGTCTCTCTGTTCTCTTGTAAATACCTTCCCTTGTTTACTGTGTGAGGTAGGAAGGTACATCACAGTATATGGAAAATAGTTTTGCAATGTGAATTTCTGTGTAAAATAAAACATGTTTTATTAGGCTACTCTCATGACTGGAGTCTTCATGTGAATGTACCTAATTTTATACATTTTTCAAAATAATTTCTTCAATGGTAAAACTTTTTAAGGAGTTTTCCTTTAAGCAATCACTGTACAGAATTGCTTATTTCAGAAAAATACACAATGGGACTTGCATCCATGCATTAAACCTAAAATAGCAATGGTTCCTGAAAGTTTTACAGTGGCATTATTTTTTCTGGCTGCTAGATCATTCCTTTGCACACAGTGTAGAGAAAGAGCAGGTGAGCTGACTCAATAGTGTTGTATATTTGAGATCTGAATGCTGCTTTTTATGAAGGCAGGGTTTTTCTGCGCATTCTCCTTTCTGAATTAACATTCTTATGATCTGATCTATTCCTGATGAATTCTGATGTACTCTCTTCCTGTCCTGCTTTTGCTAGTTTCTTTCCCTCACATTCTTTCTTTTTCTTTTCATGTCTCAGTATCACCATCTCTGTGGCATAGTTAGGTCAAGTATGCATCACCGGGCTCTGATTAGTATAGACCCGTCTGTAGGGCTTTATACATCCCAGTTAATTGATGCTAATAGTCTGTTGTAATCTTCTGTCGGAAATGCTGTTTCTCCTTCCCTTAATCCTACTGTACTTCTCTCGACTCTTCCATCATGCTTGCACTTCTCTTTTCCACTTTTTGTTAATTCTCTTAAATCTTTCACTGACAAACACACTTTGCACCTTTCTTTGTATTTTTCTCCATTTCGTCTAGAGTCACTTCTTAGACATTACCATTTTAGATTATATACTGTACCATATTTGGAGGCAAAACACACGTACAGAAATTGGGTGTTTCTTCGACTATTGGCAGTTTTGGCCTTCTGGACTTGAATATTATTGTTAACTATTGTATTTGAATATACATTTTGTGGTGGTGGGAAAGACTTAAGGCCTATATCATTTTATGTATCCATAGACATAATGAATCACTACTTTCACACGTTTTGCGTAATTTAACACTGACAGGGTGACTGGAAATGATAAATACATGTTTTTTTGTTTTTTTTTATTGTCCTCCAGCCTTCATTTGTCTTTATTTGTGTCATATTTCATCTCAAGCTGTTATTCACTGACAGTGTTATTTTATGGGTGATTGAGGATTCTACACTAAAATTTTGGGAAAACTTTATTGGGTTACAAATTTGTTGGTCATGATGCTTTAGGGACCAGGTAAAAAAAAAAAAAACCTTCAAGTAAAAAATAATGCACAAAAAGAAAAAGAAAACACCATTTGTGAAAATTATGCTGAGTGGTCTTTTGTCTATGAGGTCAGGCTTTTGACTAATGCTAAGTGTGTTTTGTCAGACATGACCTATTTACACTTGTATTCATTATTCATGATGAAAGAAGACAGGAACAGAGGGATGGACAGAGAAGAGAGATACATACAACTATGAGAATATGACGGCAAGATTAAGGGAAAGTGGGAGTCCTGCAAACTATGATGTGCGTAAGTGTGGTCTGTAATATTTATGGTGTACTGTACAGTGCTAATAAAAATTAGGTCGCTTCATGTCAAATGAAAGCTGTGGATAGAGGAGAAAACAGAGACATGAAGAAGGAGGGTGAAGAGGATGAGGATACAGAAATGGCTGGAATATAAAGGAGGGATTTTCTCCTAGATTTTCTAGATTAGAAAAGATCAGAACATTTTGTAGATGTAGTGGAGTAGTGGAGGGATGTGATAGATGGCAAAGAGTTCTGGTTCTTTAAACTACGACATCTGCCTCCTCTATTGTATCCACTTCCCATCTCCTCTCCAGTCATCTGCTCTTTAAACTTGCGCGCCTGCGGCCAGATTGCTCCTTTTACTAGAGACTCTGCCTTCTGTTTCCAATACTCCAGACAAATCTAGACTTCTATTTTTAGCCCAGAGCCTATGTATATTCATAAACACCAACTGTAGATGATTTATTAATGATAGAACAAATTATTCAGCTGTGGTTTTAGCTTTGCATACCATGGACAATTCCTATTCATTTCAGTGGTTACTCACCCTCTCTGTAGTTCCTTAGCAGTGGTCCAGTACTGTGCAGTAACTGGCTAAGGCAAGATGGTAAATGCTGTGCTGCAGTGTTTGTGGTTGATATGCAGTGTTGTCCAAAAGTCTGGGAACACATTAAAAAATCTGGGATTTAAAATGTACATTTGTAAAAAAAAAAAAAAAAAAAAAAACCTGAAAGTTTTGGTATTTAGAAAAGTTTAAACCAAAGGAAAATGATCGTGTTAGTGTAACAGTGGTGATTCTCAAGCTGTCCTAGTTAACAGCTAATATACATTATTCAACCCATTAGGTATGAACAGATAAGCAATGTGAGGACACTTTTGTATTCTCGCGATAGCCGCGAATATCACTGGTAACCACATTAACCATAGTGACCGTGGCTAAAATAAATAGAAATGATAGTGACGTCCATAGCCAGGGAAGTAGCAGACATTTTAAAAGTGAGGGGGACACAGCTGTCAGTCAACGTAACCATCAAGCAACCAAATAAATAATACAGTATGTACATTCATAAATCAGGTTAAGAAAAAATCCCCATGGAAAAAGGGCTTAATCTGAGTTTTAAGAGAGAAAATGTCAGATATTTAAGAACTATTAAACAATGAACATTTAATGAAATGCTGTCTAACAGTAGCATTCAGGTAAAATACTACAGAAATGGAATAAAGTAATCAAAAGTAAAAATGCATAGTATTCACTGTATGATATAGATGAATCCTTTTTAAAACTACAAAAGCCTTTCAGACAGGAACAGTGAGTGATTTTCAGGTATATTAGGTTGTTGTCACTTTAAGACCTAATGCACTGATCCAATATATTGATGCACATCAGATTTTTTCCCAGTCCCAACAATTTACGTTCACTTTAAGGGTTAGTTCAACCTAAAACGAAAAAGAATTGACATTGTATACACTGTATACAGAGCAGACTGGTGGGAGTGGCCTTGGACGGCAACATGCCCAGTGCATTATGGGTGTTGAAGTTTGCCTGCCTATTTGGCAAAAGGGAAGACAATAATAGCGTTTTTACGTCTTTGTACTCTATAGGCAACAGAGTGCCCACTGAAAGCCATTTTGCCAGCTGTGAAATACCCCTTTAACATCAAGCACATCCCTCGCTTTATTACAGATGCCTATGACCGCGCCTCACGTAGGATCTTTTAATCTCTTACTTTTAAACGCTGCGTCAAGTTTAAAGAAGTTCAACTCATTTCGAGACTGGGTTTAAAAATTTTTTTTTTACATTTCATGTACTCTCATAATAACTCCCCCCCCTCTTACTCACATGAGATCACAGCCATAGTAAACCACAACGATCCAATCAATTCCCGATGGACAAAATCAAATTCTGTCCTACATTTCTCTTGTTCAAGAAGCCATTTACTCTGATATATATACAGGGTTGGGGAGTAACGGAATACATGTAACGGCGTTACGTAATCAGGATACAACAATCCAGTAACTGTAATCCGTTACAGTTACGTCAAAAAACGTAGTAATCAGATTATAGTTACATTTTAAAAAAAGGGGGAATACTTTCAGGATTACAATGGTTTAATTTAAAACTAAATAAATAAGTATTTTGGCATAATAACACTATATTAAGCGCTGCTTGATTATACAGTTGTTCCTGGTTCTGTTGCCAGTAATGACTCACGTGTGCCACGCGCTGGTGCATGCGCAAATAACAGCTTTCTACAATCTCCTCAGACGCAGATTGAATCACTGCTGCTAGTAGAAACGACGCTGCCTGCGGGTAAAATCGCTTTTAATTCATGGAAATTCCGCTGCTAATTTGTAGAAATTAGGAGAGTCGCTTTTTTAGTACCCAAAATGTCCTTTCTTAATCTTTTCTCACGTAACGGGATGTTCGCTGTCTAGGTAACGTCGTAGGGGAACTCCCACTGCCAACGCCACAAGTTCAGTCAGGCAAATTAAGAAAGATCACGGCTTTAGTCAACATGTAGGCCTATTTTAAAATAAACTAATATGTAGATTGTGTAAAAATTTTAAATGTTGTGTTTTTATTTTTTAGTTAAAAATTAGTTACAAATAAAACAAAATAATCTGTAATACCATACATTAGCCACTAGATGTCTGTATAGCCCTTTACATAAATATATATTCAGGGCAGGCCTATGTGTATATTTAGAAAATATTGTAATGTACACTGAGCCAAATTCTTAATAAATAAAAAAATTTTTTTTTTTTTTTTTAATAATATTTCTTCTTGCTTGACTTTATTTATATACGTGACCTTGAAGTAATCCAAAAGTAATCAGTTACATTACTTTCATATTATAGTACTTGGATTACGTTACTGAATACTTTTTTTATGAAGTCATTTGTAACTGTAACGGAATACATTTTTAAAGTAATCCTCCCAAGCCAATATATATATCACTATAGGGAAGAAAAGACTATCGCAACTTTCATGTCATGCCGACTTTAAACGTTTTTTATACACAAGAACATGCAAATGGCCCATAAAACGTGACTGGCAGCTGTAATGTGCTGCTCACTAATCAAATACACAACTTTGTGACATTGCCCATATTAAGTTTCACTCATGGTATCAGACTTTTGATCTCTACTGTAACAAGATGTGTGTGATGGTACAGCAACGTGTAGAGGGTGTGCAATAATCTCAGTGTGGCTGACAATGAAAGTGTGCTGTCCTAAGTCAGAATCAACATGTATATTATTTAACTAGTGTAGGTTTTTAATATATATATATATTTTTTTTTTTTGATTTGTGAAGGAATTTTATGTGTAAGTGCGAGCTGTCACAAGGACACCTTGTCTACACCGGACTCGAGCGACGCAGCTAAAAAAATTCACTGGATGCGGCACAATGCGAGCGACAAATCTCAGACAGTAAACTGATGCCTCGTTCTGTTTATGACGTACTGACACAAAGGACAAATGCTTTGCAGTGGGCGCTTTAACAGTCGCGTCCGGTGTAGACACGGTGTAACACAATGCAGCACACACACACACTGCTGATCTGAGAACAGTGTTCAGAGAGATCTAAGACCAAAGCTTTGACCTTTTGTGCTTCAAGGAATGTGCAGTTCTGTGTTCTGTGCAGTGTTCTGCACGATACAACAAAATATTGTTGTTTTGTATGACATGATGCATTGGTTTTTGATCTCATCAGGCCTTCTGATTTGCTAGAGCATGTTTTTTAGTATTTGCTCTGCAGGCAATTCCTGCAGAAATCTAGCAGGCGTGTCCCACAGAGCTGACACAGTGTCTCTGGGAAAAGCAACACTTAAATGCTCCTCTTGGAATAGCTCGCTTTACTTACTTACTCGACCGTTCTCAAGCCAAGTAATAGTGAAGGTTCTCCTGAGCTTTCTGAAACAGTTTCTGCAATTTTCTGTGGAAAGATGATGATTGTGATAATCCTAAATGGAGTGTGGACTTTCACTTGGTCTTGTGAATGCACTCCACTGTAAAGAGAAAAGATTTCTCATAAATATGCAATTAGTTCTTGAAATAATTTGGAATCATATACTTGATGATCTTATGCTATGTATTACATATTGCATAAAGAAAGTAGGAAAACTGTATTGTGACAATTTTTATTGACATTTGAGCTTTTAAGTTTTCTCTTGCAATTTTCATTACTCTAGTCTAATGCAATATACAGTGTCTCATTTTAATGCAGTCACATGACAAAATATGAAAATATTCTTTTTAATTCATAAAATCACTGCAAACATCATTTCAGTGTGCTTATTTGTCCTGAAAATAATGTCACTATGAAAAATAATAATATACAAAAAGCTCCTAGTTTTTGGCCTCATTCTCTCTCTTTTTTCTTGGTGGGTGAGATTTAGATGTAAAAATGCATTAAAGTTATGAGCTTAGCTTAGGCTTCATGGTGGCAGCTTCATGCTTATATTCATTGTCTGACTAGTAGGCTAAAGTCTTAGCGGAACTCTAGCCTGAGCCTGTTCCCTTCTCTTCATAAACCTTTATACCCACACTCAAATATAAAGACGTATAGGGCCCAAAACAGTATGAAATTCTATGTTAAACTTACCTGATGATCATCTTTATTGGTGCGCTTAGGGAATGGTTATAATGTACACTCATTCCAATGTGTATAATCCATTCTCATTCTCCTACGTTTAAGATATCGGTGTCTTATACACCATTCCATTAGGACCCAACATTCAGATGCATGCACAGACATTTAAGTTTGTGTAAGTCGTTCATCCCATGAACTTTTTGCATGGTATGTTCTTAGAAAGTTTGACAGTATCGAGTCAGCAGGCACCATCTCAAGGGGTCATATTTCATGTAACCTCTCTTACAGAACAAGCTGATCATGATGGTTACAAACATGTTCATATTGGCGGTGGATCTTGTAATGGAATACAGGAACAAGAGCAGATATGTGGGCAGCAAACAGCCATTAGGAGCGTGTCTACACTCCCAGGAGTGGCATTAAGGCATTATGGTGAAGAGTTACTTCATTCCAGGAGAGTCTCTCCTGCTCGAGTCCTTATTCATCCTCTAAATCTTTAAACAGTGATGCTCTTAGACTTCGTTCCACAACTGTGGAGCCAGACTGCAGTGATACAAGAAAATATTAATTCTGCTGAGGTTTTGTGACCTTCAAGAATCTAGGAGGTGTTCACTCACTCATACAGAGCTCTGCAGTGTGGAAGCGAACTGAAAGATATTCATTTTCAAAGAGAGTTGCCACATTTCTAGTCACTTGAGCGACTTGCTCTTTGGTGATGCGAGTCGAGCGACATGACGACAAAGTTGAGAAAAAAAGTTGAACTTTATGCAAATGAGTGTTGACTTTCAGACACTGTTGTCAGGTGTAGGCAAAACAGAGATGTATGAAATGATATAAAATGATAGGAAAATGAAATTATATATATATATATATATGCTTTTGTGTCAGAAATTGCTGGCATTCAGACGAGTTAGCTTAATTCATTGATGTTCTTGTCCATGGTATGATGCACTCTGCGCTGGTGCAATTTATATACAAACACTTTCCTTTCCAGAATATTAAAGAAAACTGATTTGTGATCAGAGGGTTGAGAGATTGGAGCCTGCTTGTATCTAGAGCAGAACGTGTGGAGTGCTGGGGACATTGTGCGTGGTGGTGGAGTGTCTGCTTGACACACAAACGGGTCCCTCATCAGGATTTTGAGGGCACGACAAGATAGGCTCGTTAAATTAGTTCATGCTAATCGGGTTGGGGAATTAGTTAATTCTCACAGGATGCCACAGTCCTTCATTTGACTGCTTCTCGTTCATCATGGGAGGATTGACCTGACTGCAGCTATTTGAGAGATGTCCTTAAAACATTTTTTAGGTGTCTTAATTCAAATGGTTAAGTGACTGTGTTTTTGTTTGTATCTGTTTTCTCCATTTGTTATTGTTTTTAATGGGTAGGCTACTGAAAGGAATTGAAAGCGGTGCACATGTGCACCTAGACTGCAAAAATCATTTTCATGATCAGTATTTTTTGTCAAATTTTCTAGTACAAACATCTTTAAAATAATAAATTTACTTCAATACATTTACTTATTAGATTAATTTACTGAAGTCAGCATGAAATAGAGCTGCACGATTCTGGATCAATTGAGAATCACGATTTTTTTTGTTTCAAATAGAGATCACGATTCTCCCACGATTCTGAACAGACAACTAAACTAAATAACATGTAATCTACTAGGGGTTCTGACAAAATGTTAATTGCTTAATTAATAATTATTTGGAATAAAAATATAAAAAATCGGTTTGAATGAATGATTCAATGACTCACTCATAATTTCTTGACAGTTGTGTTCGACTTGAAGCAGCTCTGCACACCGGTTGTTGTATGACATCAAAGTACAGCGAGAGTGATTAGAGAGCAGACGCCATATCATTTGATGTCATACACCGATCAGTCTGCACAGCGCCGCTTCAAGTCAAACACACCTTACTTGTTTCATTACTGGATGAATCAGCATTTTTGAATGAAAAAGGCTAATCGCTGTCTTTTAAGAAGAAGATCTTGTGGGTCTTTGAATCGAGATCACAATCTTTACACTTAATCATGCAGCTATAGCATGAAATTTAAATTCACCCTATTGATTTTTTAAATGCATGTTATAGATCTTATTATCAATGTATATGCTTCATTTTTTACTTAGTTGCAATCAAAATTATTCAACCCCCTTGACCTGCAAGACATTTGCTGCTGAGAACCAGATTTTATGAAAACAATTCAACAAAGGGATCAGTAAAATATTATAGGAAGTTTATTAATGCACATTTGAGTGATTCTGAGAATGTTAAGATGCTGAAAAATAGAAGAAGAAGAAAAATCGAATTGGCTCTAAACATTCATGTGCAAAATTATTCACCCCCCAAAAGTCAAATTTTGTGCAGAATCTTTTTTTTAATTCTTTATAACATCCAATAAACACTGCCTGCAAGTGCTTAGAAGCTTTTGTCGCCTCTCTACTGCAATCTTTGGCCATTCCTTGCTTGAAAAAGCTTACAGGTCACTGATAATCTTTGTTTTTTATATTGCTACTGCATTCTTCAAATTCCACAAAATATTTTGAATGAGATTTAAATCTGAAGAATTTACAGGCCACTCAAGAACATTCTACGACTGATCCCTGAACCAAGCTTCAGTAGATTTGGATGTATACTTTGGGATGGCTGTTCTGCAGGAAAGCCCATTGAAAGTCCATCACCATCTTTGCCAAAATAGCTTGATACTTCAAAGAATTCATGATGTCCTTCATACAGTCAAGATTTCCACTTCTAGCAACAGCAAAGCACCCCCATAACAATACTGGAGCACCTCCGTGTTTGACCATGGAACAAGAACACCATGTTCTTCTACTCATAAGCTTTGCCTTTTTTGCACCAGACACACCACAGATCCATGGGTCCAAAAAGTTCACTCCATAAATCATTCTTCCAGAACTCCACAGGTCAAATTCATTTGAGCATATTCAAGTCTGCCTTTTATGTTCTTCTTGGTCAAGAGTGGGATTCTGCAAGATATCATAGTGTTCTTCTTATATTATGCATTGAAAAGTTTTTTCCTACTTGCATCAGGTCCTCTTGCAATTCTTTGGAAGAAAATTGAGTTGCTCTGAGAATTGAGTTTCTCAGTTGCTCTGATCAAACATTTTATTCCCCTTAATGATATTGTGCTTTTTCTTCACCACCTTAAAAGTTTTCTGGTACAACAAATTTTAAACTTATGAATAAGGCTAAGTTTAAGGAACTTTTAGTGTTTTGGAATTTGTAGTAGCCATATCATTTTTTATGTTATAAAACAATTTGTTCTCTCTAGCTTTTGTGAGCGCTTACTAATTAGGGGTTAATAATTTAGATTGCAACTGTATACATTTTTTACCTCATAATGATTAATCAAAATGTAATATTTAATTTATTTTTGAGTGCAATGTCTACATCGCAAAATCCAGTCAACATCTGATAGAACCTAGTCCCCATCCTACATTTGTTTTTGTTTTTATTTTTCATAATTCGTTTCACTCGGATGTACGTCACAATACGGAAGAAAATATCTTTCCATACTTCCATACTAAATATTATATTTATTTTTCTTACCCCATTGGCAAGTTTTTCTTTTTCTTTTTTTGTTTCATCTGATATTAATTCTTTAAAAAACAATTTGGCAATGGTGTAAGATAAATCAACTTTATTCACAATATGTTCTCTGAAAATAAATATCAGGTAAATATATTTAGTTTAGATATTTTTACTGGAAAAATCAGCTAAAACACTTGACTAGTATGACATTTTTTTTTGCACTGTAAATGTCTGCCATGCCATTGTGAAATGTGTGGGACATCTGGGCAGGAAAGCCACAGAGACAGAAAAATTTAAAAGATGGTAGGAGGACTGTCAGTGCAGAGGAGCCAGAAGACTGGAGGCAGAAAAGAAGGTGGAGAGATATTCCTCTGCAAAAGGAATGGTTTACCCCAGTAAAGGAAGGAGGGGCAAGTGTGGACTGACAGAGAGGAGGGGGAGAAATGAGGAGCGGGGAGTGGGGAGAATAATGCGAGCACTGCAGAGGGGGAATGGCAGCAGCAGCGTTTCACACACACACACACACACACACACACACACACACACACACACACACACACACACACATCTACACTTCCAAATAAATGGCACGGGCTACATAAAAAAAATCACAGTATGGATTCTGGCACTGAGGTGGACTGAGATAAACAGATTATATTGATTGCAGGTGATAGGAGAAGAGGCTGTGGGCTTTAACAAGAGATGTGCACCAGCCAATCAATGCACATCTATCTACAGGAGAGACAACATGACATCTCTTTTTTCAGAATGGTGACCACGCACACTGCTATAATTCACTGGCCCCTCACTTCCCCTTATATCCCTCTTCCGTTTCCTTATTTCTATATATAATTTTTTCTTCTTCCCCTCCATTACAGAACTTTGTATACATACCCATCTCTTCTCTCATTTACTGCCTCCATCATCTATTCTCCTCGTCTTCACACTCATTTCACAAAGTCTGCTTTACCCCCATCTTCCTTCTCTGTGGTGTTTCCTCAGTGCAGCGTGTCAATGAGACTGCTGCATTAACACCAGTCTCACTATTCGCAGAGCACTTTTGCTGTTTTGTTGTAGTATTTGGCGCCCTCTATCTGTGGTACATCTCTTTGTGATTGAGAACGACCTCTGCAGTGGTCCAAACTGCATCACAGCAGCCCTTGGATGTTAAAGCGCTTATTCTGTCATGTATATGCTTGTTTTCAATGTTATTTTGTACCTGCTGCCAACAGCTTACGGAGCACAGAAAGAGAATCCCAGCATGCTATTTTGATTTATAAAATCGATCTAGAAAAGGTGTCTTCAACCTTTTTCAGTCCAAGGACACTTTGTTATATAGAAAGACCAAGCAGGGACCCTCTGTTAAATATTGTTTCAATTGAGTGTTGCATTTTAAGCCTGGCCTTTAATAATGCGTGTTGTTTCATATTAATCCATTCACATACTTTATGATACTTAAGTTGCAAAGCCATTAAAAGAACTATTATTATTTCATAAAAATGTTACATGGTATATTTTAATCTGTGAGGAACAATGAAACGTTTAGTGGAACTCAGCTTCTTAAATTTAGGTTTAGCTTGGTTCATTTTCCACAAAATTGAATGTGCGTCCCAATTTGCGTGCTTGTGCACTATTCCATGGTAGCCATTTTGTAGTATACCGTAAATAGTGTGAATAGTGTGTTCACACTGAAAATACCAACAAGAAACAGTGCACTTAAAATACTGGGATGATGCACTTTTTTAACTGAACAAACACAGTTTGTTTCCAGATTTCCTTACAGACTCTGAAGCTGGACGAGAAAATAATCTTTTCAAATTCATACATTAAGCTGCGGCCACATTTACTGTTGTTATGCAGGTGAAATTCAAGTCAATTTAATAGGAATCCACTCGCATGAGGGTGAAAGATTTCGCAATGGGTTCGAGTTAGTCATGCAGAGTTTGCGGATTCCCCACACTGACAAACGTGCTTCATACATCGCTACACTGTTGACTATAGACAATGAGCGTTTTTTTGTCCGCAAAGTTTCACTAATGTTAAATTGTAGAGTACATAGTGCATAGTACGTAATTTGGGACACAACTTAGTGTTTGGTATAAAACAATAATTGGCAGAGCCCCTGTTGAAGACCCCTGATCTAGATCATGTTGATGATCAAACTGTCATTGTTTTTGCAATTTTGCCATAGAAATGACACTGTAACAGTTCTTAATTTAAATAGTGATCCAATAGTGATCTCACTGATTTCTCTGTATAATATAATTGTGCTCATCTTCTCATCTCTCTTTGTGTCTTCCTGTCTCTCTCTGTGTCTTCCTCTCTCTGTTTTCAGTATGTGGCGTTCGGCTCGCTCCTGTTCATCCTCATCTCCATCTCAACATTTTGCTTGGAGACACACCAGGCCTTCAACACCATCTACAATAAGACAGAGAACGTGACAGTGGGGAACGTCACGCGGGAGGAGATTGTGTATGAGGTAGTGACTGACAACTGGCTAACCTACGTGGAGGGCGTATGCGTCATCTGGTTCACCATCGAGGTGTTTGCCCGTGTCATCTTCTGCCCTGACAAGGCAGAGTTCTTCAAGAGCTCGCTGAACATCATTGACTTTGTAGCCATCCTGCCCTTTTACCTGGAGGTGGCGCTGAGCGGCCTCTCCTCTAAAGCGGCGAAAGACGTGCTGGGCTTTTTGCGCGTGGTGCGATTCGTCCGAATCCTGCGAATCTTCAAGCTTACTCGGCATTTCGTGGGGCTGAGAGTGCTGGGTCATACGCTCCGCGCCAGCACCAATGAATTCTTGCTCCTTATCATCTTCCTCGCTCTCGGAGTGCTCATCTTCGCCACTATGATCTACTACGCCGAGCGCATCGGCGCTGACCCAGCTGACCCCACGGCAAGCGCCCACACCAGCTTCAAAAACATCCCCATTGGCTTCTGGTGGGCCGTGGTCACCATGACAACACTGGGCTATGGTGACATGTATCCAGAAACATGGTCTGGTATGTTAGTGGGTGCCCTGTGCGCCCTGGCAGGCGTGCTGACCATCGCCATGCCTGTGCCCGTCATTGTAAATAACTTCGGCATGTACTACTCTCTGGCCATGGCCAAGCAGAAGCTGCCCAAGAAAAAGAACAAGTACATCCCGCGGGCTCCGCAGCCTGGATCGCCCAACTACTGTAAGCCAGATGCCCTGGCAATGGCCTCTGCCTCACCGCACAGGATCATGGGTAATGTGCTGGGCGGTATGGTGGGCTCTGGAAGCATGGCAGGAGACTGTCCTCTTGCACAGGAGGAAATCATAGAGATTAACAGAGCAGGTGTGTGTGCGTGTGAGTGTAGCCATGTGTTTACATGTCTGTGTGTGTGAGGTCTCTCTGCGCTAATAGGTTACATTTCCAACAATAAGCCAAATAAGTGCTATATTACCAACAAAAATATGCTATAGTGAGTATATTTTTGTGCGTGATGTCAGCTAGCCCCATCTCACCCATCATGAAAGTTCTGCCTGTGCTCATCACTTACAGATCTTTATAATGAACTGCCATCGCCTAAACTGGGTCTTTTATATAATCTTGTGTAACTGTCTACACGCATACACGCCCAAATATTTGAGAGTAGGCTGTCACGGCCAGTTTTGACAGGACAGGGATGTTATTATTAAAATTTATAGCAGGATTATGTGTTTCATGCGTTTCAATCAGTTTCTAAGGCTACTAGAAAACATCCCAGCCAATCAGAAGGGAAGGGAATATGATCCTGAATTAGCTTTTGGTAGATGATTGACATGGAGTTTACAGTCCTATTTGTGTGTGCAATTTAATTGCGCACTCACTACACAAACTCATTTTCCTAATCATTATATTTGTCTTGTTTTCCAGTAAAAATATTATTTTTTAAATCCAAATATATATATACACACAAACTGCTGTTAAAAAAAAACGCTATAGACTTTTATTCAGCATGGATGCATTAAATGTATCAAAAGTGACAGTAAAGACTTGATACAAAATATTTCTATTTCAAATAAATGATGTTCTTTTGAACATTCTATTCATCAAAGAATCCTGGGAAAAAATTAAGCAGCACAGCTGTTTTCAACATTGATAATAAGAAATGTTTATTCAGCAGCAAATCAGCATATTAGAATGATTTCTGAAGGATCATGTGACACTGAAGACTGGGCAAATTATTTTTACGATACCAATGCACATTGGTTCTGACAAAAATTCTGGCAAGGTTCTCTCAAAGTTATGGACAAACGTTCTTCCAGTTACATTAATACAATGTTCGTTCAAATCTGGACCTTAATAATGTTCTTAAAACGTTAGCAAAAACATAATTTATATATCATTCATGGAACTTTTTTTCTGAAATGTTTTAGCTTGTTTAACGTAAAAAAAAAAGAAAAAAATGTTCAGAGAACATTCAAAAGTAATGTTCCGATAATGTTTGCAAAATGATCAAATGGAATGTTCCCTTAATATCCATATAACCAAGAAAAATTATATCAATTGATAGTTATTATTATTATTTATGACCCACCAAGTGGTGCAATTTATTGGAAGACCTGATATTAAAAAACCTTATCAGTAGAAGAGTATATTGCTCAAGCAATTCTTAAACAATTTTGCTACTCAAGTAGTTGTTCTTGTTGTTAGGATTTCACTGTAGAACAAGATCAAAATACTGTTTAAGAAAAATTAAATTCGCTATACATGTGTGTGTGTGTTTGCATGTGAAGGTGCCAGTCAGGTTGAGCCAGTGAGTTCATGCAGCCGAGAGAGCTCCGTCTGTCATTACTGTGCATAACTCAAATATACACACCCCATGCTAAGATTAACATGAGGCAGATTAGTCACGACCCTTCAGATTAGCATATGCGATTTTTGATCTATAATGCAGGCAGAAGGTTTCAAATCAACAGGACTCTGCTTACCTCTGCTGATTTTCAACTGATTTCAAAACCGATTTTGTCTGATGTTTAATTAATAGATTTAACATTGCATCTTTATAAATAGGATAACTTGGACGTTTTTCAAAAAAAAGTTAAATTATTTAGAACAAGCAGCCTCTTAAGTGGATGCGAGCTGTAGTTCTTAGCTCCTCCTCTTTGTTTTGCTTTTTCACGGAGTTCTCTCAGCTGGAATTTCCCGAGGAAATAAAAGGGAGCATAATCATCCTGAGACACTTGCTGTGAAGAAACGCTTTAGCACATGTGCCCTCCTGTAGCTTCAAATCCCACACGCTCTTGACACCTACAATACTGGTGTCATATCCATCATGTGTACTGTTAGTGAAGTTTTATTAAGTAGTGTAAAACTAAAATGATAAAACTTATAATTCGTCATTTGTTTGTCCCCCGTCCCCATGTATGAGTGTGTTTATTTTTTTGGTGAATGTGTGAGAGATGCTCTGATTCTGTAGCTTGATTTCTATGCTTGAGATTTTTAAAAGGTTCACCCAAAATTAAAAATCTCTCATCATTTTTTACCCATATGTCAATCCAAATACGAATACCTTTATTTCTTCAGTGGAAAGCTAAAGGTGATGTTGTGAAAAATGTCTGAGCTTCTCACTTCTATACAGTGAAGGTAAATATAGGAACCAAGGGATGTCAAGCTTCAAAAAGTGCAAATGCACCATACAAATAATAAAATTGGTCTAAGCAATACAATAGGTTTATTTGAAGAACAGACAGAAATTGACTCATTATTCACTTAAAAGCCTGCCATTTACTTCCATTGTATGGAAAAGAGCAGCTTGAACATTGTACTAGATTTCTAAATTCATGTGGATATTTAACCCTTTTGTTGTGTTGAAACCCCTGTAAAATGCTCAGTGTCAGAAATTTAACATGATCATCTCACAGTGTGTTTGCTGCTACGACCTACGTCTACGGTCTACTGACTAGCCAATAAAAATGAAACATGAAATGGCGTACTGATCAACGCGACATGGCGTTAAAACTTAAAACCATTTGCAAAATTAGCATGCCAAAATTGCTCAAATTTGGCCTCTTTTGCCTAGCCATGACTGTGCATATTCTTCTCTTTCGCCTCCTCCACCACAATTGGCAAAATCAGATTCAACTTGCTCGATTTGTTTACCACTTGCGCATGCTGATGACATTTTATTCTTCTATACTAACTTGCGTCATAGCCTACGATTCAATAGGTGTCATCATCGTACAGTCTACATACATGCCGTACCCAAGTTTATTAGATCCGTGTTGTACAGTATGATTTGTAATGATCTTATGGGATTGCTGATATCGCGGTCTGTAGCAGGAATAACACCTTTTGTGTTCCCGGTCAAAAATGACCGGCCTTTTAAAAATTATGCTATATTATCACCAAATATTGGATTAAATCTTTTTGTCTACTTGTTTTCTTTCAATTAGGCCAGGTTTTGTATTACTTTTTAACTGCAGGACCTCTTTATTTGAGCTTTTGCATATACATTTTTGACCAAAAAAGCATGTGTAATTTTGGCAATATTGAAAAAGTAAGTGTATTCTGCACAATTTACCACACTAGTGTGCTTTAATGTTTAACCAGGAAGTTTGTTTTGAAATGCTTTTATTTTGCACAAAATAGAACAAAATCACTCTTGTGGTGTTCCTGGTCAAAAATGGCCTTTTAAAAATTGCTTATCTTTTAAAAATTACTCGTTGTGCTATATTATCACCAAATATTGGATTCAATATTTTTGTCAATTTGTTTTTTTTCAATTAGGAAAGGTTTTGTATTTCTTTTTTAAACAGATTGATCATAGGCCTCATTGATGTGGGCCTCATTGATCTGAGGATACAATTCATCTGTGTGAAAAAGAACAAAAGAATAATATAATTTCACAACAACAACAACAAAAAAGTATATTTAGGGAAGTAGTTATACCCTGGGTGAGTAAAGTCAGTACATTTTAGTCCAATGCAATAACATTAACTAGCATTTTTGGGGAAAAGAAAAACCTCTCTGGGTCAAAAGGCCCTGAACACAATATGAGGGTTAAACACATTAAGGTAAATAAATGTTTTTTATTTCAATTTTATTGTATTATAAGTATTTTTATGGTCTTTTTAATGACTGTAATTAAATGGCTGTCAGGAAAGTGAGTTATATCTGGTTTGGCGAACTTGATGTCATGACCTTTGCTATAGACTTTTGTGACATCCATTCATCACCCTTTTGTCACCACTCCAGTGTGAATGTTCATCTTCCCAGATTTCATGGTCATATGGACTGCTGTCTTCACAGATAAATATTTGTAATTCCTTCCAATGAGGTCAAATTACATAACAGTCTCTATGCCATGTTCTCCCTCGCCTTCCCATTCTCCTTTTCTTTCTATCTCTCTCCATGTCTTTAGCAGGCTTTGCCCCCTGGCTTATTTCTGTAAATTGTTGAGCAGTAACTCACGTCAGATTAGATTTGACAGCTGTGTCTGAAGCTATAAGAACAAGTGCCCCTGCAGCTTCTTTGTTTGAGTGTGTGTACATCTCAGTCTCACACTCATTCATGTGTGTGTGTGTGTGTGTGTGTGTGTGTGTGTGTGTGTGTGTGTGTGTGTGTGTGTGTGTGTGTGTGTGTGTGTGTGTGTGTGTGTGTGTGTGTGTGTGTGTGTGTGTGTGTGATGTTCTAAATACCCCTGCACCATTTTAATCAAGTGATGCTGATGCTCTTTTTGTAGCACATATCTATTTTTTGCTCCTTTTTATTCATCCCTTTTCATCCTTGTCTTTTTCTTCCTTCCTCTCTGTCTTTTCATGTTACTATGACTCTCTCTAATTTCACATGCACACAGTCCCACTAATAGTCTTTCTTTCTTTCTTTCTTTCTTTCTTTCTTTCTTTCTTTCTTTCTTTCTTTCTTTCTCTCTATCTATCTTTCAGACTCAAAACAGAATGGGGATGCTGCAAACGCAGCTCTGGCCAATGAGGACTGTCCCACTATAGATCAGGTGCTGGGGCCAGATGACAGGAGTCCGGCCACTGGTGGGTTGGGGACAGGCACGGGCCGTGAACGCTACCCCCACGATAGGGCCTGCTTCCTTCTCAGTACCGGAGAGTTCCGCACCACAGACAGCAATGTCAGGAAAGGTATGTGGCACCCACAAACAAACGTGTTATTATACTCATATTTTCAGTCTACATTACAAAGAAAGGTAAGTTATGTGATCCAATGCTTATTATTGCGTATTAGGACAAACACACATAAATTGCAAAAAACACTATAGCGAAATATATATATATATATAAATATATATATTTATACACATCTATACTCAAATATACTTGCACTCAGATGCACTTCACAAAGTACATCAGAGGTATACGCATTGAAACATACTCTCCTGCATCCATACTAACAGCAAAGCTCCCTCCATCTCTTGCATTTCTCCTCATAATTCACCACATCAATCATTCTGAAGGGCGCTCATCATTAGCAATGCTGCTACCACACACGCAGTAATAATTCAATTCGTATATTTGGTAATAGTGTTTAATCTTTGATAATATCACGACTTTTCAGTGAATGTAATCCTAGCACAAATGAACAGATTTATCAAACAAATTCACTGCGAATGGTCAACAAGCTCTTCAAATGCTATCTATCTATCTATCTATCTATCTATCTATCTATCTATCTATCTATCTATCTATCTATCTATCTATCTATCTATCTATCTATCTATCTATCTATCTATCTGTCTATCTATCTATCTATCTGTCTCTATCATGCTTTCCTTTGCTCTTTCTTGCTCTCATTCATTGATTTATTACTTCATTCTCTTTCTCTTCCTGGCCTCCCACCCTGGCTTGTCTCTGTCCATGTCTTATTCCCTCCTTCCAACCTTTCATCTTGCCCTCTTTCCCCTCTTTCCTCCCAATCTTCTGCACCTCATGCTCTTTGCGACACATCCTCTTATGTCTTTTCATGTCCGTTACTTTTTTGCAATGGCATGATTAATATCTACTGCCTTGCTTTCTATACTATACATTCCTACTCCTGCACCTTTCCATTAACCTCCACGTATCCTAAATACACCCGTCTACACAACCAAATCCTACAACCCCCCACCCCCCACAAAAACACTAGAAGCTGCAGGCGCCAACCCAGGAGAGGAATGGTTCAAGTCGGAGGGGCCACTGCTACAGCAGGACCTCAATGCCAATTCTGCCTCTTCCTGGATCAAACCATAATGAATCAGAGGTAACACTTAAGAAAGCCACCTGTGATGCAGCGTAGAGATTAGTTGAGTACAAAAATGGTCAATATTTACTCCATACAGCATACTGCTATTTCACAGGGAATTAAGTTTATATTTCAGAAGGACACATTTACTAGTATTTGTACTAAGAATATATTTACCACATTCATACTTTAGAGCAACTATAGATATGAAACACAAACATAGTCACACTCAGTACTTCAGTAGCCTACACAGTAAACTAAACTGAGCTTAACAGGAACAATATGCATTTGAGTCAGGGAGGACAATATGCCTCCAGTGTGTTCTGTCTGTGTGTTTGACAATTTTGTACAATATTACACTAATCTAACTCGAGTATTTTATATTTGCATGTACTAAATTTTCACAGTAGCATCAATCACAGCAGTGCCAGAAATTCACTTTTGTATTAATATAATGAATCATATTACTTTTTTGAAAACTTTTTTTAAAATATCAGGGGCATTTCTGTAACGTTCAGTGGAATTTTTGCCCTGAGACTTGGTTAATTTCTGATACTGACTCGCAACAAGCTAGAGTCAATATCTCCTGTGTCTCTCTGACTCAAAAATGAATAAGTGTTTGCTTGGACTAGCTTTAAAACCTTCACTATATATATATCTCAAATATGAGTGATGTCATTACAGCACTAGCTCCCTCATCTCTGTTTTTCTCACTCTCATTTTACCCTCAAAACTAAACTTTTGTCATTCTAATTATTTTTGCCTCTGATTGTTTCCTCAGTTTCTTTTTTTCTTCTTCATCCTGTTTGTACATCGTTCACACTCTTTTCTCTTGACTGAACTGAGCACCAGACACGAGTTAACGCTGCACTCTTAACCCTCAGGCCAGTATAGTTCAAGACACACTCAAGTTCACACACCCACAGATTTGAAGAAATGAAAATGTGTTAAATATGTTATTACAGGTGGTTATATGTGTGATTTCTGCTTAATTTGAGTGTGTTTGGGGATGTTGTATTCTCTGATGTGTGTGTTTTTGAGGTGCGCTTGTCTGACTAGCTGTTGTTGTGTTATCTCCTTCCTCAGGTTGTGTCGTGTCATGCGTTTGTATGTCAGCTCTTGTTGCTACACTGTTACACATGTCTTCCCTTGTTCGTGTGTTTTCGTGTGTGTGTGTGTGCACTGTAATCCATTCAGTGTTGCTGTGACTTCTTCCTCCTCCTTCTCCTCCCTAGCGGTGACCTTTCACCTTAGTATAGTGCCCCTCGGGTCTTTGTAGAGTTTCAGTGCTCACTGCATTGCCATTCAAAGGCAAAACGCAGTAACTACACATTGCATTATGTCCAAAATCACATTTCTTAAACTGATTTCACCTTTAACAAACAGGTTTGGCTCAATGTTCAGATTCAGGAGAAAATGTGTGAGAATGGAAACTCAGTGAAGCCATTTCCCCCAGTTCCAGTGTGGGTGTAGTTATTCTGTTTTGCCTTTTTAGGGCAGTATAATTGCCATCCCACATTATATTTACTACCAGAAAGAAGTCCAAAGAGGAATGCCTTTTTATGCCTTAGGGGTTTTGGTGAACGGTCACTGGGAAGGGTTGGGTTTTATTTGCATTTTCTGTTTTATTTTTTTGAATAAAGCTGGTTTCTTCTCTCTCCTGGAACTGCCCTCCACTCTGGGGTCCACTGACCAGTGTTTCATCACAGCCAGCAGATGAAAACCCTTTATTACATGGACCAGAAACACTGGACTCCAATATTCTAGCCATGAATAGTATTTTAAGATTGCAAATGCTGTCTAGGGGCTGTGCTGAAACACTGACGCTGTTAGGATGTGTGCTACAGTCCTGTAGTCTAACTGATCAGGGACACAATTCTACTGCACATATACACAAAACATCAGGTGAGGAGAGACAAACCTGTCTGGTAGACTTGAAAGAGATACATGGACATTTAAAGAGGGAATTTTATGACGAGGTAAGATAAAAAAAATAAAAAACACAACACAGACACTAAAAGCTCAGCAAACACATATTACTGATGCCCACAGACACAGGTAAGTTCTCGTAGGGCTGTAATGACATACCTGGGCTGTTGCCATTTTAACTGGACACTGTGTTGCAAGTGCTGTGATGCAATTTTTTACGAATGGAAACTGAAAGGTTTACATATATGTTAAGACCCTAAATTGGGGGGAAATGGCCACATACAGTAGGCTTTTTTTTAAATGTGAGACTGTTTCTTGCTTTCTCCTTTCTCTCTTTCCCCTTCTTTTCCCTCTCACTCTTTCTGGCTTGAGTTGTGCCCACATAGTGTGTCTTACTGTGATCACAGTGCCTCTTCAATTATGCTTTCAGTTCTGTTGACGAATACAGAAGAGCACAGGTCAGGAAAGGTCAAAAGTTTCTCTTTTGGATGTTTTCTAACTTTTTCTTTATAGATTCCATAATATTTATCTGTGTGTGTGTGTGTGTTCTGTTGGTATAGATGTTTTAAAATAGTTCACCCCAATATGACAATTGATTTACTCATCGTTATTTCCATCCGTTATTTCAATTTAATTTCCTTTTTTGTCCCACCGAACAATACGGACTGACTTTATTCGGTGGGACATAAAAGGAGATGTTTATCAGAATGTAATATAAGAATATAAGCTGCTGTCATTCATACAATTGGTGAATGGACTGTCAAGTTTAATAAAAAGGACAAAAAGGCAGCATAAAATATCATAAACATAATCTATATGTCTACAGGCTGGAATACACTACACGACTTTTAAAATCTGAACCTATTTTAAAACACTAGCCATCATTCACTTGCCAACTTTGTAAATGGTTACAGAGAAAAACTGGGCATCATACACTAACCGACTGAGGATAACACACTACAAGTCGTTACGAACACAACAAACTCATGCAGAAACACACGCTTCCTTGCTAGGAGAAGCATGACAGATGAAAACAATATGTTCTAAAACCAGCTCAAAATATCAAGCATGTTTGATGATTCTGTGCCCATCAAACACCACACAATTTTATGTCAAATCTGTCAACTCCGATGGCCTAAAATCTATAGACTGACTCTGACTTTCAGTGTTGACTCATTTAGACTGCAAATCGAGGCAAAAAACTGGGCAAAAGTTGTGTAGTGTATTCCAGTCTTAGTGCTTTATTTTCCAAGTTATTTTCCAAGTATTCTGAAGTCAGACTGTAGAGTAGCTTTATGTCAGGAACAAACTGAAATTGAAGTATTATTTCACTGAAAATCATGCATTGACAGCTGTTGTCTTTCTCTTTTATTATATGGAAAATAGTAGTTTCCACAATTTCCTCTTTGAGGACTAATAAATACATCTAGGCTATCTAAGCATAGTCCTTAGAAAAAGTCATATGAGGGTGAGTAAATGATGAAAGAACGTTCATTTGTGGGTGAACTATCCCTTTATATTCCACTCCCTCGGTCTCCTCCTAAATCAGCACATCATGTGTTCTTCTGTCTTCTCCCCACTCGAACTTCTGCCTCTTTCTGTTTCTACCTTCTCCCCTCTCATTCCTTCCTGCCCACTGTTGCCAAGGAAACAGTGGAAGAGAGCATTCTGGGACTAGGCTAAACATGGTGAAACATAAAATGAAGGGGCTAAAAAATGTGGCCTTCTAAAACCTGGCAAATTGGTTAGAACCTTAACTTTCAGACTCCCACATACTCCCAAGATACACTCTCCCCCCCCCCCCCCCCCCCCCCCATATTATCAATCATTTATTCAATCTAAAGTGCTCTCCTGATGTGGTTTTATATTTGGAGTACACTGAGAGCTTTGAGTTACATACCCTTGGGCCCTGCCATTGACAGACTCTGGTGGTGAGGCTAAATGTGTGAGAGAGAGCTGCAGTCTGGATGCGTGCACACTGACTGAGGGCATTGTGGTCATCTTCCTCTCTGACCATTGTCTTAAAGCGTAGAAATAGTACTGCACTGCAGGACTGCAGTCACCCCCCCCCCCCCCTTCCTCTCTCTCTCTCTCTCTCTCTCTCTCCCTCCCATTCCTCTCCCTCTGCAGACTGATTGATTTTCCCCTCTACTCTCATTTAACCTCTCTTCTGAATCTTTGCCGTAACCAGAGAACCTGAGGGTTCTCTCTCTAGGGCTCGATATCTTGATGAGATAGTCCAATTCATTATCAATTTCACCATATCATGTATCACTATGTGTATCAAAAGTGATCCATGTCCTTTCAAATTATTTTTAAAGTCGCTGCAAAACCTGAACTGCTTTCTCTCTCAGTCTGTCTTTATATAGTACATGCCAGTTATCAGTTTACATTCATATATTTGCTGCAGTCTATACTGCAGAAATTAATCATATTATATTATAAATTAGTTAATATGTCCACAGAATGGCAGTCCAGAGTGATTCCCAACAACCAAATTGGCACAATTTTTAATTGCAACTGCTTTTTCATGCTATTTTGTAGTCAATCAGCAGTTCCCACGGGCGTTACAGCCAACTGTCAAAGTTCCAGGTTGCATCGGTGTGAGAATTTGACTGCAGTGCAGTAAAAATTGAGCGACAAAATATGGCAGAGAGGTTGCTGGCCTGGCCAATAATGCTTCCAGAGGGGTCAGTGCTCTCTTTCTGTTCGGGTCACTGCCCCTCGAGGGACAGAGCAAGGGGGAGGGGCCTGAGTTTTTATTACAACACATCCCTCAAAAAGACTATTCAAAATAGTTAATATTTCTTTCCATGTTAGGATAAATGAAAACATTTGACTGCCCGTCGCTTTAATTACTGGAAGTGTTCGTTTTTATAGTGAGCCAGACTGCTGGATTCAACCATTGTCTCTGCAGCATTTCTTATTAATTGAATTGAATCATAACAAATTATTCATCAAGTAATGTATATAAAATGCAGATCCACTGCCTTTTACTTCAGTTTTACAGAAGCCTGAACACGATGGGTTCAAGAAAAGAATAAAAAACGTTTGTAAGATTTGTGTCAGTTCAGTTTCCATTTTATGGTGAATTGGGACTGGTTTATGTTCGTTAAGATGTTATCAAAGGTTAGGAAATGGATGCAGTACATTTTTGTTTGTCTTTCAAATCAAACTGTTCAAATCGGATGTGTTGTTTATGGATGTGCGTGACTCTTCCACCATCACTGACGGTGTACTGCATTTATGACACTATCATACTTTATCTGGATGTGCTGTGAATATTATTTCAGCGTTTGATGTTTTGCAGTGTTCTCTGCTGTCTTGTTACTAGCTGCATATGTTTTTAAAAATTGTTTTTATTATTTATATTGACATCATTTCACATACTGTTCTGCAGTCTGCAGTGACATGTCAAACACTGTTACTGGGAACTTCTCTATGTGCTCTATGTTAATTGTTTATTATTGATCACGTTAAATGTTATAATTTTATAGTTCTGTCCATCCTTGTACTGCATAATGCAGTAAATGAATGTAAACTATTCCCACTCTCACTGCAGTCATTACATACATTACATATTCCTCTTTTAAATATTATTTTGTAATGATCAGTGTTTGTGTCTTTGTTGTGTAATGATTGTGTACTGTCATTTCGTGTTGTGCTGTGTACTGTTGTGTCATGTTGAGCTGTGTCTACATGTTATTCGGTGTCTAAAATCATACATGCAGATGTCATGTGTGACATGTATGTATGTGACTATCAGTGTTTGTGTTTAAAGGAAGAACAAAAATATCCACTGGTGGATATTGCAAATATTAACCTGGATAGAATCACACAGATGAAATATAATATACTGTGTATGAACTCAAAACACAGTGCTGGAACTGAAGCAATAGACTATAATGGTGCATTCACGTCATAACCATAAATATTAATTGCCTACTAGTAAAAAACAATTAGAAAGCTCCAACTTTCCTCACTTGACCATTGTGATGTAATATAGCTAAAAAGATGCACTTGCTTCAATGTGCTCGTTACTGCAGCAGACCAGACTCTGACCAAAGTGTTCAACACAGTATATTAAACGTTATTTTATTGCTGTACTATATCTAAACAATCCTGCGGTTAATATTTGTGCTGCATACTAACACTCACCTTCCATCCCACCCCCAGGCCACTTGTACAGTCCTCGTAGTGTCACTAAAGTTTGACATGAGGTACGTGCACACAGCAGAGAGGGACTTTCTTCCATGTCAGATCAAGGGCTTGCCCATACGAATGCAGTAGTATCATCTCTATGGGCTTATTAGCATGATTGTTAGCCACCATAAATTATGCTAAGCTGAGAAGCTATCATGTTAAGACTCTGCGTTTCATGCCTTCTGAGAACTTGATTCTCACTCTTTGACAATTTTGGCGAAGCCTTGCTTACTGCACGTAACAGTCAAATTGAATTATTAAGCCAGATCTCTATCACAAATACTAAAGAATTGCAGAGGCACAGAGTCTGTCGAGCTTAAGTTTGAATTACATAAGTCCACAACACTGCTGTAATTCTTCATACGAAACCTCTCACCAAAGCCCTTCTGTGTTGCATGCGTAAGGCTGGTGAGTGTGAGTTGTGTTACTGTGTGTGTGATGGCAATAATGAGATGAATCAACAGGTTAATGATTATGCTGGAATCATTGTACTGTAAGTAAATGTAGAAAATTACAAAACATAGGTATTATTATTAGACTTTTGCACTTCCATGACCATAACAGTTCAATTCATAAATATATATTAATTCTTTTTTCTTTTTTTTTTATAATAGTGGTTGAGTAAGTTTTTTTTCTTCCCCTGCCCTTTTCTTATCTGTTTCAATCTGTTTTTTGTTTTTCTTTTTTGTTTTTTGCTATGTATTTGCTAGTTTAGTTTAGTTTAGTTTAGTTTAGTTTAGTTTAGTTTAGTTTAGTTTAGTTTAGTTTAGTTTAGTTTAGTTTAGTTTAGTTGTGCTTTGCTTTGCTTGCATTCTGGGTATCTAGATATGTTGTTCTAGATATCTTTGAACTGGAATCCAAAAGCGCAGTTGTGTCCAAACACAATTAATTTAATTGCGTCTGTGTTAAGAATGGACAACTAATATTATTAACTCTAATATTAATACAATTTATTTGAATCGTCACATTTACATTGCAGTTGTTCAGAGAAAGAGAGGGAAAAACATTGCATTGGACACGTACTGCCTAGCCATATTGATCCTAATCAATCCCATTCAGAGAAAGCAAATGCTAATAGAGAGGTAAAGACAAGTCCAGCAATAGGAATAAAATGTGTGTTTTTATCTGTACAGTGTTTGCATCACATATGCAAGTACAGAACATTACATTCACACACACACATGATTTATTTTTCTCTATGTAAATTAACACTTTTGACTCTGTTGCATAAAAGAACCAAATAGTTAAATATGTATAATCCCTCAAGTCATCTGTGGCAAACAGTCCCTTACTGGCTTGCACCAGTGGTCTGGTGTGAGGAACATGATGACCCAGATCTGTCTACCATTGCCTTCCTTTGCAGCTCCTATAGGCAATGCTTTGGTGTAGATTTTGAATGACAAGTGGCTGTGCAGCACCCAGAGTGTCCCAGCAGCCCTCTGAGTCAGACTCACACACACACACACACACACACACACACTTCCTAACAGAACTACATCACACAAGGGACTGGAGATAGGATTGCCGACTATACGACAGTAGGACCTTCTTAACACCCCGTGTTTTTCCTTCCTTGTGAGCTTTTGTCTCTTGTTTTGTTCTGTTAAAGGGATAGTTCGCCCAAAAATGAAAATTCTGTCAGTAATCACTCACCCTCATGTTGTTCCAAACCCGTAAGACTTTCGTTCATCTTCGGAACACAAATTAAGATCTTTTTGATGAAATCTGAGAGCTGGCTCACTCCTTCATAGGCTGCTAGGTAATTGATATCTGCCAGGCCAGAAAAGTTAGTAAAGACATCGTTAAAATAGTCCAAGTGACCACAGTGGCTCAACCTGAAGTTTATCAAGCGACGAGAATACTTTTTGTGCGCAAAAATAAATAAAAATAACACAGCGCTTCTGGGTTGTACGTCAGAACGTAGGCTCACTATTGGTCGACGCTGGTCATGTGTGTGATGCGTATGATGCTGGCCAATAGTGAGCCTACGTTCTGACGTACAACCCAGAAGCACTGCGCTGTTACACTACGTTAACTCACTCAGAGGCCCACACAGAAGAAAATTGATAGTTGAATAAAGTCGTTATTTTGGGGGGGTTTGCGTACAAAAAATATTCTTGTCGCTTGATAAACTTAAGGTTGAGCCACTGTAGTCACTTGGACTATTTTAACAATGTCTTTACTAACTTTTCTGGGCTGGCAGATATTAATTACCTAGCAGCCTATGAAGGAGTGATCCAGCTCTCAGATTTCATCAAAAAATATCTTAATTTGTGTTCCGTAGATGAACGAAAGTCTTACGGGGTTGGAACAACATGAGGGAGAGTAATTATGGACAGAATTTTCATTTTTGGGCGAACTAACCCTTTAAGACTTCTAACTCACTGTGTTTGTGTCCGTGTGGGAAGTTCTCCTGTGTCAGGAGGGGGTTGTCTACTATGTAATGGGCCAGCTCTTCCTTCCATATCAATTTGTGATGGCTTTTGCGAAAAACAACAATATGTGAGTCCAGATCTCCCCCTTACACAATCAAACAGACAGTTTTGAAAAAAGTTTTTAGTTTGCCCCAAAATTAGAAATTCTGTCATCATTTACTCATCCTCATGCCGTTCCAGACCTGAATAATAATAAGAATAGTATGTTTTATTTATAATGCGCTTTTCTCATACCCAAAGCGCTACAAACAATAAAAACAAGTAAAAATACAAAAATTACAATAATAATACAAAGCATAGAAACAAACAAGAAATAAGTTAACACTGTTTTGATAAACTAATCAAATTGATGATTTTCTGTCTTCTGTGGAACGTAAAAGGAGATTTAGGGTGTGTTCACACTTGGCATGTTTGGTTCGATTAAAACGAACCCTGGTGCGATTGCTCTGTTAGTGCGGTTAATTTGAATAAGTGTGAACGCTACCATCTGAACCCTGGTGTGCACCAAACAAGCGGTTCGAAGTACTACCATTTGGTACTGGACCAAATGAACCAAGTAAACCGAACTACAAGTGTGAACACACCCTTAGTTTTAAAGTTATATTTTTTGCCCATACAATGAAAGTCAATGGGGTCCAAAAAACCTGGATTTGAGTCCAAAAAATCTTTGGAAAATTTTTTTACATAGAAGACTGAAATTAATGCATGTTTTAAACAACAAACCTGGCATTTAAATGAGCCGATTCAAGTGATCCTGATGCATCATCCACTAGCTAGTACTCGGTTTTGACCTGCAAGATTGTGTGGTCACACTTTAGATTAGGGTCCAATTCTCACTATTAACTAACTATTAACAGCACCTTTTGCTTAAATAAGGTAGTTGTTAAGTTTAGATATTTGAAGGATTAAGGGATGTAGAATATGGTCATGCAGAACAAGTCATTAGTTTGGGCTTTATAAATACTAATAAACAGCCAATATTCTAGTAATATGCATGTTAATAAGCAAGTTAATAGCAAGCATTAGACCCTAAACTAAAGTGTTACCGATTGTGTCATAAAAATTACATTTAACACACATTTTTGCAGGCATTTTTGCACTGTCATTATCTCTCCGCCAGAGGTTGCATTTTAACAACTATAACAATAACAATAACAAATACGAAACTTGATGAGGCTATGAAGGAGAGTGTAACGATGGGAGATTTCGTTTTCACCATCCAGAGATGTATAGAATTCACGAATCATATATCAGCTAATAAATTAGTTTTTGCATTACCTGTACGTTTGATCACACTATTTTATGTCATCATAATGAATTAGCTGCAAGGAACATGAAATGTAATGCTATATTAGCCTGTTCCTAATATGTGACTATTTGTCAAATGATTTGGTGGGTTAATGCTGCGCAGAAAACGAAACGCCACGCCGATATTGATCCTTTTTTCATTTCTCCGTTTGTCCCAAAGCTTGCTTGCCTCAGTTGATCTACGTTTACGTTTTCTTTTGTGGGATTTTCTTGCCAATCAATAATCGTGAACCATGATAACTGAACGACACAATTCAGCGGCATGCAAGTTATTGTATCATAGATATGAATACATAGATATATCCCTCAATAGCGGCTACATATAGCGGCCCATTGAAACGGTTTCTACAAGCGGAAACCAAGGATAGCGCGGACATTACGTCATTGATAGGCGACAATGTCAAGGGACGAGCCATTATTTAAAACTGGAATTTCTCTGGATTTAAAAATCCTTGGGAACTTTTGGGATAATGTAAGTACGCAACTGCATGAATTATATCACACTGTGCAAATGGTTTCTGAATATTTTATTACAAAAGTCTTACATATTGTACCTTTAAGAACGAAAACAATGCAGACAACATTGCATTTTTAGTGAACTCCTCCTGAAGTTGTTTGAAATCTGTCAATTGAGTCAGTTATTATAGCCTACAAAGATCACTGAGACCTAAAAAGGGAATATGGAACCAAATTAGAACAACACTGGACTTAAGAAAAGAAGGAAATCCAAACCTTTTAAGAAAGTTTGGCCTGACTGAAAAAAATGTCCAAAGCCAGAAATGGATGTGGAAGGAAAGCTTTCAGGCACTTTCGGGTCACGTGAAGCTGTTTTAAGTCACTATTAATCTACAGAAATACACTTATGTGTAGAGGGAAGACGAATCTGCTGCTATTAATGGAAAGACATTTAGTCTGAAAGGCACAAGCTTCACCTGGCCCACAGTGCTGAGTGAGGCTGCTTTGACTAGACGGAGCTCCTCTGCTACTCTCTGTTGGACTCCAGTGCTAGTATCAGAATGCAGAGTGTTCCGTCTGAGACTGGGTCAAACACCTGGATGCTACACTCATTACCTCACTATTGGTCTGAGTCAGCCATCAGGTGCTTCATCCACCTGCTCTTTTACACATCTGCTCTTATCTCTCCCTGAAAATTGTATGTGGCTGCGACTAAAGGGAGTTTTTTTATTACTGCTGTGCCATAACAACAACAACAAAAAAGAATTTGACTTGATGACATTTCATAACTCTCATTTTCCTGTTTTGTCCTTGTCTCTGTCTCTGTCTGTCCCTGTCTGTCTTTCTGTCTGTCTGCTTCTGTCATTTACATCCATCTCATTTTGTCATTCTTTGCCTTCCATTTTTTTTTCTCCTTCTCTTCCTTTCCCCTGATTTTTGAACTTTAAAAAATAAAAAATTTGTCATTCACCATGAATGAATCCAACTATTTTTTGCTTCCATAATAATTCCATTCATTCATCTTTCTCTGATGTATGTAATCTATCCATTGACCATTCATCCCCTCTGGATTTTCGCTTTTGTAGCTGCTGGCTACGAGAAGTCCCGCAGCCTGAATAATATTTCGGGGATGACAGGGGCCCCCCTGCGCCTGACCCCCATCACCCCCATCAACAACTCACCCTACGAACCCTACGAACCCTACGAGTCCCCTGGCCCTCTGCGGCGCTGCCGATCCCCCATACCCTCCATTCTGTAGCACATCTTAGGGAAAGGCAACGAAATAAACAAAAAAAAGACCCTCACGCACGTCATACCGCAATAGTATTAATAATCATGATAACGACGCTAAGTACTCACACCTCCGCTCCTCCATTGACTGGACAGGGTGGGGGTACACACCACTCTTTTTAATATGTCGTGCCTCAAAGGGAATGGGATACATTTATTTAGGGATTTAGAGCTTTAAGTACTAAAACGACTTCATCACATATACTTCAGGCAATATTTCAGACAGGCAACTAAAAACAATTATATGCTGTAACGTTCAGCGGATTATGCCTTATTATTGAAGATGAAAAAAACAAAAAAAAGAAGCACTGAATATTATTAGGATAAAACTCCTCACTGGTCCATAGGCAGCGACGAGTACCCTGTAGGAAATCTTTCCCTGTAGTTGAATGACTGTAGTTGGCTTTCCCACACGTTCCTGCCTGATTGCTGGTTGTAAAAAAAAAAAAAAGAGACTGTGATCCAGCAGGCTTATTCATTGAGTGCAAGTCGCTGAGATCAGCTTTGATACACCATTATAGGCCTTGAAAAATTCACTTCATATCAAAGCTTGGAATGATAAAGGTCATAGGTCACAGACAACATGCAAGTAGTTCAAGTGCATGCAAGAAAAGATGTCCATTAGGCAAGTAGAATATATCTAAACTCCCGATTCCCTTTAACTGCTATGAAGATTTGAAAATGAAGGCACTGTATGCTGGACTGATTTGAACTTACTAGTAAGCCCTGCAGTAGAGAATTAATGGATTGGATCATTTTGGCTGATTTGATTGTGATGAAGGAGTTTTTGGTGATTCAGGCCATGAGTATTAGGCTATGATTATAACACAAGAACACTTAGGCCTCAAGTATTCATACAGAGTATTTCCTACAGCAACATTTGTTGTCACTCAGTATTTGAAAATGTAATTCACACCGTTATTATTATTATGCTCTTTATTAAGGACAAAGAAAAATGCTTCAACCATTCTTGTGCAATATCAACTATTATGATGACCTCTGACCCTGAGGAGCTGACGATGAACGCTTCAGACTTTACTATGTACAACCATTAACTTTAACAGAGAGACCGAGAACTGATCATTACCAAAAAAAAAAAAAAAAAGAGGCTATTTTTGTACTAAGCATTTGGACATTGCGATTGGGATTGGGGTTTGGAGTTGCGCGGGCGGTTTTGAGTTGACATTTTGGGAGGACAGGATATCCGTGCTGTTGCATGGAGATCTACAATTAATGTGTTGTTTTTTGTATTTTGACTCTCTACATATTCAACACCAAGTACCACGAAACGAAAAGAGCAGTGGTCTGGACACATGGCAAAAAAAAAAAAATAAGAAGTAGCCATCCTATTAAGGGCCTGCAACCTTCTGCACTTCTTCGGGACCCTGTCCAACTTGTATACTAGTGCATGAAGGAACTTCCTTTCAAATATATCCTTTCCTATGGTACTTCCTCATAAATATGAAGACATATCAAGCTGAACTGCACTCCTCACTGCATATTCACAAATCCTGGGGCTGTGGTGAACCTTAAAGTTTCCCTACTAAGGGCAAGAATTAGCTGGACCTTTTCATCCTCATCATCACCATCATTAGGCATCACCCTCCCTCATTATAAATCATTTTCTGATTACTGTTATTCCTATTATTTGAATGCAGTATTTGAATCAGTTCAGTTTGTTTTCTCTATGGTCCTCTTCTTTTCTTTCTCTGTTTATATATATTTTTTGCCTGCTCTGTCTCTTGGATGCTGACCTTCGTTCCAATATAAAGGAGGGAACATTGAATGGATGCTGGATTGACAGCGGTCAGTAAGAGAAGAAAAAGAAAATATGACAAAATGAACTCTGTAATGCAGATATATGAGCCATATGTTTCACTGTGTGGGGGATTTGTGTCGATCTGCTGCATCTTTGAGTGCACAGATGCAAAACACACCTCTGGTGAAGATATCTCTGCAATGGCAGCTCACAAAGCTTCTACTTGTCTTTCTCTCCATGTGAAACAACAGAAAACCTGGGGTATAAGTGATACATTTTTTATCAGAACGCAAAGTAGCATTATTGATTTATTTTAGATTTTTTTATAGTCTTGCAACATACCCATATCCAATTTTTTTTTTTTTTTTTTTTTTTTTTTTTTTTACAGTTCATATGTAACCCTTCTTTTGAATTAATCAATATAGTTTTCTTTTGTTTTCATGTGTTTTTGCTACTGCCACATTACCTGTTACACTCCTCTTTCCCTCCTCTCTTCTTTCTTGGTTAAAGACGTTCACTGCTATAGTGAAGAAAATCACAGCGGTTGTTGATTACATGGAGCATCTGCATGGCAGCAGCAAACTAATGTGTGGCTCTGTGCTTGAATGAGTAAAACACCAATCATTAGTCGTCTGCATGTGTGCGCTGCCCTGCTTTATGTACATGCTTCATATACATTGAAGGTCTCAGGACAGTGAGCGAGGGACCATCTGCTGGATGGATGTGACACCACATGTGTGCTTGTGTAACTGGAGTGTTCAGTTAGACATTTAAGTGTAGATGTTAAGTGTTTTCTTTATTATTGAACCAACAGGTCATCCAGCCGTACAAAGGCAAAATGCAGTAACTACACCACACTATTTTCATAGTGGAGCCAAACCCATCCATCACAAGATTATAACCCAAGAGATCTGATTTTGCTTATAACTCAATTTTGAAAATATGCATTAACTGCGTTTTGTCTTTGCACGGCAAAGACAATTCTTTTAAAAGGTGTCTATTAAAAATGTATGTTACAAGGTGCCTTGTAAAACAAGCAAGTGCAAGTGTGCATTATGTGTTACCTTAAATTCAGACAAATGACCTGGTATATTTAGAAGGAGAGAAAGAGGGAGACTAAAATCCCTGTATGATTCAGGTCCAGCCAAAACACTGTTTTATTTCTCATCTCTTACGTCTCTTCCATGTCCCTCTCCTCTTCATCTCTCTTTTTTTATATTTTTTATTTTATTTTTTTTGCCTTTGTGTTTTTATGCTCTTTATGAGGTTGTATAGTTCAGGTCTTAATGAAATGTACAGTTTTGAAGTTTGACTTTGTAATTTCCACATGCATGGATTTCTATTGCGAGCAATAAGGAAATTATAAGTCTATATATCTGTTTTGATAAGAAAATGTATTTTAACAACGAGGTTTATGTATATGTTTGTTTGTACATATGGATGTGTATATTCATATTCATATGCACATGTATATTAATGATTTGCATGAAACAAATGTACAAACGATTTTTTTTTTCATTGCTGTTTTGTTACCAATCTGTCATTTTTGACTTGATTGCTGTGGGTGTGGGTGGGGGTGGTGCTTAGTTTTGCATGCCAAGATGCTATTGGGTGGCAGAGACCATTACAACTGTTGTATTGAATATGGGGTTTTGAATGTGCTTTAACTATGTACGTTTGATTTAATTTCATTTTCTCTGTTAGACATCAAAAGCATTGCAAATGGTCATTTTATGATTTATTGTTTTTCATCTTTTCACAGAGAACTATTCTGAAAGCCCAGTGCTTATCAGATATATGCAAAAAGAAGCAGTAACTGTGAACTAAGACTAGAACAGAAAATCCACTTCTTCCTTTATAAAAACATTTCCATACGAACACCTGAGCCCCTGAACCAGTATCAGCTCCTGTGCAACTCCATTTTAGTTTGTATTCTCATCTCATGACATCATCAATCTTGTTTAATCATCTTAGTTTTGCATTATTAATGAGGAAATTGGTTGTTCTGTTTTCCCCTTGCTGTTGTGTTAACCTCAGCTCTAGCCCCCTCTGCTGGTTTTTCGAGGGATGAACTGACGTACGTAGCATTCGGTGTTGTAGATCATTAGCACTCTTTGGTCACTTTAGAGGCTAAGAATACTGATTTTTAGCCCTTAATGTTTACCTGTTATATATAAGATTCAAGAAAAGATACATTAGACATTTTTAACAGACTCTGACCTGAAGGATTTCCTGTTCTCTCTTGTTTGTTGACAACTAAAATCACTAGACAATAACACTGATCAGAGCAGAGAAGATGCTAATAAGTCTGCTCACAACAGCAATGCATGTTTCCACGTATACAAGATAGCTAGCACTTAGCATCCTAGTGCATTTTGTGGTTTTGCTGTGTGTTGTCTATCTGTAAAGGCATAGTCAGGGTGGACAGAGTGGATGGAACAGCTCCACTTACATCCCTTTATCGCAATCCTGAAGTTATGATGTGGAAGAGACAGGCCTGCCACAAGTTAGCTTAGTTAGCAAATACCCTGGTGAGCAGAGGCTGCATGCAATCACGGAGGGCAATGTAAATAATTCTCTTGTACAGAGACTGCATGTGGAGTTAACAACACAGAAACTATTGTTTGATTCAAATGTGGCATTTGAAACGGGGAGAGCAGGTCGAGTTCAAATGATTTAGCGACATTACCCAGTATCCTCTCTGTCTCTGTCAGACTTACGCTCCCCTGTCACTACTCAGGTAAATCTCTTTTTGTTTGTCTATACCAGTGCTTCCAAAATGATGTCATTCAAAACAAAGAGAGAGATGATAAGTTATGAACACCACGTGTACACATGCATCTGTGTAAATATGAAATCATTTCTGACCCCAACACTCATTGCAAGTCTTCCTTTTCCACAGTGTCCTTCTCTTCCTTTATTTTGTCATTTCATCGTTCACTTTCATTTATTCCAAACTACAAACTCTTACTGCTTCCAAATAACAACCAAAAAAGCCCATATGACATTATGAGAAACTGAGGAAAAATAATCAGTGATTTGTTTAAAAAAAAATTATTTAAAAAAGAACTTTTCAAACACGGTCTGCCATAAGTGGATTACAAAAAAAACTATGTGCAATCAGGACGCAACCAAAATCAGGATATGAAAGCATGAGGGTCAGAAGGACAGATTGTGTGTTTGGGGAACAGAGTATTGGGAGGATTGTCAACAAATGAAGAAAGACATCGTGAAAAGGAGGACAGTTTGAGGAAGAAAGAAAAAAGGCAAAGAGAGGAGGAAGGGAGCTGAACGCTTCTCAGTGTAAGAATGTACATATGGTGTTCTGTGTGTCACACTGTGTTCTCATGTGCCTGACTGTGTGCTTAGTGTTTTGTTTTTATTGTGTGACACTTTGTTTTCCCGCTCTTCTAATGTTTGGCGCTGTGCTCAAATGGTGCACTCGCTCTCTATTCCCTATGCCAGTTTCACTTTTTGCTAATATCAAAATAAAGGGCACTTCATGGGGAATAGGGAGTCGTTTTGGGACGCACCCTTTGTGTGAAGGAGTTCACTGATCTACAATGAGCTTTTGCTTTGTTCTGGTCCATCCTAGAGGGCTGACAAAATCGATGATTATTAATTGATTCTGTTGATTTGATTCACCTAGATTAAAACCACGCTTTTGTGGCCCTCAACGACTGGAAATTTTATTCAGCTTTGTGTGTGTTTGTTTTTGTGAGTGTGATTCCAAGAGTCTTGCATTTGTGTATTTTGTTTTTGAGCGCATGTTACATGGGCTTTGCTATGAGTACACTTGGAGTTTTTGTTTTATTTAATTTTTTTTTAATTGGTATGTAGGAGACTTTATGAAAATATGTTCTATGGACATCACTCCAAAACAAAGAAAAAGAAAAATTATGTGTTTGGCTTCTTTAGCTTTGGCTCTCACAGTTGCACAGTCTGAAACGACTATCATCTGCGATAGCCTCTAGCGGTCTGTAGCTTTTAGTGCGTTTGTATTGAGCCGATGCAACGTGTGATGTGATACTGATATTCCTGTCCTCCGTTTTCCTATCCCCCTCTTTTTCTGTCTTTCTTTCCTACAGTGCTGAGCTTCTGAACTGCCCCTTTTCTGAGCTCCCCAACTGCAAAACCTGTCCAGAGGCAACCCCCAGGGTCACTGCAGGAAACAGAGACGGCGAAAGAGAGAAAACGAGAGATGAAAGGAGTGCTGCGCTAATCCCACTTGAAGAAAACATTGTAACGCTCACCTCTCCATTACTAATTTTAACGCCCAACGTAGGTGCAATAAACAGAAGATATCACGCCCTGGGAGGATGTTAAACACATTTTCTTCCTACAAGGATCTCCAGCCTTGGGAAAAGGGTGGGATTCAGCATACAAACTGTAGTATGTCCTGGCAAGACCCTTCCTGGTTGAAATGGATGCAATTTTAAAGTAACGAGAACTATTTTTGTGGGGCGTTCCACCATGATAAATGCACCTGAAAGTGGACAACAAAACCCTCAATCCAGTCTCAGATACAAATAATGTGTGGAAAAATACCCATCATGCTCTTCAACGCTATGCAATTCAACCACACATTCACAGGCGAGTTCATCAAGCACTTCGATCGAACGGTTTATCAGCCAAACTTTTTCCACTCCTTTAACTTTTGGAGATCTTGCACGTGCTTTAAATGAAAATAGACAGCAGTGTCATCGGCCTGCCATATTCCTACATCGTACGAACAGTTTCCCCATTCATCTAATTGGAACATTTTGTTCAGAGCGTCCTTCTCAGGGCCCACGGAAAGGTGACTTTGTCCACTATGAAGAAAAGAGCGTCAGCCTCTCTCTTTTCTCTCTCTCTTAGTTCAGCTCTCTGCATCTCAGCATTTCTGTTCCACTGTAGATGAACTGCATGGCATGAATGAGAAAAAAACAAAACAAAAAAACAAATCAAAACAAAAAACAGAGAGAAAGATGGTAGAGATCGTGCTGAGAGGAGCAAGAGGAAACCGAAGACTGGGCCGCTCTGTTTGCACAGTACAATATGGGTGACTCTGGACAAGTGGATGGGGTCACGGATGAAAAATGCAGGTCCTTAACCTTCAAGTGGGGAACACAAAATACAACATAAGTGCATGACACCTGATGAAGGACAGAGGGGGTTTTAAGTGGACTGGATGAACTATGACAAAAGCTGAAAAAAAGAGAAAATTAAAAATGCATTTTTCTCACTTTGTTTACCAGCATGACTAAACTGCATGACTTCTGCAAGCCCTGAACCCCAAATTAGAGGGCTTGGAATCACTAAACACCGAAATCAAATGGAAACAATAAAAGTTTATGCTAAATGCTACTAAATTTAGAGAAGAAAAAAAAAAAAGAATATATTTAAAAAAGAGAGGCTCTATATTTTGTTTTTGAATAAAAAAGAATATTGTAAAAAATATATAGGATTGCAAGATTCACACAGTTTTGTTGGATAAAAGAAAAAAACCCCACTGAGTCTAGCTGAATGATGAGACAAACTCCTTCAACTACTACTGCTCCCTCCATGGCTTCAAGTGACATTTCTTTCCTTCTCTTTCTCCACCGTTTCACCCTTTACTTGAACTCTCCTGGCTCTCTGCTCTGCCCTTCACGATCTCCCTCAGTCATGGCAGCCTCCAGCAGTGGCACGAAAGCTCCTCTGGAGACCTCCGACACCTACAGGGCTCTTTTCTTTTGACGGCTATGGGTCTAAAGAGCAAGGTGGAAGGGGATTTTAAGGCTGTGGGTGAAGTTTTCTTTTTATGTTGAGTCCTGATGGAAAGTTTTGAGTTGTTTTGCCATGTTTGTTCTTTTTATTTCATCCACATGCTGTGGGTAAAATCAAAGCTTTATCCATCAAAAGTGAGCCACTTAATATCAATCTAGCGAACATTAACATTATGTGCTGTGACTTGAGACCCTGAGCACTTACATCGCAAAGCACTATTGTCCAATCATGAAGCCATAATGTGAGAGTAGCGCCACTGTCTGAGCTCAAAGGTGCTCAGCAGGAGAACATGCTGAACATGGTTTTGGAGTTGTCTTGGTTTTGTTTAAGATGTTGACATTAGCATTTCATTCTACAATATATTCTCTGAATTAGTTTGGGTGGTACAGAGCTTTGCAAGGTTTTGACAAAAAAAATGTCACTCATTTTTTTTGTATTTTGTTTTCTGGATTACTAGATTTTATTACAAAAGTTTCAAAAAAGTATTACATATGCTGATCACCCACTAAAACCAGCCATGCCACACCAAAATGGACTTTCTTCTTAACTTAGCGGCATATTTCTGATATTAGCATTAGTATTAACATTATCCTGCATGAGAGGAGGCCATGATTCCACCAATATCTCTTTTACATCATAGGTTACACATGTGAGCAACTGTTTGACTGTTTGTTCAGACCTTTTATTGTCTTCTTTGTTTCAGCAACAAGACCTGAACCACCTTTTTTCAAAAGTGGAAGTTCTTGTTGAAGTCTGGTTAGGTGTTAGAGTATGTTTACATTGTTTTATGTCACTTTAAGCGTCATTTGTTTTCTTAAAACCCCATGACTGTGTTCTTTCAGCATTCATCGTTCAGAATCTGATGTAAGCTTAGTTTAGTAACTACCTATGCAACACCTAAGCAAGACCTTAGCAGCTCACACACACACACACAAACACACACACACATATATGCCATGTGCTCAGGCCAGCTGGCTGGTGTCTGTTTACCGGTGCTGTGTGTCCAGGGAGGGAAAACGACACAGATGCAGCTCCATCACCACAAGAGCCAGCGTTATCTGCTGACCGTGTAGTGTTACTTCAAACGTTAGCAGCTGGCCCAAGTAGCTTGAAGGTGCGACAGACGTGTGCAGCTGTAGTAGCCATGTCGCTTTCTTTAGTGGTGCACTGAATTCCCTTTCCTTCTCGGTTAATATGTAAGGTCTGTTTTACGTCTTCTGCAATGTCTCTCCTGCATGCTTCAGGGTACAGGAAGACACTCGTGCACTTTTCGAGTTCGCATATACATTTATATGTAATCATATACTCATCTCAGAGGGTATGTAGGATATATATGTAACCAGAACTTATTTTATATATGGTACTCAGTTCTAAATTGCATCTCACAAGCATTTGCTGACTGGTTAAGATAATGTGTACCTCTCTGGTCGTTCATAAAGTCAAATTGGATGGTGTTTTGGAGCAATAATGACGGAGGTCCACCTTTTTCTCATTGTCGTCATTAGGAATTGGGGGGACATGTTCATCTCATCACGGATAGGAAACCCAGCGTGCCTGAAACTGTTCCCTGAATGTGTATGTAAACAGCCACATCAATTGAAGACGCTCTCTCTGCAAAAGCTTCCCATGAGGGTTTGTCTTAGCGTGAATGAGATCACAACCCCTCCAGATGGCGGACAGGTCACATACCTTTACTTGAAACCCAAATACAAAACATATCAGAGAGGAGCAGAACAAAGCCAGAATCAGTATCCACGCTTTCTCAACTTCCTGTTTGCATCCCCTCCCACTCTCTCATCTGTTCCCTCTCCTTCTCAATTTTTGAGGAAGAAGCTTTTTTGCATCCCTTGTTCTTGTGTTTTTCTATCATATTGTTTGAAGTTGAATTATAATGCATGCATGGAATACAATGAGGACAGTAACTTGTGAATAATTTGTGAATGGCCAGAATGAGGTAACCATCTCTTTCACCTGGGCTCTCTACTCTGCGACTGCTCTCTCAGAGACACTTAGAGAGGAAGAAAGAACATATTGTTTCTAGTTTTCCTCACCCTTCCCTTTTTCGTAAAAATGTAGCCGTATAGCAAATGTAAGTTCTGGCTATATGCTAGCCATTTCGAAAGACTATATTAATATGTTTATATATCGTTTTCAAGATGATATTTGTAAATGTGATGTCTGTGTATCTGTAGTAAATATTCATCAGAGCTTCCACAGACTCAGAGCTGAACAGATGCAGCAGTTGTGAGGGCAGATATCAACAAAAAACCCTGCAGGAACTCAGTTTTCACTGCATGTGTCTGTATATTTGTTATAGTTTGGCCCAATATGCACTACCTGTTTTTGTATTTTGTCATTTTATACTTTAATTACTTTATGTAGCTTGTTTAAAGGGGGGAAATTCATTGCACTATCACAGCTAATGGAGCTGCTGTGTCTACTGCTGAGCGCAACCCTAACCATACACCCCCGCCCCAAACTCCCCTGGTTAAGAAACAGGGATAGAGAGACAGAGAGTTAGAAAGAGAGGCCAGTGAGAAAGAGAAGGTCCCTAAAAGAAATGGATGAGTTCTATGCTATTAAGATTGATGCTGGATACAATTTTATTGTCATACAAAAAAGGGAAAAAAAATATCAAGAACTGTATAAAATATATTTCAATGGAATGTTTATTATTTACCTTTTATATTTTTGAAATGTATAAAGAAAAAAAATTAATAAACTGTAATAATTTAACAGAGTTTGTGAAAACTGAGACTTAAAAATCGTTATATTACTAAAAGTATGAAAGTTTGAACGTGAATGCTAACCTACCTGATCAAATCTTCTCCATTAGATAGGGAAAAAAAAAAAACTATTAGAAAAAAGAAATCCAATTTAAAAAGAAAAAGTTATCAAAAAGTCAATAAAAATGTTAAAAGCTCATGCCAAAATTTTCAACATGTGTCCTGTGTGATTCTTCAAATGTTGTGGTTTCTTCATGTTTCTTCATGTTCTTCTGGGATCCAAGAACACATTTACAGAATAATTAATGTGTTTACCTATTTTCATTTGATTTATTTTTAATTATTTTTAGAATAAATTAATTTCCTTCACATGCTTATAAGCAAATTGATTTTTTAATAATAATTCTCTTACATGTATCATCATGGCTTTGGGGCAAGGGCATTGGGCTTTCTTAATCTACATTATTGAGAAAGTTGAAACAATTAAATTTCAATTACACCATATTTATAGTACATAGTTATTTTGTTTAATTACAGAGTAATTAATTTATAAAGCATTGTCTACACACTGATCCACAACCAGGCCCAGGTGAGATCAGAATTTGTTGTTTTATTAAGAGTTTTTTTTCCAATAAAAATGCATAGAGTTAAAACGGTTGCATGAGGTAGAGTTTTATAACAGCTGCATCAAAATTACAGTGAACAATTCTCTTGGCACAATATGATATTTCAAGTCTTGTTGGTGATTGTCCCATTTTGGATGTGCTTAAATGTAAGAAAAGGGCCCTCATCCTTCATCTTTCTTTTATCCCTCCTCAGGGACATGGACTGAGAGATGCACAATAAATATCACATGCAGTACATCTGTAATTCCTGTCTTTTCATACACTATATTTTATAGTATTTTGTGCACAACAGTATATAGCCTTTTCTCTTATTTTCGGCCATCAAACCATGTTTGTGTTATTCAGGTGCATTTGTAAATCCTTCTACTTCATCACTCCTCCACTGACCCTCCTCAGGCAACTCTTTTTAGTCTCCAGACGATAAGGCCACCAAGCAGTACTCCGCAGATGAAGAGGACTCCAGAGGAGAGGGAGATCGGGCTGGATGAGGAACCGAAATCTTGCTCAAAGGAGTAACGAGCCAAGGAAGAGATACTATTGATCTGAAGGTATTTAAAAGAGTTAATCAATGACTATTACAGATGTGTCTCACCAATGCTGTGTTAATCTAAGTGTTGTCATGTTAATCAAATCGTACCCATCCTCCTCTATTGCAGATCCAGTACACCAAGTTATCCCTGAAGTAATCCAGTGTCCAAGACACTATTCCTGAGACATAATCAGCAAGAATCTATATGCAAAAAAAAAAAAAAAAACAAGCACAAAAGCATCAAAGTGCAACCACACATCTGGTCACAAAGCTTTAACACTTTGGGCACTGAAACACACAAATGATGGTATAGGTAAAGAAAGCACTGCACAGGCCTACCTTTACGACTGCTTTTCCAACAACACAGATCAGAGTAACAATTTTCCCCCAGGTGATGCCATCAGCAAACACTTTGTCTCCAAGCCTCTGAAAACTCTGTCTGTCCATCACTCGTGTAACCCCATCAACCATGCTAAAATTAAACACATAGGCTATACTTGATAACAATTCATTATTCTTGAAGCCCATATCCCACTTCCATAATAAGATAGCAATCTCATATCTCACTTTAATTATAATATTGTTTAAACGGACTTCTATAATAGGCTACATATAGTTATCCACTCGCATTTCAAAAAGACCTTTCCATACTAACTTGTTAAATTGTGTATCACTATCGAAATAATCGCCGATGGTTCTGATGACTTCAGCCATCTGATCCAGGAGCTCCTCCTTCTCATCACTCATTTGCTGCGGTTCAGGAAGAGACGGTCCACATATTCCCGCCCTCTGTACCTGGTCCCTTAGTGATCTGAAAACATATTGTGAAAGCATTGGTATTTTGATATATCCACCTTATTTTTCAACGCGGAAGCTATTTTCTGTGAACGTATTCCGATTAAGCCGCTATAGGGAAATAACGAGAAGAATAACAAAGTGCTGAAAATGGGGAAACTATTTGCGCTACGTAAACCAGGGTGTTTATAATTACGGCAATAAATTTAAATAATAGTTTTTAACACCAGTTTGCAATATCAAGTAGGCCTAGCATAACGATTTTTTTTTTTTTTTATTATTATTTTACAGCTAAACATAACTGTATAGGCTGATGACACCGGAAGCTAGACACATTTAATTTCCACTCTTACGTGAAAATTAAGGTAGATAACGAAACGAAACTAATAGCAACCTTATACTTTATTCAGTAGGCCTAGCCTACTTAAAATGAATGGCAATAAAAAATGGCACAAACGAATAACATATAAAATATGAATCTAGTTAGGTTAAATTATTAGGCCCTATGTGTAGGTTTTGAAGTGACATTGATTGTGAAAAAAAATATACTTTTTTTAAATGGGCTTAAGGCTACAAGTATTTATTTATCAGGTATATATTTACAAAGTGATCTGCTCAACATCAGACAAATATTTCGATATAGGCTAGCCTACAAACAAATATGTAGGCCTATGTGAAACTTACCGAAGTACAAGATTGTTTGTAAACTGGTCATCTAAGAAATACAAAAGTAAATGTCACTTTACTGGATTTCATGATATAGCGCACAGGAAATAATGGCAAAGGCCGGTTTAGTAGGCTAACGTGGCTGAATAGCCTACCTGATGCCATGAGCGCTTCTTTTTCCTGTCTTCCTCTTTGGTCCTACGATAGGTTTTGATGGTCACATCACAAAACAAAATGAAAGTGTACCTATTTATGGCCTTTGCCAAACGTGACGCAGACTTCTAACAGGTTTAGCCTCTTGTCGTCCGCATCTTCACTCTCTAGGCTAAGTGAAAAGAAAAGCGAAACAAGTTCTGTTTGCTGCATTTCCTTCCATCTGTCGTACAAATCGAATCCACACTTAACAGTCATCCTCAAAGTAATTAATTCACAAGACAGAAATGTGTGTGTGTGTGTGTGTGTGTGTGTGTGTGTGTGTATATCAGGCACGTGCACAGGTATAGGGCTCTACCTGTGCAGAGCATATGCCCTTTTTGCCCAGGTTACATACAGGAAGTGCCCTTTTTTTGGTGGTGGTGTTTTTTTCTTTTTCAATAAATCAAAGCTATTGGTCACCCTTTACGTCTGTCTGTCTGTCTGTTTTACAAATATTTAGCCAATGAAAGTTCTTATAAAGAGCTTGTGTAAAACTTGTTCGATCCTCAAACTGTCAGTAGGCTACACCATAACTCCGCAGGTTTGCAGGGGTAAACAAAGATCTTGTTGTTTGAATAAGTACTAAACACTATGTCTATAAAGGCTCATATTTTATTGATTTGATGTCTGACTGAGACATGTGGGACCCGAGAGATGTCTTGCATTTGCCATCTAGTCATAGCCAATTAGCCTACCCTGTTTCGTACTGGAATCCTCGTCACCTAGGTAACATATAAGAAATTTCTTCTTTGATTTATGATTGCGGACCAACTTTATAATTAATATTTAATCATGTTATGGTAATAATATTAAATTATGGTTAATTCAAGGCTCTTAATATGCACGTAGGCCTATTCGCGATCTAATTTTTGAATCAGTAGGCTATCATTCATCGCTCGTCTTCACAGTAAAACATGTTTTTTAGGGATTTAGGGCTTTAGGGCTAAAGAAGCCCTGAAACGCTGTATATCTATATTATCTATATTATTATTATGGTTGTAATAGTGAATAAATCTAAAGCTTTTGAGACTATTATTTTGTGTTATTGAATTTGTCATGAAGATGTGACCATTTCTTCCTTTTATGTAATGTAGGCTTACTAAATAATCTTAATATAAAAAAATAAAATAAAAAAAAGGGAGGGGGGTGCCCTTTTTCAGTTTCAACACATGCCCCTCAAAAGGTCTGTGCATGAATTCAAAAAATGTGTACAAAAAAAACATGTGCTCAACTGAGGTGGATAATGTTTTTATCCCATAAGAAGAGATGTGGAAACACATTTACAAAAAAAATAAAAAAAATAAACACTAACAGGGGATGTGATCGATAACTGGACTCATTGGAATCATATATTATACATTATTATATTATATATAATGTGTGTGTGTGTGTGTTTGCAGAATCAAAAGTCAATGGGACATACAAGCTGCAAATCTTAAAAAAAAGAAAATACATTTTCAGAAATTGGCAACTTAAGTCACATTCAATGCACAATACTTACATTTTACAAGGGAGTGGAAAAAACACATAATAGAAGACCACTATTCAATGTCATAAAACAATTATTAATAAAAAGCTTAGGCTCAGTTCTTATCACTGTACAATCTGTCCTGATTTTACAAAATAGTATAAATACATAAAATAAAGGCATAATACAATAAAAAGGGGCAAATTACAAAATCATGCAACAGATCAGTTTATGTGATTTCTCTCAGGTTTACAGACTTAACACTTCTGTTGTTGTATTGCCACTCTCTCTCTTAGCTTTTTTGAAGTCTCGAGAAGATGAAGCCACCTAACAGTAGGCCACAGGTGAAGGAAAACGCAGCTCCAAAATAGGGAAAATATTTTCTCAGTGAACAACCAGAAAATTGCTCAAAGGAGAAACAGGCCAGTGCAGGGATACTGTACATCTGTATTATGGCGTACAAACAAATAATTTATAGATGTAATATTGTGACCAAAACGGTTCAACACATCTTTAAAACAAAAGTCAAATGCTTCTTTATATTCCAGTATTTGAAACAATAATGTAAAAATATTTCTTACCCATCCTCCCACTTTGCGAATCCATTCCAACAGATTCCTCCTAAAGTAATCCAGACTTAAAGTCAGAATACCTGAAACGATTCTGGGCAAACGTGCAAGGACCATCTATCGAGAGCAAAGAGGAGCTTAGAAGTTACAAATTAACTGTACAAATATAAACATAAAGATGCATGCGATACAAACAACAGATATATTAACGATTTGAACAGATAACATACAGCAGGATCCAATACCTTTGCAGACAGCTTTCCAACTGAATAGAACAGCACTATAATTCTCCCCCAGTTGATCTGGCCATCTGTGAAAACCTTTTCCACAAGCCTCCAGAAACTTTTTTTATCAGCTACTTTTACTAAGCCGTCAATCATGCTGTGAGTTTAGAAGAACAGAAAGAGAAACCAGGGGTTTTAAAAACATGTTTAGACAACACCACTGATGTTCAGTAAAGACAGAAAATGTTTCAGATCTCAGACTGACTCATTAAATGCTTGATCTTGATCGAGCCTATCACCGATCACTTTAATGGTCTCCGCCAACTGTTGAACAAGCTTCTGGTCCTGGCTGTTGCTTATTGGTCGAGCTTCGGGAAGGTCTGGTGGGGCTACATTTCCTTCGGCTGCCACATTCATCACCTCACGTCTTACTACCCTGAAAGACATTTTATACTGTACGTTAACTGAATAGGAGTCAAATGTTTAGAGGTACTATTACAGGGGAAAGCATTATAATCACACACAGATATTTTGTGCATCCTATGTTTCAGTTTGCTTGAAATTGCTTTGAGTCCTACATTTACGGTATCCGAGAGAGCTCAGCATGTTGCAACTGAAAAAAAAAACATGCAACAGAAAACCCCCCAGCAAATTAAGAAAACATCTTCATCAGTTTGACAACACATGTGCAGCAAATACTCACAACGCAATCAAATACAGAAACATGCTGCAAATACAACGCACATACAATCAGGATGTTAAAATAAATTTGGTATTTGGTTGCTTTGTATTGAGTATTTGCAACCGATGAAGATGTTTTCTTAATTTTAGCTCTCTCACCTACCGTATAAATTACCGGTTTTGCAGTGTTTTTTTTTTAATGAGTGGGTCTCATGTTCAAAATAATGAATTCAAAATGTTACAGTCAACATTATCGATATTGAATTTATTTCTAAAATCTAAATACTTTTTTTTTTTTTTTATCAAGAACATATTTAATTTTGTCCACAAGAGTTCTGTCAACTATGTTATTAACCGAACAACCCCCTGAACAACAACACCATACGATCAGCACCATATGATGTTATTTTCCTCTGTGTTGGACATTTTGAGCACATTATTGTGAGTTCTCTCATTTTGTTCAGTGTTTTATCTACAATAACCTCTGGTAATCAACAATGGTAATTACAGTTTACAATATTTTTATGATTTCAATTCAAATATATTTCCAGATTTGTCATTTACCTGATGAAGAAAAAACCACAAGGTTGGCCAAACAAGGTCAGCCATTGAAATTATGTAAAAATGGTGAAATTGTCATTTATGTAGAAATGTGATGTATACTTATATATATATGTTATGTTATTATATAGTTGTCATGACATAACTGGGACTGTGTCCACTGGTGATAATAAATTATTTGTCATGGATTTTTTTTTTTTATAATAATTTTCTGTGACACAAGACACTCTCTCTCTCTCTCTCTCTCTCTCTCTCTCTGTGTGTGATATAGTTAACAATGTGTGCATCAACTGTTAGCCTACTTGTGTTTGTATGTTTTAAATAATTAAAATGCTGCTTCTATCCTTTCAAAGTATCATTTATATCCACACAGAGTTTTGTATAACATCTCTAAATTCGGTTAATGTAAAACAGGCATTTTTAAACTACCAACTACCCACTTTTAACTACTAGTTTTGTGTTTATATTTGGCATTAATAACCACCAGCCTTGTGGAACTGCATTATTGGTGCCAAAAGCATTATAATGATCACTTATTGGAAGGTGTATCAAGAGCATGTGCACATGATGTTTTGAGCAAGTGTCTCAAATAGTCACACACAGACATCAAGATTTTGGATGGGCCTACTAAATATAGGAAAGTAATTAATGGTTCTAATGGTAAGTAGGCTAATTAAACTAATTCATTAATTTATAATGCAACAAACAACAAATCATAAGTTTACGAAGTGAAACATACCCGATTAAGAGCGCTTCTCCAATCTGATCATCTGTAGATCGAAGAGAAACATTAACAAACATCTAACATCGCTTGAAGAGCCCAAACACACGGTCACTTAAGTTAACTTACCCTGCGAGACTTCGCAAGCCATTATATATATAATATAAATATATATATTGTTGTTGTTTAGTTTCTCAGATAATGTTTTCGACTGGATGTATAGCTCTGGGGGGAATCCCACTCTATTTCAGGACAGTACTCGCAACTTTTTCACGAGGCTGAATCCAGCTTCTTGTTCGCAGCTTCCGACGAACACTACACGCCCTCTGGAGGTCGCATTTGTCGGGGACGCAGCTGTAACATGCCGTGATGGCAACTATGGACGCCTTCCATAATTTATTTGATAAACAAGTTTTAAAAAGGATTTATTTATTTATTTATTTATTTATTTATTTTTGTGAATGATGAGTTCCTTTGCTGTAGTCTAATAGTAGGCTATGATTAGGAGGGGTTTGACGTAGACTACAACCAGTGTTGCCATGTCCACCGCAAGTAGGCTACTATCAGCGTGGGATTGTTCGTTCATAAAGTTAGACCCACTCATATATGCGGGTTGCGTTTTTTCACATGAATTAAAATATTGTTTGTATATTTTAAAATGTGTTGTATTGTTTTAAAGGTATGGATATTGTTATAAAAAATATTATTGAACACAATATTTTACAATAACTTTCAATGTAGTCTTCTTAACTGATCTATGAGTTTTATATTTTCTGTGTTGTTACATCTGACATTCCTCAAAAAAAAAAAAAAAAAAAAAAAAAAAACTGGTTTCACTAATTTTCACTTTTTGTGGCGCTTGTTATTGCAGACCATTTTGCTTGATTCTGTTGTGCGATATCTGGCAACACAGTACAACCCTGGAAGAAATACCAGAGTGGACGTGACGTGAGAACTCACGTTGAACGTTTTTTGAAATAGTGAGGTTTCTTTAACCTTTAACGTTACGTGTTTTTTGCGATCGAGATCTCGTCTGTTCAATCTTTTTTTTACAGTCTGGTTCCATCGTGTTGTAAATATTACAGCTTTGCACATTTCTAATCACTGCACAGTATAATTATTTTATTTTGAAGTGGCATATTTTTCATTAGTCCGTAACAATTGTTATTTTTTTAGTTTTAATTTGTTATGGCAGGTATTTCTACAAAGACTGTGCACGAAATCTTTCAGACTATGGATTATGGATCATCCAGCACGAACACTTTAACAGCAGAGGTAAAGCGCGGTCTCCTCGGGGGAAATTGTCTTTGTATCTTAAATGTATCTTGGGCAAATTGTATTATTTTAAGCATCACAGAATGCTGCCACTTTATCACCCAATGTGAAAATGATTTACATGTGACAGTACGTTAGGATGACCGCTCACGAGAAAAGCATGTGACAAGACGCAGGTTCCTCTTGCTGTAAAATTGTGTTAAAAAACACAACACTGTGCGGATTGTACTTCTTGATGCATGTCTCTAAGTAACAGTTCACTTAAAAATGAAAATTCAGTCATTTATTCATCCGCAACATCCAAATTCATATGACTCTTATGTAAAACACAAAGGGATGTCATTTAGAAGTTCGATACAAGCAGACAGCTTCAGTCACCATTCACTTCTATTGCATCTCTTTGCCATTCAAGGCTGTCAGTGTTTATATGTCTTATCTTACCCTTTATAAAAATCCAAATGAAAGTCATACAGGTTGGAACAACATTAGTATAAGTTGTTTTTGTGTGTGTGGTAAAACTACCCCTTGAAGTATTGTGAGCAAAGTTCAAAAGGGTTAGGCCTAACTGTTCATGTATTTTGTAAGAGCCATAGTTCTGTGAATGATCTACTGCAACCTTCACCCTTTTTTCACAAAGCCAATCTATTGGTTCTCTCAAAGAGCTAGAACAAACCAACCTACTGTTTTTGGTAATGTATGCTTCAAAATACAACCATGTTTGATTGAAGTAAACATGTATGTTTACTTCAATCAAACATGGTTGTATTTTGAAGCATATACATTACCAAAGAAATTCGAATTTTCAACATAAGTTGAACCTAATTCTCAAGTATAGTGTCATAACTTCTTCCTCATCTGTGAGAGATGTGCATTCCACTGAAATGTGCATTCTCTCAGGAAAGTGTCCATTTTCCTGCATGTCTTTCTCTCCCTCAGTCCTGGCTGGAGAAGCACTCTCGCACTCTTGGCTTCTTCGTTGATGGGAAATTTTCCAGCCCTGCAGACAGGCAGACCCAGGATGTGACTGATTCCAAAGGTGAACGATATTGGATGTTTTCCTGACGTTCTTATCTGTTATCCAATCTTCCATGCAATGATAAGATAACTTCTCCTGCCCTCCTCCTCTGCCTTTACAGCAGCGGTGATCTGCAGCACTGTTTGTGCTAAAGATGAGGATGTTGGGTCTGCTGTCTCCTCTGCAGCTCGAGGCTTCAAAACCTGGAGGGAACTCAGCTGTTACCAAAGAGCCAAAGTCTTACTCAAGTACTAGATCTTTACTCAAAATAATGTCATAAATAATTAACCTATCACAGTAATTGTCAGGTTTACATCGTTATTAATATATGTATGTTCCCCAGGTTGGTGAGTGTTCTGCAAAGACACAGTCAGTGTGTATCTGAGCTGTGTGAGCTCTCTCAGTCTTCTACCTCTCCTACGGTGCTCATTAGACTGGCCCAATACTACGCCAGCTGGGCTCAACTACGAGACACACTCATGCCTGAGTGGACCCCGCATGGTATGTGCATGTCGATTCGTTTATATGAGTTTGAGAGACAGAACTCTTATAAAAAAGGGAGAAAATGTGGCTAAGTCTACATTTTTATTTCAAAAGGCTCCCTGTCCACACTGGTGTTTTCCTAAAGTTTCTCATCCACATCTGAAAAATGCTTAAATCACCTAAGTGCGCGTGTGTAAAACATACTAAAAGGTCACATCTGTATCATCATACCGAGAGAGCAGACATAATAAAGTTCTCACGCTACTCTTCTGGCACGATAATTTTATTAGCAAAATATCCACCTACTCAGTGTGCGTCTAAAACGCAATTGTCATCATGTTTTGCTGAAGGACAGCAATTGTGAGTACATTTTCAGTCATCTTTGCAGGAATGCAGTATGAAGACTGTACAAAGGAACATTTCTCTTTAGCAACACTATGAATATATATAGCAGGCACAACAGTGCCGATATAGACATCTATCGGTACAACATGTGTCAATCAGTTTTCACAGTCCACACTACAACGCGTAAACGTCATTTTCAAATTTACCCACTTGGGAGAGCGTTTTCAAAAAGCTCAGTTTTCGTTGATAAAAATTCTCACTGTGGACAGAAGGGTGAAACGGAGAGAAAAATATGTGTTTTTAAATGAAAATGTACTAGGGGCTGCTTACACAACACTGTTTTTGTGAAAAATGTTAAAGGGATACTCCACTTTTTTTGGAAATAGGCTCATTTTACAACTCCCCCAGAGTTAAACAGTTGAGTTTTACCGTTTTCGAATCCATTCAGCCGATCTCCGGGTCTGGGGGTCCCACTTTTAGCATAGCTTAGCATAATGAATTGAACCGGACAAGACCATTAGCATCTCTCTCAAAAAAATGACCAAAGAGTTTCGATATTTTTCCTATTTAAAACTTGACTCTTCTGTAGTTACATCGTGTACTAAGACCGACGGAAAATGAAAAGTTGCGATTTTCTAGGCTGATATGGCTAGGAACTATACTCTCATTCCTGCGTAATAATCAAGAAACTTTGCTGCCGTACCATGGGTGAAGCAGGCGTAATGATATGACGCAGCACCTGATAATAGTCCCCAGCTCAGTAGCCTATTATCAGCCGGCATGTGCTGCGTCATATCATTACGCATCATTACGCATCATTACATGGTACTGCAGTAAAGTTTCTTGATTATTACGCAGGAATGAGAGTATAGTTCCTAGCCATATCAGCCTAGAAAATCGCAACTTTTCATTTTCCGTCGGTCTTAGTACACGATGTAACTACAGAAGAGTCAAGTTTTAAATAGGAAAAATATCGAAACTCTTTGTTCATTTTTTTGAGAGATGCTAATGGTCTTGTCCGGTTCAATTCATTATGCTAAGCTATGCTAAAAGTGGGACCCTCAGACCCGGAGATCGGCTGAATGGATTCGAAAACGGTAAAACTCAACTGTTTAACTCTGGGGGAGTTGTAAAATGAGCCTATTTCCAAAAAAAGTGGAGTATCCCTTTAATGCGTTGTGGCCGTTCATTTACACAACAATGGCGTTTTGGGGGCCTGAAAAATGCAAACTTTTGAAAACGTGTTTCAATGTGCAAGTTTTTGAAAACGATACCGTTATCATCTCAGTGTAAACTACAAAAACGGTGACGTCCTACGCATGTGTATTACGTGTTCAGTCTATAGGCGTGTAGTGTTTCTTTACAAAGTGGCCTGGCAGCATAATAAAAGTGTTTTTAATCGTTTTCACAGATCCGTGTGAATGGGACAACGTATTGTCAAAAACTGCAAAGGAAAAACTTCTCCATTCTTAGAACATCATTACCATGTAAACATACCCTAGTGTGGACAAGGCCTGTGTAATTGACTTGTGAGAAAATAAGCAGGAAGCATGATGGTGATTCTGATGTCATGTTTTGCTTACTCCACTAGGTGTCGTGGTAGTTTCAGATGACTGCTCTGTATATTTTCTTATGCTGAAAGTTTTACCAGCCCTATCTATGGGTGAGTATTTCTTTAAACAGACACTTTCTTGTCTTGAAGTTTCACTCGTGTCAGTTTCACTCTTCCAGAATGAATAAAGGGACATAAAACAGATAGTCCTAAATCTGATTTAAACAACTTGAGGAAATCTCACAGACATCTGCATTTAAGCCATTTGTAGGTTAACTTCTGAGAACAGTGTTAAAAGTATTGTACATGTTTCTACATGTAATTTCCTGGCTCAGCCAGTTGTAAACTACAATTTGGAATATTATTTTTTGTTGCACTAAAAGCAGAAATGACATGTCTCACATTTAAAGGTAATAATACTAATTCTAAATATACAGCAATTTTGACAGTGTTTTGAACATTGTTACTGTAAACTTGTGGGGTTTTTTTGTGTTCTTAGACCTTTGTGATTGGTTTACCTTTTACTGATTAAATAATATCATAATTTATTAGGATGAGTTTGTTGCTCCTAAATGTAAGCAGCTAGTTATCCTGTGTAAACGAGAGGTGAGGGTGCAAACCAAACTATTATTTATTTGCCTTCTATACTTATTTTCTAGGCAATGCTGTTATTGTAGTGCCTGGCAAGACTACCACTCTTCCTGCCCTTCTGTTGGCTCAGCTGTTTATGGAAGCTGGAATCCCTGCCGGAGTGTTAAATGTGGTGACAGGCAGTGAAGCATCACTGGCTGCCAAACTGGCTCAAAATCCACAAGTGAACTACCTGACCTATTGTGGATGCAAACAGACTGGAGAAGCTGTGGCTAAAGCAGTGGCTGGCTGGGGAGTCCCCATGTCTTTCTCTCTCTCACAAAGCTCTGTGTGCCCTTTTATCATCTTTGATTCGGCAGACCTCGACAGTGCTGTGGATGGAGTGATAGAGCTGGCCTTTAAGAAGAAGAGAGATGTAAGAAGAAACAAAATACAGTCATTTTAAATTGTAATAATATTTCACAATATTACTGTTTTTACTGTATTTTTGATCAAATAAATGCAGCTGCGGAAAGCATGAGACTTCTTTCAATAAATATGATATGGTATTTATATATGTATTTAATATCTAATATTTAATATATACTACTTGTTATTTATTCATATTAGTGGTTATTTAAAAAAAAGAAAACCAGTTGACAGTGCTCCAGCCATACCGCCATGGTCCACTGGGGGTGCTCACAGATCGAAAACCACTGCAGCAGAGTCATGAAAAGATATAATATTTATATTTTTGCCTGCTTGTCTCTCTCTCTCTCTCTTCTCCAGTTCCAGTGGGTGCTCTGTGTGCAGGAATCAGTGTTGGACAGTGTTGTGGCCAGGCTGAAGTTGAGAATGGCTGGGATGAAATGTGTTTCTCTTGTCACTGAGACTGACAGGAACCTTATAGATGTCGTTGTTCAGGAGGCACAGCAGCAGGGTGCAACAGTGTGTGGATTTTTTCTTTAATATGTCACCAATACAAACATTTGAGCACATATTGTTTCAGCATTTACTAGACAAATTCTTTTATCTTTTTTTATTTCTTATTGTTTTACATATTGTAGCTGATCCAGTCATCTCCTCCTCCTCCTACTGGAGGTCTCTACCCTCCTACTGTACTATGTGGACTGGCTCCCTCCTGCGAATCTGTGATTTCACCTCCTCCAGGCCCTGTGCTGCCTCTCATATCCTTCAGGAGCTCTGTTGAGGGAGTTACACTTGGTGAGGCTGAAATGAAAAAGAACTGATTTATATGAAGAATATTGTCTATACACGTAGTGAAAAGTTGTACGTTTTGTTATCTGTCGTTGTGTGTAGGAAATCACAGTCCTCATGGTCAGGCTGCCTCCATCTGGACTGAAGATTTGACACTGGCTTTGGAGTCTGCAAAGAGGTGCATGCCTGGTCACGTATTTGGGCATCTGTCTGTTGTCTTGATCTCGTTTTCTCTTCCTTTATCTGTTTATCTCTCACACCCTCTTTTTTTCTTTGTCCATAGTCTGTGCTTGGGATCGGTGTGGGTGAACTGTCATTCTGTAATGGATCCCGCACTGCCTATATGCGGACGGAGGGAGAGCGGGAACTGCACCGATGGAGGCAGAGAGGTATAAGAATTGCAAGAAGTGACATGTCATGTGCTAAGTCATGTGGCTTATGTGGTGTGTAGGCCTTTGTTTCTGTTCTCTTGGTTTTTTGTACTATTTTTCTGATTGGTTGTATGATTTTGTTTGGTGTCTAGTTCAGAATGTCTGACTCTGTGATTTCCGTTCCTCTATAGGGGCTGTATCAGTTCCTTCGGCCATCGCTTTCACCCTCCCTCCCCCGCTCCAGTCCCAGCTCTATCAACTATGCTGCATTTGGCTCTGTGGCATCCAAGTTCATGATACCTGAAGGATTTGATCCTTCCAGGTGGGTGTATTGTGGCTCATAGTTTAACAGAGAACTGAGAAATGAATATAGGTTTTGTAGATAATGTCATACATTTTTCAACACAAACAGACCTGTTCCAGCTGGAATAAACATCTAAATATGATCAGTATTTCAATTTAATTGAGTTTAGATTTTAACGCTAACACCTCATCTCTATAGGGTCATTACGTGTCAACTCAATAGAGGTCCCCGGCTAAAATATTAGCTTCTTTTTTTTTCTGGTGAAAAAATACATAAATGAAGATAAAGAAGAAAGTTAAAATATGAAATGCCATGGATGAATTTTTGTTTTTTGTACAGAGATTAGTATGTCTGTTAGTAATATCTGTTGGCTTTAGCAAACCTTGTTGCATTATATGCCAATGGTGACAGTTCAAAAACGGGAAAAGACACTCTTCGTGTCCTCAAGAAGTATTAAAGACATCTCAATATCCTTTTTAATTCTATTACTTAAAGTTTTTCTTCATTTTTAAGGCTGTACACTTAACAAAATTAAGGTTTCAAAAGGGGGGTTTTGCTGTGATGTAACAGAAGAACAATTTTGGGTTCCCTAAGGAACCTTTCAGTGAACCATTTTTTCCTAGTGAAGAAAGTTTTAATCATCTAAAGAACCTTTTGTGTAATAGAAAGACTCCATGGATGTTAAAGGTTCTCTATGGAACTATTGATGCCAATATGGTTCAAAATCATCAGAGATATGGGCTCAGTGCGGGTCCATGCTGAGTTCCGTGGACGCTATCCACGTACAGCCAGATTTTTGTGCACGAGTGATTTGAGTGCGCAAAAAAGATCCAGTTGATAGTACACATGTGCCAAAAACATCCGCATCTGCACTCACAGTCAATGGAGTATGCTCTGAAAGGCTTGCGTGCTCAACTGTGCAAGAGACAGAGTGGAAAAGGATGTGTATCTAAGCCTTTATCTGGGAAAGTTCCAACTCTTGTTACTATTACTATTACCATTACAAATACCAGCAGCAGATTGTGTGGGACTTTCCACTCACCCCTCTTTTTGAAAATGAATTGTGACATTGCTAGAACCATTTTCTGATCAGCTTCCTGTACTATAGTTCACTATATAGTGAACTATAGTACAGGAAGCTGATCAGAAAATGGTTCTAGCAATGTCACAATTCATTGTGATATATAATATACACTCACACTTCACTTACTACCTGTCTGCACCATAGAAATAGGATAAATGGTCTGCTATAAAAAAATAAAAAAACTCTCTTCACCTTCTAGAAGCCAAACATTTTGGCAGAATGAATAATGAAAACAGTACAGGTCAAGTAAATTAATCACAAAATAAAATGCACCCAGCCTCCAAATTTTTATCCACTGATTTTACTTGAAAAAAATATACCTACGGGAATTGAATGTGCAACCTTTATCAATAGCAAAAGCCATGTAATGTGATCATGGGGTGGCATGCTAAATGACCATTACTGATTTATTCTAAACTCTTCTATTGCTTTCTTCTATGACCAATTTCTCTTTCTTTCTCTCTCTTTCGCAGTGTCCCTCGCTTTTACCCACAGTTAGTGAGTGGTCAGTTGCGTAAAGCTGACTCGGGCTGCAGCAGGTCAGTGTTGGCACCTGAGGGTGCTGTTCTGGCTCACTGCCCAGATGGAGGCAGGAAGGATGTCCGGAATGCAGTAGAGGCTGCCACTAAAGTCCAGCCTGGGTAATAGCATATGGAAAAGTTCCTGTTTGTTTGAAAATAAATCATATGGACCAGTTATGGTAGCCATTTTTTGATAGAAAATAGTGACCAAACTACTGTGATGAACTGCTGTCATTGCAGGTGGATGAAGAAGAGCCCTGCTACACGTTCTCAGTCCATTTATTCACTTGCTGACAGTCTGGATAAGAGGAGGCGGGACATGGCTGTATCAATACAAACTCAAACCGGCATCTCATTTGAAGAGGCAGAGAAAGAGGTGGAGCTTAGCATCTCCAGGCTCTCTGATTGGGCTGCACGCTGTGATAAAGAACAGGGTGGAACTCCAGTAAGAACACATGGTTTTGGATTGGAATGATTATTCGATTAACCCCAGATTTAATGTGCCTGCTTTCTAACTACGTGTCCATCTTATTAAAGTTCCCGCCCCAGTCTGGCTCTGCCCTGTCAACTCCTGAGGCTTTAGGAGTGCTGGGAGTGATTCTCCCCAGCTCTAAACCTCTGCTCTCTTTGGTGTCTCTGCTGGGGGCAGCTGTTGCCATGGGAAATGCTGTTGTCATGGTGCCAAGTGAAAAATACCCTCTTCCAGCTCTTGAATTTATACAGGTTTGCTACAATTATTTAAATAAAATAAAACTCAATTAATTTGTTTAGTACTTTTCACAATGCATATTAGCCGCTTTCCGACCAAGTAGTTAGAGGAATTTAGTTATAGGAACTGTCCACTTCTAAACAGTTCTATGAACTACTCTCCCCCAAACTCGGTTTTGCTGTTTGCGTTCGCACTGGTCAAGTGGCCATAGGAACTGGCAGGAGGGGTAAGGGAGTGACGCAAGCACGGCGACTTTTATTTTGATGGCGCTGAGAACGCCAGAGCAAACAATGCTCGCATTCTCTGTGTTCATTAGTTAGCGATCTGTCTAACAGTACTGTTTAACATGTTATTAGATAGAATTGTTATAGAAAGTACACAGTATATGAAAAAAAAGTTATTAGCCTATGCCGTGTGGTTGATGTCCAGTGTTGCTAGCTGAGCAGAAATACATAATCATGTTTGACTTGGTCCCCTCAAAGTTGCGTTGGATTTTCTCTTCAGCATAAAGGTTCAGAGGCCCATCTATCACTGTTTTCCATGTTTGTATCTAGTCTCTGGAGTAAATATATAGGCTATAATCTGTGTGTTTACATATAGCTGTTTTAAAAATGGCAGGTGCTGGTGTTTTGCGTGCGTTCGGTCATCAGCGTACACTAACGTCACGGGTAGTTCCTATAGTGCTGGTTTAGACCCTACTCTGAAGTAGGAGCTAAATTAGTTCCTCCAAATGGAGTTCCTAGAACTGTCTAAAGTCGTTCCTAGTCGGCGTGTTCGCACCGCAGGAACATACAGGTACTTTAGCCAATAGTTCTAGGAACTGTGAAAAGGTTCCTCCGGTCGGAAAGCGGCTATTGTTTAAAATGCTTATTTACATTTTAAAATTTAGGAAGTATTTTGTTATCAGCCAGATAAGTAATGTCCATATGGCAGTAATATACAGCTATAATATATTACGTTTTGTGGTTCGTTAACTTCGTGTATTTAGTTAAAACAACAAATGTGTTAGGCAGCAATTGCATCTTGTACTTGTAATGATTACAATATAAGGATTAGGCCTATTTCAATAATAGGATAATATTTTAAAGTTTTGCATGTCATCTGTTGCTGTCATCTGAAATCTTTGCAGTTGTCTGTGTCGTCTGAAAACATTGCAAAGTCTGGGTCCAATCTGTAGTTACTCCAGGATAACTACAGGCATCCTGAGGCAAAAACAGGAAAGCAAAGGGAGAAGAATAACTGTAGCCGCTGTTCATAGCAATTTTAGGCAAACGATATACAGTAGTCAACATTTAAAGTGGATCAAAAAAGTTCATCAAAGTTGTCCTAAGACAAGAACGGGTATTGTTCAAAATTCATGTATAACTTTGATGAAAGGGTTTGATCCACTTCAAATGTTGACTACTGTATTTGGTGCTGTTTCATCAGATATAAGTGTAGAACATGTTTATGAAAAGCATAATGTAAATGCTCAGCTAAAGAGATGTGTATTTAATATAGAAGAGACTGAGAATGCGTCTGAGCCCTGAACATTATCAGGAAGGATTTTCAGAGTTTAGGAGCCAAATTCAAATAAGCTCCACCTTCTTTAATAGACTTTGATATCCTTGGTTCTATCAAAAATCCAGCATTTTGTGACCTTAAAGAGCGTGATGGATTTAGTTTGGAGTTAGACCGTTCAGGGCTTTATAGGTAAAAATTAGGTAACAGTATTTTATCAATCACATTTTTGTATATGTGTATTTTTAAAGTGGTAGCAGGAGACACTTCACACTCACTGCTGCCTTCATTAACCTTCAGTTTTCAGAATAAATCTCCACATTTCATTTCTTTATGTTTGTAAAGTCTTCAACTTCTATTTGTTTGTTCAAAGGTCCTGCAGGCCTCTGATATCCCTGCCGGTCTGGTCAGTATAATAACTGGGGGCAGGGATCAACTAACCCAGGCACTTGCCAACCACAGTGTGATTCAAAGCATTTGGTATTGGGGAAGTAAAGAGGTGAGGGGATTTTTTTATTTATTTTTTCAGTCTTAAAATGGGAGTAGGAGGCATTGAGATATATGGAGAATGGAAAAAATGTGTATTTGACATTGACAGAAACATGATATTGCAAAGATGGTGAACTCCATTATTCCTTTTCTGTTATATAGAACTGTATAAGCATACATGCTATTTTCACTGCTTTGAACAAGGAAAATGTTGTCAGCACTGGTCTTATTGGATATATGGAACTTCTCTTTTTAGGGCTGTCAGTTTCTTCAGTACTCCTGTATCAGTCCCCTTAAACGTTTGTGGCTACATTGTGAAGAGGAAGAGGAGAAGGAGGCAGGCCGAAACTGGAGCAGCTCAAATCCCTCTCTTCAAGAAGAGCTTTGGAGGAAGGCTGTGGTCTGGAAGAGTATATGGATCCCTACTGCATAAAAGCACTTATCATTCAGTTTTAGGTGGTGAGGGAGCAGTAGTAGATTCTGTGAAGTTTTCACACAAGCCATTTAGACAATAAAGAGTGACCGGGGATGTTACAAGAACATTTGTTTCACTTTTCACAAAGTCACGTATAATAAGAAAAAGTACTTTTTATTAGTATCCTATGATAGATGGTTGTATTCTGACAAATAAATAACTGTTATAACTAGTCTAACTTGTTTATATCAGTACAGTAATCAGGTTTTAATACAGTGTAAAAATTATAATAAAAAATTGCCATTATTGTACAGAACTAACAATTATTTGTAAAACACATTGTGCTCTTACAAACTGCAGTGAATTTCAGTTCCCTGTTGTCATATGAGAAGGGTCTCGATATGGTTGCTACTATATGGATATAGTTGCTTAAATGAAAATTGTAATTAAAAAGATTAAATGATCAGAAAACTGGTCTAAAATTTGTGTTACTCGCTGCTACTAAACTCAATGAAATAGCAATCCAAGGCTTAACATGTAGCATAGAGTATTGGGCTGGTTAGCAATTTATTTAGGCCAGCTCATTCACGAAAAGACACTGACAGACATCTATTCTCAAACTCAAACTATTTAAAAGCCGTTTATGCATATATAAAAAACTGACATTAAAACACAAATAATTTGGCATTCTATACCGACACTGAAAGCTGTTTACGACAAAGCTGAAATTAAGACTCAGCCATACTCTGCCGAGTTCATTAAAGTTTCAAGCGTAGTCACGTAGGGGAGAGTGGGGTGAGTTGTGCCAGTTTTTACTCAAAGTGACTTTAAAGTGAGGCCATGGCAGTAATGCCTTCAACTTAAGGATGTACATATATTTCAGGATGTGGTGCATCCCTGAGAATAATAACTTTGGATCTGAAATAAATTGTTTCAGAAATATAGCTCTTGGAAAAAAAGTGGTCTCATGGCACAACTTGCCCCTGGTGCGGGGGAAGTTGTGCCTTTGGGAGAATACATTGGGGGTAAATTGTGCCAGTGATTTCTGAAGTAAAACAGAACATTTTAATGTTATGAACCATACTGCTATATGAAAGCAAGATACATTCAATACAAAATTACTAATTTAAGGTTTATTTAGATATTTTCACCCTGGAATACCATAGCATGCGTTTTTCCTGCTATGGTCAATTGCATAGGGATTTTGTATTGAACATAACTCTGGATCACAGTGTCATAGAGACAAGGGGGCGGGCTCATTTTACTCAGACGACCAATCAGTCTCTCAGGATCATTGTGAAGCTGTGAAGCTATGAAGCTACGCCCTAGCAACCATTTAGAGCACCATAGCAACACAATATATGATATTTGTGAATCATTTCAGGCAAAAAGACTTTGGCAATAGATGCCTGTTGACATAGCGCTGTCTGTCAATTATGTAACATATAAGAATAAAGTGACTAGGCTAATTTCTAAACATCCTATTGTGACATAGGCCACTTAAAAATGGAATAAAACTTCTCTTTAATAACAGTGCAAACTCAAAACTGAAATCAGTGTTAGCTAAATTAAACAAATAGCAGGCAGGCCTAAGTCAAACAATGATGAGGCATGCCCATCTCCTCACTTCTCAAGATTATCCCCGCTGAGAATGTTGGTCTGGATGGTCTGGATCTGGCACAACTTAACCCAGGCCCTTTGGCACAAATCACCCCGGACCCACAAGTTTGAAAAACTAGCATGATCCAGCAGTTAAGAGCTAACATCATGCTAACTGTATAGACTCATTGTGTAGCCTACTAAAGCACTAAAACATGTGTGAAATGTTTTCAAGCTTGTCTATAATTGTTCAGACACTACAATCAAAAAACCTTAATCATAGAAATTTTACTTTGAAAGGGAAAAAACAGTTTTTTGCACTAAAATATGCTTAACTCTCATGCCATGTGTCTCTCTTCTTTGGAGGACGAGTAAAAGTGATTGCTTTTCAAAATTATGTGGTCACATGACCAATTTCTTCTATGGTTTTCCAGAAACAAGGGTGGAACTACTTCCCCCCCTGGCACAAATCACCCCACTCTCCCCTAATGCATAATAGGAAGTGAATGGAGAAAAGCTGCTGAGTCACAATGAGACAGCGCAATGCCACGTCTAGTTGTGAGTGTACATATTTTATTGCTGACACAAACTACATTGTCCTCTCCAGTTTATAAAACATAATGCTTAGTCACTGTGCCCTGATGGATTACCTTTGTATCCGAAGGCAGTTACCAAATGAACAAACGGCGCATGTGGTTGTTATTGTTTTTGGAAGACTCCCATGACATTTATCATTCCAGGGCTTCTGTTCCTATGGTGTGCCATACGCAGTAACATGATTAGCATTATGCTGATGAAAATTTGTTATTTTTAAGCCTTATTAAACTATAATATTTCACTATGTCCTTTATGTAAAAAAAGTAAGATTCAAACTTAAATGTTTGTTGATCAAAAGCGAACAACATGCTCAAGTATACTAAAAAATGTAATTCGTTTCCATAATTTCTATCATTGCTCAGTTTAAATGCGAATCTTAGAATCAGGTTTACTGTTCAATATTTAATTAATTGCTTTACACCCCTAGTATCATGTAAATACGGTAAATCCTTGGTTAATTACAAAATTACATCGAATTTAAAGGTTTGATATTGTCTACATTTACGTAGATTGAAAAATCGTTTTCTGATAGATTGAGTTTTCCATTAATTATTAAAAAGAGTGGAAAACACGTTAAATTGTCGTATCTCCAATGTCTGCTGACTCTCAGCTGACTGTTTTACCACTTCCTCATTCAGCTCGTTCTTTGATTGGCTGGTTCCAGTGACGCATCATGTTGTGATCGTATATAATACAAATGCGCGCACCTTCATTTCACTCACAGCTTCAGGAAGATACGAAGAGGTTCTTGCTTCAACAGTGATTGAACGGAACTTCGATTTCGCCTTGAAAAATCTCTCCGTTCATATTTATTATTTTTTTACCAACGTTTTGATAAAAAGACGAAAAATCCGCCGAAATGGATTCCCAGATTCGCCAGAACTACGAGCGCGACTGCGAGGCTTTGATCAACAAGATGATCAATTTGGAGCTTTACGCTTCCTACACTTACACTTCAATGGTAAGTTTCAAGCTTTAAAAAAATAATAATAATCAAATACATATGTTAAATCATGCCTCTTTGTCGTTTTTTCCTCTTGGTTGCGACATGTATGCAAACAGACTTGCAGCTTGGAATTGTTTACTTTTCGTCATTTACGTCACCTTTTCACGACGCCACGAATCCGCGATGAGTTGATCTTTACCCATCGATTTTGTTTCCAATCAGGCTCACTACTTCAAACGGGATGATGTGGCTCTTGCTGGTTTTGCCAAGTTCTTCAAGGAAAACAGTGAGGAGGAGCGCGAGCATGCCGAGAAATTCATGGAGTTCCAGAACAATAGGGGAGGACGCATTGTCCTTCAGGACGTAAAGGTAACATTTAATGTGTAACATCGACGTTGAAAAATGTGGTAGACAAAATGGACTTTAGGTTTATGCATATTTGTTGGGGCCTATTGAATTGAGGGGCTAGGGGACATCACGTGCTCACTTGACGTGTTTGTGTCTTTCAATCCAGAAACCTGAGCGCGATGAGTGGGACAATGGGTTGACCGCTATGCAGTGCGCTCTTCAGCTGGAGAAGAACGTCAATCAGGCTCTGCTGGATCTACATAAGGTTGCCTCTGAGAAGACAGACCCACATGTAAGTCCATGTTCATTGCTCCTTAATGCTTTTATTCCATCCTAATTTATTGAATTAAGTGTCCTAAATTCTTTTCTGATGTCTTGTCCAACAGCTGTGTGACTTCCTGGAGACTCACTACCTGAATGAGCAGGTGGAGGCCATCAAGAAGATTGGTGACCACATCACCAACCTTTCCAAGATGGATGCTGGCAACAACAGGATGGCGGAGTACCTGTTTGACAAGCACACCATGAGCAGCTAAATACAGCTCTCAGATCATCTGCAAAACCTCCAGCTATACTCTAGGCTTAATTCATCAAGCTAATGTTATCATGTAGCTAATTTTTAAACTTCGAAAGATTGACACGTTAACATTTTAGAGGTTACATTTCACTGTATAACATGCATGGCTCTTTAATTGGCCATCAAGCCAATGCTTTCTTTTTGAATGTACACTGGTTTTAAGTGAATTTGGTGAATAAACATTTTTGGCTGGATTGACTTGTCTTTAACTTTTTTTGGGGGTTGTGAAATTTGTGTTTTCAACAAACAGAAGGTGCTTTATAGGGTGGTGAATACAGAAATGTTTGACTCGTGGCTTTTATGAGTTAATTTGTCTGGCTTACAAAAGGATAATGATTAAACTATAGGTAAGATTGTGACGAAGTTTGCAATAGTGTTGGGTTTTTTTTTTAAATTTAGATCAAATGTGGTTGAGTTTGCATAGACCCACACTATTAGGATCGTTTAAATGTTCAGTGACTATTACAAACCCCGTTAAAACTGCTTTGCATCCTGGTAGAAGTTGGTGAACACTCAATCACCCTTCACATCTGATTTGGCTGTACAAAACATCCTATATAGTTTACAGCTAAATGTTCAATCTACTTTGGTTCATAAACCCTAGGCATTATGTAAATCTAGGGTGGGGCTCCAGCAGGACATTCTAAATTGCACCTACGTGTCTTCTAATCCTCAATTGAGTGTTGGTAGAGTACTAGTAGACTAGTTGGGTTAGAATAAGTTAACATTACTTAGAGTCAGTAGAATGTCTGTTGGAGGACCATCACAATAAAGAGTTAGCAGATATTAAAGGGGTGGTTGATTATTTCACTTTTCTAACTTAAAGGGATAGTTCACCCAAAAATGAAAATTCTGTCATCTACTCACCCTCAAGTTGTTCCAAACCTGTATGAGTTTCTTTGTTCTGCTGAACACAAAGGAAGATATTTGGAAGAATGTTTGTAATCAACAGATCTCGGTCCCCTTTGACTTCCATAGTAGGAAAAAAATATACTATGGTAGTCACTCCACAGTGCACCAAACGCAAATCAATTATAACACTAGACTATCGATGTATATGTCCGTTGAGAGAATAATGTTAGAAATCAAACTTACCTTTCATCACATTGCATTAGTTATAATTTGTTCCCTGTAATCATAAGCCTTGTCTACTACAGCAGCAGCGGAGTGATATTGATTACCTAGGCAACCGAGTGAGCCGGTACACACGCAAGTGTATTTACCTGCCGCTGGCACACTAACCGGAGCAAAGTAAAATTCCGCAGCTGCTGAGAAACTAGTTCCTTTGGGATCATTGAGATGAAAGGTAAGTTTGATTTCTAACATTATTCTCTCAACGGACATTTGCATCGATAGTCTAGTGTTATAATTGATTTGCGTTTGGTGCACTGTGGAGTGGGTAAAACGGTTTTTAATTGCATCGGCTAACTATCCAAATATCAGGACTGGATAATAAAAATAAAAAAAATGTCTCCACTGATGAATAACAACCAGGCTGACTTAAAAATGAGGTCCGATGTCAAAAATCCCAAACCACCCCTTTAAGTTTGTGTAATGATGCTGTTTGAGCATAAACAACATCTGCAAAGTTACAACGTTCAAAGCAAAGGGAGATATTTTCTTTTAGAGAAATTGCTTGCTTTACAACAAACGGCTGGTAGGGACTATATGAGCTTCCTCCTGAGCTTCCTCCAAACCCTAAAATTTACATAAACCCCGCCCCCGGGAACGCGATTTATAGATCATCATGACAGAATATGCTAATCACTGACTAGAAGATAGAAAATCATCAATAACCAATCAGAAATGTTGTCTACATGTTGTCACTTCTTCTTGAGTCTCTCCATCTTTGTCTGACTCTGGTTTGGACATAAAAGGCTAAAAGTTTTTGAAATTTTCAGTGCATGTCTGTGTGAGGTAAAAGGACACAAGCTGTTGAAGCTCCGCCCCCTGTGCTGGGAGCAGCAGCTCATTTGCATTTAAAGGGACAGACACAAAAACGGTGCGTTTTTGCTCACCCTCAAAAAGTGACAACTTTAACATGCTATATAAAAATATGTGTGGGGTATTATGAGCTAAAACTTCACATACACACTCTGGGGACATCAAAGACTTATTTGATATCTTATGAAAAGGGCATTATACCACCCCTTTAAGCAGACAGTGTACTAATACTCTAATGAGAGTTAATTGACATGTAGGTGCAAAGAATATTCAAAAGGGACCATCAAGATAAATGTGGCTATTCACTATGGATCAATTGGACAAAATTGTTTCTTATTTTGTATGAACTGAAGTGATGCAGTTGTTACAGTATTATAGGTCACTAGGTGTACACATACCTCAAGTCATTCTGTGAGTGACCCTGAAGTTTACATTAACCTCTGCTAACGTCACAGGGACATTGCCTTTTTACACTATAATATTATCACTCTAGTCAAGCACTGACAACAGGATGAGCTCCCCCTGTTGGCCTTACTAACACCTCTTCCAACAGCAACTCCAGTTTCCCTCATGATTTCTATTATCCAGGTTCTGACCAGGCTCAACCCTGCTTACCTTCAGATGGTGTAGAGTTGACAGTTGCAGGTTTGATAGCTGTATTACTGAAGCTTTCCTGCTAGAAGTATCCCGTCACTCCATGGTACAGTTTTACATTCTTTAAACTTTTAAAATAATAATTAAAAATAAAATCGATAAGGATGACATAGATTCTAGGCACTCAGTGGTGTATCTGCTATTCCCGAGTGCAAAAAAACTTTGGATTGAAATTCTAATTGTCTATGGGAAGTCAAACACATACATGAAATGTCAGGGTGCTAAAATAAAATCATTTTAAAGAGCCTTAGTATTCTAAAAAGCACCAAGTTCTTAAATATTTCATTACATTCTTCTATCGCCCTATAATCCATTGCGCTCTTTAAGATCACTAAATTCGAGGCTTTTGGTCATACCTAGGATATCCAGATCCACCAAAGGAGGGAGAGCATTTTCACATTTAGCTCCAAAACTCTGGAATAGTCTTCCTGATACTGTTCGTTGCTCAGACTCGCTCTCCCAGTTTAAAACTAGATTAAAGACGCATCTCTTCAGCCAGGCATTCATATAATATTTTAATCTTACAGTTAAATCCTGTCTCTAGTTCATAAACGCCAGAGGAGAACTGGCCCCCGACTGAGCCTGGGTTCTCCCAAGGTTTTTATTTCTCCATTAGGTCACCTGATGGAGTTTTAGGACACCATCAGGTCACTTGATGGAGTTTTTCGGTTCCTTGCCACTGTTGTCTTTGGCTTGCTCAGTTGGGGATATTTTGGGGATATTTAATTTTATCAATCAATAAATTCCACTAGAATCAAACCTTGTTGTATTATTTTAATTTAATACTGTGAAGCTGCTTTGATACAATCTGTATTGTGAAAAGCGCTATACAAATATACTTGACTTGACATTGAGAAAAACTTTTCTGCAATTAAAGGTCATACAAAAATACTATAGGAAATAAATAACATTTCACTGATTCCAACATTTACCTTCCTGATCTGCACAAAGCATGTTGGGAATTTGAAATCCACTGTCCAGTTTCAGTTGTGAACAAAAATGAATCATGTAGTTCCAACATACTTGAGTAAATGTTTTGTGTTTCTTTATACTTTATGTATCAGTTTCAGTGCCCTTAAGCTTCACTCCCAGTTCTATGACACTCTCTCAGAATGACAATTATGGTTGACGTGGTACTGCAACATCTGCATTCTTGATACCTGAACAATTTCCGTGTGGGTTTATTATGTGTTGTGTCATGTTCAGAAGGAGTGGTTTAGTTTGCAATTCACTTCTAAAATTATATTGCAAAATAACAATATATTGTTACATTTTACACTTATTATACAAAATAAAACTGATTTACTCAAGTCATACAAACCTGTACGACAAAAATAAATTGTTGTTATTGTTTGTGAGTAAATGATAACAGAATTTTTTTCATTTTGGGGGGAAATTTGTGTTTTTTTATCATAAATGTTTTGTAAAGCATTTCAGTATTTCATTAAAGTGATTCTGTGTTACTGAAATTATTAATGTGTTTCATTAAAAACATAGTTACAATCTTGTTTGTTTGTTGGTGATCCTTTTTTTAACAATACAGAAGATATAGTGGCTATCCTGTTTAAATGAGAACAATACAATGGAATTAGATGGAATCTTTGGGGAAAATGTTATGGCAGGTGTGAAACTGAAGGTTACACCCCTGGACCTAGAGACCTGATCAAGTAACAAACATACATTTTCCATGAGTCACAGCTATACAGCTGTGGCATGTCTGTTTCCATTTCCATTTGCTGCTGACAGACTGAGAGTTCATACTAGAACAAAAATGCTTTGTCATCATCACTCTTATATGACGGAACATGATGAATCTCATCACTGTTGCATGTTATTGCAGAACTGTCCCATGATACAGGCTATTGCTGTAGTATTCAGGGTCATATATGCATCCTTGAAAACCTGACATTTTGTAATTCAATTTTCTCAATGTGGAAAATTTAGAAAATGAACACTGGAAAATTATTTGCTTATTTGTCCTATAAAATGTTTTAACATAACATTGCAATAAAAGTCAAACTGTGTTAAACTGTGCTGAGGTTTTTTTTTTTTTTTTTTTTTACAATCATGGGACCAGACCAGGCCCTCTTCGGATCTACCATACCATGAAAGCTAAGGTTGCAAAATCTTATTTTGTCACTGCTGACGGCTGCATATTATGTGACACGGAAAGTGTGTATCATCATGAAAAGATTAAATGCACAGTCGGGTTTTATTGATTTGTTTCCACTAAACTGTTTTGTTGGCTAACATTGTAGACATTCTAATGATAGTAGAAACAAACGAGAAACAAATTATTAGCTACCAGATTTATTGTTTCATATTTTATTTGCCAATATTTTTTTATTTCTCCATATAGATGGATGGAGGGTACACATATTTTTTTATTACACTCCCATTGATGAAACGATGTAATGCACATTTGATTAGATAATACATTTCTTTAATTTTTTTATTTAAATACAAATCATGCTCTTTTTTTGGCCATTTACCATAGTATTATTTTGAGTACCCTGGCTGTAATCAAAAACAACCAACAAAATATGAATGATTATTACATTGCAGTCAATGTATCCTTTTTGTCCTGAGCTTTTTGTTCTTCTATGCCTTTTTTGCACAATAAAATAAAACCCATATTTAATTACATGCATCTTTGCCTTTTTTGCCAAATTATTTAGTCATTTTAATACCATAACCAAGTTTATACTGTATTCTTCTTCCCAATATAACATACTCCTCATATTTTGAGTGTTTTATAGAACCTGAAATGTCATTAAATGCAAATAATGTGCAAATATCCCCTCCAGACATCACTTTTGTCCACTACTGTGTGTGCTGCATCACTATTGATTATCCTGGTGGTGAATGAGCTGTAACCTCAAAAGTTTCAAGCTTATAAGAATTAAAGGGTTAGTTCACCCAAAAATGACTATTTTAACAATGTCTTTACTACCTTTCTGGTCCTTGAAAGTTGCAATAACGTTGCTGCCTGCGGGGGTCAGCTCTCGGATTTCATCAATTTGTGTTCCGAAGATGAACCGAGGTCTTACGGTTTTGGAACGACATGAGGGAGAGCAATAATGACAGAAATTTCATTTTTGGGTGAACTAACCCTTTAATCATCAACCTTGACCCTTTGCTATAGGAGAGACTAGAACGGCTGATTCCACCTGCAGCAGATCAGTGTTGACCCCTGGGGGAAAGAAGCACAATTTGCTTTGTTTACTCACATAGTTCTGAGGGCTCAGATATAGTGTCAGGTGTGGTTTACACTTGTTGCTGACACACACTGTGCATGTGCTGATGCAAGAATACTTAGTCATTGTCACCTGACCAAAGAACCTTTCAGTGAACAATTCTTAAAATAATTTTTTTTTTATATATATATAGTGTGAAGAATATTTAAATCTAAAGATCCTTTTTCCACTATAAAGAATCATTTGTGCATTGGAAAGGATCAATGGATGTTAAAGGTTCTTCATGGAAGAAAATATAACTGCATACTCTTTTAAGCACATTTTAATATTACCAACGCTTTGGCAAAACAAGTAGCAAGAAGCAAAGTGTGCGTTTGCTGCTTTACTGTTCTATAAAGATTCTTCATGGAACCATAGATGTCAACAAAAAAAACTTTATTTTTAAGAGTGGAGGGTAAGCCAGGGCTAGCTATCACATGGAGAAGGTGTTACAAGGGCTGGATCTCAGTAACTGCAATGGTTTGAATCAAAATAAGCCCAATTATACACATGATTGTTTTTGTTTTTGTTTTTCTAGCAGTGGTTTTGTATGTTGGTTTCCTCATATTATCTTGCTTCACAAATCTCTTTGTTATAAGTGTCCAGTAAGGACAGAGCAGCAAGTCCGAGGTCAGTAAGACTGAGGCCAGCACTCATGGTAATGTTTAATTGTTTATGTACTTTTTTTAAGTTGGCAAATGTTTGAATATCTCATCTACCTTTGAAAAAGTTGCTATAAGAGTGGTGTTTTAATAATGATAATATTTAGTCTATATATATATTGCAATCTAAAGAGAAAATATCTAATTAAAGGAGAATGGGTGAAAAAGAACATTTTAAAGTAACACTTTAAACACCATACTAACTATATATGTCTCAACTAACTCTCATTAAAGTATTAGTAGACTGTCTGCTTAATATCTGCTAACACTTTATTTTGATGGTCCCCCAACAGACATGACTACAAGTAACTTTGCAACTACATATCAACTTATTCTACTTACTTGAACTCTAACACTTAACACTAACAGTCTTCTATAATCTACTAATCCTCTAATGATAGTTAGTTGACATGCAGTAGAATGTCTAATTGGACCATCAAAATAAACTGTAACCTTTTTATTTATTAGAAATAAAAGCTAATTAAATTTAAATTCTAAATCTAAATTACTTCAAATTTAAGATAAATAAATAATTTAAACAGCCCACCCTGACTGTCCTGTATGAACCAGGCCTAACCTACCAGTGTGAACCACCATGAGACACCAATGGGTCAATGGCTAAACACTTCACTTTGCTTTTTTGACCCGTCAAGCTCATAGAAAGAGTATAGATTTGACCTATATTTGTTGTGAAAATACACAGTGGCACAGTTGTGTCATCAGAAGTGAGCAACATATTACATCACATTTTAAATTATTTTATATTTGAATATAACATATTATAGACTACTCTAAAAATTTCAGTCTGTTTGACACGAAGTTTAGAATCATTCTGAATGTTCTGCATGTAGTGAATTTGTCTTTTTTATATAAACCAATAACTGTATTTCTTTTTCTTGTTTTGTTAGCCATAAATACATTAAAAATGCTATCATATTTATTTTTTGACACTAACGAAAACAAGGCAGTGTATAGGATAGTACAGTGTGTTCAATGAATTGAATTGTACAATGGTTCAGCTGACAAAACATCTTTACCAAAAAACTTTCAGTATACAAAAACTCAATTAAACAGTTATGAAAGTTGTACGTTTTGAAAGTTATTTTGATCTATGACCTTACACACTGCATGCCAGCAAGGACTCTAGGTCTTTCCCTCACAGCCTTGTTTTCATCCAAGTAACATTCAATATATCTACCCTGACCAAGTCTATAACCATTGGCAAATATATAAAGCCCACACAGGTTTAAAACCCAACAGGTGCATTCTTGTCTCTTCAGATGATCCCAATATTCTGTTCCCATTCACAAAAACATGGCCGGTTGAATTTATATCAATGGATAGCCTAAGTCTAGTCAAGTCTAGTCTAGTTTTTCACAGTAGACAAGCTGTTTCACTCAGAAATATGTAGAACAATACAAGTAAAGCTGGCTTCCGTTACATGGTGATTTTTAGTTTTCTTAGCAGGATGTTAATTGGGATGATGAGAAATCAACAACAACAACAACAACAAAAATAGTTAAAACAATCCTAAGATATTTACTATGACATGCAGTATGCTAGTATTATTAACTGGACTCGGATTCGACTCGGCCCATTTGGTCTCGGACTTGGATGAATAAGGGGGGAAAATACACAACTATGAAAGTTGATATGGTCTTTGTTATCTAAGAAACTGAATCAGCGGACAGTCTTGTCGCTTCCTCATTCAGATTCAGCTGTGTCATTTCTAGTGACGCATGATGTTGTGATCGTATATAAGACAAATGCGCACCTTCATTTCACTCACAGCTTCAGGAAGATACGAAGAGGTTCTTGCTTCGACAGTGATTGAACGGAACTTCGATCTAGCCGGAATTTATTTAAATCTATTTAAATTTCTTATTTATTTTTGCACCAACGTTGTGATAATAAACGGCAGAAATGGAGACTTCTCAGATTCGCCAGAACTACGAGCGCGACTGCGAGGCTTTGATCAACAAGATGATCAATTTGGAGCTTTACGCTTCCTACACTTACACTTCAATGGTATGTAGGCTATCCCTTTTTTGTTATGTTCTCAGAACTTTTGCAAGTCGTATCTTTATTTTGTGACAAGTTGTCTCTCCTCTAATTATTAAAGCCTTTTTGACTTAATAATGCATACAATTTACTTTCTCCCCTTTCACAAGTTTGCATGCAGCAGCGATTGTGGCATTCAAACCATCAGTGTTTTTCCTGCACTCTTTAAAAAGAACAGAAATAGACATTAATTTACACTGAAAAAGAACAAATAAAGAGTAATTATGTGGATGCAGTAATAGGATTTTTCATTATTGTGCACCTGTAGAAATTTGACTCTATTTAAATCCTATCTTTTGATTTCACTCCAATCAGGCTCACTACTTCAAACGGGATGATGTGGCTCTTGCTGGTTTTGCCAAGTTCTTCAAGGAGAACAGTGAGGAGGAGCGCGAGCATGCCGAGAAATTCATGGAGTTCCAGAACAAGAGGGGAGGAAACATTGTCCTTCAGGACATCAAGGTGCTTGATAGTGTTCTGAACTGAACAGTGTAACCCCGGGGTTTTTTTTTTTTTTTTTTTTTAACAGCAAATCTGACTCTAGAAGCATCGTTATGGAATGACATTATGCCTATTTCTAATAAGGGACTGCTTAATTAAAGGGGACCTTGCTCACTCATGTGTTTGTTTTTCTCTTCAGAAGCCTGACCGTGATATGTGGGGCAATGGACTGATCGCTATGCAGTGCGCTCTTCAGCTGGAGAAGAACGTCAATCAGGCTCTGCTGGATCTACATAAGGCCGCCTCTGAGAAGAGAGACCCTCATGTGAGTGATCCTCATTTTATGAAGTTGAGACTCTAAAGCCGGGGACACACTTAACGGCTGTAAGATTATTAATGTAATTTGATACTTACGACTGATCATGCCCAAACGCGCAGAGTCAGAGATCGTTGCGTTCAGTCGGTGTTCACAGTTGGTGTTTAAAATCTACTCCAGTTGTTGGAAACATTCTAAGACTGAACTGAACACACTTACAGACTGTTTCAGCTAGTCGTTAAGTGTGTCCCCGGCATAAATTTGCCTCCATTTACATGCCTTTTTAAAGCAATTCCACTTTTTTTCACTGAAGTTTGCATCCTAAATTCTTTTCTGATGTCTTGTCCAACAGCTGTGTGATTTCCTGGAAACTCACTACCTGAATGAGCAGGTTGAGGCCATCAAGAAGATTGGTGACCACATCACCAACCTTTCCAAGATGGATGCTGGCAACAACAGGATGGCGGAGTACCTGTTTGACAAGCACACCCTGAGCTGCTAAATGCAGCTCTCAGATCATCTGCATTCTGCAAAGTTTCCCTCTATAATATGCTTTTAAATCATTAGGTTTTTAGAGCATATTACATGTTCTTATCACACAGCTCAACGGTTGAAAGGTTCAAATCAATAAAAATGTGATATTATAGAATAATGCAGATTTGCTCTTTCATTTGTCATGTTGTTAGCCAAGCCAGTGGTTTCCTGTTGAATGTACACTAATTGCTGTTAATCTAGAGAATTTGATGAATAAACATTTGAGACTGGATTGAATTGTCTTTGTATTTAAATTTGTGGGTCTGGGTTTTAGGCAAGGCAAGCAAGTTTATTTATATAGCACATTTCATACACAATGGCAATTCAAAGTGCTTTACATAGAAGAAATTAAAATAATAAAAAGAAATAAGAATAATTAAAACAGTTTAGAAAAATAAAATACAGTACAAACAGTCGGACGAACAGTGGCACAGTGCTCATTCAGTAAATGCATAGCTAAACAGATGTGTTTTGAGTCTGGATTTGAATGTGACTACAGTAGGAGCACATCTGATCTCCTCTGGAAGCTGGTTCCAGCTGCGGCTGGCATAATAGCTAAAAGCAGATTCACCATGCTTAGAGTGAACCCTTGGAATTTCTAGCTGATATGATCCTAATGATCTGAGTGATCTGTTGGGTTTATATTCAGTGAGCATATCTGCAATATATTGAGGTCCTAGGCCATTGAATGATTTATATACCAGTAATAATACTTTAAAATCAATCCTAAATTTAACTGGGAGCCAGTGTAAAGACCTGAGGACTGGTGTGATATGTTCATATTTTCTGGTCCTGCTCAGAATCCTGGCGGCAGCGTTCTGTATGAGCTGCAACTGTCTTATGGTCTTTTTGGGAAGGCCAGTGAGGAGTCCATTACAATAATCCACCCTGCTGGTGATGAAAGCATGCACAAGTTTCTCTAAGTCTTGTCTGGAAACAAAGCATCTAATTCTTGCAATATTTTTCAGATGATAGTATGCTGATTTAGTTATTGCTTTGACATGACTACTGAAACTAAGGTCTGACTCTAGTGTCACACCAAGATTCCTGACTTGATGTTTAGTTGTTTGACCCCTAGAGTGAAGGTATGCGTTCACCTTGAGAACTTCATCTCTGTTTCCAAATGCAATGACTTCAGTTTTGTCTTTGTTTAACTGAAGAAAATTTTGACACATCCAACTGTTGACTTCATCAATGCATTGGCACAGGGAGTCAATGGGGCTGTAATCGTTAGGCGATAGGGTGCATAGCTGTGGTAAGCAATTTGGTTCTTTCTCATTATTTGGCTCATTGGGAGCATAATACAGGTTGAACAGGAGTGGCGCAAGAATTGAGCCTTGAGGGACTCCGTATGTCATGGACGTCCACTCAGACTTATGGTCTCCTATACTCGCATAATAACCTCTCCCTCCTGAGTATGGCCTGAACCATTTTAGGACTATCCCAGAAAGCCCCACCCAGTTTTCCAGCCTGTCAAGAAGTATGTTATGATCGACAGTGTCAAATGCAGCACTGAGGTCGAGTAGCACCAGCACTGATAATTTGCCTGAAAATAAGCGAATATCGTTTATTATCTTTATGAGCGCTGTCTCTGTGCTGTGGTGCGGTCGGAAACCAGATTGAAAATTGTCAAAGTATCCATTCGTGCATAAGAATTTGTTCAGCTGATTGAAGACAATTTTTTCAATGATCTTGCCTATTAAAGGAAGATTTGAGATCGGCCTATAGTTGCTTAATGTGGTCTTATCCAGACTGCTCTTTTTCAGGAGGGGCTTGACAACTGCAGTTTTCAGGAAGTTTGGAAAACTCCCAGAGAGAAGTGAGGCATTTACCACTTCTAGAAGATCTGCTTCTAAACTGTTTAACACACTTTTGAAAAAAGATGTGGGAAGTGTGTCAAGGGCACAGGTTGATGTTTTAAGGTGCTGTATGGTTTCTTCCAAAATTTTGCCATCAATTTCTTTGAAATCAGACATAGTAACTACTTTCTCAGGTGGTCTGATCTGTCTGACCCCAGCGCAACTCAAGGATGTGCTGATCACCTTTCTGATATTATTGATTTTCTCAGAGAAGAAAGAAGCAAACTCACTGCACTTGTTGTCTGAGAGCATTTCACTGGGAATCTGGCTTGGAGGGTTTGTCAGTCTCTCTACAGTAGCAAAAAGAGTGCGTGTGTTGTTTAAATTGCTGTTTATAATATTTGAGAAGAAAGTCTGTCTAGCTTTGCCTAGTTCCATATTGAAAGCATGAAGGCTGTCTTTGTAGATGTTATAATGGACTACAAGTTTTGTCTTCCGCCACATGCGCTCTGCTTTTCTGCATTGTCTTTTCATATTTTGCACTGCTGTTGAGTTTCTCCAAGGTGCTTTTTGTCTGCCATTCTTCTCCCTGACTTTCACAGGAGCAATTTCATCAATTACACTTTTAACTTTTGAGTTAAAAGAATCAAGGAGAAAATCAACAGAGTCTGCAGATATGCTTGGTGTTAAGGATATAGCCTTCATAAATAGTACACTAGTGTTCTCATTTAAGCATCTCTTCTTGACAGACACAGATCTCGCTTCAGTGGCAAGAGAGATCAATATATCAAAGAAAATACAGAAATGATCAGACAGTGCTACATCCCAATGAAATGTTTAGACCCTTACTGATAAGTAAATCTAGAGTGTGTCCACGATTGTGTGTGGGTCCATGTACATGCTGAGTCAGATCAAAAGTTTTTAAAACAGTTTTTATTTCTTTTGCCATATTGTTTTCTGCACTATCTATGTGGATGTTAAAATCTCCAGCAATGGCAAAACAGTCAAACTCTGAGGTAATTGTTGACAACAGTTCTGTAAAGTCCTCAGCAAAGGCTGGAGAGTATTTTGGAGGCCTGTAAATAATGATAAGTAAAATGCGTGGAGCACCTTTTAACACAATACCCAGATATTCAAAAGACGTGTAATTCCCAAATGATATTTGCTTACATTGATAAATATCTTTAAAAAGAGCAGCTAGACCCCCACCTCTGTTAACAGCTCTGCAGACACTCATAAAAGTAAAGTTAGGAGGGGCTGCTTCATTGAGGATTGTTGCACTGTAGCTGTCTTCTAGCCAGGTTTCATTTAGAAGCATAAAATCCAGGTTGTTTGTGGTTATTAAGTCGTTGACTAGAAGTGATTTATTTTTAAGTGAACGAATGTTTAAAAGTGCTAACTTAACAGTCTTACTTTTTGCCCCCACATCAAGCTTAATTTGACGTGTAATAGGCACCAGATTAGTTGGGTTTGCTGTACGGCTATTGAAGGCCTTAGACTTTCTATCTTGTAATAGAACAGCAATAGAGAAAGATACAGGCACACTGGGTTCCCGCTTGTTCTGTAAACATTTGAGAAAGTTACTGTTATCATACAGTAGCAGGGACCCAAAACATATCACTGAGAGCTGGTATCAGTTGTTTTTGGTTCACCTCGAGCAGATGGAGGAGGGTGTGGGCCCTGGCGTTGTGGCAGAGGCCGAAGAGCTCTCACAGGAGGAGGGGGAGGGCGAGCTGGGCCCGCAGGCTTTGGTGCGGGTGGTTGAGGTGCCTGCCGTTTTAGGCTGTATTCAACCAGTTATTCAAGGTTGATGTATACTAACATTCATGGAGGTAATGAATCGTGAATTAGATTGATGGTCTCTATGAGGAAAAATGCTGTGATTTTCAGTGTATAATTATTATATGAGAAAGACTGGTCATTAATTGGTTGCCCATTTCATCCACCCTCACCTCCACAAGATAATTTGGGAAACTAAAGTGACACATTTTTATTTCTATTTATTCTTTCATTAAAACTGCTGAAATAATCTAGGTTCAAGTTTGATCATGTCATTTATATTGTATGAATGTATAAAAATTCACATACACACACACACATCCAACACCACGTGCACTTTATTACACTTAATACACTTTATTATTGTCCATTTTATTACACCTGTTACAAGGTTAAAAACACAGTTACTCATCAAATGTAAATTTAATTGCAGCTACTTTAACCTTCAGCGCTGCTGATGAGAAATGCTATTATACATAAACTTACTCACACACACAAATAAATACAAAAATTTCACGAAACAAGTTATTTAAGTAATTGCCCTAACTTAAAGTCACCATGAAATCAAAATTGACCATTCACATTTTTTTTATGGAACATAGAGTGCTGCAGTAATTATGTATTTTGTTATCACCCTAGTCTCGCGTAGCCAGACCTTCAGACGGACGGCAGAAGCATCGCAGCTTTTCTTGGCCAAGGACCACCCAAGAGGATGTTTGACTGACATGTAACGCAACCAATCACAGTTTGTTTTGTACCGCGTCATGTTTAGGGGCGTGACAATATAATATCGATGTCCATACGACAATTCACCATGACGTCACAACAGTAATAGACGTTCATCCGGGTGGCAAAAGTCGAAGCGTTCCTATGGCAACGCTAGTAAATTGCATGGAAGGGAGGCCCACCGTCGACAGTAAAAATGTAATAAAAATAAAAAATGTAATTAAATATAATGCTTTTTTTTTATCATAATAACAACTGTGTTTAATGATATAAGTAAAAAATATAAAAAATATGTAATATAGTAGGCCTACACATAATTAGCAAAATACTCTCTATAGCTCTTTTTTCTAGCCAAAATAACGTGCTATATAGCCTATCATAGTCGGTCCGATAAAGAACGCGACACACACGTCTCCCGGACATCCTGTAGAATTCAACCAATCAGATCGCGACTTCGAAACTCCTGAAGTGTTTCCAGAAAAGTGTGCGATATGCATCAGACGTTCAGCCTACGGTTCGTGGGGCGTGACGTCTGAGGCTGAGACTAGCATTACCCTGGTTCCCTCGACAAAATCCCAATAGGATTTTTCCATTGGTTTTTGGATTATCACAGAATATCAGATCTGTGACCAACAAAAGTTTATGATTCATCATGATAATCTTCACAAATGAACACAACTTTTATTAATTTTAAAGGCTAAATTCAATCACCAGAAACAATAAGCGTTGGCTTGGCTATAATAAACTGCACTTCGGCTGCATGATTTCAATGTCACCATCGCTAAGCTCAGCTCTTTCAGTCTTTATTTAAAACACATTTTCCATGAAAATTTGAGTTAGAGGAGTTTGCAAGAACATGATTATGAACACAATGGGGCTGTGAAAGTAGACTGGTGAGTACATGAGTTTTTCATCTCAGCATGATTAAGCTTTAAGACCCCCTGTGGTTAAAATCAAGTTTTTAATGTTGTTTATGTCTATGTGGTGTTTTTAATATGCTTTAAGATGCATGTCCAAATTCGCAAGTCTCAAAAACGGGATTTGAAATCTCCGGTGTTTCTTACATCACAAACTACCTTAATAGGGCTTTAGCATATCATCATTACTGTGCTGCGAAGCAGTGGAGTCTCAAGGGAAGCCAGGTTATCCCGGTATATTTTTCTGTTGATATGAAAAATCTTGTACATTTAGCAATATAGCGGGTGAATTATGTATATGATGTATATTACGATGTTATGATGAACTATATTCCTTTCTCCACTGACGTTCTGAGTTGTTCGAAGCGTTTGTAAGGATGCTGATTTTTGAAGGCAGCTGTCTGACTCTGAGATGGTGAACGGGAACATGGTTTGTGTAACATTAGCAACACATTATTAGCTGTTTGATAACGTAGTCAAGCAAAAAGGCTAATCATGTATTAATTACCATTCCCATAAAACGCATTGCCATTCTGATACATCGACTCTAGATATATACTCTTCCACTTCTTCTGAATCAGTTTCTGGTTCAAACATATATGGCTGAATGAAACCAGTATTTCCACTTGCCATTGTGCAGCGTTTACTACAGTAAAGTTGACCTAGTGGGTCAGGTATCCTGAGCTCGTGTGAGTGGGTGGAGGCGGGGGTAATTTGCATATTCATGGAGTAAAACCTTTAAAAAATCGCAAGGGTGTATAGCTAATGTATTTTATGTCATAGAATAAAACAGGAAAGTATCTTGAGCTTGTGTTATCCACAGACCATTATCTTGTTTTGGGGTTTTAGCCTACAAAAATGCCTCATTCCTTCAGCACTCTATTGCAGTATTTATTATAAATTATTTACATTTTTGCCCCTCTGAGTGATTATGACTAGTTTGGTTTAAGAAGTTTTTAATTAACACCTTGGCTAATAATCCTCCTTAAAATGCATTTTTTGACCAATTGTAAAATAATCATAACTTGTATACAACACATATATGAGTTATATATGATTATATATGATTAGTGATACTAAGTTTACTATAACCAAGTTCAAAGTGTTCACACCTAAAAGTTTATCACGTGACAAATGTTTGCATCTAATAGTAAAAAAAACAAGTCCAAGAGATGTATCTCCATGTCAGCTCTTGGGAGTTTGCAATTGTTGCTGACACAGAATGCGGTTTCATGGGCAATTTCTAGTACAAAATTGCTGTGATGAAGCCGAGCCTACCAGCTCGTCTTCGGGGTAGAATGTGAGTCCGTGTATGGATGTAAAAGGATGGCGCACTCGCAAAAGCACTTTGTGCAAGGTGGAATTTATTTACAGTGCCAACAAGAAGACTGTCCACAGTGAAGTATATGTACAGGTGCACACAAAAAGAAAAGGAAAAAAAACCTTAAAAGTACAACAACAACAAAATAAAGACGAAAACTCTTCAACAAAAAAACGTATCTACCGTACACTAGTTCACAAAGGTTTGGTTTGCTTGAGGCACCACAATTGCACTCTCGCTTTCCGACTTGGTTAACAAGTGATGACTTCAGGTTTGGCCTTGGCTTAAATAGGCCAAACCCCGCCCCTTTTTGGGTCACACCAATTCCCGAAACATATAACAATTAATACACATACAAATACTTCATCTATTTGATTGTCCATTCCCAATATATTATATATATTAATAATACACATATACACAAATAAAACACATAATACATTCACACACCATACACTTAACACATAATTTTTCCATTTTACTACACACCTATTCACACTAGACAATGGTTCCGTCCGCTTCCGGTTTCGATGCGCCGACGCGACCCCACCATGACGTCATAAACGGCCGCCACTCGATCGTTCGGTTCGGCCGATGGCGCCAGAAGACTGACTACGCTCACACAGACAAACAACACGAACGAAACAACCAGACAGTGCAATGTAAGTGTATGAAATGACCGGGGAATGAATATGGAAGGGAGAGTGGAGAAATGAATTGAATGTCCAGGTGCTATCATCATCGCGTGTGCACCCGCTCCTATGATAGCGGCTATGGCAGGGAGGAACGAGACGTTGATGAATGAGGTCAGTATGTATGTGCGTATATATGCGTGTATGTGTGTGCCAGTGCTGCTTCCCCAGCGGTGGCAGCTAATGTGACTTTTTCACAATTGCTGACTGATTGTCACCTGACTGATTACTCTTTTACTGGCAGTTACCAAGTGAAAAATAGAGAGAATTGAGTGTTGCTCTTTTAATAAAACGTTTTCTCTTATCAAGCCAATGCTTTCCTGTTGAATATGCACTAATTTATTTTAAGCTATAGTGAATTTGATGAATACAAATTTTGTCCTGGATTGAGCATAAAGTCTGGACCATATTTAACAAACCCTCTTAAAGGCAGAAGCTTATGCTCAAGCAAAATCAGAAACCTTTTCACAGCTGTCATCAGCAGAAGCATTGGCCTCAATGAATTATGGACCAATCTGTTGGCTTTTTTGTGTAAATGACTTCTATTCTAATGCTCCCTTGTAGAAGAAAAACTGGCCTTGAGAATTTACCTTCAGTATGTCTGAATGTTCTTTAACTTTGACACCAACTACATCTACAACACCTCATGGGCACTCAGTTCTGGACATGACTCCTCTGAGCCAATCAACTGAGCTATATAAATGTCATGTGACTTGGCAGCTACAGAAAATTTCTGTCATCATGACATTGCTGATTAGCTGAAGACACCAAACGTATGTGCTGCTGCATTACTATTGATCATCCTGCTGGAGAATGAGTGAATGAGCAGCAGACAGGGGAAAAAAATATAAATCCATTTCATGCTTAATGAGTTAATCATCAACCTTGACCACTTGCTATTGGAGAGACTAGAACGGCTGATTGCACCTGCAGCAGATCAGTGTTGACCCCTGGGGGAAAGAAGCACAATTTGCTTTGTTTACTCACAGTTCTGAGGGCACAGATATAGTGTCAGGTGTGGTTTACACTTGTTGCTGACACACACTGAGGGTGCATGTGCTGATGCAAGAAGAGTAGGCTAAAACAAAGACGTATTTAGCCAAACAGTTGGAATGAAGGCAGAGAATAGCCATGTCTGGTGGATACAGATTCGAATTTTTTTTATTATTTTATATTTGAATAATATATTACAAAATGTCATAATCTACTTGACATGACATTTTGGATAATTTTTGTTAAGTAGCCTCGTGAATTTGACTTAATCTGAATTTAGTTTTTAAAAGCTACTGGATAACGTTACAGTTATAAGCATATATGTTACAGGTAGGCTACTAAAGAATAAGATATCAAATCGTTGTTATTTTCTGTTGGATTCCGTTTTTAATGATATATGAAGATGGAAATAAAATACACAACTATGAAAGCTGATATGGTCTTTGTTATTTTAGAAACGGACAGTCCTGTCGCTTCCTCATTCAGATTATTCAGCTCGTTCTTTTTGATTGGCTGGTTTCATTTCCAGTGACGCATCATGTTGTAATCGTAGGCTATATAAGACAAATGCTCACCTTCATTTCACTCACAGCTTCAGGAAGATACGAAGAGGTTCTTGCTTCAACAGTGATTGAACGGAACTTCGATCTCGCCGGAATTTATTTAAATTTCTTATTTATTTTGCACCAACGTTGTCATAATAAACGGCAGAAATGGAGACTTCTCAGATTCGCCAGAACTACGACCGCGACTGCGAGGCTTTGATCAACAAGATGATCAATTTGGAGCTTTACGCTTCCTACATTTACACTTCAATGGTAATTATCTCTCTTTTTTATTCTGTTCTCGGAACTTTTGCTAGTCCTATCTTGATTTTGTGACAAGCTGTCTTTATCTTTAAAAATAACAGAAATAGAAATGAACTTGCACTGAAAAAGAACAAGAGTACATGATCAATTGTGTATTATATTATTAGGCCTATAATATAATTTATTCTTTTGTCGTCAAGTCCTTTATTTTGATTTTGAAGTCCTTTCTTTTGATTTCGCTCCAATCAGGCTCACTACTTCAAACGGGATGATGTGGCTCTTGCTGGTTTTGCCAAGTTCTTCAAGGAGAACAGTGAGGAGGAGCGCGAGCATGCCGAGAAATTCATGGAGTTCCAGAACAAGAGGGGAGGAAAAATCGTCCTTCAGGACATCAAGGTGCTTGATATTATTCTGAACGAAACAATGTAACCCTGTTTTAAATGGAATGACATTATGCCTTTTTGTAAAGGTCTGTTGAATTAAGTAATTGAATAATTCAACATTGTAAAAGTGCAATGAGGTTTTTCTGAGAAATGCTGTTGATATTTGAAATTGACACCCAAACATCGACCTTTTCCTTTTTGGTAATATATCAGCCACCTCGCTACATTCTTTTCTATACAAATGTCCCACTTGCTCACTCTCCCCTCCCCCATCATGAGCATATACTGATGATTGGCTTTGAGAGTGTTTTGGTACTCTGTGGATTGGCCTGATCCAATTTTTATTTTATTTTTTACTATATCTATTTACACAGCCAGGACGTACAAACATAATGTTTGGTTGTTGTTGTTTTTTCAGCACACACAGACAGAACAGATGTTTAGCAAACATTCACCAAATTGTTTGGGTGTTGATTTGAATTTTTCACTAGTGTTTCTCAGCATCTCTCAATTACGGGGGACCTTGCTCACTCATGTGTTTGTTTTTCTCTTCAGAAGCCTGACCGTGATATGTGGGGCAATGGACTGATCGCTATGCAGTGCGCTCTTCAGCTGGAGAAGAACGTCAATCAGGCTCTGCTGGATCTACATAAGGTTGCCTCTGAGAAGACAGACCCACATGTAAGTCCATGTTCTTTGCTCCTTAATGCTTTTATTCCATCCTAATTTAATTGTCCTAAAATATTTTCTGATGTCTTGTCCAACAGCTGTGTGACTTCCTGGAGACTCACTACCTGAATGAGCAGGTTGAGGCCATCAAGAAGATTGGTGACCACATCACCAACCTTTCCAAGATGGATGCTGGCAACAACAGGATGGCGGAGTACCTGTTTGACAAGCAAACCCTGAGCAGCTAAATGCAGCTCTCAGATCATCTTACATGCAGAAATCATCAAGCTTATTTTTTTGCACTTATGCAAATGTTTTAAGTCTGTGATATTCTATGGTTACATTACATCTAGTGAATGTCATTAAATTAAATGTAGTCTTGCTTTTTAAGTAGCCATCTTACCTTTACTGTTGAATGTACACTCATTGGTTTTAACCTGCATTTGATGAATAAACATTTTGGGCTGGATTAATTTGTCTTTTTATTTAAAACTGAGCACCGAGTGGTCTATATCCAGTGGTCACATTCAGGATATGCAGGGCTGGAATAGGATTAGAATTGATAACTTTCTTAAAGGAGAACTCGGTAACTCTAGTGAACTCTACTCACTTCTTCACTGATTTTCCCTTTTGTTGTCGCATGTTTTCCCCACGAGCTCCCCCTACAGCTGTGGGAGGGTGTATATTTCACAACACGGTCGTAAAAAACTCACTTGCGGCGGCCTCCTCCCCCTCTCTACTGCTGCTCATGTGCGTTTGTTTTGATCGGAGCAAGCCAACTGTATCGTGTGGAGCTATGTCTACCGAGGTGGGTAATCTGGTAATACATCATACATGCGTGTTTGTTTATGTCGAATTGCCGTAAAGCAATTTGTGTTTCGCGCTCGTTCTCGTTCTCGCTTCTCACGAGACTTCCAATTTCTATCTTGCCGGGACGGTAGTCCCCAAGTTGCAAGGTTGGTTTTCCGCCTGGGAACGCTGGGGGGAGCGGGGAAAGTCACCAATATCACCAGAACAGGTTGTTTAACCATCCAAATGATTTCTAGACAGTTTTATTACATTAAAGTTACCAAGTTCTCCTTTAATTCATTGAAAAATTGCCATCTGACCCTCATGTCATCTTAAATTGTATAATCAAAGTATTTTTTCTTTTATATATAGTGCATAAATGCAGATTAAATTATCTGAGAGGTGACTGAGGGTCAGGAATGTAGTAATGTAGTTCACTCATTTATCCTGGCTCCCAAATAATTAAAATGCTCTTGTAATTGATAATTTCACTAGTTCGCCAGCCCATTCAGCTTTAAAGGTTAATAATAGTAAACTAACTTTGCTGTCCTTGGAGGAGGCTCGAGTTCCTTATGTTCCTGACCCATTAACACAAGACATATACACATAAGAATACAATGTTGGATTTACATAAGTGTCAAAAGAACACAAAAGCAGATATTTAGAGAATGCGGTCCAAACATACCGCATCCCAATCACTTTCACTGTATGGACATAAATATGAAGTGAAGTACAGTCATACAGGTTTGGAATGACATGATAGTGAGAACATGACAGAATTTTCATTTTTGGGTGAACTATCCCTTTAAAATCTGTTAACAATGAGTGAGCTTTAATCAAAAGACTGCAAAAAATATTATGTGACTACAGTGGCCATCATTTTGTAGATGCTGGCTGTTACTGAAACTCTCTTAAAGCGTCAACTACATTCCTGGCACATAGTTCTCCAGTCTCAAACCTTAAAAATATAATAACAATAGGTTTTAATATACAATAGGTTCTAACATCCTTTAAATGTTGCTCACCTATGGTGTGCACAAAGGGACATTCTGCATTGGGTTTATCAATTTGTGCAGCACTCACCAATGTTACATTACAGTTTTTCTGAATTGCTAAAACACATTTCTTGAAACCATCGCTCACTTTCTCAAAACCTTAAACACAAAACCAAATTTTCATTCAGAGAACCTCTGACTCTTCTGGCGAAATCAAACAATGCTTTCAGATCATAAACACAGCGAGTCAATATTACAAACACTACAGATCATTCGTTACACACTACATCAAAAAATGGAGAACACAGAATCCAAAGCATGCAGTTACAGAAAAAAAGTATATTGTACCAAAGTAAACAAATTTTGCCATTATCTAAAATTGTATAGTAATGACAACTTACAATAGTAAGGTGAATAAATTGTATACTGTATGCACTGCAAGTATAGTATTGTTCTGAATATTGTATACTGAGACAGTGACCCAACTGCAAAAGCCAAAAAGGTTACAGTAAAAAAGTCTAAATGAAAAGCATGTTACAGTAAAATACACTCAGAAGAGTTGTGCAACTGCAAAATCAAGGTCAGTGAGAGAGATATTATTCTGCTTCAGTGTCATGTCTTCATGTTGGGTCCAGTCTGGGGACTTTGTCCACATCACAGACAATGTCATCTCTTGCCAGGTAAAGGGAAAAACCATAAAGCCAGATCCAGCCTTGAAAACATTCTCCACACCTGCTCTTTCTCGTCCTCCTCCTTGTCCACCGCCTCTTATGTACTCTTCCTCCTCTCCCTCTTATATTGTTTCCATCCATTATTGGTATCAACATTCAGTGCGACATTTTGAGTAAATTTTGGGACTCTGAACTGACTTGTATTATATACAGTTGGTTTGGTCACATCATTAGAAATAAGTGTGAACAATTTTGAGTCGTTTTGTGTAAACGATGACAACAGTGTTGTAGTTGTGTTTAACTTTTGCCTGCATGTGTTTAGTGTTTTGAAACACAAGTGCATCACAGTGCGAAATGTGTTTTAGTGAGTGAGTATGTGTTTAGAGCTTTGCAAAAGTTTGTGAGATTTGCAAACAGTATTTTAACTACCTGACCTTGTTCAACGTTTTACAGAAAGAGTGATTTATACGAAAAATTTGTTTAGGGTATTGAGAATTTGGTTCAGATAATGGGGTTTAATGTTTTAGCAATTCAGAAAAACTGTGACAAATACTTGTCATGAAAAGACAAGTATTTGTCTTGAAAAGACAAATTAGAGCCCCTTGATCACTCACATTTGTTGAGTAACACAAGCAAAAGAAGATTCAGTAAAACTAATGACAGTGAACCATTGGAACACCTGGAGGACCGCCATGGTGTGCAGGGCCGATGCAGCTTGGTCAGCGGCGGTGTAAGCTCAGCCGGCAAGAGCTGAAGTTGCCGATGGATGAACTGCCCTGGATCTCCATCCAATAGCAGTGGGTGGGCAGAGGTGTGCGCCCACTGCTTCCTCTAGGGGGGCAGCTTCTCTTATCCCTTCTCCTCAGCGCCGTCAACGGTGGAGAGCGTTGCGGAGGTGGATATGGATATTCTCCGGTGGGCAGAGTAGGGGGCCTGGTGGAGCCTGAGCCGAGCCGGCTCTTAGCGGGCTCCTGAGGCGAAGACCAATCGAGCCCAATCGAGTCCAAACTCGCCCTTGCGCCTACTTCACTGGACTGAGATGAATCCTCGCACTCGGATGGCAGGAAACCAGGATGGCAGCTCTGAGAAGAGAGCTAGCCGCGAGCGCAGCATGGAGATCGGCATACTCTCACAGTGAGAACAGCCGCCTTTGCCGAGTGCAGCTTCCGCGTGGTGACAACCAAGGCATGAAGTGCACTCACTGTGCCCGCCGGCGTCAGACACAATCCGGATGTGGCATTTGAAACAACGCTGTTGTTTTGAAATTTGCTCTTTTAACAGTGTGTCGTGGCGGAGAACACACTGTAAAATGCTTTCAAAGGATAGACAGCGAAGTGAAGAGTTCGCTGAAAGAGATTAAATCTGATTCCTATGGCGAAATGGCCCGCTTATATAGACAGAAGCCACGCCCATTCTGGCAGGCTTCGGTGCGCGCAAGGTGTGAAGCACCATGATTGGTTTGTGCGCGTCAGCTGCTTCGCCATCGGTTCGTGCAGTTCCCGCAGCACAGCCGAGGAGTGCGCTAGTCAGCTCTGCTCTGTGCTCGCTGTGCAGCTGCACTGCGTTTTAAAATAAAGGCTTCAATATTCTTGAGAAAAGGAGTTTTCCCATAGCATATAGCTACGCAATACGAGAGACCGTTCTCATAAGGGAAACCAGAATAGTTGTGATAGGCTATATAACAGCGCTTAACGCGTCTGTCTCTGGCTCAGCGTCAGCCAACGCGCAAACTCAGATTTGAATTTAGAAGTTGATGATCTCGCGATCTGAACGTTCTAATCACACTGGTGTGAACGATCGTACGCGTCAAAGGGTTAACTAGTGATCACATACGGTGATGATGCTTGCATCCGTTTCGGAGAACCAGTGCAAATATTTCAACCGACAGCTGAGGCATTTAAGTGGCACCGAAATGAGGCACCGAAATCTGCGTTTTGATTCGGTCCGGTTACATACCGTTTACTGGCTTTACGGTTCCATATCGGTACCGGTTTCGGTACCCAACCCTAGATGTCTGAGGACAAAGTTTGCTTTTTCAGCAATAGTGAATGGTTTTGAGTGTAGAGCTTCATTTTGACCTGAAAATAGTATGTTTGGGGAATTAGGTGAGACGTTATGGATTTGTGTTTACTGATTTGAGAATATGAGGTATAGTTTCAAGAAATGTGTTTAAGCAATCGAGAAAAACTATAATATTACAATCAATCCACCTGTTCGTCCCGTGAACACTCAGTGTTAATTGTTTATTAATTCTAAGAAATGTTCATTTCCAGGGGAGGGAAATGTCTTTCTTACTGTACAGTTCTTCTAAGAGCCTGTAGTCAAAATCTAAATCGTTAAATAATTTTGGAGCAAGCAGAGAATCAGAACCAAATACGTATTGTGCACAAGTTATTAACAAAATCACAAACAAAACTAAACTAAACACACATACATACATACATGCATAGGTAAATGGTGAGTGACAGAATGAAACAGGAAGCAGGAAATGGAACTATGGAAAAGATTCATTTAACTATGAAAAGAACCATCAGCTTATCATTTTCAGAGCACCTCATTAAATGTATACTTCCATGGCCTTTGCAGTAAAACATTTCGTGAAGTTCCTGAAGAAGGATTTTGATGGTCCCATCCATGAGTCTCAAACGATTTCTTCGGCGTTGACTGAAAAATTGGTGATGAACTTGCGTGGTTGGTTTGACTCTGTTCCCATGTCTGGAGTGCCGATTGTGCCTCTCCGGCACGCAGAGCAAACAGGAGAATTTAGGAAGTCGGAAGAGTTGATGGTTGGAATTGTGATGGACTTCTTCTGCATTGAATGAAGACATTGTGCCACACTCCTGATGTTGTCCTTTGATTATTTTCTGGTTGAGAGAGTCCTCTCTCTCTCTCCTGAAAGAGGACATGGCTGGTTGTGGGTCAAGGCCTGCTGCCCTGGGGCCTAGTGTGGCCATGCAGGACAGGTATGCGAATGTACCAAGGTGGCCAAGAGCGAGAAGAGCTTGTGTAGAGGCCATTTAAAGTCTGAGAAAGGTCCCACCTCTCAGGGTTGGCTCGACCAATAAGAAAGGGGGAATTTCCAAGCAGGAAATTCCTCTGTTGGGAGGATTTATGGCTCTGTCTCAAGTGTGGTTAGACTTAGGCCTTGCTGTTTGTGTTCATTTATACTCAGATAGATATAACAAACACATGAGCAACACTGCGGTTCAGAGCTTCCAGCCTGTAAGCTCGCGCTCGATCGGCCCAATGGAGGCATCCGACCAGCGCGGAAGGTCTTAACGTCTTTTCTCGAGGCAAAGTATTTTTTGATTAAATGCAATACATTTGAATATGTATTCGTATTCTCTAGTTATTTCATCTGACTCCATAAATGAAAAGGTTTTAATGATATCTGTGGATCATTAATTATGAGCGAATGTTTGACTATTCCTTAACTCTTTAATGAAAATAATGTCAAAGTCAGTTATAATAATTAAATGTAACAATTTATTATGTCAGGTAAATGTATCATGCCAATTTCATAATCAATTCAAAGATAATCGATACAAAACATCAAATGCTCTGGAATAAAGAGTTTAAGAACATTAAGAAACACATGAGGCTGAGAGGTCTCACTCTCAGCTTCACGGGCTAATCTGAGGTACAGAAAGCCCCCGAATCCCCTGCTGCATTTCATTATATAGTCAGGACCTCTTTCACTTGGAAACATCTTTTAACAATGGAAATTTGCATTCAGAAGTTACACCTTTTGGGGGGGGTAGGAGACCATTTGTCTAGAGATCACCTTCCTTTGTGTCAGTTATCCCTAAACTCTTAAAAACCTTATTACCTTTTGTTTTACTTACTTGGAAATGAGACATTTGTACCAGTCGCAATGAGACATTTCAAATGATACTAAATATGTATAATATTCTATGTTAATCATTCATATTAAACCATATATTCTTGGGCAAGTCCTTGGTGATCTTCCCATTGGGGGAGAAGGAGAGGGGGATGAGGGAAAGAGATGTAGATTAGGATGACTCTGAGGTGAGACTTTCGTCTCAATAGTGCATGAGGAGGAGTTCAAATGTTAATTTCCAGAGAGGTCCTTTGTCCTCTCAGGGTCTGGTCGCTCTTCAACCAGATTGCCCGGCATCTCCTAATTTCTCAATTCTTACAAGCCTGAATATAATTGCTTCCAGAAATAATTTTTGGGGTGCTATTGGGGTGCTTTGGTCTTTCTTGGGAGTGCTGAAGCACCTGTCAGCCCCTCCCTAACGCCACCCATGAAGATATTTCTGGTAATAACAGCTATTCAGCTGATGGACACCGTGCTGCGTTGTCATGGCATGGGAACATCCCAGGTGAAAATAATGAGGAAATTACGTTGTCTTTCTTTGCTCCCTTCATCATGTGCGTTCCAAACGGCTACACAATGGCACACAAATGCCCTGCTCCCTCCAAAGTCCCCACTTCAAGGGCTCTGCCGTCTGCCCTTCGAAGGGAGTAGGACATAGGGATGCTCACAAGCAATAAGCATGTCCCAGCCAGGTTCGTCACTTATTGGGGTCACCTGGTTGTGGTCTGTGCTATTTGCAGCACGTTTCTGTATTTGGTTGTGTTGTGAGTATTTGGAGCACACATGTGGTGTGAAACTGATGAAGATGTTTTCTTAATTTCCAAGTGTTTTTTTGTGTGTTTTCTTCAGTTGCAGCGCGTTGAGCTCTCTCGGCCACAGTAATACGGTCAGGTTACAAACATACACGCATCTTTCATGAGAGAGAAAATGCTGAGTCACAGAGACGCAGCTCCATGTCATCTCTTGGGTGTTTGCATTTGTCGCTGACACAGAATGAGCTTTCATGGACAATTTCTGGTACAAAACTGCTTCGTAATTGTCACCTGTCTTCATTGTACTCTTTTAATCAGTCAGGTGTCAGGTATCTAAAGGCAGTTACCCGGTGAAAAATGGCATTAACTGCCAAGTGGAGTAATAGGCTATTTCAGGATTGTCCCATGATATTTGCCATATTATACACAGGCTTCTATAATATAGTGTTATCAGGCTTCGCACACAGCATATTTGTAATGCTGTTTTCTATTGATGGAAAATGAGAAAAATTAACAAATTGGTCTAGTTCTAGAAAAATGGTTTAATGTAACATTGAAATAAAACAATAATATATTATAATAAAACAATGTTTACCACTAAAATATTGTAATAAAACAACTAGCATGGTGAATGAGAATAGTGATCAAAAATCAACACTATGATAGCTTACTAATAATGTGAATGTTGTGTAGCTACCTCACATTTTCAACAATTTCTTTTAGTAGCTAAAGCTAATGACAGGAGAGTGTTATCATCAATGTTATTTTAATTAGAACTAACAAGACCATCATTATAATAAGTATTAAGTTCATAGTCTATGCAAAATGCAATATGTGACTACAGAAATGGATGATGAAGGTACAAGTAAGTGGGAGGCAAAAAATGTTGGGGGGGGGGGGGACTAAAAGTTGTATTTTAAATGTAGATAAATAATTTAAATACGTTTCTATTTACATTTCAGAATGCAAATCATGCTTGTAAAAATAACCTTTTGGATTTACTATGCTATTAATTATGAAAAAGGAGAGACAAAAAAATAAACCCATCCTTTAAATTTGATCTTGTCTTTGTTATCCTAACCTACAAAACAGCGGATTGTCAAGTCACTATGTTAATCAGTTCCAGTTACTGGTTTCAGTTCCAGAGACGCATCAGGTTGTGGACTGTAGGCTATATAAGACAAATGCTCACCTTCATTTCACTCACAGCTTCAGGAAGATACGAAGAGGTTCTTGCTTCAACAGTGGTTGAACGTAAATTCAATCTCGCCAGAATTTATTACAATTTCTTATTTATTTTTGCACCAACGTTGTGATAATAAACGGCAGAAATGGAGACTTCTCAGATTCGCCAGAACTACGACCGCGACTGCGAGGCTTTGATCAACAAGATGATCAATTTGGAGCTTTACGCGTCCTACACTTACACTTCAATGGCAAGTAGCCTATCTCTTATTGGTTTTGTCACTTTACTTAATCGTTATAAGGAATGTTGTCTCTTAATTTTTGTTTTCCATTCTTGACAAAACGTGTCTGTCTAACGTTAACAAAAAAAAAACAGCGTTCTAGAAATCTAAAATTACAAGGACACTGTATAGGTTACTTATTATAAATATAATAACCGTATATGGCATAAGCAGACATTGGGCTAGTCTGGCAAGCCAGACCTACATCAAGATGTTGGGTCTGGCAACTCACCATAGACACGGCTCAATCCGAGGGGCGGGATAAACGGCTGTCTTTCAAATTCCCTCTGCACGCAATAGGACAGCGCTTCACCCAACCAGAGCGTATTCCCAACAGCGGAGCTAGTTGATAGATTCAACTTTTGCCATATCTGGCCGGCAAAACTACGAACACATCTTCCTTTTTTTAAGAATGACTTAAGTCCTGTTCTATGCTCTTTTCTCAAAGAAAAACCTAACTCCAAGTCCTCCAGAGTCGCGGCCAAAGCCGATTCGAAAGACTGTTCGCCTGCAGCAGCAGCCATTCTTTGTTTTCAAGTGGCAGGTAACCATCGCAACTCGTCATTATGTTAAGCCCGCCCCGCCTACTCTATACACAACGTGATTGGCCTGACCCAATTTAGGTTTTTGCAGCTCGAAAGTCAATGGAGAGTTGCTAGACTGCCCTGGCTGCAAAATACATTTTGCTGCCGCTAGGTTGCGTCTAGATTTCTAGGCTAACATTGGGCATCAGTCTAATGGGAACATCAACGGCTGTTTACATTTGTAATGAGTGACTAGGCTACTGATCATCAATAGGGCTTGGGCACCGCGTTGCATTCTGGGACGTGGCGGCCATGTTGATGGCCTCGCGAATGTAAACATACAGCAAGTCGAACGAGGAGAAGCAGAGTTGGGAGAAAGAAAAGAAAGAAAAAAGATGTTAAAATCCCGAAAAGGATGTGGAATTTACCAGGATACGTTAAATGGGGAAGCCAGGGACCGGTATGTGGACAAATTTTCCTGTAAAATATCCCGTATTTTAAAAACTTACTCTAAAAACATTAACGTTAGCCCTTCCATCGGACCTGTCAGTCTCTGTACTATTGTCCTGTTGCTACCCCCTTGCCCTTCCAGCGAAACAGATGTTTTCAAAGTATCGTTTTGCTTACTTGAAGGCAACCTCAGCGTGATATTGGCCTTTTTAAGATAACAGAACGAAGAAGTCACGTTAGACCTAGCTTCACAACTCGCTTAGTTAATGCAGCAGTTTTGTATTGTTTTGCTGTCAGCAGAGGGATAGCAACAAAGATGAATGTTGAAATTTTCATTTTCGGGATATTTTATAGGAAAATACTAAAACGGGAAGACAGCGGGAAAAGAGCTCAAATACGTGAGAAACCCGGAAAAAACGAGAGGGTTGACAGCTACTAACTACACTTTTTTGCCGATTTTGTCCACATACCGGTCCCTGCAGCTTCCCTATTTAACGTATCCCGGTAAAATCCACATCCTTTTCAGGACTTTAACATCTTTTTTCTTTCTTTTCTTTCTCCCAACTCTGCTTCTCCTCGTTCGACTTGCTGTATGTTTACATTCGCGAGCCCATCAACATGGCCGCCACGCCAAGTAATGACGTCACGACGCCCAAGCCCTATAGGCTATAGGCCTAATAGGTTAATATAATAGGTTTTTCTGCTGCCACCACCTTTAATTATTTTAGCTAGTAGCCTATGGTCTGGCACTAGAAGACAACACACCACCACAACTTCAATCACCGTTCCGTGAAGGGAAATGTGAGCGGAGTCGTCGCGGTGTGTCACTACAGCACTCACGTTAGCCCCTTTCACACAGCGCTTTGAACCTGAGAAATTGTCGGCAAATTGCCAGAGTGCCTTCTGTGTGAACCCAAACACGACCCGGGATTGATGCCGGGATCGATGCTGGGTTGGGGACCTAGTAACATTGCCGTGTTCAGTCCCGGAACGTGAGCTGTGTGAACAAAAGCCGTAATAATGCCGTGTCGTAGTGATGACGCTGAAGCGCGGGATCGTTCGCCAGCTGTGAAACGGTATACGTAATGCGCAAGTTTCTGATCGAATCAGAGAAAAAAAAATGCACAAGCGTGGTTTCTCGAGAGAGAAATCGCAGCTCATAAGCAAACTTAAGACGCTGCTGAGACATTACAAGTCACATCGATGTCACGTGTCTTTACGGGATTTTTCTATCTCTGATTCCGGAAAATCTCTCTTCAATAGCATCAGCATTCAGCACAGTAGCAATGGCACTCCTCCTAACTTCCCATCCCTATATACTCTCTCCCCGCACCCGCTATCTATATATATCTATCTATCTATCTTCATCGACGGCGGCCCTAACCGACCGCGAACGACATCCCCCTTCTCCCAAAAAAGGTGAGTAGGCCTACCGCCGTCTTGTTGTCCACAATGTAACCGGAACCGAGCCCTCGTCCATCGTCTTTTGCGCTCCATTTAAACCTTTTTCCACCCCCAGTTTCTCAATACACAGCTCCTGCCCCGTGTTTCTCATTTCTTAATCAGTCTCATTAGTTGCCAAGACAATATCCCAACACACATTACAGTATTACTCTTATTCTGTGATCAGTTACTTTGACTTTGATTGGATGCCATTCGTTGGAGTGATTTAAAAAATAAATTGTTTATGACTTAAGTCCTTGATAAAAATGTGTTCTTTAATCCCTTGTTCCTTAACATATAGCCTAGTTCCTATTCCTATTCGATTTTGTTCAGGCTTTCTACTTCAAACGGGATGATGTGGCTCTTGCTGGTTTTGCCAAGTTCTTCAAGGAAAACAGCGAAGAGGAGCGCGAGCATGCCAAGAGATTAATGGAGTTCCAGAACAAGAGGGGAGGAAACATTGTCCTTCAGGACGTAAAGGTGCTTTGACAGTATTTTGAATGAAGCCTTTTGACTTTGAACTTTGTAACATAAGCAAAGCTGACTCTAGAGCTCTTGTTATGGAATGACCTTATGCCACGTAACTTGCTCACTGATCTGTGTATCTACCTTTCCAGAAACCAGAGCGTGATATGTGGGGCAATGGACTGATCGCTATGCAGTGTGCTCTTCAGCTGGAGAAGAACGTCAATCAGGCTCTGCTGGATCTACATAAGGCCGCCTCTGAGAAGAGAGACCCTCATGTGAGTGATCCTCATTTTATGAAGTTGAGACTCTAAATTTGCCTCCATATACATGTCTTTTTAAAACAATTTCACTTATTCTCTGGGAAGTTTGCATCCTAAATTCTTTTCTGATGTCTTGTCCAACAGCTGTGTGACTTCCTGGAGACTCACTACCTGAATGAGCAGGTGGAGGCCATCAAGAAGATTGGTGACCACATCACCAACCTTTCCAAGATGGATGCTGGCAACAACAGGATGGCGGAGTACCTGTTTGACAAGCAAACCCTGAGCTGCTAAATGCAGCTCTCAGATCATCTGCATGCTGCAGAACCTCCAGCTATACTCTAGGCTTAAATCATCAACCAATATGTTCTCATCACACAGCTCTTGTTTAAAATGTTTGATTAAGTTAAAGTTTTATGATATCACTGTCAAATGATGCAGTTTTGTTATTTTTATCAGTCATTATCTAGCCAAGGCGATGCTTTCCTGTTGAATGTGAACTATCTGGTTTTAACATGGTCAATTTGATGAATACAATTTTTTTGGGCTGGATTCACTTGTCTTTATTTTTTTAAATGGTGGGGTTGCTTAATTATCAAATGATAATTTGCTGATTTTCTATCAGAATTAGTACTGGCTGCAGTTAAAGTCTTAATTGTTGGTGATGTAATATACATGTAGATAATGAAAAAGATGCATTGGGTTTGGCATTTACAGACATTCTAAACTCTATTGGTTTCATTTTCAAGAGACTGCTAAAGAGCATCTTTTTCATCAACACTTTACCCATTAATACTAATATTTACTATTCTATACTATTCTAGTTTGATTGCTTCTATTGCTCTCCTTTGTAAGTCGCATCGGATAAAAGCGTCTGCTAAATGATTAAATGTAAATGTTAGACAACACATATCAGGATGCACTTATTGTTGTAATCATACTTTAGATCTAATATTGTCACATGGTATGATGTTGATGGTGTTGCAATTCTGCTGCAGAGCGATGACATCTCAGATAATTATCTAGTCTTGTGTATACTCCATTTAGCCATGGCTGTAAAACAAACTCCCTGTTACAAATATGGTAGAACTATCACTTCTACCACTAAAGATTGCTTTATAAATAAACTTCCTGATCAGTTTCTACTCCTCAGTATAACAGATAGCTTAGATGATCTCGATGTTAAAACAGAAACTTTTGACTCTCTCTTTTCCAGCACTTTAGACATGGTTGCTCCTTTGCGCTTAAAGATTAAGGAAAATAGCCCGAAGCCGTGGTATAATGAGCACACTCGGGCCCTCAAGAGAGGTATTTTGCATTTTGTGGAAGGACAATGTTATTGCATATTGAAAGGCCTTAAAAACAGCTAGATCTCCTTACTTTTCGACTCCCTTAGAAGAAAACAAACACAACGAAGACATTGAAAAATGTCTGTAACCAAACAGTTGCTGGACCCCATTGACTTCCATATTAGGAAAAAAAATACTATAGTCAATGGGGTCCATCAACTGTTTGGTTACAGACATTTTTCAAAATATCTTCTTTTGTGTTCAGCAGAAAAAAGAACTTCTTACAGGTTTGAAACAACTTGAGGGTGAGTAAATGATGACAGAATTTTCATTTTTCGGTGAACTATCCCTTTAAAGTCTGTAATATTTTTTAAAAACATGTTGCCAGTTTCTGGAAAATGTATTTGAATGGCATGCGCCACTGAATGTTTTGTAAGTGCTACTGTATGTTGTTTATCACGCAAAGTCGCAAACTGCCCATTCTAGGAAGGACACAAAATAAATCTACGAACAACGCATTAACAGTCACATCCTTTACAGTAAACCTTTATTTTTGCATGATGCTACACGGACGCACCCGGTAGGTGTCAGTTTAAGTACAGTGCTGGTCAGAATTATCTGCCCCTTTGGTAAATATGATCAAAGATGGCTGTAAAAAATAAATCTGCATTGTTAATCCTTTTGATATTTTATTAAAACATTTGCAAAATTATCTAACCTTTCATTGAAGTACAAGAATTAAAAGTGGGGGGTAAATCAAAACAACAATTATTTGCCCCCCTTTTATTAAATACTTTTTGCATCCTCCTTTTTCCAAGATAACAGCTCTGAGTCTTCTCCTATAATGCCTGAAGAGTTTGGAGAACACCTGACAAGAGATCAGAGACCATTCCTCCATACAGAATCTCTCCAGATCCTTCAGATTCCCAGATCAATGTTGGCGCTTCCTCTCTTCAGTTCAGCCCACTCATTTTCTATAGGGTTCAATATTCAGTATCAGTGACCCATTTTTGTTTTGATTTTGATGTTTGTTTTTGGATCACTGTCCTGTTGGAAGATCCAATCATGGCCCATTATAAGATTTCAAGCAGAGGTTGTCAGAATTCGATTTTTTATCTATTGGTACTTGATCGAATCCATGATGCCATCTGAACAAGATGTCCAGGACCTCTGGCAGAAAATTAGGCCCACAGCAGAGTATTTCATTTTACACATGGGGTACCTTTTTTATCCCTGTGTGCACCAAACCCATCTTAAGTGTTTGCTGCCAAAAAAGCGATTTTTTTTTTGTTTCATCTGACCATAGAACCCGTCCCGTTTGAAGTTAGTGTCAGTTACTTTTCAAACGTTCTATGGACAGATGGGGGGGGGGGGGGAAGCTTTTTGCCAGCAAACACTTAATATACTTGATGGCTGCTCTGTCAAGTCTCCACACTGGAATCAAAATTTTCAAACAAAAGTTTTTACATTTACAAACAGAAGACTAGAAAATTACAAGAAATAACACAACTCAACAGCTTAAACTAGACCAATACCAGAACAAAGGGAGAACCAAGACAGTGAGTATAACTATGGTGAGCAAACAAGGATAACTTAATGAGGAGCACCTGAACTGAATGAATGAGACCAGTTCATGATGGAACAGAAGATGGATAGAATTAATTAACAACTAGAAAACTAACCATGACACTCTGAACATAAAAACAGATCAAAAACAAACTCAAAATGTGACAGATTCAAGAATAGACTGATTAAAACTAAAGTATAAAAATAATCCACAAAGGAACTTGATGGTTTCACACTTGTATCCTAGGGCAGTGGTTCCCAACTCCAGTCCTCGTGACCCACTGCTCTGCACATTTTGTATGTCTTCCTTATTTAACACACCTGAACCAGATCATCAGCTCATTAGGAGAGACTCCATGAACTGAACTAAGTGTGTCAGATAAGAGAGACATACAAAATTTGCAGAGCAGTGGGTCACGAGGACTGGAATTGGGAACCACTGTCCTAGGGAATTGGTCAGGTTACAAACATACACGCATCTTTCATGAGAGAGAAAATGCTGAGTCACAGAGACGCAGCTCCATGTCATCTCTTGGGTGTTTGCACTTGTTGCTGACGTACAGAATGAGCTTTCATGGACAATTTCTGGTACAAAATTGCTTCGTAATTGTCACCTGTCTTCATTCTTTTAATCAGTCAGGTGTCAGGTATCTAAAGGCAGTTACCAGGGCTGCGTTCAGCCCCGACAAAACGTTGCACAACGTTTTTTAAACACACTGTTCTGATGACGCAAGAGTTGCAACTATGGCAGCTGAGAAGGCCATTCTTTGTGTTCTTTGTGAAGAATTTTCTGAGCCTGATGAAGTCGGTATAAATATGTGTTTAATACTACAAAATATGCCCGATGTTACAGTTACTGCACTTGCCGCCCAGAACAAAAGAGAACATCCCAATCGAGTGAAGGGATTTGTGGAAACTGAAATGGAAGCACACATCTTACCTATAATTCAGACTAAAACACATCTATTTAGCCTCACATACTGACTTTATTTGTAGGTCATACTGTTTTAATACCCTGTATTTTCTTTCTCATTTTTAGGAAAAGCACTTAATTACCATTGTTTATTTCTATACCAATACACTTGCAATGAAGCTAAAAATATAAACAACTACATCATTATGTTGATATCCTATATTTTTTACAATAAAACTTTCGACAAACACGTCTTCTAATATCCTCAGTTTTTGCGTATACCGAGCTGCATCAAACACATTTGTAAATTACTTTCCTTGAACCCATTGTGCGAGTTCACTTTAATACCGCGTGCTTTATATACATGTTGCTGCTGATTGGACTGCAGTTCTGACACACCTACCAAACAAGAGAAAACGTATCTCAAACCCCGTTGCACACCGGTGCACGCCGTTTCCAGGAAACATGACGTTCAACCCGGAAACCGTAGCAAAACGTTGCGCACCGTTTTGAACTTGAACATGCCCCAGGTGAAAAATGGCATTAACTCCCAAGTGAAGTAATGGCTATTAGGATTGTCCCATGACATTTGCCATAACAGGCTCCTATAATATAGTGTTATCAGGCTTCACACACAGCATAGATATAACCTGGAACTTTGTAATGCAGTTTTCTATTGATGGAAAATTAAAAAAATTGGTCTAGTTGTAACATTGAAATAAAACAATTATATATTATAATAAAACAATGTTTATCACTAAAATATTGTAATAAAACCGCATGGTGAATGAGAATAGTGATCATTAATCACCACTATAGCTTACTAATGATGTGAATGTTGTGTAGCTACCTCACATTTTCAACAATTTCTTTTAGTTGCTAAAGCTAATGATAGGAGAGTGACGTGTTAATCAGTTTAATCAGAACATTACTGCATAAACAATCATTTAATAATAAGTAATAAGTTTATAGTCTATATATGCAAAATGCAATAGCCCATGTGACTACAGAAATGGATGATAAAGTAAGTGGGAGGCATTTAATATGAAATAAAAAAGTTGGGGAACTAAAATATGTATTTTAAATGTAGATACATCATTTATATACGTTTCTATAGTTACATTTCAGAATGTAAATCACGCTTGTAATTGTAAAAATAATCTGTTGGATTTATATGCTATTAATTATGAAAAGGGAAAGACTAGAATAAAGCCTATCCATTAAATTTGATCTTGTCTTTGTTATCTAACCTACAAGTAAGACAGCGGATTGTCAAGTCACTATGTTACTCAGTTCCAGTTACTGGTGTCATGCGGTGACGCATCATGTTGTGATCGTATATAAGACAAATGCTCACCTTCATTTCACTCACAGCTTCAGGAACATACGAAGAGGTTCTTGCTTCAACAGTGATTGAACGGAACTTCGATCTAGCCGGAATTTATTTAAATTTCTTATTTATTTTGCACCAACGTTGTGATAATAAACGGCAGAAATGGAGACTTCTCAGATTCGCCAGAACTACGACCGCGACTGCGAGGCTTTGATCAACAAGATGATCAATTTGGAGCTTTACGCTTCCTACACTTACACTTCAATGGCAAGTAACCTAGCTATCTCTTGTTGGTTTTGTCACTTTACTAAATCGTTATAAGGAACGTTGTCTCTATTGATTTTTCTTTTCCATTCTTGACTAAATGTGTCTATCTAACGTTATCAGCGTTATAGAAATCTTAAAACTACAAGAAAACTGTTTAAATGTGTAGGCCTATAGCCTATTTATTAATAAAATAACCGAATAAATAGTTCAAATGCCATAAGCAGACATTGGGCATCAGTCTATGGGAACATCCACGGCTGTTTTGTTAGGAGTGACTGCTGTGCTGATCATCAGTAGCCTAACCTTACTCTTATTCTGTGATGATCAGTTAGTTTGTTTGTTATCACAAAACAGACCATACAGAAACACTTTAAAGCCCATCAGAACATTAAACACTAACAGATCTCTCAATATCTCAGCATCTTCATTTATTACAATCCAGACTTTATTTCTTTCATACTAACGTTCTTATTGAGAATTATCAGAGGTTTAGAAGTTGATGTTTTATTTAAAGTTTGATGCCACCATGATGGAGATCAATGTTTGCTTTAGTTGTGCTCTTGACCCTTCAATTTTTGACATTAGGTTTTCTCCATCATCACATTCTGTTAAGTTTATTGCACTTTATTTAAATTAGCATATTTTACTTTAATTTTATGGTTTTTGTTTGGCAGCTGTATCTGCCAGTTATTTGACCATTTCTTTAAGATTTTTTTTACAATTTGACCATTTTTTAAAGATTTTTTTTACAATGAAGGTATTTGATCGTGATAAGTCAGTAAATATCTGTGAAATAACAGTGTTTTTCAGTTTATTTAATGTTACAGGTTTTTTTTTTTTTTTTTTTTTTTGGGCTGCCAGTCACCGTTTTATCATTTAACTGTTTTGTTACTGTTTAATTACAGATTATACATCTGTATCATACATTTCAATGTAATTTAAGAAAACAGAAAAAATACTGTATGAAAAATACAGTACATTTTCTGTATAACATTTTTTGAATTACTGCAATTTGTCATTAATGTCACAATACCTAAAATAACAGCTGAATTTTTAATTTACAGATATTATTTGTAATTTTACAGAGTTTTAAGTACAATTTAAAATGAAAGAAATTGAACGTAAAAAAATCACAGTTATTTTCTGTAAAATTAGGATTTTTTTTTACAGTGTATGTTTATGACTAAAGTATTTGATGAAAGGCCATTCCTTAAGTTGTTCTTTGTTCCCTTGTTCCTTAACATATAGTTATATCTATTCGATTTTGTTCAGGCTTTCTACTTCAAACGGGACGATGTGGCTCTTGCTGGTTTTGCCAAGTTCTTCAAGGAGAACAGTGAGGAGGAGCGCGAGCATGCCGAGAAATTCATGGAGTTCCAGAACAAGAGGGGCGGAAAAATTGTCCTTCAGGACATCAAGGTGCTTTGAATTAAGCCTTTTGAACATTGTATCAAAGCTGACTCTAGAGCTCTTGTTATGGAATGACCTTATGCCACGTAACTTGCTCACTGATCTGTGTATCTACCTTTCCAGAAACCAGAGCGTGATATGTGGGGCAATGGACTGATCGCTATGCAGTGTGCTCTTCAGCTGGAGAAGAACGTCAATCAGGCTCTGCTGGATCTACATAAGGCCGCCTCTGAGAAGAGAGACCCTCATGTGAGTGACCCTCATTTGTTGAAGTTTAGCCTTGGGACTCTAAATTTGCCTCCATATGAGCCGCGCCCGTGCCCCACCAAAATATTCACCCAAAACATAGACCTCTATATAAAATGAATCAATAATATACTGTAAATTTGTTCAGCATTCTGCAGCAAATCTTTTTGGAATTTTCGAGACTATTTTAAGTCGTGAAGTGAGCATCATAGAGCGCCACCCTCAGGCTGAATAACGCAAGGACATCAGGCCTCTTCCAAAAATGTGCCTGCGTGTGTTCAGTGGTTGTTATATAAAACTCACAAAATGTTTAACAGTAACACAAACTAGCGCCAAGACCCAGAATCTGCCATACCTAAATTTACAGTCAGGAAAAGCTGCTCCATATGCATGCCTTTTACAACAGTTTCACATCTTTTCACTGAAGTTTGCATCTTGAATTTTTCTTGTCCAACAGCTGTGTGACTTCCTGGAGACTCACTACCTGAATGAGCAGGTGGAGGCCATCAAGAAGATTGGTGACCACATCACCAACCTTTCCAAGATGGATGCTGGCAACAACAGGATGGCGGAGTACCTGTTTGACAAGCAAACCTTGAGCAGCTAAATGCAGCTCTCAGATCATACATGAATGAATAATTACTATTCTCTTAAATATGTTCTTATCAAACAGCTCTTGTGCAAATTTGTAAAGTGTGAGAGGTTGAAAGGTTAACATCAAGTAAAGGTTCCAGTTGCTATTATAAAACGATGCAGCGTAAAATGATTAAATAGTCATCTTGTGATTGACATCAAGCAAGGCTTATGTTGAATGTGCACTGACTGACGTAGTGAATTTAAATAAACATTTTGAGCTGAATAACCTTGTCTTTTTTATTTAAAATTGTGGAATGCATTTAGTGGGGTGTATTTATATTACAGTATATTGGACAGTCTGTAGGCCTATTATTCAGCCTGCAAAAAAGTCCATTATGACAGAACTCTATTAGTATTTTAATCAAATGAAATGTACACTAAAATCTAAAATTATAGCCTACACAAAATACTAACTTTAACATGTAACATTTTCGTGGTCTGCTAAATTAATAAACGTAACTATTCACATGAATTAAATTTCCACCGTAAAAATTTGTAGCATTTCATTTTACCACATGAGGGTGGTGTTTCCTCCATGTAGGCTATAATCGCACATGGACCATAAACCCTGAAGGACCGAGGCCCTTTGTGGTAACAACAGATTTTTATTCAATATATCTCTAATCATCATCTTTGGGAGACGCCTTGTTCTAATTTCAAAACCAATTCATTTCTCAACTTCCTATCCCAAATCAATCTATCTAGTCTATTAGCAGCGGTGAGCCACCGAGCGTAATCCGATTCAGAGGGGTCACTGAACGAAAATTGTATTGGAAATTAGAATCGGATAAACAGCATACAGGAGATTATATGGGATAGCCTAATAGCAAACTTATAAATGGCATACGAGATGGATGAAATAAGACTGTAACATGAGAAAACCCAGGGCACATAACTGCGAACAGAGGGAGAGCACGATTAATCCAAGTGAAAGAGGGTTTGGCGCTTCAAATGCGCTTTGAGGAGAGAGAGAGAAAGAGGGACAGATGACATAGAGGATGATAAGTGTAAGTTAGAGCAGTGTGTGAGTGGGCTAGTGCGTCTCTCTAACCAACGCGCAGGTTCTATATAGGCTAGAGTTGGATCAGTAGGAGATCATCAGGTAAGTTTGATTATTATTTATCAGCTCTTCACGCGCTTGCTATTCGTGTAAATATTAGGCTACTATCCAATTGACATGTCAAGCAGTGTCATTTAAAACGTTTTTTTATTTTTTTTTATTTTATGTTATTTTATGGTTAGGCCTATTATAGATTTAGCCTAATATAGCCTAGTTTGCGCAGTTTTATAACATTAATTAAAATAGGTTACGTAGTTGTGGCTATTTAAAAAATATGCCACCAGTTGAAATTAACAGCACAAGTGCTGTGAAAATATTGTCACCAGTTAAATTCTAGACTATTATGGGCTGCAACCCAGTCCACACACAAAGCTAAATTAAAAGGACCATTTCAAATTTGATACCGCACAGTGAGGTTAACACGCAACTTGTTTTTAGTTTTGTCTTTTTTCTTCATATTTTGTATGGCAGTAGGCATATTTGTTACCTCTAAGATCTGGTGATAAGAGTGTCTCAAGATAATTTTGTTTCTCGACTAAATTAATGCTTGATATCTGTGCCTATCTGTGTGCGTAGATTAATTTCAGTCTTAGACAACTCTGTGTGCTCCGCATGATTTTTTCCAGCGAAACAGTGTGTCTGGATGAGATTTAGGTAATCCGAAAATACAGCAGTTCTGCCCGCTGCTGGACAAAGTAGGCCTACAGATAAAGAAGAAGAAGAAGAAAAAAAAGGGGGGGATGGGGGCAAGGCCATATGACGCCGTTTGATGGTCTGTGACGCACAGAGCGACAGGCCTTCTTTAGCCAGATTAGGGCAGTCCTGTCTGTAAATGACACAAATTATGGTTTCTGAACTCTCAGATTAACCACTTTCAATGTATCTTCTCTCTTCGGAAAAGAGAAGAAAGCACTGTGTTGTTTTAACGCTTTATGTTATGCGATAAATTCATTCAATAACAAATGTTGGAAAACAATGTTTTAGAAGTTTCTTTTAAAAATACTTTATTTTTATTTTTCTTGTAGCGAAAGTGAGTGACTTTTTGCAGATGTCATCACTACTAAATATGAAAACAGTGCGACTGCTTTATGAATCAAGTAGACTTGTGTCCTAGCTAACATTTCACTACTAAGTAAATAAAAAAATAATGTTAATACCAATTTTAATAAAAGTAAAATAAAAAATATGGCTGAGGCACTGATACACACACACACACATATATATTCTCTAATATTAATATTCTCTATATATAAATGAGTGGCTAAGGCTAAAATTTTTTTTTATATATATATTTATATAGCCTATATAAAATTCAACTGTATGCTTCTTAGCAACAAACTTATTGAAGTGTATATACTATATATTTCAATAAGTTTGCTGCTAAGAAGCATCATTGCTACAGTAGGCCTATATAATATATATGTAAGTAACACATAAGTTCACTCAATTTAAATTCTTTTTTTAATGGACAAAAAATCGATTTAAATAAAATCTAACCAGCACGTATAAAAACTCGTGGGTACTATACGGTTATCCAGACCACATGTGATGACCCACCCCAACCCTGCCCCTAAACCTACCCGTCACTGGGGTTACGACCAACCAAGAGCGGTTGTGGTCACGTGTGGTCAGGTGTGGTCCGGATAACCGTATAGTACCAACTCTTGAAATATATATATATATTTTCAAAGTACTTTGTTCTTTTTTTTAACCAATTTTTGGTTTGTTATACATCATGTGTATGCAAAAGATTTTTTTTTTTAAATGGGTCGCTGTTAATCATCATGAACCAGCGAGGTCAAGTATGTAAGGCATGTATCTGGAAACTGAAGCAGGCTTTGGGGCTATCTCTAGAAAAATACAAAAATGTCATCCTTTTAACTGTGACAAAAAAAAGGCTTTATGTCCATCGTCTTTCATCACTGTGGTCAGTCCATGTGGCTGACTGGTAAACAAGCTACAGGAAGAGAATCATCACAAAGTCCTGCCCTCATTAATCCAATGGTGACCTTACTGCTCAACACGTTCTTATGTAGTCTTTTATATGTCGTTCTGGTGACAAGATGTTGTTGGTTGTGTAGGCTCAAGTGTGAAAGTGAGGAGGCAAGGGGAGGGCCCTGTTCCTAATTTACTTAAACCCGAGGATTTTTGGATTAGCTTTGGCAATTAATCTCGTTATACATCTGCTGAGAGTGACTAGGTCAGATCAGCTGAGCAGGGCAGGTGGAGACATATCCATTGTGTGTTAATGTGTGTGAACAATGTTTTTGAGCACGTTATAGTGTTTGAACACATATGGGCAGCATTATGCGTGCATGGTTGTGTTTTGGCATGTCATAGTTCCAGAAGGATTAATAACGGACATGCGGAGCCCTATAGCATTAGAGTTTATTCCATCAAAAGTCACGGCAGGCACAAAGAGGACAGAGGAGGGGAGGGAAAAAGAGAGATAGTGTGGGCTTGACAGAAGGAGGGGTGGTGGATGGGATGGAAAGGAGCACATAATAAAAAGAGGGACATTAAATAAATACTTTAGACTAGAGGACACAAGACCGATCTAGGGGATATGTGTAATTTGGGGCATTTAGTTCATGTAGGTTATTTCAGGACAGTAACATTCTGTTTTATGCCTCTAGCTGATCAGCCATGCGATTGGTCAGTATGCAGCATCGTGGGCGGAGGGCAGCAGAATCAGAGGAGGAGCCAAATCCTGCTCCACCCCCTCCGCCCCCTCCCTCGCACCACTCCCACAACTTCATAAATATGAAGAACAAGTTCTTCAATGAGCTTGGCCATCTACCTAGTAAGTAATAATTTTATATCAAGATATATACCACACTTAATCTTATCTCAGCTGGCCACCAACAACATAAGACGTAGATATTTGGTTGAATATCTACATTGTGTGACCAAAATTCAATGTCAGAAAAAGGTCTAATGCCAACTTCAATGTGACGTAGAATACTGACGATTGCTGACATTGATATTTTGTTGCTTTAAAGTAGTGGAATCGCCTCATGCCAACATGGTATTGATGTCAAACGCCAACATTTAATCGTGACGTAACCCAAACCCAACGTCTGCTAAACATGTTGAATTATAACATTATCATATGGCGATATTTCACTATATTAAAGGGGTCATCGGATGCAAAATTCACTTTTATATGTTGTTTGCATATAAATGTGTCTTTGCAGTGTGTGGACACAACCACCATACAATTAAAAAAATCCATTCACTCCTTTTTTTTTTATCCTCAAAAAGTCTAAACGTTCTCAAGAATCAAGCCGTTTGGATTTTCTGAGCAATATGATGTCATATTGCTCATGCTCCACCCACGACCACTGACGGACTGTCCCGTATTAGCATATTTCCGTCCTCAGCCATTTGTGGACTGTCAACCAAGGCAGCACTTTGCGTGTCTTGTGTCGAGAGGGGTGGGGTGAGCAGTTGCTCATTATCATGTAAAGAGGCATGCACCGAAACGGGTCGCTGTGAACAGAGCTGTTTTTGAGGAGGTAAAAAGGGTGTTGTTTTATACAACCATTGAGGAATTTAAACCAAACTTTACATGAAGACCCTAAAGAGTCATACCAACTTGTGGAAAATGGGCATCCGATGACCCCTTTAAGTAAGCAAAATATAACAACTGTCCAATGTTGGCTTTTGACATCAAACTGATTATCATATTCAACCAAAATTTAACATCTCTCCTATGTCTTTCTGATGTTAAATTGACCTCCAGTCCAGTTTCATCATATTATCATTGCAAACATACATCCCCATTAAACTGTGTGACAAATTAATTCCTACATTTGTGATTTTTTTTTCATTTCCATGTAAATGCTACATGTTTTCATCTATTCCATAAACAGACCACAAGATCAGAAGTAAGTTCCAATTTTTTCAAACCCTCCCTCCCTCCATCCATCCATCCATCTATCCATCTATTCATTTTGCAGAAATTATGTTTTTTTTGTTTTTGTTGCATTGATCCATTTATTGATGTAATAGAAAACAAATTATGATCTTTTCATCATTCTGTTTTTTTTTCTTTAACTTTCTTTCTTTCTTTCTTTCTCTACTGCACAGTGCCCATGTGGGCTATTGGTGCCATAGTTGTGGTCGTGCTAGCCTTGGTTGGCTGCTTTGCTTTCTGTATCTATAAGAAGTGCTTGGGAGGGAAGAAGAAAACTAAGAAAGTCAGAGAGAGGAAGGGAGGACGAAGAAGGGTGAAAAAGGAGGGAGATGAAGAAGCAGGCGAGGTGAGAGAGCTTGGAAGCTCAAAGCAGAAAATGGAACTCTGTCTGATCTTGTTTCTGTTAAATTATTCATTTTAATTTAGTATTAAAAATATTAATTGAACCCCTCATTTATACTACCCATACTTAATACTCAACCCCCTTAGGAACAACCTAAAGAAGGAGAGGGCGAGGGAGAGAAAGAAAGTTATGGCAAGTTGGAATACAGTCTGGATTACAACTTCACTGAAAATCAGGTTGGTTGAGAGTGGATGTTCATAATATGCATGCTAGTTATGAGATGAAATGATTGAGATGGAATGATACAAATCAGCAAAAATGTCGTTTTAAAGAATGCGTGACCAGCTTCTTGATTTTGAACACCTGACCCTCAACCTTTTCTTCAACAATCTTCAGCTCATTGTCGGTATCTTGCAAGCACAAGACCTTCCTGCCATGGATATTGGTGGAACGTCTGACCCCTACGTCAAAGTTTATATGCTACCAGACAAGAAGAAAAAGTTTGAAACAAAGGTCCAGCGCAAGAACCTGTCTCCTGTTTTCAATGAGACATTCATATTTAAGGTATTGCAGTTATGTCCTTACAATCATGCATTTTTGGGGGGATTTGCCAAAAGGCAATTTGTCATACACTTTATCTGTTACGCTTGATTTTGTTGTAGAATAAGTCACTGACTTTTTTTTCTCTAAACAAAGCAAATGCAATTTCTTTTCATAAATGGTACAGTGTTCAAATAGTATGTTTTATTTCTGTTTCCAGATCCCCTTCAATGATCTAGCGGGACAGACTCTGGTCTTGCAGGTGTTTGACTTTGACCGCTTTGGTAAACATGACGTAATTGGAGAGATCAAAATCGCCATGAACAGTATTGACCTGGGCCAGCCCATACACGAATGGAAAGACCTAGTTGGAGGAGAGAAAGAGGAAGTAAGGCTTTCCTTCAGACTTTTTACACATGTTCTGTTCTTTGATGATTTTTAGCTAAACACACTCCTCTTCCTTCTCAACAGGAAGAAAAGCTTGGAGACATCTGTATCTCCCTGCGCTATGTGCCCACCTCCGGAAAACTGACCGTCTGTATCATGGAAGCCAAGAACCTGAAGAAGATGGATGTGGGTGGTTTATCAGGTGACTGTGGAAGCATTATTATGTTCAAATTAGATTACATTCTGTGTTGTACTTGATATTCAAATGAAATGATTCTCTACACATCAGATGTGACTTTATTTCAACATAATTTGATTTCTATACTTTGAAATATTTCTGTGGAAATTCTGTGCATTTCTGTCTTTATCCATGTACAATGGCATCCTCTCTTTTTTCTTTCCCTTTCTCTCTTAGATCCTTTTGTGAAAGTGGTTTTGCAACACAACGGAAAGCGCATCAAGAAGAAGAAGACGACAGTTAAGCAGAACACACTGAACCCTTACTTCAATGAAAGTTTCAGCTTTGAAATCCCCTTCGCTCAGGTTCAGGTAAATATATCTGTTTGAAACACGACAGTACTTGAATCTCTAATACATTTACAGATTTACAATACAATGCAACCTTTTTACTATGAATGCACTACGATTATACCGCTAATGCTACTAGTAAATTAATCTGTGTCTACAATATAATGGGTCACACTTTATATTAGGTGTCTTTAACTACTATGTACTAACATCAAAACATAATATTTGTTAGGTACAATGTACTTGTATTGTAAAACACTTTTTGCTGCTATTGAGGTGGGATACGGGTAAGGTTAGAGACAGGTGTGGTGGTATGGCTGGGTTTAAGGGTGGGTTAAGGTGTAATTACATCAATTAATTACAACTGTAATTACATACATGTATTTATTTTAAAAAATGTTTTAATACAATAAGAGCATTGTATCAAATTATTCATTTAAATGTTAGTAAATAGTAGTTAAAGACACTTAATATAAAGTGGGACCAAAGAACAAAGTGGATTAAATGCGTATTGACCTATATTTCTCTGCTCCTCTGTGTCCCTGCAGAAGATCCAGGTGCTGATCACTGTCTATGACTATGATAAACTGGGAAGCAATGATGCGATTGGGAAGTGCTGGATTGGGTTTGGTGCTAGTGGGGTGGGTCTGCGACACTGGTCAGACATGTTGGCCAATCCCAGACGACCTGTGGCCCAGTGGCACACCCTTCAGCCTGAAGAAGAAGTAGACGCTGCCCTTAAAGCACCTATCCGCTAAATTATCCACCCCTCAAATAAAAGTTTTGGCTAAACATTATTTAAATCTCATACGTCCTGTCACTGAGAAGCTTCTGTCTGTTGCGTTATTAACGTCATTATTTCCTGTACCCCTTCTTTATTGTGAAACAAAGGAGGATTAACTTTTATAAATGTTATGATGTATTTTCTGTTCATCTGGATCGTTTCTTATGTAAATGTGTGTGTATGTGGATGATAACTGTGTGTTTTGTTTGAAAGTGTTGTATGTGTCTATAACTGTATGAGACCTGTCCTGATTTGCCTCGTCTTTTCTGTGAACCAAGTTGACAATAAAAACAGCAACTGGATATATGATAAAATTCTCAGGAGTAAAACCTAGTAATTAATCGATGATCAATATTTCACCATAATCTACTAGAAAGGGCTTTAATAATATGGAAGCCATTATTGTCTGTTAACATGTCTACCAATAGCAACTGTCTGGTTGGGTTCAGCAGTATTTATAGAGTTGTCCGGTTGTAGGTGGAAGCCTGGATTAATCTTGTGCTGTTTTCGGCTGTGTTCCAAGTGCAGTACTGGACTAAGCCATACATGTGAGCAGGGAATTAGAGCCAGAGAAGGGCGGGTGAGTGGAGAGGATGAAGGGCACCAGAAAGGACACACAGGCAAAGTCATAGAGTGAGAAAGAGAGAGACTGGAGAAGGTTGAACAGATAAAGAGGCTGCATTTTAAATACAAAGTTAGTTAACTGGTTAAATATGAATTGGTAAAAGAATGCAAAACAGACAGATTAATATAAGGATTCTATAAGGAAAAGGCAGTACATTGCAAACTTAGCCAAAATGATAGCAAGTGGACATGACTGAGATAGCTTATCCAACCAAATCAGAATATATTCACCAAATAGTCTATATCTTTACAATATTGTCATACGTTTTGGCTTTAGATCAGTCATTTTTCCAGACACCTGAAAAATCTCCTAATCAACAGTGCTAATCTACATTAGCATGATATCTGTGTGAGGAAGTGAATCTGTGATTGTCACGCTACAACACTGCTGTTTTTAGACTAGCTTAGACTGAATGGTTTTTAAATCGGCTTCCCAAAGGCTCTTGTGTATACGTTATGTTCACACAGCAACAATGTTTATATCCACATTATGGCCAAAAGTTGTTGTGGTCTCTTAGCAAAAAAGAATAAAGTTAATTTTATTAAGTATATAAAGTTCAAGCATATTTTTAAGTACACTTTATGTATTAAGTATACTAATATCAATGTACTAGAAGTATACTTGTAAGTGTACTGTTTCGATACTACTTGGGACTAAATTGGCCCACTTTTTTTGGGTTTAAAATATTCTATTAATTATAGGCTACTTTAAATGTAGCAGTATACACTTCGAATACGCAACTAGTTTACAACTGAGTTTTTCATTTGTACTGCAACTACTACAAGTAAACTTATAGGTATACTGATAGTTTACTAGTCAAATATGTAGCACATTTTTTAGTGTATGAAAGCACACTTTCAGTAAACTAGTTAAGTAGTTTTATACTGCAAGTATACTTGTAAGTTTTCTTTAAGTGAACAACATACTTAGTTTACTATTTATATATTATTTTTGCACTTTAAGTATACTACTATTTTCCTATTTAGGTATTGTTTTTTATACTTGAGATATACCTTTAATTGTACTTTAACTTTACATTTTCAAACCATTTTATTCTAGCTTCATGCATCCTTTTTATCAAGAATTTAATGTGTTCAAAAGTTTCATAAAAAAGCTGAGAAAACGCATTTGTCAAAGACTTCGTCTGGATTGGATTCAGAACGATGATCAAAATATAGATGGAAATTCAGTCAGTGGCGGGGAAAGAGTGAAGTAGATTTTAAGTAAATTCCTGTGTGTGCTATCAGCGGACTATAGCCTACACAAAAATTCAGATACTCATTTACATAAATTAATATTTTCCAAAAATGTAGGCCTACTTGATAAAAAATATTGAATAGGCTACTCAATCAAAAGAGTAAACACAACTACAAGCCAAGTATACTTAGAATACTTAATTATACTTTTAAGTAGGCCTATATCTCAGTCAAAAGATTGAGTACAGGTATAGGCCAAATATTCTTAGACCTTTCTGTCACTGTCAGTATAAGTCAAGTCAGTGCAATTACACTTTCTTATTTTTAGTTTAAAAGTAGTATACTAAGAGGACACATGAATAAACTTATTTTTCAGGGTTTTGATTCAGTGTTTCTAGATTATTTGTCACATGAGGCGTAGGACATCAAATTTACTAATTTATTGTGAACGAACATACACCGGCCACCAGATGGCGACAGCAGATCAACACGTTCAGATTAGGTAAAAATGTCAAGATTCATTTTGTCAAAAAAGTCATTTTCATTTGGTTTATTTTATATATGTTGTATATATGTATGTTTAATTATATCTCTATAAATGCTGCCCACTGGATGAGTTAATCTACAAAATGTATGTTAAATCATTGCATAGGCTTCCATTATGTTGTATAGTGTTGATGTGGGCCTGCCGCAGGGTCGTCTTCATTAGGCCTTAGCGGACACATGTTTTTTTTTCTTTTACAATTACTCATCTAATTGAAACAAATATTTGCAGGGTGCTACAGTATATGGCATAATGATTGTTTATGAAAGAGGTGAACACTCTGTCAATCCAGCACAAGAGACTTCACCTAATAATAACAGTTTCAACTTATGGGTTCCTAGGCAACTGTAAACATCCCATTTTATTTCTGCAATCCCAATGAAAACTGACCAAAAGAGATTTAAGAAAGTACATGGAAATTACTTTTGCTATTAATAGCCAAACATGTGAGCTGGAAACCACAATTTTTGTGCATCCTCATGAAAACAGGATTCTCAGGCCGTTTTAAACAGTATGGATGAAGGGAAACTTTCTTTAATCACACCAAAGACGCTCCTCTCTGACAGTTTATTTTCATTTCCAGTATATTTTCATTCCTCTTCCCTTTTTAAGAGTGAAACGATTTCAGTTGCATAACCTGTCTAGTTTGCTAAAAGACTCTCTGTGAATGAGTGATGAATCAGATGCATTTTACATTGACATTTATTCATTTAGAAGACACACTTATCCAAAGTGCCTTACAAATGAGAATAAAACAAGCAGAAGTGATTAATCTAATCCAAGCACATTAGATCTGAGAGAGGTTTTGAACATATTCAGAAATGTTATTCTTTTGGAGATGCTGTGAAATTGTCAGAAGTGAAAGCTTCCGTGTTGGCTTTTCAGAATTTTTCCAATGTCTTATTTCCAGCGACCTCCGACCTTTCCTTTACCATGAACTTTTTTGCTGTGATAAAGAAAGAGGTGAAACATCAGCACAATTCAGAGACAATGTTTCTTAATGACAGACTATTAGTCTTTTTCACGAAAGAAAAATGCTTAACAAATAAGTTAAGCCTAATTTTCGCTTAAAGGGATAGTCCACAAAAAAAAGTGTCATCATTTACTCATCTTTACTCACCTTTAAGACTTCTGTGGAACATAAAATAAGATATTTTGAAGAATGATAGAAACTAAGCAAGTCTCGGTTCCTATTGACTTCCATTGTATTGACAACAAAACAAAACAAAACAAATCAATGGAAGTCAATGGGAACCGAAACTGCTTGGCTATCAATATTTTTGTGCAGTAGAAGAAAGAAATGCATACATGTTTGGCACGACATGAGAGTGAGTAAATAATGACAGAATTTTCATCTTTGGATGCACTTTCCCTTTAAGGCAGGAATACACTCTTTGACTGTTGTTCAGATTTTTACCCAGATTTGCAGTCTGGAATAGTCGATGCTAGTTGCCAAAAGTCAAAGTCAGTCTGCAGATTTTGGGCAGTCTGAGTTGACAGATTTCACAGAAAATTGCTGTGTTTGATATTTTGAGCTGATTTTAGAACACATTGTTTTAATTTTTCATGTGTCTCTTAGCAAAGTGACTCATTTTTCTGCATGACTTTATTATGTTTAGAACGACTTGAAACAATCAAGTTATTAACTTAACGTGACTTACAACTTTTGAGCGTGAGAAATCCTGTTCAGTAGAACAACAATCTGTTGAGAAGGAAGCACATTTCAGGTAAATACAGTGTTTTATTTGCGCTTTCACTTTCTACACTCTCTATCTGACTTTCTCTAAACTAAGCACAGATTAGTATTTGCAATACAAACACCGTCAGGTTTCATACAGTGAAATCTTTCACCAGGTTCTCAAACCTCAGTTCAGCAATCAAAGTCACCACACCTCATACTTCTGTCTCTTCATTTGATCCAAGAGGTCAAACTTCTCTGACTCCAGCTGGTGAATCCAGTTCCACATCTCCTGAGCTCGCTTCCTGTTTTTTGGGAGTAAGGAACAGATGATGATGCAAAACAACTATTCATGGAGAATGGAAAAAAAACATTCCAGTCAAAAAACGTCTCAAGTTATGTAACCCTGGTTCCCTGAACTGAAGAGGGAACGAGACGCTGCGTCGAGACGCGGTGGGAACGCCTCTGCTTCTGATTGCGTCATGAAGCACGTATGAAAGCAGTCCAATGGCGTGATGGAACGTCATGTGACGTCATCTACTAGTACACTATAAAGCATACCTGGAACAAACAGTCACTAGATTCTGATAGGCTGAAGCAAGTCGCTCACAGGCATGCAGGAAGTATGGCAGGAAGTATGGCAGGCCGACGCAGCGTCTCGTTCCCTCTTCAGGGAACCAGGGTTACATACGTAACCTGAAATGTTCCCTTTCAAGGGAATTCGAGCTGCATCGAGACCCGGTGGGAACACTATAGCCACAACGCCATAGTAACAAGTGCCTGTCCGTGTGAAATCTCGACAAAGACGAAAGCACCTCCGCCCCTGAAGTGGAGCCGAGGTCAAGGTCATAAAACCTCACTAATGTGTGAGGCTAGGCAACATCCTGCCACATCACAAACATATTGGAGGGAAACTCCACTTTAAAGGGACATGGTAAGCAGCTAAGGCCGCCATGTACACCTTTAGTGTGGAGGGGATAGACCTGCGGATCCACTTCAAGGCGTAGAGTTTCCTCGTGGAGGGACCTCTGGAGTGGAGGATGGTCTCAACAGACCTGAACTTATGAGCTGGGCCCCCTCAGAGGCCAAGCCCAAACTTGTAACAATTCTGGGCGGGGGTGAAGGATCAACCCACTCGCCTGAGAGAAAAGGACCTTGGCCACGTCTGCACCATAGTGTCCAGCCCCAGCTGGCTGACTGAGTGAGAACCACAGTGGACAGTGTGTCATCTCTTAAGATGCGAACAGGTCTACTTCTGCTCGATCAAAGTTTTTCATAGGAGCTCCACCACCTCAGGGTGGAGTCTCCATTCCCCAGGCCTCGGCTCCTGCCTCGACAGGATGTCTGCTCCCTGATCTAAAAACCCAGGGATGTAAATTGCCTTTAGAGAGAGCAAATTCCCTTGGGCCCACAGAAGGATCTGGTGAGCCAGTTTGCATAAGTGACGTGACCTCAAACCCCCCCTGATGGTTGATGTAAGAGACCACCGATGTGTTGTCTGTACAGACAAGCACATGATGGCCCCTCAGGTCTGGGGGGAAGTGTTTGAGAGCTTGAAACACCGCTATCATTTCTAGACGATTTATGTGCCAAGAAAGTAGATGGTCTTGCCACAGACCTTGCGCCGAGCAACCACTCATGATCACCCCCCAAACTGTGAAGGAAGCATCTGTAGCAATTAGCATTATGTGACGACAAGAAGCCCCCAACACTGGGCCTTGGGCGAGGAACCAAGGTTTCTTCCACATGACTAAGGCACGTAGGCATTGCCGCGTGACCTTGATCATGCGAAATGGATTTCCCCTTGGAGAAAACCCTTTGGTTCTGAGCCACCACTGCAGGGGTCTCGTGTACAGGAGGACAAAAGTTATTACGTTGGACGCAGCTGGCATGAGACCCAACAGTCTCTGAAACTGTTTCACAGTGAGTGACTGGCCTAGTTTTACCCCATTTACAGCTGAGAATCCCAAACCACACCTAGAAAGGTTGTCCTCTAAGCTGGAAGAGCACACTCTTTTCGGCGCTGAGCCTCAGCCCCAACTTTCTCATGTGAGACAGAACGACATCTCGATGCCGAACCGCCATCTGCATGGATTGAGCTAAAATCAACCAGTCGTCGATGTAATTCAACAAGTGAATGCCCTGGAGATCAATTTTGTGAAAGTGCGGGGTGATAAACCCAGGCCGAAGGAAATAACCCGATAATGGTACACTTCGCCCCCGAAAGCGAACCTCAGGAACTTCCTGTGATGAGGATGGATGGCTACATGGAAGTATCGTCCTTCAAATCTATCGTGACAAACCAGTCCTCGGACTGAGTCTGTGAGACGATCTGCTTGAGTGTAAGCCTCCATCCTTCTTTAGAACAATGAAGTAACGGCTGTAAAACCCTGAGTCCCTGCTGGGAGGAGAAACCCTTTCTATAGCCTCCTTTCGCAGAAGAGTCTGCTTCTTGCTCCATAACCAGAGCCTGCTCGGGGTCCACCATCGTAGGGAGGACCCCTAGAAATCTGGGCAGACGAGAACCGAACTGAATTCTGTAACCCTTTTCTATTGTGAGCAGGACCAAACGAGATATATTTGGCAGTAGTTTCCACGCTGCCAGAAAATCTGCTAAGGGGACCAGCCTCTCGAGACTAGCCTCGGCACACGAGATCCAAGCCAAAGAATCTTTATTGACCTCAAGAAGAAAGCCAACAGGAGCAGAGCTAAAACTCTCGATAGTGCATATGTTACACGTCGGGAATTTATGAATGAACACTGTCAGCCCCCTTTTACTAGAGCTGACCATGCATGCTCCACTCCAGTGTTGTTTTCGTCAACGATGACGATAACGAAATGATTTCGTTGACGCACCTTTTTTTTATGACGATAACGCGACGATGACTGGCTAAAAATTGCTCTAAGGTGACTAAAACATCACGAGACGTTATTACAAGTCTGACGGTTGCCAACCGTTCCGTATAATACGGAATCGTCCCGTATTTGACACAAGTCTTGTTCAGTTCCGTATTTTTGAGAATCAATTCAGTGCAAATCCAGGACAGACACATAGCCGCCTTCTAATTTATGTCAGACTATGAACGAAGACATTTGTAGGCTATGAGAAAAAAACCCGACGGTGCGGTAGATACTAATTTCTCCCCCTGTTTGTCTATGATCATCAGCATAGCGTTTTTAACATCTTGGAACATCATCAGAGAATGCCCTTTTAATTGGTCGTTTCAGTCATTGTGAGTCACGTATCGTAGCAACGATGACGACAAGTGACAACAGCGGGAAATGTAAAAATGACTATATAAGCAGCCGGCGAAAAAGAAAAGAGCGCAGAAATGTAAAATTGAATGGGATTAAAATACCCGTGGCTGGAATGCGTGAGGGACAATGAATATAAGGCCAATTGTACCATATGCCGTCGCGGTTTTTTTTTTTTTTTTCGTTTGTCACGGCGGAGTGTGTGCTATTAAGCAGCACGCATCAGGAGATAATCTAATAATTCTATTGAATAAGTTAAGTTCGCACACAAGGCTACAGAAAACTGTTGTGTTTATTTTTCTTCAAATGCAGTCTAAGCCGGTGAGTTTTGAATGTTATATGTTGTATTTGTTTAAGTTAAAAATAAAACGTATTATAAACTAAACAAATCCATGGTTCATTGTTGGCAAAATGATCATGATAGCCTTTATATTTCACATCTATGTGGTTCAGTCTTGTATATTGATTAGGCTTGTATATTGTATAGGCTATTGTATATGAATTTAGTCTTGTATATTGACTACTTTGCTATTCTATAAATATATAGGCCTAATAAGTTGTATTATAATATGCTATAAGGTATGAAATATATTTATCTAAATGTATCAATTAGTTTCCACAATATTCACCAGAAGTCATAATTTCAGGGGTTATTTAAAAAAAAAAAAAAATGAATTGCAACACTTGCTACAACCTGTCAAACCTAAGCCCATTTCCAATACTTTTTAACCTAAATTAATTTGTTGAAGACTAACTTACTTTTTTTTTTTTTACTAAAATTGACTAAAACTTTTTTGAGTTTTCGTCGACTAAAACTTGACTAAAACCTTTTTGTGTTTTCGTCGACTAAAACTTGACTAAAACTAACAAGTTTATAAGTGACTAAAATGTGACTAAAACTAAAAAGCATTTTCGTCCAAAAGACTAAGACTAAGACTAAAACTAAAAGGGCTGCCAAAAACAACACTGCTCCACTCCCAAACAAACGACACATAAATCGCGTGTGTCCCCACTCGTAATGAAGCGAGGGCAGGGAGGAACACACGATCCAAAAAGCTGTTTGCTCGCCATTATACTCCTGTCTAGATAATATATTATGCTTGTGGACAAACAACAATAAATAGACAGAGACAGTTTCACACAGTGCGCTTGCTGAAGACACATAAGCTAGTGACTGTTTGTTCCAGGTACAGGTATGCTTTATAATTTCCTGGTCGATGACGTCACATAACGATCCGTCACGCCATTGGACTGATTTCATACGTGCTTCATGACACAATCAGACAGAGGCGTTCCCACCACGTCTCGATGCAGCTCAAGTTCCCTTGAAAGGGAACAAGAATTTAAATGAAACACTATAGATCCTTTGCACACCTTGCATTACGGAAAACATATGTTAACACTTTATAATAACTTTCATCAATAAATCATTAACAAACATTATACAATGCTTCACAGATCATGAGTTAATATAGCTATATTCACATAGCTAAAAATATGAGATAATGTGCTTGTTAATGTTTAATGAACCTATTAAAACTTTAGATGTTGATTAATTAGCAGAACATTATTTAATATACATTTAAATGCTTACAAATGTCATTAAATTTTAAACTGAAATGATCATGCACTTCATGAAAATCTGCAAATGTCATTAAACTTCAGTTCATATATAACTAATGCACTTTTTTACATTTACAAATGTACAAATGCAAAAAGGCGTTTGGTAGCTATGAGTGATCCGGATGTTCAACAGAATATTTAACAATATAAGAATGACTGGTCTTACTTTATATAGGTGTCTTTAACTATGTACTTACATCTAAATAATAATAATAGTTAGGTACAATGTACTTATTGTCAATTGTCGTCTACTGCGAAACACTTTTTGCTGCCATTGAGGTGTGAGACGGGTAAGGTTAGGGACAGGTTAGGAGGTTTAAAGGTGGGTTTACGGGTCAACAGTGTACAGGGGTCAGCTTGATTAGTATTTTCTTGAAAAATATATTGTTTTCTGTTGTTTATTTATGATTCAAGGAATATCCTGATGTGTAAATAGGGTGAATTCAGGTCATTTTAGACACTTTTTTCCCATTGAGATGACTGTCCATAAAGGTACTAAATGATTAACAAACGTTTATAAACCTTTACAATGAATAGTTTCAACCTTAGATTGGGTTCTGCGAAGACCAAATGTGACCTTTGCAGACTGTGAGTTAATGAATAATGTTAACATGAATAGTGTGTGAAGTGCTTAAAATTACTAATTAATTTTTTTTTTTATTGTAAATGTAAAAAAGTGCATTAGGTAATATATAAATCAAAGTTTTAAATCTAATTTTAAGTTTTAAATCGAAGAAATGATTTTTGTTAGCATTTTATTTACATTAACTAATGGTCTGTTAAGCATTATATTGCCACGATTATGTTCAGATTGAGTTTTCTGTCTTTGCTTTTTCCCTGCCTGTCAGTTTCATTATTAGTTACTATGGTTACTGAGTTGATTCTTCATTCTGTTCAGCTCTGTGTGATTTATTACCTTTGTTTGTCTCTTGTATTTAAGTTCCCGTGTTTCTGTTCTTAGTTGTCCGGTCTTGTCTATGTTTAACGGTTGTTGCTTTGCTTGACCTCATTTTCGTTACTCTATGTGGATTATTAATTAAAGACCATTGACTTTCATCATCTTCCATGTGTATGCAATACAACCAGTCCATGACATATATAATGTTTCTTAATGATTTATTAATAAAAGTTTATATTATATTATATTATATTATATATAACATGGATGTGTATGTGTGTGGTCACCTCAACCCATCCTCCCGCAGATTTTCGATGCCAAGTGGAGAGCGCCTCTCTGAAAGTGTCTTTCTCTTGATCTCTCGTCCAGTCAAACGCTTCCCCCTTTTCTGCTCTGCCTAAACACAAACACACATATGTACAAACATATATTAATGGTACATTACTGTATTTAAGGTAAGGCTCAGTATCCTACCTTGGCTAAGAAGCCACCAAAGTTTGCCCCCATATTGGACAAAACCTTCTTCTTCTTGGCCTCGTCTTCTGCTCTCTTCTTAGCCTCCTCATCCTCTTTCCTCTGGCGCTCTTCCTGATGAGAGAGCGCAGACATTATATTTCACATCGATTTTGATACTCTGTATTAAATTCCACCTACAACTTTGAGAGCAATTGAGCATTTTATTTACTATGTTTTAACTTTAACTTTGACTTCTAATTTACCGCAATCCTCGTCTGTCTGTCTCTTTCTTTCTCTGCTCTAACACGCTGCTGCTCTGCTCGTTCTGCCCGTCGCCGCTCCTGAGGACAGGTGGAGTGAATGGCCAACATGGAGAAAATTAGTACAAAGCAAAGAGAAAGGTGAGTATAGAAGGTTTTTGTGGTAAATAAAAGTCCTAAAAGAGAAAAAAATAGGAAAAGATTGACTGAATTACAATTCTCTCCTTGAGACCGATCAGTTCTTCCTCCTCTTTCTTCCTCTGCTCAAAGTGGACATCAATTAAAGTCTGTAACTCCAGAAAGTCTTTCTCCATCCTTTTTCGGTGAATATCCTAAGATAGGAAATGATATAGATTAGAAATAGTAAGCCATAACTTCCATGAAGTCCAAACTGAATGTTATTTTTAATCACATTTGGTAATTAATTGGATATGAATTTAATTCATCTGTGATGGACCTCAATAAAAACAAACACAGTTTGCTTAGTCTTCATTGGACCCACCATATAAACATTCACACAGTTCAGTATGTAAAAACTGAACCCTTCATATTATCTAAGTGATTCTCACTTTACAATTCATCCTAAACTGATGAACTGAACTGCACTAAACTGGTACTTACATCGAAATCTACCCGCTCACCCTCTGGAATCTTTGGAGGGGCAAGTTGTGGAACCATAGGCCTGTGTGGGAGATAATAAAAGCAAGAGATTTTTGGTATTATGTGCCTGAAGACATCTGGAAAATACAAAGCGTGCCTGTGGTTTTACAAACGAGTGTTAAAACACTTACTTGGGCCGTGGTCTTTCCTCCTCTATAAAAGAGACAGCAAATAGGGAAAAAAGAAACAAGGCAGTTCTTGTAAACTGTAATTATACAGCGTTTCCTGTTCGCCCACATAACCATACAATATGCTGCCCTATACTGGTTGCATGTTTTTTTGTCTTTTGACCATTTCACATTTTAAAATGATCTGGAATTTTGTTTTTTTTATACAGCTGGTTCCTCTGAAGAAATATGAAACTAAAGGACACAACTGCGACTGTTCTTTCATGAACTCTGCAGTTCACATTTTTTTTATGGTTTGCAGATTTATGGTATTAAAGGTACAATATATAAGAATTTTATATCAAAATATCAAAAGACCACTTGCATAGTGTTATATATTTCTTTCAATTGTGTACTTACATTATCCTAAATGTTTCCAAGAATTTGTAAATTCAGAGAAATTCACAATTTTGTGTGTGTGTGTTCAAACTGTTTTATTGTTTTTATACAAAAAGTGTGTGTGTGTGTAGACTTTTTTTATTGTTTTTATACAAAAACGGATGTAACAACATGATTAACAACACAGAACTCAGGGGATCAAGATATGGAGTTAAAGGAAGTACTTTCGTCTAAAAGCCCTTACCTTCTTCCTGAGTCTCCTCTGATGAATACAGCATTGACAGAATACAGAAACACATAAGAGAACAATGTGAATATTTGAGATATATTTTATATATATATATATATATATATATATATATATATATATATATAAAATATAACACTTTTTTTTACCATGTCGCATGTTTGTGAATATAGTGTTTTTGTAAAAGACGTGGGAAAAAGTGACACAGTGGGAAATTGGAAATGGAAAAAGAAGATTTGTGCTACGTCTGAACAGTATTTAAAGGGATGGTTGATTATGATTTCACTTTTTTAACTTTAGTTAGTGTTGCTGTTTGAGCATAAACAACATCTGCAAAGTCACGACACTCAAAGTTCAAAGCAAAGGGAGATATTTGCTTTTAAAGAAATAGCTTTTTAAGCACTACAACAAACGGCTGGTAGGAACTACATGAGCTTCCTCCCGGGTTAGTGACATCACTAACCATACATACATAAACCCCGCCACCGGGAACGCGATTTATAAATTATCATGACAGAATATGCTAATCAATGACTAGAAGATAACTACACATAAGCTACATAAATTCATCTACTAACCATTCATAAATGTTGTCTACATGTTGTCACTTATTCTTGAGTCTCTCCATCTTTGTCTGACTCCGGTTTGGACATAAAAGGCTAAAAGTTTTTGAAATTTTCAGGACACAAGCTGTTGAGGCTCTGCCCTCTGTGCTGGGAGCAGCAGCTCATTTGCATTTAAAGGGACAGACACAAAAACGGTGCATTTTTGCTCACATACACATTCTGGGGACATCAAAGACTTATTTTACATCTTGTGAAAAGGGCATTATACCACCCCTTTAAACCAATGAGCTCTTAAAGCTATACAGCAGAACCAAAATTTACAAAAACACTATATTCACAAACATGCACGTGCAACATGGTAAAAAAAAAAAAAAGTGTAGACTGACCGGCTAAATATTACATCACCCAAAACATAAACAAACGCATGCTATCATCCTTCCATATATTTTTTTTTCTTTTACATGCTATTCTGATTGTGCATGTCTTTTTTTGATGAAGATGAACAAAGTACCTTGATAATCTGTATACTCCTGCTCTTCTGTAATACAGATCCAGCAAAGAAACATGAAATCAAAATAAATCAAACAAATCAATCTCTTTAACAGATATAGAAAAAAATGAGGTATTTAGTTCTACTCAATAATCGTGTTTTCTCTTTATGCAGAACTGTTAATGTTCTTTCAGAGATGCAAATATCATGAAGCTGCTCATGATCATTATGTGATCCTCCTCTCTCCGGTCTTTGAATGTATTTTTTTGATATTGGCTGATTAAATGATTTCTAGGTTACAGACACATTTACCAGCATTTACCACTTTTAATAAGACACCAATATACTATTTTTCTATGTTTATATACTAATATTAAAAACAAATCAAAGATTCATTCATTTTATTAACATCGTTATGTTTTTTTATTGTAGAATGTTCTGTCATTCTCTGTCAAATACTGTCAATCATTACTGTACATCGCATTTAAGTAGCCACTTATACCTCAGCTTCCCACTTCTTCTCTATTTCTATTCATTTCTGTTATGTATTAAAATTACAGTATTTAATTGCATAAAGAGTCCATCACAGACATCAAGCCAGATATTTTGTACTTTTATCTCACTTGAGGATTATATGAAAATGTTAATTTAAGAACTGTTGCTTAGTCTTTTTGGACCATAAATCTGAGGTAACATTGCAGGTAATGTTTTCAGTTATAGAGGTGTATATACATATATAGGAAACCTTCAGTTAAATATGATTAAAAATATTTTGAAATAATGCTGGCTGATGGCTTCAACAGTAACACAAACAAACCATTGATTAACAACCTCTTAGCTTACAATAGCCTTGGTATTTTATCGTTTAAAATCAGTTCTCCTATGAAAACAATGGACCGGATTTTTGCTTCCGGAGCCAATTGTTGCAGTCTATTAGTTTGTCCATTTGTGCCGGTCGAACTGAATGTGTTGGATTTACAATCCCTCTTTCTTGAATTAAATAAATCATAAAAATCATAATGAAATTCATAATGAAAATATAAGTTCTTTAAACCAGTGTATCTATTCTGGATTGGAGGGAAATTTGCTCCTTCAACACAGCTGTGACTGAAACAGCAAATGACATCCTTGGAAAATACCGGCCAACAAAGAAGCCCTGGGTCACAGAGGACATACTGGAGTTCTGCGACAAACGCAGAGAACTCAAGCGTAAGAAAAACGAGACTGAAGGGGAAAGACATTACAGAGAAATCAATTAGCAAGTTAAGAAAAGTATGAAAAAGGCAAAGGAGACCTGGATTGAAGAACAATGCAAAGACATAGAAGGAAGTTTACAGAAAAACAACAGCAGGAAAGCCTACCAACTTGTGAAAGATCAGACAAATACATCACAAGGGCGAACCAATAGGCTATGTGCACAAGCGTCGCGACGAACTTCCGCTATTGTCAGAAGTTGGCATATCAGTTTCCGGTTTACGGCCGCTTCATCGGCATCCGATGTAAACAAACAAGATGAGTGCTGCTGTTGTACGAAATAAAGAGATATAATGTGCGTGACACATCTAAGTTTCTAAGAACTGTAGGTGGATCTAACGCCCGTTTCACGTTTCCGTGTGTGTGTGTGTGTGTGTGTGTGTGTGCGTGTGTGTGCGCGTGCGTGCGGTGCAGGAGCAGCACGCGCTATATGCTTCACATTATGATGCGTTTGCAGTGAATAACTGATTCACGGCAGTACCACAAACACTTACTATTTTTATTTAAAATCCATAAGTTACGCTGCAACTTTTATTTAAAAAAAGTTTTGTCAGCATTGCGATTCTCGTTGTACACATATAGGCTACACTCTTTAATGGACGCATGCACATTTAAGCACAATTTAAACAACGTTACGTGGGGCTATTATTCCATGCATTACTTATTAAGTTGCTCAAGCAAGTGGCCAAATATTTAACTGTAAATTGACAAAAACAGCCGACTCTCATGCCTTTTCTTTTCCATAAATTTTATTAAAATAAATCTTGCATGTCACAAAGAACTTGTTTTTCCACCTCCACGAATGAGACGTGTGTTGTTCATTATGTCGCCTTGTTGAAGTAAATTGTCGTATGTCATAATTTCGGCTTTTAATGTCATAGTTATGACTTAATGTCATGATTTCTGCTTAGTATGTCAATTTCAGCTGCATTATTATGAATATGCAAGTCAAAGTTTTGACTTTTCATCTCATAATTGTGGATTAGTATATCATAATATCGTCTTTTTATGTCATATTTTTATTGATGTTTTTTTATGTGGTGAAAATGGGCTTTCATACTAGACGGTTAAGGGTCGTCACACAATTTTTCTAAATCTATATTTCAATTAGGGCTGTGCAGCAGTTAATCGCATCCAGAATAAAAGTTTGTGTTTACATAATATATGTGTGTGTACTGTGTATAATTATTTTGTATATAAATACACACATGCATGTATGCATGCGTTCGCTCGTAATAGAATGCAAAGGTTTTGTGAGCGAAATTGAAGCTCAAATGGCTGTTAGCGACTTTAAGCAGAGCAAAGTGGCACACAGCAATGCTCCTTATAGAGGGTTTTCACGACGCGTCATCAATCCGGAAGTCGGCCATTTTGGAGGTACTGAATGTAAACAGTGCCATTGAACTGAACGGACTCGCAAATTTGGCTGATTATTGCTTCTGAAAAATGGTCAAGTTTTGGTCTGTACTCATCAGTCGCACCGAGAAAAAACATTTCTAGTTCTATAGACTGCCGAAAGTTAAAGAGAAGAGTGCAAAAAACTGATGAAAGATGGCGTTTGTGGTTGAGAGAGGCACAGCATCAGCCACATGTGTAAATGAAGCGTTAACTATGGCTAAAATTTTGACGTAAAATAGTTAACTATGGGTACATACACACTGTCAATCCGATTATCTTTGTATCCGATTGGAATATGATCTAAAATGATGTCCACACTGTATTGCAACTGTTCAGGTCCGATTTGTGTGTCCACGCAGCTCTTTGACAACACGGCAATGATGTTGCGTTGATGGAGAGGTTTGCATTTGCAATATAAATGTTTTCTTATTTAAATTTTACAATATGGAAATGTATAGCCGCCGCGCTGGACTACTGCGTCTCGAGCTGCAGAACTGTAGGAGGCTGGTAGGCAGGGTTGGGGAGTAACGGAATACATGTAACGGCGTTACGTAATCAGGATACAAAAATCCAGTAACTGTAATCCGTTACAGTTACGTCAAAAAACGTAGTAATCAGATTATAGTTACATTTAAAAAAAGGGGGGAATACTTTCAGGATTACAATGATTTAATTTAAAACTAAATAAATAAGTATTTTGGCATAATAACACTATATTAAGCGCTGCTTGATTATACAGTAGTTCCTGGTTCTGTTGCCAGTAATGACTCACGTGTGCCACGCGCTGGTGAATGCGCAAATAACAGCTGTCTACAATCTCCTCAGACGCAGATTGAATCACTGCTGCTAGTAGAAACGACGCTGCCTGCGGGTAAAATCGCTTTTAATTCATGGAAATTCCGCTGCTATTTTGTAGAAATTAGGAGAGTATCTTTTTTAGTACTCAAAATGTCCTTTCTTAATCTTTTCTCACGTAACGGGATGTTCGCTGTCTAGGTAACGTAGGGGAACTCCCACTGCCAACGCCCCAAGTTCAGTCAGGCAAATTAAGAAAGATCACGGCTTTAGTCAACATGTAGGCCTATTTTAAAATAAACTAATATGTAGATTGTGCAAAATTTTTAAATGTTGTGTTTTTATTTTTAAGTTAAAAATTAGTTACAAATAAAACAAAATAATCTGTAATACCATACATTAGCCACTAGATGTCTGTATAGCCCTTTACATAAATATATATTCAGGCCTGTGTGTATATTTTGAAAATATTGTAATGTACACTGAGCCAAATTCTTAATAAATAAAAGTTTTTTAATATTTTTTTTTTATAATATTTCTTCTTGCTTGACTTTATTTATATACGTGACCTTGAAGTAACGTTAATCCAAAAGTAATTAGTTACATTACTTTCATATTATAGTACTTGGATTACGTTACTGAATACTTTTTTATGAAGTAATTTGTAACTGTAACGGAATACATTTAATCCTCCCAAGCCTGCTGGTAGGTTACTGTATGCACAACTCTTTTTCATCCGCGCCGGTTTCAAAATACTTTTCAAAAATAATAATTTTCTGCTCGTCCGGCACTTTGCATCAACACAACCTTGTTTCGGCAGCGACTTTCAGCATGTTCCCTATAACAACGTCTGATGTTTATATTTTACGTGGCGTGAGAAAGTCACATAAACCATGCGAAAGAGCGTTCAGACTGGTGGATTTCCTGATACAGTATGTGATTTGAATAGGATATTAAACCACATATGGATGTAGCTTGAAACGGATTTCATGTGCTTTTTTTTGGACTGACAATCTGAACGTAGCCAATGTCGGGATACGAAAAAGAAGTAAGGACTAGAGAAGCTAGCTCGTTCAGATCTTTACCACATATTACCTTAAGTTTGTCAAAATTTTGAGCTCTTTCCTGCTTACCAAGTCCTTCTCTATATGATTTCGCAGCTTCCATGTGTTGTTCCCGTGGTTTAGACATCAGAAATTAGTGTAACAATGTGTTCAATAGTACATAAACAGTGCAATCCATGCCGTTGTTTACATCCGAGTACCTCCAATATGGCCGCGCATCCGGGTAACTGACCAAATCGTGACGTAGGTGAAAACCCTCTATATGTACCCATGCTAACAGGTTAGAGCTTTCACACTGCACGCGGTTGCAGTCCATCGATCCGTTCCAGGTGCGGCAAATATACAGCATACAGAAGTGCAGATATCGTTATTTCCGCACCGAGTCTATTTTTGCTGTGCCGCAAACGCTGAATTAAAGTGACAGCGCATGTTTCGTGGTCAAAATGAACAAAGATTGACCTGAAAATGTAGTAATTTCACCATGAATGGGTTTAATTAAATAAAATGTAGAAATCTCACCATAAATGCATTTAATTAGGCCTACTATTATTTTTCACAGTCATCTTTTTACTTTTAGAAGACCGGGGTAAAGCAAGGTAAACTACCATTTACTTCAACAAGGCGACATAATGAACAACACTCGTCTCATTCGTGGAGGTGGAAAACAAGTTCTTTGTGACATGCAAGATTTATTTTATTAATATTTAAATGGAAAAGAAAAGGCATGAGAGTCGGCTGTTTTTGTCAATTTACAGTTAAATATTTGGCCACTTGCTTGAGCAACTTAAGTAATGCATGGAATAATAGCCCCACGTAACGTTGTTTAAATTGTGCTTAAATGTGCATGCATCCATTAAAGAGTGTAAGTTATATGTGTACAAAGAGAATCGCAATGCTGACAAAACTTTGTTTTAAATAAAAGTTGCAGCGTAACTTCTGGATTTTAAATAAAAATAGTAAGTGTTTGTGGTACTGCCGTGAATCAGTTATTCACTGCAAACGCATCATAATGTGAAGCATATAGCGCGTGCTGCTCCTGCACCGCACGCACACACACACACACACACACGGCACACGGAGTGTGAAACGGCCGTTAGATCCACCTACAGTTCTTAGAAACTTAGATGTGTCACGCACATTATATCTCTTTATTTCGTACAACAGCAGCACTCATCTTGTTTGTTTATAGCGGATGCCAATGAAGCGGCCGTAAACCGGAAACTGATATGCCAACTTCTGACAATAGCGGAAGTTCGTCGCGACGCTTGTGCACATAGCCCATACCAATCAAAATAAAGAAGGGAAATGTCTGACAGAAGAACAGGATATCCTTAAAAGATGGACAGAGTACTGTTCTGAATTGTATACTCACAGAGCCACAGGACATACTGAGGTGCTGAATGTCCCTCCACCAACTAACATCGATAACCATCTTATCCTTCGAGAAGAAGTTGAAGCAGCAGTAAAATCATTAAAAAAAGGGAAGTCGGCAGGAGTGGATAACATTCCAGCAGAACTGGTTCAAGCAGGTGGAGAGGTCATGATAGATACATTATGGAATATCTGCAATAAAATCTGGCAAACAGGTGAATGGCCTACACCATGGACTCAATCTTTGATAATTACCCTCCCGAAGAAAGGCAACCTTCAGCTATGCCAAAATTACCACACCATTAGTCTGATCAGCCACCCAAGTAAAGTGATGCTGAAAATCTTACTAAACAGATTGAGACCGCAAGCAGAGCAGATCATTGCCGAAGAACAGGCAGGCTTCAGAACAGGCCGCAGCACGACAGAACAAATCTTTAGTATCAGAATAATTTGCGAGAGGTACCCACAACACCAGCAAGAACTCTACCACGTATTCATAGATTTCAAAAAGGCATTTGATAGGGTTTGGCATGCGGCTTTATGGGCTACTATGAGGTTATACAACATCAATGCCAACCTGATCAAGACAATAGAAAGCCGATATGACAAGGCTACTAGTGCAGTCTACTCCAATAACACCATAGGAGAATGGTTTCGAACCACAGTCGGAGTCTGCCAAGCAGATACGCATTGCCAACGCATTGGAAGATCATGAAGGTACAGTCAGCATCGGAGGCAGGACGATTACAAATTTGCGTTTTGCCGATGACATCGATGGATTAGCTGGAAAAGAACAGGAACTCGTCAATCTTGTGAAACATCTTAACGAGGCCTCTGCAGCATATAATATGCAGATTAATGCAGAGAAAACCAAGCTGATGACCAACAACCCCAATGGAATCAGCACTGAGTTCAAGATAAACAATAAGAAGCTTGAGACTGTTAACAGCTTTAAGTACCTGGGAGCCATCGTTTCGGATGAAGGATCTAAGCCAGAAATACTCTCCAGGATAGCACAGACCATAGCCGCCATGACCAAATTGAAGGTCATCTGGAACGACAGTAACATCGCCATTGGCTCAAAGATCAGGTTGATGCGTTCCCTGGTCATGTCAATATTTCTATACGCATGCGAGTCATGGACGTTGAAAGGCGATATCGAGAGAAGGATTCAGGCGGTGGAGATGAGATGCTTCCGCAGACTTCTTGGCATCTCCTACAGCGATCACATCACTAATGTAGAAGTGAAATCCCGAATTGAGAGCGCCATTGGGTCATATGAAGACCTCCTATCTTCAGTAAAAAAACGCAAGCTGAATTGGTACGGCCACGTCACAAGATCATCAGGACTTGCCCACATAATATTACAAGGCACAGTACAGGGAAGCAGACGAAGAGGTAGACAGAGGAAGAGATGGGAAGACAACATCAGAGAGTGGACAGGTCTAGAGCAGAGTGACACAGTGCGGAAAGCAGAGAACCGGGAGGAATGGAAGAAGCTGGTTGCCAAGTCTTCAGTGGTGCCCCTACGGTCCAAAAGACTACGGGATAAGTGAAGTGAAGTGATCTATTCTGGTATTTATGTTACAGGGAATGTCTGTATTTGGTATCTGAGAGGAGACTGAGGGTCTGACCCATGCATGTCAGGAATGCTGCAACAGTGTTTACACATTTAGCCCAGCTTCCAGAGAATAAAAATGTAATTGTTATCAATTAATTAATTTGCTCATACATCCAAATTAATCAGACTTATATTTTGGTATATAAAGAGAATAGTTTGTTTGAACTTTATTCTTATTCTTTTTTAATTTTTTATCATGATAGCTGTATGACACATGCAAGACAACTGTGTCTAATGTCATGAAGGTCAACAAAGCATTACATGTATCCACATATGCATACTTAGCATGTGTAATTCTTTTTAGGATTTATAGCACTATAGGTCACTATGTTAAAGGGATACTCCACTTTTTTCGGAAATATGCTCATTTTACAACTCCCCCAGAGTTAAACAGTTGAGTTTTACCGTTTTAGAATCCATTCAGCCGAACTCCGGGTCTGACGGTACCACTTTTAGCATAGCTTAGCATAGATCATTGATTCAGACGAGTCCAGTAGCATTTCTTTCAAAATGACCAAAGAGTGCAGCAGGGTGCAGCAGGCGTAGTGATATGACGCAGCGCCTGAAAATAGGTCTAATAGGTTAGACAAACTTAGTCCCGGTCACGTTGAAAGAAGTTACCGAGCTGGGGACTATTTTTAGGCGCTGCGTCATATCACTACGCCTGCTGCACCCATGGTACAGCCGCACAGTTCCTTGATTATTACGCCGGAATGAGAGTAGTTCCTAGCCATATAGGCTTAGAAAATCGCAACTTTTCATTTTCCGTCGATCTTAGTACACGGTTTAACTACAGAAGAGTCAAGTTTTAAATAGGAAAAATATTGAAACTCTTTGGTCATTTTGAAAGAAATGCTACTGGACTCGTCTGAATCAACGAGTTATGCTAAGCTATGCTAAAAGTGGTACCGTCAGACCCGGAGTTCGGCTGAATGGATTCTAAAACGGTAAAACTCATCTGTTTAACTCTGGGGGAGTTGTAAAATGAGCATATTTCCGAAAAAAGTGGAGTATCCCTTTAAGCTACACTGTAAAAAAATTCTAACCTCTCCAAGTCTAATTTTTTAAATTGGCCCAAGTGCAATTATTGTTGCAATAGTCTGTTAACATTGGCTCAATGAGAAATAATACGTCAGACTATTTGAAAAATTTAGCTGTGACCAGTCACTAGAAAATTTTGACTTGGGGATGGTATTTTTTTTTTACAGTGTATGAATTATGTGTAGAAGTTTGAATCAGTGCTCTGTGTGGATGTAGTTTTAATGTACTGTTCCAGTGAGTCCTGACAAAAACTCAGCCTTGAAGGGAAAAGATATTGCTATTGGATAAAGATATTGGAGAATATATATATATATATGTTTTATGTAATTGTGCTTGCAGGTGTTGTTTATTATTATTATTATTATGAGAGACATGTGACCATGCCAAAGGAATAGTAGAATTCAACAGCATGAGAAGAGAGCTCCCTGAATTAATGACCAGTGGCTCTTAGAACAAAGTGTGTCAAAGATCATTTCTCATTTGCATAAAGAACAGAATACCATGTTCGGTTGCTGCTAGAATTACCTGTACTGTTAACCAAACAGAACCTGTAGAAATGATGTCAACTGATTATCCATATGACTATAAGTAGTGTTTCTATATCCCAAGTTAGTTTGAGGCTGGCTCCTCTTACTCATTTTCTATGGCCTTTGGAAGTGTGGAGATCTTTGTCTTTAGTAAACTCTCTGAACTTTGACTCCTGGTCTTCATTGAGCACACTGGTCTCTTTATGTGGCTTAACTGGAATTCCCCTAAAGAACCCATTTGTAGATTTACGGACCCATTGACAGTGTGACCAGCCAATCAGTGGGTGATTGAGGCGCAACCTCCTGAACCTCATAAAAAATTTAAAACTCATCTCACATTCCCTCCCTCACATTCACACCATTTCTGCTAGTGACGGTCAGCGTTGCTTGAGTAAAATGAGTACATAACATGCTATCTCATTTCTCTGAATATTCATTTTTGTACGTTCTTTAATTTTCTCATCAACATTGAGAGTTTGATTCTTTAAACCCTCACTGAGGTCAATTTTACCTTCTCCTGCATCCTCTGCAGCCTCCTCCTCCTCCTCCTCTGCTCCTCAATGACAGGGTGATAAATGAAAGGAAAACATATGTGAATATCTAGTCTGTGCCAGAGAGAGCACGTGAGGAAAGAATAAAAGTGTGTATATAAATAAGTGTGTGCAAAGGATTATGTAAGTGCACGCCATTTGTTAGGGATGTATGCTAGCATAAACATGAGATCACTGTAATAAAAATATCCCTTCCAGGAAGAGGCAGGGTAACAAGCCTAAGCACCCAGTCAGACTTGTACGCAGCTCTCTAAAACCAAGTGAAGCTCAGCTGGGTCTCTGGAGGTATCTATAATTGGCCTCTGGGTACACATTATACCAAGGCTTTACTGATAATCGCTAAAGCTACATTTTAATATGGGCAATAAATAAATAAATAAATAAATAAATACTTACCTGCTACTTGTTCTCTAACAGGCCATTTAGGGAAGAGAAAGGAATGAGTAAACATTACAGTACCCTTTAAATGTAATGCTTTAATGGTCAAATTAGAAACATTACTCACTCATATTCTTCCTCCACATCAGACATGATGAAACTGGATAACAGAAGGAGAAAGAGAAAGTGAGAGTGAGTCAGGAAGGAAGGAATGTCTGAAAGTACAAGTAGAACCACATAACATTTCACAATCACTTTAGAAAGAGGATGAGAGCGCAGGAGAGAGTGACAAAACAAAAGTAGCACCAGATCTAAATTGTTCCATTGTTCCCAAGTGCTGACACCCCGTTGAATGCTTCATATGAAGATCAATGGAGTGAGAACAGGTGGGAATGTGGAGACAAAGACAGGGTGAAATATAATATCCACAATATGTACCAGCCTTTGCTTGTTTTTCCTAATAGGAACTTCAGGATTTGATTGCAGGAAATGCAGTCAATGTCTATCACACACTGTTTGACTGCAGTCTTTAACCTTCCACTGAGAGATTTCTCTCCCTGTGCCTCATCTTTCATATCAGTGCAATATCATATCTGCTATTTGAAACCATTTTATAGCTGCATTGTCATTGGCAGAGAGAATTTATGAGACATGTAGCTGTCACCACTCAACTTGTACTTTACTGTCTCCAGACAAAGGCTTGTAAGCAGTGGCCACCTAAAAACCAGCCTTTCAACAGACCGCCCTTACTTTGTTAATGAGATTCTCAGCATCTAAAGGGCACGAGTCTGGCTAAATTCTGCACGAAACGATCAAATTACAAACGAAAGATGCCCCTCGTTCTGGATCGACCCAAGTAGGAATAGAAGCAAGAGTCATTTTAAGAACAGGATGGGGAAAGTGACAGATAAAGAGGGTCATGTAAGGGGACATGTAAGGTTACGGGGAGTCATTGCAGCATTAACCACAAAATACTGATAGGATCATTTTAGCCAAGGATGCAGGGGGAGATTACATGAGTTAAGACAAATCTTTATTGTTAATGGAGTGAATTTTATTAATAGTTCCATAAGTCCATTTGGTCCGGGACGCACTCAAACTCTACAAATATCAGTATTCGGGTTAGTATTCAGAATAAGTATTCAGGTTATGACCATTGTTGGCCAGCTACACACTGTTTTGCCCATAGTTATTTCATCAAACATTTTCCTAAAGTAGCACCATAGTCTGGTACAGGAAATAATAAACACATTATCAGATACAACTAACATTATTATAACTGCACACAAGAACTAAAAATAACAAGCAGACCTTCAGATTTCATCAAACGTAGCTAATTTACTGTCTGAATTATACTGATAAATTCAGTTACTTTTCTTGAGATGGAAAGAACAGACTGAAGTAACAAAATACTTTTACCTTTTAGTGATGGTAGGATGGTTTCACCGTGGAAAAGGATGAAACACAGGCTCACAAAGGATGAAAGGAGAGTCCCCGTGAATTATGAGAGTTTTGTAATGCAGGACAATGGGTTGGTTTTATATGAGGACAGGGACAGATGGAGGGTGTTAGCAGCTACAGCATAGGACCATGGATGGATTAGAAATGAACCCAGGGACAGAAAGATGACCACCACAAAGGATTAGGGGAAACAGGGGGAATGACCTCACACAACAAACACAGGGATATAAAAAGAGATATGAAAAAACAAAGGGACAGTTGGGGACAAAAATAGCACAGGGGATTTAGACCCAATTCTTCCCAGAATACATATTTTCTATTTGACACAAAGTAAAATAAGGTAATAGATAAGACAACTTTAAGGTGAAAGGATGGGTAGATGGGAAATTTGCTGTTATAAGAAGTGAGGTCCAAGGCAACATGTTCAGCTCACACAGTTGTCGTTTTTTTTGCAAATTTGCTAGGCTGACAATGCAACAGACTTCAACAGATTACAGTTCAATTGGGTTTTTTTTAAACTACAATGCATCTTTGCCTGCAAATTAGAACAGCTTGCAGTCTTGTAATATTTAGAACATTAATTTCTTCAGCATGAGAGACATTTCTTCTTTTTAAAAGTATTCATCCCTTCCAGTGCCTCTTAGGTCACTCACAGTCTATTTTTCCAGGCCAACACTTTTTTTCTGTCTGTTCTTTTTTTTCTGTCTGTCTGTGTCACGTGTCTGTTCTGTCTTGTGCTGCACATGGGTGTTTGTTGTTTTGTGCCATGTGCTCTCCTGTCTATTGTCTAGCCCCTCCCATCTTGTTATCTGATTATTGGTTAATTTGTCCCACCTGTCTGTCTCGTTACCCTCCTTTGTTGTTCCCCTATTTAGCCTCCTTGTGTTTGTAGTCTTGTGCTGGTTCGTTGTCCGAGTTACCTGTCTTTGATGTTCCTGTCTGTTGGATACCTGAGTTCTGAGTTTTGTACTTCGTCTGTGTTTGTTTATTAAATCTCCTCTGCACTTGAATCCTCGTCTCTCGCTCACTCGCCCCGTGACAGAACGAACCAGCCAAAATGTGGATTCAGCGGAGCGAGATTTTTTCTTCAGAGGAGGAGAAGGGAAATTCCATTTCCCTATTTGAATATTTCTCCAGATGTGTTCAGAGGACTTTGGAGGAGGAGAGCACCATGTCAGACGGTGATCAGATCGGAGGAGGTGGTCCGGTGGTCCGGAGACGGAGGAGGAGAAGGAAGACCTCCTCTGTGACTATTCCGGTGGTCCCAGTTCCGGTGGTCCCAGTTCCGGTGGTCCCGAGTCCGGTGGTCCCAATGCCGGTGGTCTCAAGACACAGGAGGAGGAGAAGGGTTCCCTCCATAATTGTTCCGGTGGTCCCAGTTCCGGTGGTGCCTGCCGAGCCTGTGTCTTCGGACAAGATGGCCGCCGCCGAGTCTGTTCACGTCACGTCTGCCGGGCCTGTGTCTTCGGACAAGATGGCCGCTACAGAGACTGTTCACGTCACACCTGCCGAGCCTGTGTCTTCGGACAAGATGGCCGCCGCCGAGCCTGTTCACGTCACGCCTGCCGAGCCTGTGTCTTCGGACAAGATGGCCGCCGCCGCGAGTGTTCACGTCACGTCTGCCGAGCCTGTGTCCCCGGACAAGATGGCCGCCGCCGAGAGTGTCCACGTCACACCTGTCGAGCCTGTGTCCTCTGACAAGATGGCCGCCGTCGAGCCTGTGTCTGTTCCTGAGCCTGAGCCGGTGGTGTCTGTTCCTGAGCCTGAGCCGGTGGTGTCTGTTCCTGAGCCTGAGCCGGTGGTGTCTGTTCCTGAGCCTGAGCCGGTGGTGTCTGTTCCTGTTCCTGAGCCGGTGGTGTCTGTTCCTGTTCCTGAGCCGGTGGTGTCTGTTCCTGTTCCTGAGCCGGTGGTGTCTGTTCCTGTTCCTGAGCCAGTGGTGTCTGTTCCTGTTCCTGAGCCGGTGGTGTCTGTTCCTGTTCCTGAGCCGGTGGTGTCTGTTCCTGTTCCTGAGCCGGTGGTGTCTGTTCCTGTTCCTGAGCCGGTGGTGTCTGTTCCTGTTCCTGAGCCGGTGGTGTCTGTTCCTGTTCCTGAGCCGGTGGTGTCTGTTCCTGTTCCTGAGCCGGTGGTGTCTGTTCCTGTTCCTGAGCCGGTGGTGTCTGTTCCTGTTCCTGAGCCGGTGGTGTCTGTTCCTGTTCCTGAGCCGGTGGTGTCTGTTCCTGTTCCTGAGCCGGTGGTGTCTGTTCCTGTTCCTGAGCCGGTGGTGTCTGTTCCTGTTCCTGAGCCGGTGGTGTCTGTTCCTGTTCCTGAGCCTGAGCCAGTGTCTGTTCCTGAGCCGGAGCCAGTGTCTGTTCCTTTGTCTGTGTCTGTGTCTTTGTCTGTGTCTTTGTCTGTGTCTTTGTCTGTGTCTGTGTCTGTGTCTGTGTCTGTGTCTTTGTCTGTGTCTTTGTCTGTGTCTGTGTCTGTGTCTGTGTCTGTGTCTTTGTCTGTGTCTGTGTCTTTGTCTGTTCCAGTGTCTGTCTTTGTCTGTGTCTTTGTCTGTTCCAGTGCCTGAGCCTGTGGTGCCAGTTCCAGTGCCTGAGCCTGTGGTGCCAGTTCCAGTGCCTGAGCCTGTGGTGCCAGTTCCAGTGCCTGAGCCTGTGGTGCCAGTTCCAGTGCCTGAGCCTGTGGTGCCAGTTCCAGTGCCTGAGCCTGTGGTGCCAGTTCCAGTGCCTGAGCCTGTGGTGCCAGTTCCAGTGCCTGAGCCTGTGGTGCCAGTTCCAGTGCCTGAGCCTGTGGTGCCAGTTCCAGTGCCTGAGCCTGTGGTGCCAGTTCCAGTGCCTGAGCCTGTGGTGCCAGTTCCAGTGCCTGAGCCGTTGGCGTCTGTTCCAGTTCCTGCGCCGTGGCCGCCCGAGGGGTCTTCTCCGCCCTGGCCGCCCGAGGGAAAGTCTCCGCCCTGGCCGCCCGAGGGAAAGTCTCCGCCCTGGCCGCCCGAGGGAAAGTCTCCGCCCTGGCCGCCCGAGGGAAAGTCTCCGCCCTGGCCGCCCGAGGGAAAGTCTCCGCCCTGGCCGCCCGAGGGAAAGTCTCCGCCCTGGCCGCCCGAGGGAAAGTCTCCGCCCTGGCCGCCCGAGGGAAAGTCTCCGCCCTGGCCGCCCGAGGGAAAGTCTCCGCCCTGGCCGCCCGAGGGAAAGTCTCCGCCCTGGCCGCCCGAGGGAAAGTCTCCGCCCTGGCCGCCCGAGGGAAAGTCTCCGCCCTGGCCGCCCGAGGGACTGTTCGCTTTGCCCCGGCCGCCGGATGGACTGTTCGCTTTGCCCCGGCCGCCGGACGTTCTGTTCGCTTTGCCCCGGCCGCCCGACGTTCTGTTCGCTTTGCCCCGGCCGCCCGACGTTCTGCTTGTTTCGCCCCGGCCACCAGATGGACTGTTTGCTTCGCCCTGTTCCCCCGATGTACTGTCTGTCACCCTGGCCCCTTTGAGTCTGTTACCCCCTGTTTCTGTTTCCCTTCTTGGACCTGGCCCCCCGTCCCTCCCGTCCCGCCCTGGTCTGTCCCTCCCGTCCCTAGTGGAGCGTCTGGTAGCCGCTCCTTAAGGAGGGGGTAATGTCACGTGTCTGTTCTGTCTTGTGCTGCACATGGGTGTTTGTTGTTTTGTGCCATGTGCTCTCCTGTCTATTGTCTAGCCCCTCCCATCTTGTTATCTGATTATTGGTTAATTTGTCCCACCTGTCTGTCTCGTTACCCTCCTTTGTTGTTCCCCTATTTAGCCTCCTTGTGTTTGTAGTCTTGTGCTGGTTCGTTGTCCGAGTTACCTGTCTTTGATGTTCCTGTCTGTTGGATACCTGAGTTCTGAGTTTTGTACTTCGTCTGTGTTTGTTTATTAAATCTCCTCTGCACTTGAATCCTCGTCTCTCGTTTAGTGTTCCGTGACAGTCTGTTCCTACACATGAAGAGAAACACCACTGAGGCCGGAGAGGGTTTGCACCAAACACAGAGCCTCTGTACTCATCAGACCACAGATTTTTCTTTCATAGGTTTCAGGTTTTGCCATATGATTTTAACCCTCGACATGACAGTCTTTCTCAAAAGTAAAAAGTGTCTCTCTTTGCTGTTTAAAGCACGCAGTTCTATAAAAATCACTGGTGGAAGGTCTAGGGCAACAAAGAAGACATATTCAGAAAAGTATTCTACCTCTAAAGAAAATAACTTTTAAAGCTTTGTTAAAGATTAAATCTTGAGTAAATTGGAAACACACATAACACTCTGTGTACAAAATAAAGTCAGTTTATTATGAAATAATAGTCTTGCAATAGATTTTATGAAGACACTACTGGCATGGTCACTGTGAGCGTCTGAAAGGAAGACAGGAAAAGACTGTGTGAGACATACTGAAAATATGCACCAGCACAAATATAATGAGCAGTAACTGTGTAGCGCTCAAAGAGCACACTATTCTGACAGAACTTACCTGCGTATATGTGTTGTACTGGGCAACACTGTTTTCTTGGTCAATAAGCAGGGGAAAGAAAATATCCAAGTGGAAAAGAGCAGGTCGAGCAATCAGCACTAGTCTGTCTTCTCCCAAATCCAGAACAAGAGAGCGAGCAGATATCTAGCGATGAAGACAGTAAAGCCTAGAGTCTCTTACTTTTTGTTAACAATGATTGAATGAAATCCAGAACCAGGCAACCATTACTCACCACTCCAGGAAGCAAGATCTCGGCGATCAGATACTCCGCATTTCCAATTGAGGGCTCCACTAATAGACTGAATTCTGGACTGGAATTCATGAAGTACAATAAAGGCATAAATTATTAAGTTTCAGGTGAAGCTCTGCCTCACAATAAAGATATATCACACTGAGCATAACACATGGGGCATAAAAAATGCACTGGTCTCTGGTTTCAAAACCAAACTATTTACAAATCGATAAGATGCACAAATGCATTCAAACAACTCCAAATATACTTACCGTTTGGTTGATGAAGGCAAGGAGTGAGGTTCCCTGTCCACAAAGAACAAAGTGATTAGAGCAATTCTAGTGCTAGTTCTAGTTGTCAACAACTGATGGGATCAGATGGGACAGACAGGCAAAGTGTCTCTGATAACTTAGGACCAGGTACAGACAGAATCTGCAGACTTATTTAGCACTGATTTTGAAACAAAATTGGCAGCATTCTGTGGAATCAACTTCATAATGGTAAAATGTGTTAAACACTGAACATTAAACTCTTATTGGTAACTGAAAGCATAACCAATATTTATCATACAACCAAACAAGGCCCTGGCGATGTGCAGACGTTTTTGAGATCATTATATTTTTCCAACAGGTAGATTCTAAATATATCACCTAGGCATTCATACTGTTTTTCAGATTGCCTCCCCTTCTTCAGGCACACCTTGTAGATGTCAAGTATGATGAGCAACTATCCATTGAGATGAATTTGCTTTTGAATCTAATACATGAATACATGTAAATAAATAAATGAGAAATGGCACACTTTTCTGATTGTTTCTGGGTGAGTATTTTTAAATCATATGGTTGCTGTAAATAATAAAAAAAATATATATATAATTTGCTGTTTTTTTGTGATAAGTGATGGAGGTTTTGTATTTCTTGTATTATTTCTATTTTTTCACAGCAGTGAACCAACATCATACATATGTTTTCAATGGCTGATGCTTATAACATTATCTACAAAACGGAGTACACAAATTGTACATGTACCTCTGTATGTACAATTACATGTACAATTTGTACTTAAAACATGTACTATAAATGCACTATGAAACTGAAATCATGAACTGTTTACTGTCCTTTGACAAAGCTGTGAGCAGAGAGTCACTAGAATTCAAAATAGCCACATTTTGGCTATTAGCAATATGTCAGTACTTTTATGCACAAATTATAAAGCCAGATAAAGTTCAAAGATGCATCTTGCCAGCTACCAACAGATAAATACAATGATAATGCACCAATGTCACCTTATGAGATGTTGCTGCTTAGTGCTTAGTGTTGTCAAAAATAATGATATTTGATATATGAATGATATTTCATATTAGTAAATCGCGGTGAAGGACCTAAGGATTTGCAATAGCAACCTGTGCAAAATTAATGTGTGTGTTACTTTAAAAGAGCAACCATACATCTGTGTTGTGTTTTATTTTCTTTGTTTTTTATGATTTCATTTTAATATAATTTATGTTGTTGCAAATTGATTTACATCATTTACCATTTAATCATTTATTCATCTTTTTACTATTAATTTATGCCATTTGGTAACACTTAATAATAACTTTCATTATTAAATCCTTAACAAACATTATTTAATTCTTAACAGACCATTAGTTAATATATATTCACATAGCAAGAAATATGACAATGCGTTTGTTGATGTTTAGTAATACACTTTTTAAACACTCCATACTGATTAAGAGATGTTATTTAATGTAAAGTAAAATGCTTACAAATGTCACACTTTCAATTGATATGATCATGCACTTCTTGAAAATCTACAAATGTCATTAACCTTCAGTTCATATATAACTAACGCACTTTTTTACATTTACAAATGCACAAATACTAGTAATGTTTGGTAGCTATAAGTGATGTGGCAACACTAAGCAGTAACATCTCATAAGGTGACATTGGTGCATTATAAGTATCATGGTATTTATCTGTGGTGTTCAGAAAATTGAACAATATAAGAATGACTGGTCTTTATATTAGGTGTTTTTGATAAATGAACAAGTATTTTCTTGAAAAATGTATTGTTTTCTCTTGTTTATGTAGGATTCAAGGAATATCCTGTTTAAGGATATATCGTATACTAAGTGTTGAGGCAATAAAAACATGTTTTGCACCTGAAGTACAATTATGTGTTGTTGTTGTTTTTAGCAAGAATTTAGAACTTGAAGAACTTAGAAATGTGTGACCTTTACAGACTGTGGTTATTAGTTAATGATTATGCTAACATAAATTGTGTGTGAAGTGCTTAAAATTATAATGAAAATTTTTTTTCACAACATTTGTAAATGTTAAAAAGTGCTATAGGTAATAAAATGATTTGAAGTTTGATGACATTTGTTTGCATTCTATTTACATTACATAAAGATTAACAGACAATTTAAACATTAACAAGTATATTATCTCTAGCTAATGATCCATTAAGCATTATATAATGTTTAAATGATTTATTAATTAAGCTTTTAATCATTGTAAACCATTTGTCAAAATCATTTGATTTAATTTTTGAAAAGTGCTTGATCATATGAATTGAAAGTTTAATAACATTTGTAAGCATTTCAATTTACATTAAATAATCATCTGCTAATCATTATGTAACATTTAATAAGTTCATTAGTAAACATTAAGAAGCACATTATCTCATATTTCTAGCAATGTGAATATATATTAACTAATGAACTGTTAAGCAATATGTGATGTTTGTTAATTACCTATTAATGACAGTTATTGTAAAGTGTTACCTTGTGTGGTTTGAAGGGATGTTTGTTTTCATGAGTAGGAGATAAGAGAATGTCTCTATTTCAATGTTTTTAACATCACAGGACAATGTTGTGAAGCAGTAATTTTCCATTGCTTTTGCTGTGGTATAATAATGCTTGTTGGATTTGAACTGGTCAGATGAAGTCTGAGCTTTGAGCACTGAAACATCCAGACATAGTCTGAGCATTGAGAAACATTCGCAACTAAGATTATTCAATAAACTCTGCTCTTTTTATTATTATCACTTTGTCTCCTGCTTCTGCTCTTCCCTGGCTTTCTCAGTCAAACTCTTAGACTGATAGAAGACTCATATCTTCAGGCAGGGATTTATATCTGATATATTTGATATTTCTGACGTGGAGATCCATCCGATCTAACATTTTGGCACGATCTAACAGTGGGAATGAATTCTTAATTCTTGGTCACAATATACATATTTTTTTCCCACATGTCATGTGCAGAGCTCAGTAGATTCCAATAAGTGTTTTTGAAGAATTGAAAGAGTATGCCTAATAATGAATATTAATTGTATTATTAGAGTTGGTCTCCCAGTCTATCTCACAATCTGCTTCATTCAGCACCACTCTAAATCCACCAAAGAGATAAATAACTCACTTTGAGTTAACTTCCTGGATAATTGGCTTGCTCTTGGTACGAATGTTTTGTTCTGCTACAGAGCCCATGAACTTCCTGTTCTTCAAAATCTTAATATCTTAAAAACAAAAACAAAGATAGGATCAGTGGACATGGCATGGAAAAAGCATTTTCTTAAGTAAAAACATGCAGAGAACTGAATATCAGATGTTCTTTATTTAAGCTGACCTCTGCTTAACTCAAGGTTGTACTTGTTTTCCAGTCCCTCCAAAGAAACTGCAATAAGAAACTGCTGGAATAGGGTATCTTTCTGTTGGGTACAAGCATACACAGAGATGATAATTGTGAAGAGGGAGACCTCTGAGTCTGACACACACACACACACACACTTTAATTTTCCTCTCCTCTGTTAACGCTATGGTCCGGGTGTGCACGAGACCCATTGCACTTGTTCATTCAATGTCAAAGCACTCATCACCCCACTACAATAAACTCACATCATACATATGCATACATACAGTTGTAATTGAAATTATTCAACCACCTTTGCAAATCAGGTTTATTGGCAAAATCTACAGACTTTAAGTCTCAAAATTGTTCAACCCCCTGAATAGAATCAGCACAAATCTACAAAACAGGTGTTGTCTCAAGCACACCTGATGCAACTAATCAAGGGCTTCATTAGTTGCACCATGTGTGCTTGAGCTAGAACACATGTAATATATGAACTGACTAGGTTTGTTGAGTGTCACGTTTGACTGCTTGTTAGAAGTCAAGAGATTGGTCCAAAAAGTTAGGAGAAGATATCATCGCCCTTCCCAAACAAGGAACAGGACATAAAAATATAGCGAAGGCATTGGACCTTACAACAGGACAATGACCCCAAGCATACCTCAAATTCCACCAAGGCTTGGTTGCAGAAGAAGTCCTGGAAGATTCTACAGTGGCCATCACAGTCACCTGTCTTGAACCCCATAGAAAATCTCTAGTGGGATTTGAAGAAGGCGGCTGCAGTACGCAAGCCCAAGAATATTACTGAACTGGAGGCCATTACTTGTGAGGAATAAACTAAGATTCCTCAGAAATGCTGCCAGAAGCTGGTGTCTGGTTATACATCTCGTTTGCAGCAGGTCATAACAGCAAACGGGTGTTCTACTGAGAACTAAAGATGCTTGCCATGAAGAGGTTGAATAATTCTAATAATTATTATTATGAATAATAATTAAAGTCACTAAAAGTTGCATTTTGTGTTGAATTTGGGAAAACCACTTGAAACAATTGTTGTATTGAGCAACAATTATAATTACTTTTGTTTGATTTGTTCATTGCAAAACAGCTGAAAGTCTGTAAATTTTGCCAATAAACCTGATTTGCAATGGGGGGTTGAATAATTTAGATTACAACTGTATACATTCAAGTATAGTTTGTTGATATATGTTGTGTAACTCCAGGTGCGGAGGAGAGAGAGATTAAACGTGATTGCTGGTATTTATAGTGCTCGGTCACGCCTCTGTATATAAATAAAACACCATCTTTTGCACCATAGTGCATTTGTGGGTTGGGCCATCATATTTATTTTTCCATCTTGGAACATAAAGGCCCATTCACACCAAGAAAAATAACTATAAAGATGACTATAACGATAACTATATTAGCGTCCACACCAGCGGACAATATCATTCTGTTTATTCTAAGCGAGTGCTTGTCTGTCACTTTAAATGCTCAAGCTCTTTACAGCAGGATGGATTCTGATTGGCTGTCTATGTTTTTATCGTTCATCAGCTGGATAAAATCGTTCTGAAAGGGATTCCAATTATTTTGTTTCTCAGTGCCGTCATCGTTATAGCTGTGGTGTGAACTCTGCTATTCTTTAATATTGAGAACGATTTTTAGAACTATTCACCTTATTCCGCCCCGCCCACTTTTACTTCTGTCCAGTACTTCCGTTGTAAACCAACTTCCGGTTTAGCGGACCCTCATTCAATTTCTAGGAGAACTGCAGAGAAGTTTCACTGATAAAATGTCACATAAGATAAGCTAATTTGTGCCAAATGTGCTATGTACGTGTGTACCAACAGCACAGCAATGCACTGTTTCTCGGGGTAATTTTTAAACGACTTTTAGGTGTTTATATGACCCGTCTGCCTGTCTGATCGCAGCCCGGTCGATGTGTAGTGTTTAGCCTACATTAGCCACAAACATCTAATGTTGTAATGGTCTCACTACAGGACACATACACATGCTATACCTTGTTTGAAAGCTATGGTCCTCTAGAATTCAGTCGCTGGATTTATTTTACAGCCATTACTTGTGTTAGAGATCAAACCATAAGAAATTGCAGCTAGCAGTTAGCTAAGCTAACGTTACCCTCTTGTTCATCTAGTTGAGGCTCTACTTTCTTTCTACACCAGTTCGTGGCTATTTTTTTCTCATCTGTTGGCTATACACTGCAAATGTATCTGGTGATTAAGCAAACAAACTGTGGTGTAATAATGTTTCAAACTTTACATGTAGTAGTGTTTGTGCACATCTTCATAACTAAGTAATAGCTATTAGAAAGACACAGCTATTAAATAATTTGATTGTGGCATTGTTTCAAAAGCTTCAAGTGAAATGTACTTTAGTACGTTGCAGCAGTTGTTAATAACCATAGGCCAACGCATTTGGCTATAATATTATAGTCTATCTACTTATATCAAGACAGATAACAGATTGGACCAGGGCAAACAAAGCGCTAAGTAGCTAAACCAGGAAGTGAGATTACGCGGATGGCGCCACCCAGTGCTACTTCCGGAATAAGGTGAATAGCTTTATCGTTATCGTCTTTGGTGTGAATGGGCCTTAGCACGTCCAGTGGGTGGGCTGCCAAAACCACTACACAATAAATGCAGTTGCATATTCCTGAGGTACTTTCAATGTGTACATTCACATACAAGACACATACCTGACATTTCTGGAAGAACTCATCATTGATCACGACATCATATACAGTACAGCCTTGTGAGCCTGGCAAACATAAAAATATTCTGAATTCAAATCAAATGCTTTATCATAAAAGGAAGGAAAGGAAAGGTCATCACAAATAAGGGTGGTTGTTTTGCCATTCACAGTTAATGATGCTTTATTTCCTTCCTTTTTAGTGCTTTATGTCAATCAGATCAGACAACAAATGCCCTTGCATTGAAACAGGAGAATGGAGTAAATTTGAAAATGTGAATGTGTCTCTTACTGTTGTCCACTTCCGTGTGTGGCTCGCCGAGACTCATGGGCACTCTGTAACTCGTCGGGTCCTCTGACTCCAGTAGTTTCGCGAGTGCTTCCTGGGAAAGAGGAGGAGGGGGCGGTACCGCCTGTGACTGACAGATATTCAGAAAGACCTTCTGTTTTTCTGACACTGAGGAGGTCTTCACGCACATGCCTGGCATAAAGAGAAAATTCTGATGAATTTGGATGAGTTAATGATATAATAGTCCAGAGAAAATGTTTTGAAATATCAGACTAACCTGGCTGTGGACGGATGACTTTGGAAGGGGGACTGTCGTTTTGGATTTTTCCCATGCTCTGTGATGTTGGAAAATAACATATTTTTGTCTTAGATTAGTTCCCCAATTTAGTTACCTTAGACTTAGACTTACATTGCATTCAAGCTGTATATTTTATCATATATATATATATATATATATATATATATATATACACACTGTATATTTCTGGGAACCAAACCCATTATCTGATTTTGTTAGCACCAGTGCATGAGCTGTAGCTCAATATGTAAGTAACCTTTCTATTCTATTTATGATGCATTTATAAGGGTGTAATAATGATACAAATAAATAAATAAATAAATACTCAATAATACCTGAAGGTAAAGCAATGGAATTTAAAAACATAGATTTAAAAAAACAGTAGGTGTGCCTATAGTACAAACAAAAATTCCACACATATATTGTCTGGATGATAATGCAAAAGTAAAATATTAAAATAGATTCTGGTTAAAAAAAATGGTTAATCATACAAATGGGAGTGTATAACTTTTCTTTTTGACTTAAAGGGATAGTTCACCCAAAAATTAAACATTTATTTTTTTACACTCTGGAACTCACACAGATGCTGTACTGATAAAGAGTAAATAAATATTTAGTGTATAAGTCACATGGACTAGAGTTATGGTTCTTTTTGTCGAAAGGAGTTATGGAGCCTTTTCACAGACACGTTTCCACTGTTATCAACATCGCAAATCTAGTAATGTTTTTCATATTTTCATTTTTTAAAGTTTATACACATTTATAATGCTAAATATTTTTCAGTAAATCACAAAAAGCATATTAATGCTGCTGCAAGGGTGTTTCTACTTATTACGTCCAAGGACGTATTTCAGTTTTGTTTCTGTTATTTATATAAGGAGTGTTAATGGAGTGTGTATTTCTCTCTCTTTCTCTTTTCCTGTGTTTGCTTGCATGATAAGTTAATGGCTACCACCAGTGTACATTCATCAATCTGAGCGCTGTCCATTTACTGATTGGTGCGTGTCCTGAGGACTCCAATATAAAGCTGCAGAGAGAGCGCTGAGGAAGCAGAGAGACAAATGCGCCATTTGAGGTCATTCCATCCTCCAGTCTAGTGCTGCACGATTAATCGTATCGCAATCGCAATCGCGATGTCAAGCCTACGCGATTATATGACGCAAAATGCTGCGATTTTATATTAAATAAACAAATTAGCGCTGTTAACGCACTTATTAATGCAAATGCTTTTAAACCATTCATGCGCGATAAGACATAAAAGAACGAGCCGCCTGTGAATGTCCTCCTGACACACACACACATGTACACACACACACACACACACACACACACACAGATAGACGCGCGCCAGTATCAAGTTCTCTTTCGCGGTAGAACGAACAACACACAGACACATACATGCCAAAATGAACGCGCTGCCTGTGAATGTCCTGACTGTGACAGACAGAAAGACTCGCGCTAATATCGTGCGTGCGCACAAAACAGCATGACAGAATACAGTTATCTTTCGAGCTTGAACGAACAATAACACACACAATTATGCAAAAATGTCTTTTTGTCGAGTGTCTTCATAACATAAGAGTAGTCTTATGATGAACACGAAGAGTTGTGATAACTCGTGAAAGAATGAGGCGTGTGAGATCCGCGTCTCTGACAGCGGCTGGTCTTAAAGGGACAGTACAGTAGCCACTAATTAGGCTACATCTGTCGCTAAAGTTATTATTATTATTTTTTTTTTTTTTTCAATTTCTTTTTTATTATTATTATTTTTCTTTAACCTGACATGTATGGTTATATGTACTCTTGTATGTAAATTATGTTTTGTTCTTGTTAAAATGCAAAAAAAAAAAAAATCTGTCGCTAAAGTTAATCAAAGAACAAAGGGAACAGAGAAAAACACTCACTGCTCTTGACTAAAGAACTTTTTTCTTTAGGCTGATTATCACTAATCTGTGTGTGCATTTATTTTCCTTGAGAACCAAGCAAGTTGACTCATGAAACCATTTGTTTATTATATCGCATATCGTAATCGTAATCGCAATATTGACCTCAATTATCGCAATATGACATTTTCCCCAAATCGTGCAGCCCTACTCCAGTCCCAGATGAGTTGGCACTCGTCGCGCTCTTTGCTGTTGGGTTACAATGTGTGCCTGACTGTGTGTCAAAACGTTCAGTTGAGTTGATGACATTAATGATAAGTTAGTTGTGGGTTACATAGGGTGGAGGATACCTATAACTTTTCTCCCGTTTAATGGATGGTTAGGGAGTGAGGGAAGGTATATGTTGTTTTGTTCTCTTACGAGAGTACTCTCGTGTTGCGTAAGTTTAGCTTACGCTACGGGAAAACTCCTTTTCTCGAGAATACTGAAGCAAAAAAATTATCCATTAATTTTTAGAATGTAAAACGCATTTGCTGCAGCAGGCAGACCTAGGCGAGACAGCTCGCGCGCCTATTGGCTGCTCTGCGGCAACTGCTGCAACCTATCAGTGCGACAGGCATGACGTCAGCGCCAATGAGAGGCTCGCCTCACGCAGCGTCATGGCCCGCCAAAATGGGTGTGGACTTAGCCTATAAATATCCATTGCTCAGGTTGCACTATGATTTCGTCCTTTCAGCGAAGGACTTCACTTCGCTGGACCTCCGAGAGAGAGAAGCAACGCCGTGGAACAGCATCTCAGCGGGACAAGCTCGAGTCAAGGACACCACCTGGATATTCGCCGCCTTCGCTCGCCGTACCTGCTGCGCTATCCGGCGCTCATATCCTTTTACTGCTCCGTGTGTGTTCGCCGCTGCGACACACATGTTCTCTCACTAAAAGAGCCAAAGGCATTTTTTAATGCCCACCATGTCCTGCGGCTCGTGCCGAGCCGTTCTCAGCGACGGGGACCGCCACGAGCTGCGCGCTTCCGGCCTGGGAAAAGAACATGCGGACCACACGCTCGTCGACGTTGGCTGCCGTGAATGTCATTGCCTCTCTCGACCCTGCGGGTTCGACAGGCTTTGTTCGCCACCAAGTCCGCTTTATCAACGCCTCCTGCTGGGCCGCGCCGTAAAAAGCGCCGCTCACAAAGGCCACCAGAAGTCTCTGTGAAAGAGCACTCGCCGGCGGTGTCCCCGCGAGCCTCTTTCTTGGAGTCCCCCGTCTCATTCCTCGACAGCTGCCGCGGCGGCCGAAGAGATGGAGCGGGATGTCGTGGAGGACGACAGCTGTTCTATCCTCGCGTCCGGGAGCGAGGACTGGTCGGGATCCGTCCCTGACCCCGCCCCGTCGACTCAGGAGTCCAGCGTGAGGGCTTCCGTCGACGCTGAGCTTCTCCGCCTCCTCACGAAGGCCGTGGAGGACCTCGGCCTTGACTGGTCTATGCCCAAGGAGCCCGCGCCCAAAAGGTTGGATGGCTGTTTCCTGCCGGGACGCCGCTCTGCACCTGTCTCAAGGCCCGCTCCCTTCCTCCCCGAGCTGCACGATGAGCTCTCCAGGTCGTGGGGAGCCCCGTATTCAGCCAGGCTGAGATCCTCTGTCTCTTCGACGCTCTCCGCAGTTGACGGCGCGAAAGACAGGGGATATCTCTCCGTTCCTCCGGTCGAGGAAGCCGTAGCGACACACTTGTGTCCACCCTCTGCGGGATGGCGGTCCAAGTTGAGTCTGCCTACCAAAGCCTGCCGGACTACTTCAACGCTGATTGGCCGCACCTACGCTGCCGCCGGTCAAGCTGCATCCACTCTGCACACCATGGCTGTTTTACAGATTTACCAAGCCAACCTTCTCCGTTCACTGGACGAGGCTGGCCCAACGGCGGAGGGTGTGACAGACCTGAGAAGCGCGACGGACCTAGCTCTCAGAGCTACAAAGACCGCCGCCCTGGCTATCGGCTGCAACATAGCCGCCCTCACCGTCACTGAGCGTCACCTGTGGCTAACGCTGTCCTACATGTCCGAGTCTGACCGCGCCACCTTCCTGAACGCTCCTGTTTCACCTGCCGGTCTCTTCGGTCCCTCGGTGAAGGGCTTCGCGGAGCGATACACGGAGGTGTAGAAAAAGCTCTGGATGCACATCAGCGCTCACGCTCTACTAGCCGCCGCAGACCGCCTCCCGCCTGGGGACCCAGGCACAAGGCACAGGAGCTTTGAGCCTCCTAAGTCTTCCTAGCCCCCCTAGGAAGGCGCCGATGGTTAAGTCCCACTGCGGCCGGACCGCCATCGAAATCAGCACGACCCGCTCTCTCAGTCCCCTCAACGGAGGTGATTCGAAGAGTGTACTCAGTAGCCAACGAGTCAGTTCCTCAACTCGCTCGCCTGCACACAAACGCCGTTTTTATGGCGACCCACATAAATCTCAAAAAGAGCATTATGTCTGGTCATATTCCGGCTCAGGCCGAAGGTGTTTTAAATGTAGGAAAGGTGCCCACTGTCCAGTGCCCACCCCCACCCCTACACACAAACACTACCCTCTCTGTGTGTCACACTCATCCAGGGTCGAAAACAATAAAGCTGGCCCAGGCCGCTCGACCGCTAAGTGTAGGAAAAGTGCCCACTACCCAGTGTTCACCCCTACACATAAGCACTGCCCACGCAGTGTCTCACACCACCACAGGGTCCATATCAGTCAAACCGGCCCATGCCGTTCATGTTTTAAGTGTAGGAATTGTGCCCGCTGTACAGCGCTCACCCCTGCCTATGGAAACGACTGTATCTGCGCTACGCACACACATAACGCCTCAGCGTATGAACCCAGCTCGAGCTGGTAGTGTTTCAAGTGCAGATCACGTGTCTGCCACTCAGCGCACACACTTTGTGAAAAGCACTCTGTACCTCGCGCCGAGAGCCCACACAACTGTGTCTGTAATACAACATCTCCCCGTTTCGACGGCCGGGGTGCCAGTTACAGAGTCACCGCACGAAGTGCCGACTGCCCCATTCAAAATGAACATGGTGAACGAAGTACGTCATCATGGGTGGGTCTCCGGGTCCCCGAATATGAGCGACCGGAGCCCAGATTTCATTCTACCCCTGGCCATTCACGCGAAAGCATGGGAATCGATCCCAGGGGTCTCGAAATGGGTCCTTCAGACAGTGAAACAGGGCTACTCGCTATAATTCGTTCGCAGACCGCCGCGCTTCACAGCACGGGTCGAAACCTCGGTGAATCAGGAAGTAGCACACGTACTTCGCACCGAGATAGCGAATTTGCTGAAAAAAGGGGCGGTGGAACCCGTTCCTTTGGCAGAGAGCGAGTCGGGGTATTACAGCCGTTACTTCTTAGTACCAAAGAAGGACGGCGGGCTGCGCCCTATATTAGATCTAAGACGTTTGAACAAAGCGCTGATGATCCGCTCGTTCAAAATTATCACAACCAGACAAATCCTCGCTCAGATTCGACCGGGGGACTGGTTTATATCAGTAGATCTGAAAGATGCCTATTTTCAGATTCAAATAGCAGCCCGTCACAGGCCATTCTTGAGATTCGCCTTCGAGGGTCAGGCTTATCAGTACACCGTCCTTCCGTTCGGCCTGTCTTTAGCACCTCGTACATTTACGAAGTGCATGGACACGGCACTCGCGCCCCTCAGACGAAGGGGCGTGAGAATTCTGAACTATCTGGAGGACTGGCTAATTATAACACAGTCGAAAGAGGAACTGGTGTTACACAAAGCATTACTGCTGAACCATCTGGAACAGTTGGGTCTCAAAGTCAGCTGGGCCAAAAGCCTTCTATTCCCCAGCCAGGAAATTTCCTTTCTGGGGATAGAGTTGGACTCCAGGTCTATGATGGTGCGCCTGACACGAGAACGCGCGACAGCGGTCCAGCGCCTAGCAGCGACATTCACTGTGGGGAAGAATCTTCCCCTCAGAGTGTTTCAGAGGATGATGGGTCTTATGGCCTCAGCCTCGACAGTGCTGCGGCTGGGTCTGCTACACATGCGCCCCTTTCAGCTGTGGCTGAGACGGCGTGTTCCAGCGCGAACGTGGACATCAGGTTTGCTTCGTCTCACGGTAAATCAGACATGCGCAGCAGCTCTGAAACCGTGGGCAAGGGCCGACTGGTACCAGTCCGGCGTGAGCCTGGGCATTACTTCACAAGTCAAAGTAGTCTCGACAGATGCCTCCAACACGGGATGGGGCGCCCTTTACGAAGGGAGACCCTCCATGGGCCTGTGGTCAAACGCAGAAAAGCGCCAACACATAAACTGTCTAGAGATGAAAGTGGTCGAAAACGCCCTTCAGTTCTTCCTCCCTGTGTTAAGGAACCACCACGTTCTGGTCAGAACAGACAACACGTCGGTGGTGTCCTATATAAATCGCCAGGGCGGCCTCAGGTCCCGGAGCCTTCTTGCAACAGCAAAACGCCTCCTCATATGGGGCCAGCACAATCTGTGCTCGCTGAGAGCGGCACATGTGCCGGGCGTCCTGAACGTGGGCCCAGATATGCTATCCAGGGCCAGGCTTTGCCCAGGGGAGTGGTCACTACATCCCCTGGCAGAGCAAAACATCTGGGACATTTTCGGCAGGGCAGAGGTAGACCTATTCGCGTCGCAAACCAACGCTCACTGCCCAATGTTCTTCTCAAAAGAAAGGGACGCACTAGCCCTAGACTGGCCCAGGCGCCCTATTTATGCGTTTCCCCCGGTCGCCTTGTTACCACAGATAATCAAGTGAGTCAGGGAGAGCAAATGCTCGATACTCTTGATAGCCCCATTCTGGGAGAATCAAGTTTGGTTCCCAGAGCTGATGGAACTGGGGAACACAGCTCCATGGCCGATTCCGCTGAGGAAGGACCTGTTGTCCCAGGCCCAGGGCGCAGTTTGGCACCCATACCCCGAGCTGTGGGCCCTACATGTGTGGGCGATCACTCAGGCTAGAGCTCCGTCTACTAGACGGCTCTATGCGTCTAAATGGTCAGTGTTCGCTGAATGGTGTTCAGCTCATGATTTAAACCCGCTAGATTGTGAGGTAACGGTGGTGCTTTCTTTCTTGCAAGAGCTGTTGGATAACGGGAGAACCCCATCCACGCTCAAGGTGTATGTGGCGGCTATAGGAGCTTTTACGAAGCCTGTGAATGGCCAGTCGCTCGGAAAGAATGACCTCACAATCCGTTTCCTCAGAAAAGCTAGGAGATTGAACCCTTCTCGACCTCCCTCGGTTCCAGCTTGGGACCTTTCTACGGTCCTAGAGGCCATGAAAGGTGGACCATTCGAACCATTACATGCGGTGGAGCTAAAGTACCTTTCCTTCAAAACCGCTTTTCTGCTGGCTCTAGCCTCAGTAAAACAGGTGGGCGACCTGCACGCGCTCTCAGTGAGTGCTACGTGTCTGGAATTTGGGCCTAATGACTCTAAAGTCATCCTCAAACCAAGACATGGTTACGTCCCGAAGGTGCTTGCGACTCCGTTTAGAGCGCAAGTTATTTCCCTTTCAGCCCTCCCTGCGTCCGACAGTGAGGCTGGGGTTAATTTCCTTTGCCCAGTAAGGGCTTTAAGGATTTATGTGGAGCGCTCTGCTGCCTTTAGACAGACGGAGCAGCTTTTTGTTTCGTTCGGTGGCCGCGTTAAAGGGCTAGCCATCTCGAAACAGACCCTGTCCAGATGGATAGTAGACACTATTGCGTCGGCTTATGCATCCAAGGGCCTGGATTGCCCCTTGGGGGTTAGGGCCCACTCGACTAGAGGCATGGCTTCGTCGTGGGCCTGGACAAGTGGGGTCTCGCTTCATGACATTTGTATGGCAGCAGGCTGGGCCTCGCTGTCTACATTTGTAAGGTTTTATAACCTGGAAGTACCCGCCCTACAGGCTAGACTGTTCTCAGTCTGATTATGCTATATTGACATTGTCTACCCAACTCAGTTTGATTAGACTGTTGATATGCTGCAAACGTCCTGTGGGCTTATGCAGTTTTGAGGTTGGTTACGGCCTTGACTGTATGTGTATGCACCTATCTCACAGAACCGAGTCGTCCCGCCCTGTTTTGCCGTTCCACTTATACATGAGCCCCGGGCTACTGCCCTTGGGACATAAGTGTTGGACTCTCAGCACGCACGGCGCTTTACATAGGGTTCCCGTAGCGTAAGCTAAACTTACGCAACACCAGAGTACTCTCGTAAGAGAACGACACTCGGTTACTAACGTAACCTCGGTTCTCTCTAGAGAGGGAACGAGTGTTGCGTAGCCTGCCATGCTTGTGCTGTGTTATGGTTTCGCTTCCAGTCGACTGAAATCATAGTGCAACCTGAGCAATGGATATTTATAGGCTAAGGCCACACCCATTTTGGCGGGCCATGATGCTGCGCGAGGCGAGCCTCTCATTGGCGCTGACATCATGCCTGTCGCACTGATAGGTTGCAGCAGTTGCCGCAGAGCAGCCAATAGGCGCGTGAGCTGTCTCGCCTAGGTCTGCCTGCTGCAGCAAATGCGTTTTACATTCTAAAAATTAAAGGATAATTTTTTTGCTTCAGTATTCTCGAGAAGAGGAGTTTTCCCGTAGCGTAAGCTAAACTTACGCAACACTTGTTCCCTCTCTAGAGAGAACCGAGGTTACGTTAGTAACCGAGTGTCGTTCTCTTTCTTTTATGTATAGGTAAGTTAATGTTAATTTCCCTTTTAGTTAAAGGTATTTTAGTCTTTTGTTTGGGTCCTCCTCCCGAGGTAACGCTTTTGTTTGTATTTTGGTTGTTTGTGACTCTGGGGCTGGAGAATTGAAGATCCTCAAGTTCTCTCCACACATTTACTGTTCGTCGTCGTTCCCTATTTAACCCTAGACTGAAGGGGAAGACGTAACACTAAAACAACGGCAGATAGAGTGATGGCAAATCGTGACATCTATCTCTCTTCTGACTTTTGTAATCAATCTCTATATTTTTCCCTCTTTTGGAAAGACATGGAAACTCAGTCACAGATTTTTTTCCGTTGCTTTTGGAGCAAATGGAAATACAAAAGTTAAATTTGCTGTTGTCCCCCATTCACCTCTACAGAAGTTTACCCAACTATGACGACTTCTGCGTCTGAGAAACCCGGAAATGAGAAAAGGCTACTTTTAGGCATAAAGTTGGGGACTAACCCAGTCAGACAGAATGGTGACTTCTGTCAGTCATAACATCTCCTTTTGTGTTTTGCAGGGAAAAAAAGTCAGTAATACATGTAAATGATTACAGCATTTTCATTTTCGGGTGAACTATGTGCATTTTTGTTGTATACTGAAACGCATTGGTAACTTAATCGTGCTCGTTTACTGTGACTTTCCATATTCCTCTAAGTTTAATAATGTTTATAGTTGGGAGTCGGGACCTGCTTCGAAACACCGCAGAGTACTTATGTAACGTTAACGTTATTTGTTGAGCTTAGTTGTGTCTTCTTCTTCTTCTTCTTCTTCTTCTTCTTTTATTGGCGGTTGGCATGCTTAGTTGTGTCAAAGCGGTTAACTTACCTGAAGCAAAAGTTGTTGATACAGCTCTTCTTGCTGTTTCTGCTCTAGTTCAACATCCAGGAGAGACGCGTCCGTTTCCATGACTACACACGGACGTACAGGACAAATTAGCCGTACATAAAACACAAAAGTTAAGAATGTAATCTGAACAGTTATCAAACCAAGGTGTTACAGAGAGTGAGATATTACAGCATTGCTAAACTGCTAACCTGCTAACTTATGAAGAAAAACTTAAAAGCTCGCGTTATCCACGCGCTTACGGTTGGAGAACACGCAGATATAAAAACATACAGCGTGATATACTCACTGAGCGACTCAGACATGCAATAAGAAAGAACGTTATATTAATATCAGTGAGTTTAGCACATAGGGGTTAGCATGACGATACAAGGTGTGTCAAAATAAAAGTACCTACGGCTTTACTCCTTAAAGGGATAGTTCACCCAAAAAAATGTAATTCTGTCATCATTTGCTCACCCTCATGTTGTTCCAAATCTGTATGAGTTTCTTTGTTCTGTTGAACACAATATTTTATTTCATATTTATAAAAACATATTTTAAAAAGAAAGTTGGTAACCAGACAGTTGATGGCACCCGTTGACTTCCATAGTAGGAAAAAAATTATATAGAAGTCAATGGCTACCATCAACTGTCTGGTTACAAACATTCTACAAAATATCTTATTTAAAAGTTAACTATCCCTTTAAAAGAGAAAGAAAATCACAAAAGGCAGTGTTTATTTATTAAATCAGGCATGATTTTATTAAATAAAAACAAGTAATACAAAAGAAAAAAAAACTGTTCAACACTTTTTTTTACTGAAAAAAATTGTTTTTTGTTTTGTTTTTGAATGGACAGAGCATAATTTCAATATGGTCAGTTCTTTCTTTCTTTGTGAACCCACTAGCGAATTTACATGAGAATATGGAGTTAAAACATTTATAATATGGTAGCAAACAAACACATAATAACTATATATTGGTAATGAAGACAAAGAAAATTAAAATGTAATTACAATTTTTAATGAGAACTTTTTAGTGCCATTACATGAGGTTCAAGATACACATCATATTTCTTGTTTTATTGTGTGCATTTTGCAGCAAACAAATGCCATAGCCACTTCTACATACACAGAAGCATCAGTAAAATATCAATAAAATACAATAAACATTCTGAGATACCCAGAAAACAAAAATGCTGCATGCGTGTACCCTCTTACACATAAACCAAAATATAAAAATATATTGCATAAAATAAACAATAAAAAAATAACTGCTGAAAAAGACAGGATATATTAGATTTATTGTAGCAGTATATTAGCTGTAAATACTTTCCCTGGCCCTCGTTCCTTCCTAAAGAAACTCTCTGGCACAACCATTCAAGGCCTGAGCACTTTTTTTTTAATCCATATCATAACTGACAGGATCATCACAGTGCACACTGAGTCATTTACATTTAATCATTTAACAGACACCGTTATTTCCAAAGCGACTTAGAAAAAGGCAACTTCAAAAATCATGAGCAGAGGTGCTAGACAGATGAAGGATAACAGTTATGGAGGTAAATTCAAGACAATCACATTCAGAAATGGAAACACACAGGTTGTGTGGACGTGTTTGAGAATATAAAGCTGTACTTGTTTGGATGATCACGTCAGTCACAAATTCAAAGACAGCAGTACCATGCACATGTGGTAGCAATAACATATGACTATAGAAACTGGCTGTAAAAAACAGTTCCAGACAGTCAACTGGAACAAGGCAGGTGAATAGCATGGATTAACTTTTTTTCAAACACTGTTGACAGACAAACAGATTAGATATATTAGATATAGAAAACAAGCAGCTTAAAAAAAGTCCATCTTCCTGAAGCGGTAAAATTTCCATTTACTGCAGGGTAGAGGAGAGAAAAAGAAGAAGAATGTGATTAATCAAACATTCTTCTCTATAATGTGATGTGTACATGACTGAACAATGTCCAGGTTGTAAAAACTTGATATGTATCCTGCACATTGTAACCCTTTTCCAAAAGCTACAAAGTTGGTGTTAACTAAATCAGATGCCCTTAATTAAGGGCCTCATTCTCTCCAGATGTCTGTAAATAGAAAAGAAAAAAAGAAAGAAAAAAAAATCCTTTATTAGCTAACAAATTGAATTGGTCACTACTAAAGGCATTATGCTAACCATCACTGAAAAATCTGCTCTCATAAGAGACAAATTTACTGGCTTCATTAATGGAAGTTCCTGGTAAGGTGGTGGACAAATCTAGAAAATATTACATTCATTCTATGTTATATGAATAGTAAAAAAAAAATATATATACAAAAAAAGATTGCCATGTAAGCAAATAAATGATTTCGAGTTTATTTAAATGTTCAAATTTGATCAAATGTTTACTATATTTTTCCCTGAACAGGTAGCAATAAATGCTCAGTGTGCAATGTATAAATACTCTGTATGTACTTAATTTGAAATGATTAATGGATCCTCTTTTATATAGCAGTGCCGTAACCCCCATAGACACTGAGAGGGATATGTCCTCTTAATAATCAGATAGGCCAAATGGTCCCCCCAATATCTGACATTCCTAATGCTGCTCTGTGGTTCTTCATTACGCACCACTTTGTTTGTTGTTAAGATGACAAAGTGTTGTTAAGCTGGTGTGTGTGGTGGTCGTTCTGGCTCAATATGGCTGCCGCCGCATCATCCAAGTGGATGCTGCTCATTGGTGTTGCTTGAGGAGATTCCCCCCTTCCATATGTGAAGCGCTTTGAGGACCCAGAAAAGCACTATATAAATGTAACAAATTATTATTATTAATAAAGTAAAAAAAAATAAAAAAAAATAAAATGTGGGTGGTCAATGTCAAAATGGTTGAGACAAATCAAAGAATGCAAACAAAAGAAGATGTTTTGAAGAATGTTGGTAACCAGACAGTTGACGGCACCCATTGACTTATATAGTAGGAAAAAATACAATGGAAGCTACCACAACTGTCTGGGGACCAACATTCTTCAAAATATCTTATTTAAAAGTGAACTATCCATTTAAAAGAAAAAGAAAATGACACAGAACTCAAGTTAATGAGGACTGTGTGGTGTGCTGTGCTTAATTAATTAAGTTTAAGATATAAACAGCTGAACCCCCTAAACCTGGGTGGTTACAGCATCTTGGTTTAGAGATGCCGAGCAAGTAAGAGGCTCACCTGCTCAGATGTAGGCCAATTCTTTTTTTTCCATAACACCAACAGGAGGAATAGAACGATATTCAGTAGTAGAGAGAAAACAAGGACTCCATAACATGTTTTAATGGTACCTTGAAAAAAAAATATATATATATTTTGTTTTACAAAGAGATTTGCAGGGAGAGAGAGAAGAATGGCAAGCAAAAATAATTAGTCAGAAAAACCCACAGCTCTCACACTTACTCTGGGCATCTTTTAATTCTTTACCTGTAGTAAAAAGGGAAAACCATACAAAAGCATGAGATATAGAAGCCATCGTCAACTTAAAGGATGATACAGTGATATGAGAATTCATGATAAATTATAAAACGTGTGGTTTGTTGGCTTATGATTTTAAAGATGATCTAATATGGTTAATAGGGAGAAAAAAAAAGTTTTTTGTAATTATTGCAATGTACAAAATTATAAGTGATTAGTAAATGGCTATATTAGTGAGTTTAGTAATAAGTGACAATGCACAAACTGTGGAAATTTTATTAGTGCACCTGCTATATCTACTCAGACAATCATCAGCAAGTCAATGAGTATGAGTTTGTACACATAATGTTGACTTTGACCATGGCATGACTGTTCATACTAGTGTTTCAAAACACGATGATTTACACTCTCTCATATATGCACAATATGACGGATAGCCTGCCCAAGACCACACTGGATTACACTCCTTCTACACTCTTAGAAAAAGGTTTTATGGTGTTCTATATAGAATCCTAAGGTTCCTGACTCAATGTTAAAGAACCTTAATGCCTAAAAGGTTATATAAAAGAAGAAATGTCTTAAATGATTGCATAATACTTTCATGTTTAAAGTTTTATTTCAATTTTTTACTAGTGCTAAAGTATGTTTACGAGGTGTTTAATTCATAAAATGTAATAGAAGTAATGAATTACAACTATCCATAAAATGATCCTATGATTGGAACCCCCTTAAACAGTTCTGCGCCTGACAGAATTCTATTTAGAATGTTTTCTTCTAAGACTAATGCCACTAAAGGCACAGTCCTATCATGTTAAAGTGGCTGCTGAGTGAATACTGAAGGCATTATGCTACTCGAAGCGGCTCTCACAAGAGACAAACTTACTTTCTGTAGATGCTGATGAAACGGTGGACGAATCTACAAAATATTGCATATTCACATTAAAAACAGAATTAAATAAGGCCATAAAAGACTGATCTCCACATATGAGCAAAGCAAGCATATTTGCAGTTACATTTCTGTTTTATTCAAATCTGATCAAATTTGTACTATTATTTTTCTAAACAAAGGTAGGATTTAATGCTAACTGTATTAAATGCAAATGATAATCGTATTTATGCAACTCTACAGATTCGGGCCTGGTTTCACAGATAGGGTTTAGATTAAGCCAGGACTAGGCCTTAGTTAAATTAAGACATTTAAGTAGCTTTTATAAACGTGCCTTAGAAAAAAAACCTTACAGGTGTACATCTTGAAACCAAACAATGGCACTGATATATTTTAAGACATGCCAATTCAAGTAGCTTTCAGTTAAAACAGCTGAAACATGCATTTTAGTCTAGGACTAGGCGTAAGCCTTGTCTGTGAAACCGGGCATTGATGTCTTCAATACTGAATTTGCTTACTTTCAGGAGCAGTGAAGTTTGGGCTGACCGTTGTTAACGATGGTGAGCCTATGTATTAGAAGACGTGATATGATGTCAATTCAGATGACAGTCAAAGCATCTGTGCTGTAATCTGTTTTGAGTATTTGAATACAATACTGACTTTGCTTACTTTTATGAGCTGTGGTGATTGAATCGACCGTTGTAAAAAATGTTGTGTCTTATGTGATTTAACAGAAAACAGAGTATATTACAGTTAGATTCAACAGAACTATATAATACCAGGCATGTGCTCAGAAAGTGGATATATGTACAAAAATTGTTGACTAAATCTGTACTATAAAAATACAGTATGTATTTTTTTTTAAAGCCAAAAGCATGTAAATTACAACAGTTTGTGTTATGGCACACAAAAAAAAAAAACAGTTATCCTTTGAATATTAAGTTTTACCCAAGCATTATCTTCAGGTTCATATGTGGTTCAACAAGTAAAAAACCCAGAGATTCTTGTCAAAAATAGCAGACAGAAAAAGAGATACTTTGTGGCTAGTTTACCATATTACACCATCCATTTTACAACACCATATTAATAATTGGGTTTGTTTAGTAGTGGTTGTTTAGTTCATGTAGTTTCAAATAGTTGGATCTAACATAAAACTTTGATTTAAATATTTATATTCATATCCGTAAAAATTCATATTACACATGTACATGAATGATCTGTTAAAATTGTAATATTTGTGAATGAGTTAAAATATCTGTGTTTGCATATGTGAAAATAAAATAAAAACTGAGTTAGCTTACTTTCAACAGCAGTGATGCTTGGGCTGATCGTTGTTTTGCCTATGTGATAAAAAAAACGTAGTATATTACACATAGTTTCAACATATAGCAATGATTTCTGTGCTACAGCACACAGAGATGAATGTATAATACTGTGTGTTCTCAGAGAGCTATAGAAATCAGTTTCATGGAAATAATTCAGATTTAACAGTAAGAGTTACTAGAAACATCCAGACCAAATTTCATGACCCAACATCAAAGTCACAGTTTGTGTATATGTATGAAAAATAATCAGTTATCGTTTAAATACAACTTTTTTTTAGCACCGTTTTCAGCTTCATATCTGGTTCAGCAAGAATGGTAACAATTAAGTTTAAGATCCAATTCTCACTATTAAATAGTTGCTTATCAGCAAGCAAATTTCTAGGATATTGGCTATTTATTAATACTTATAAATTACATATTAATGCCTTATTCTGCATGACCATATTCTACATCCCTTAATCCTCCCAATACCTAAACTTAACAACTACCTTACTGACTGGCAAAAGTCGTAGTTAATAGTTGGTTAATAGTGAGAATAGGACCCTAAACTAAAAGGTGACCAAAACAACAACTCCTTTTAGAAAGAGAGAGAAAAATAAAAAAAGATACATTGTGGATAAAAGTCAAATAACTTACTTTTTGATGGACATTTCAGATCTAAGTAGAAAAGTGAGAGAATGTGAGCAAAATCTGCATTTTTCATTTATAACTACATATTTACCACTTCATGCAATTTTGACTGTATATTAAATATTCTGGCTTATTAAAGGTGCTGTATGTAGTTTTCAGCGACCTCTAGCGGTAATGTTTCAGATTGCAACCAAAAAGTTTACAAGTGCGTGCTCTTGCGCGTGCTCGAATTTATGAGCGAGCACTGTGGGTACCGAGACGCAACACACCGGCGAAAGCATCACACAATGCTGGAAACTAAAGTAAACTCCCACTGCAACGTTACAATAATAGGCTACTTTTATCAGCTAGACGTTGAACTAATGCTCCATGCTCGTGCCATGATAAGTATGGAACCCTATCAACCGTGCCGAATTTTGCCACTGCAAGCACCACTTCACATTTTCTTAAGGAAATGTACATTCTAGGTTTGTAGATAAGGTTTCTCCTTTATTCAAATGCCCTGCCGATGTTGAGCTGTGTTTTTTCACCCAAAGGTCATGCGATTCACGTCTGGCCTTACGAGCTTCAGTAGAACATTTATTTTTATTTTATTTTTATCAATATGTGGAGTTTGTGTTGGAGTCTGTGTTGTGCTAGGAGCAGGTCGTTGGTGTTCATCTTAGTGTCATCAGACATGTCATAAGTTGCATAAGTCATAAGTCCATGTCATAAGTTGCAGTGTCGTCGCTGTTGAGTGCAAAGTCAGTAAGCTAGACGAGGCGAGAGGCTCGGGAGCGCGCGTGCAGGTCACGTCACTGGTTTTCGCGGTAAATCCGACCCGGCACCTTCACATAAAAATAAGAATACTTGCTTTCCGAGGTAATAGCAAAACCCGCCAAGTGGATCATTTTAATGTGAGATTACAACCCCTTCACACACAGGCAATAAAAAAAGGATTCATTTTAGTAGAAAAGTTACATACAGCACCTTTAAATGTTTTCAGCTACTAATAGATGGAAGTCTTGCCAATGAGATTTATGGTGGCCATTGATCATTAATAAAGGTTGGGCAAAAAGGGAAAGAAACAGGGTAAATGATGAAAGGTTAAATGTCCATACCTGATACTGAGCCATTGCAAGATCTTCTGTACATATCCCCAAATACGGTTGCATTAACCCAGCTTACTGTGTAAGCATCTGTGCAATTGAGATCCGCACAAATCATTTCAAAATCATCGTTTTGAAAAATATTCTAGAAGAACAGGAAAATCATGCCGTCAGAAATTATTCTATTTGATATTCAAAACAGAATGACAAAAAATGATAGAATAAGAAGTATACTCACCGATAGCATTATTTCAAAAGTTTGTAGTATCTTGAATGTCTTCTTATCCTTTTTCTTATTTTTAGTCCGGGATGAACATAAATAGTTAATTACTGAAAGAAGCTCGTTCTCCTGATAAAACAGTCACACAGGACACACTGATTAAACAAGAAAATATCATAACCATAACATAACCATTATTATTTACCAAACTCAATTATTTAAACTAAAATCCATACCAGTATAGACTGACTGATAATTGCAGTTTTGTGGCTGAAGTTAATAAATTGTATAATATGTCTGTCTTTTTCTGTTCAAATACATACAACATACAACACTGCAAGTGGCTAATACTGCTTATTATACACAACTACCAATAAAAGTAAATAAGTAAATAAAAGTCATCTTATGTTGTTTGCTCTTACCTTCGTTTCAGATGGATACATTTTAATTTCGAATATGTGGTCTTCCAACAACTCATCATTCTATGAGGATTCAAAGAAGATACAGTACATGTATACATAATGTACATATTTAAGGAATCATACAGTCAGTATATATAGTAAATCATAAAGTCTGAAAGGGTGATTAGGATATCATCTTGTATCTTTTTTTTTTTTTACAATGATTGTAGATTATCCTGATTATTGCATGGCTAGATTTTGTAAAAAAAAAAACACCACACTACTACAATAGACATGAATCAAGCACATGGTTGTCAGGTACAACAGTTTACACTTTAGGGGTTATTACACAAAAATATTTGACCATGCACTCTATCGTCTATACAGTGACCTTAACAAGTATTTGGATGACACTTGTAGTAGAAATTTCATTACACATTTAAAATATCAAACCAAATGGCATCTGCAAACAAATGATGCTAGAGCCTTTCTAAAGAACTAATTTCACTTGTTTCAGTCTATTTTAACCTACAGTGGCCTAATAATATATTTTAACCTGGCCACTTTTAGACTGAATTGAATACTGTGTGGAGCAGAAAATATCAAAAACAATGAAGAATATACTCACCAAATGTGTCTTCAAATCATTACGCATGCATTCAGATTGGGCATGATGAATATAAGCGATGAGTGAAAATGCCTGTGAGGGAAAGAGAAGCAATCAAGTTCCTTCTCTGGACAGGAGAACATTCTCTGGACATTATTTCTATCATTTGAAATAATGTGTCTTATAAGTCTGTAAAACACTGTGACTAGGCTTCTTGTAATACAATGTAAACAACACTGAAAGGCTCAAACATTTCATTCCAAGGACCTCCACTATTAGCGAAGACTTAGTGATTATAACTCACAGTGATGAATATCCAGACTTTCCCAGTCATTACGGTGCTTTGTTAACCATCAGAGTTCAGCTCCATATAACACAATGCTTTGCTTGCTGATGCAAAAACATGGGAAACAAAGAGGAGAGTCAGAGGAAGAGAGAAAGTATTTAAGAAATGACACCAAAGATGGGCAAAAAATGAATCATATAAATTTAAGATTGACGGTTAGCTCATTCTATAATGGACTCAGTTTATTGATTCGTCTAGACAAATGCACTGTCTCTTTTATCTTCGTGACTAATGGTTCCACAGAGAAAGAAAAAGAAACATCTAGTGGTCTCTAGAGTAACTTTAATGGATTTTAAGGACACAGAGCATGTACATGCAACAATGAGTGCAAACTTCAAAGGTATTAACAAACACTAATATTACTGAACTGGAAAGAGTGTATACTCCTCAGTTATAAATCCTCTGAAGTTGTAAACCAAGTATACAAAATGTAAGCATTAATATCAGTAAGGACAAATGCATGCATGTGATTACACAAAATCTGTATTTCTCAACTCCAGTCCTCGGGACACACCTCCAATAATGTTTCAGATGTCTCCCTATTTCATTTAGGTGTTATAATTAGTGAGACATCTAAAACATTCTGGAAGGTGTGTCGCTATGGACTGGATTTGAGAAACACAGAATTACGCCACATTAATACCTGTTAAGTAACCAGAGGGACTCAAATATCAATGAAAGTGCAATTAAGCACTGGGCCCTTCACTACAGCACAGATTAGTGTAATGCATATTGATCCATATCACAAGGGTTTTAGCATTTAGGCCTGGTTTCACAGACAGGGCTTAGATAGGATTATTAATGACATATTGCAATTGGCCTGTGCCACGGGAAGTTGCCGCTGGACTGTGAAGCATTTTCAGTGGCACATGCCGCTTAAAGTTATGGTACAATAGGGATGAAACGTTTGATATTGAAAAGAAAAACGGTTTCATAATTGCTTACTCATTTTTTTATTCATTCACTAAGCCTTACATAACGCATGGCAGTTGAGTGCACAATGTGAAGGAGAAGAGAATTGGAGCATGTGTAGAAAAACGTACAGGAAGAACTGTACAGTAATCACACCTACAAATGCAACTATAGTGTATATATGTGTATACATACACTTAAATAGACACTTGTAGCTGATTGCAAAAGTTGTTTTAAAGTCGGCATGAAACGGAAGTTGCAAATGTCTTTTCTTCCCTATTGTGACATATATATATATATATATATATATATATATATATATATATATATATATATATATATATCCAATGAAATGCTTCCTTGGATGTTTGTGGTTTGCTATTGCTGTGATGTCATGTGAGCAACAGGTTTTCCCTCCTTCACGCCAGTCAACAAGTCATCAGAGATGAGAAGAGATGTCTTTGCAAGAAGGAGTGGAAGTTATTTTGATTAAAGGTTACGAGGGCTCATAAAATAATAATAATGATGTGCACAGTGCACTGATAAATCATTTTTAATAGTGTAGACTTGGAATTAAGCCTTTTCCCTTTATTATTTGTTTCACGGGACCAGACACCAGTTATCTTGCCAAGAAAAATCTTTTATTCTTATTTGTCAGGAGAGAAACTCGGAGAAGATGTTACATTCATGCCAGGTCTATGCGTTTCCGTGTTTCTCTTCCCTCACATCTCTTAGTTTCTCCCTCTCATCTCTTAGTTTCTCTGGAGTTGTACAGTAAGGTTGAGATTATTTACATCACTGAGCGGCTTCCTTTTATGGTAACAAACTATGTTGCTTGAGCTTTAAAAATGGAACGTAGCCTATATGTCATGCGAACACATGGCAAAATTCACTTCCATATATTAAGAACTATCTTTGTTGTTTACATCTGCATCAGTTGGAAACATGTTACAGTGCACACCTCTCTCATGCACTCAAACTCTCATGCACATAAAACTCTATAACTCTATAATATAATACAACTGATTATGAATATTAATAAAGAATAATAGTACAGATACATAATATTCAATAATAAAATAATGAAATTATTAAAAGATGAAATTTTAGTCTTCAAATAGCCTTAAATAGGCTACGCAAGGCACATATATTTGCATGCTTTTTTCTAATATTATTGCATTAGTATAATAAAGCCAAGGTCTAGTCATTATTTTTATTTGATTTTTAGCCCTACAACAGATGATGTGATTATCTCACTGAGGAGACGGTCTCGCGTATCCAGACATTCAAGACTGACAGCAGAAGGCCCAGGCGTGAGTGACCTCTGAGGCTGAGACCCTGCTTGTTGTGACCACAAACACAACTAGCCTATCCTTTATTATGGTCAGTAGTAGAACTTTTCATACTGTAACATGTTCTACAGATATTGGATAGGAATGGCTTTCACTCAAAACTCTCTAAAACCCCGTTAACCACACGGCGGCAACATGAATCGATCGATCTCATTCATTCTCCCACAGAGGACAATGAACAGACAACTGTTCAGGCAACGGTTAACACTGAATTATGGGCTACGTGTAGACAAACAGCTCGATGACCTCATAGCTGGCTACTGCAATGGATAGGCTACATGTCCTGAAGGTAGGCTATATGCAATATTATTAAGCATGCAACATCAGACATACCATTTTTTTTAACCCTCTGATGGTCCTCGGTCATTTCTGACCGAATAATTTTCTGTTTTGAATTTCTAAAAATCACAGCTTCATCGGAAGGTTATGATACTTGGTGACTTTTATGGCATTAGGTATGTGAATACAAAAAAAAAAAATCGAGGTCATGATCCGAGCATGCTAAGTGGTCGTAAAAAAAATACTCACACTCGTGGTCTTCGGTCAAAAATGACCGACCCATAGGAAATGAATGGGAAATTTACAAAAACACAACAATTCTCTGAATTTTTGTCTGTACAATCTACAAATCAGCCACGATTCTAAAAAAAAGTACACCGCAGTAAAGAGGTGACACTCTACAACATCAAGAGTGCAAAAAATTCACACCCACCCACACACACACACATACAAACACACGTTTATACACATACACACCAATAAATTCAGATTACAAAAATCTGTTTAGAATTTTTAAAAATCACAGCTTCATCAGAATGTTACGAAACTTGGTGACTTTTCTGGCATTAGGTATGTGAACACACAAAAAGAAATTGAGTTCATGATCCGAGCATGCTAAGTGGTCGTAAAAAAATTGTCACGATTTTGGTCTTAGGTCAAAAATGACCTCCATAGGAAATGAATGGGAAATTGACAAAAACACAAAAATTCTCTACAAATCGGCCACGATGCAGAAAAAAAGTGCTCAGCAATGAAGGGGTGAAACTCTAAAACATCAAGAGTGAAAAAAATAACATAATTAATAATTATAATTTATATATATATATATATATATATATATATATATATATATATATATATATATAATTAATATAATAATTATTAAAATTATTAAAATAATAATTAATAAAATGTTATAGACCTTGGCAAAAAGTATTATTTGAGAATTTCTAAAACAATACATTAAATCCACATCTTAAAAGTAATTTGGTCCAAAAACAACTAGAATTCACAAGCATCTCCATTTAGAGCTATACAGGCTAATAATACAGTTTAATAAATTGATTTTTTTTTCTTTTCTTTTTTCTGAAAGCCTAGTCTCTATTTTAACCGAAAATACTGCATAGAAGAAAAAAATTAATTAAAATTTTTTTTTTTTTAAACATTATTTTCATTGGCAAAAAATGGACTATAAATATTGCATAAATATTAATAAGTTCAATCAAATTGTCTCAAAATACTAAATTAAAAAGAATAAATATTATAGAACAAAAATAAATTGCATTGGTTTTTACTGGGATGGAGGAAGTTTCATTTTTAGGTGTCCAGTCACTTCTGACCGGGAAGGCCAAAAACGTGACTCCTAAACGAAGACCATCAGAGGGTTAAATAATGTATCTGAACCGTCAGTAGGCCTACAGTGTGATTACAAATATGCTGTCATCATACGTTGGGGAAATGCCTACTAAGTTAGGCTACTGTAGCCTACTGCCAAAACAAAAGGATGAAAACCTCGTTTCGCACAAAAATCCAGAGTGCTACTACACATGCTCCACATAACATGCCGTCACCAGGTGTGCAGCAGCCGTCAACTGCGAGTGTCAGTGGCAAGAAAACGTCAGTTGTCATTCCACTCAATATTAATACCGATACTGTCGGCTTTACATATCAGACAGCCGCACAACAGGACAGAAAAATCCGGAAAAGTAGCATAATATATAACTACCCAAACAATAGCTTTATCATTTGTATTCATATTTAATACGTAAATAAATAAATGTTGCAATAATAAAACCCCAATGGAGATTTTAATTCGAAAATCATACATCTAATAGCACTCTCTCAAATATACGACTTACCTTTCAGCCGCCTTGTCTTGATCTGCAACATACTTTCGCTTTCCTGCCTGAAGCAACGAGCCCCCTTGTGTTGCTGAGAGTTTAAAATCCCCCTAAGATACCAGACAGGAAACGGGAGAAAGTGACGGAGTGGAATATGAGTGTTTATTTAGAGTAAACGATGTTCTTACGTAGCGTGGGTTTACTGTGCTAAGAGTAGTGCTGTTTAAAAACCAACCGCAACTTTAGGCGCAATCTTTCATTGACAAATGGAGAAAGTCCCCACCCCCTTTGGCGGCACCGTTTGCTGTAGGACTTCTGATGTCAATCAAACTTTTTTTTGTTTAGCAACGTGTAATATAAAAGTAACAGGAATGCCACATGAATACCTACAATTTCATAGCAATATAAATCATTTTATTTGACCTTATTTACCTAAAGTGTCTCTCCAACAGTTAAGTTTGTCACAAAGGTAGTCAGACAGACTCTGCTTGAACACATTTCCCTGAGATGTTCATATACAAGAAGCCATTTAAAAGGCAAATATAAATGACAATTTCAAATTACAGTATAATTGAATATTACAATAACAGAACAATTCAATGTTGTTCCTCCTTAAAAAAAAAAACAAAAAAAAATTGGTACAAATCGGTAACAATACTTTGCAATATTTTAAGTAGTGGCCAAAAGTGATGTCCAGCCTAGGAAAATAAACATTTATTCGAATCACCCTTTATTCGAATATTATTAAAAACTTTTTTGTCAGCCTATTGCGTAGTTGGGCTTGGAGTCAATTGTTTTATTTGTGATAACGCAATGAAAAATGTTAAATTGTGCTGACATAATTTTGGGCCTGGCTGTCATACAAACAAATTATGAACATGCAAAAATGAGAGAACCAACAAAATATTAATAACTTATTGTGTTGTAGTCAACATATGGATTTTTTATTTTTATTTTATTTTTTTGTAAAGTTTATAAAAACCTGTAGCTATTGCCCACCCTCATATTTAAAATATTTGGAAAATAATAAAAAGTTTCTCATTTTGATGGTTTAATCAAACTTGTAGGGTCGTTAAAAACAAATATCCCATCCGGATATCACTTAATAGTAATCACAAATAGTAGGCCTATGCTGCAATTCAGTTCCCAAGAATTCTCTAATGCATTACTTTACATAGCTGTATCAGCTGTCAGTCTTAATGGATCATCCTTTTGGCAAGTTGATCCATTAAACATCTGGCAAGAGACTAATGCCATGTCATATCTGAACCAGTGCCTGTCCAGATAACGTCACTTCACAGGTTCATTTTTTGTCTGGTCAGCACGGCACAACATAATTTCAGCAGAGCACCGGACATCGACACCAATGAGAACGCTATAATTGATAGAGTTTTTTCCGGGTACTGTAGACCTCTTTGGTTACAGAGACAGATGTAATTACCTCAAATGATCAATTTAGTGTTTTCTGACAACTGCTAAAGACATTTTATGTCTGATATTCCAAAAGAGAAAAAAAATACAGCTGATTTCTTAAATGGAGGGGGAATCTTCCTTGCCAGCAAAATAATCTTCTCTTCAAATTAATATACAAACTTTGTATCTTATTTACCCCTAAAAGGTTGGTAGTAGTACATTTAGGGTACAATATAACTACTCTATGGTATGAATTTGCACCTTTTGGTGGATTATAAGGAACAAAAATGGTTCCTTTCAAGTACCAAAAAGGTAAGATTTTTTCACATATTTTTTCTCACAGTGAATAACAACAACAGAACATATTAGTATGAAAGCTGTTGTGAGAGATTTAAAGCTGTAGCGGAAACCACACCCTGGAAAGCCTATCTTCATAACTACACCCTGGAAAGACAAATATGTCAACAAACTTGAACCCACACAAAAAGAGCCGGCAATCAGACAGACAAATGTAATTCCTCAGGACACCTATTTTAGTGATATACTGTATACAGAAAACCGCCATAGCAAATTAGCAAAACCAGAAACTCTACAAGTTATTTTCAGTGTTGACAATAAGATAGCTCCAATATATAGCAGAGTCAAACCTACAAACATCAAAGAATTAAATATAAAATCCACAAATGACATAAATAGAAACCAGTCTTCAAACAAATGTGCATCCAGTCTTCCTGTAAGAATTTTATGACTGTTTGGCAGGGTTGGCTTTTGTTGCTTCCTTGAAGCCTGGGTTGAGCAGAGACATAAGATCCATCATGGCTTGACTGATTTGAGAGCCAAATTTATGAGAATCCTATGAACAAGAAAAAATAGAACACTGCATTTTAGTTTCTATACAGGAGTTCAAGAGACTGTGGATTATGTGTAAAATAGCATAATTTTAGTAATACATAATTTGCTCAGTGCAATCGCACCCTAACCCTATCCATAACCCTGTCGCTTAAAGGTGCTATAAGCGATCTCGGTTGGCGTAACTCTTTTGTTGATGTTTGAATTATTATCAAACAAAACGGAGGCTAGCTAGACCCTCCCTCCTCCTCATCCGCGCAACTAACCCCCGAACCCCACCCCCACATCATTCTTGTCGGTTATTGGCTGGAACAGTTTGTTATGTTTCGTGGTGCGGGTCGCTCTGTTTGTTGCTCAGTTTGTTTTTGCTGCAGTTTGTGGAGCGTGGGCTGTCTGCAGAGACCGTGTTTTTTTACAGTGTGTTCAGGGGACAGGCAGCTAGTGGATAGTGAGGAGATGTTTGTGGTATGTGAAAAAAAAATGTTTTAGCCTAAAAAACGCGTGAGATCGCTTATAGCACCTTTAACACAACTCCACTCATAAGGTCCACAGAGGGGGAGCTGGACATTATTTTGTTCTGCAGCGAGCACCATTTGTCATTTTTAGGGAACACAAAAACACCATTCATCGCGTTATGAAATAAAATCGCATTTCTTGCAGAGCAGGACATCAAGTGCATTATATATGTGAGAATACTAAATCCTTTAAAGTCTAACTGTACTTACATGGTAGATTTTTTGTTGTTGTTGTATAGTCTCAATTTGAATTCAAAATAACAATGAAGAGAAAAACTGTCCAACTGCTAGCTGGTAAAGTTAAATTATGTTACATTATGTTGTCATGCAGATCTGAGTCATCAAAATCTGGGTCTATTATATAGAAAAAAGGATACTGGAGGATCCGAAACACAAAATACACAGAAAATATATACGAGATGCATAAATCAAAGATACGGACACTAATCCTTACTAAACTCAAGTGCATCATGATTTTCCAAAATAAGATTATTTGCTCTTTTATTTAATATTCTTAATAATAAATTATTATAGATTATAACAAGCATTTTTAATAGTCAGTCTAGACACATTTTATACAATAACATGTTTAATTTTAAATCTCATATCAGACTATATCAGATGTATTACTCTTTTTTCCTTTAATAACTTGCTTTTTGTACTTTGTACTCAGGGTTGCCAAGTTTGTAGTTTTCCAGCGGAATTTAGCTACTTTTAAACTGTTGCCGCAGGTACATTTTGTCTAGCGGTTTAAAGGTTTGACATGTTGCATAAATAGTATTTGACTGAAAAGCTTGTATTGAAATATTTTGCATTCTACCCATGAAAACTGAGCTAGATGATGAGTTTTGTGAGGGAAGAGCCTTTATGAAAACTGTTTATAATCACTAGGCTACTATATGTGATTTTCAAGTTGAAATAGTGTATAACATATAACAGTGACTGTAACATATTGTTATAGTGTTAATTAAGTAAATAAATTGTTACTGTTATTTTATATGTAGCATAATGGGTTCTGTATTAGCCAATCAGATGTGGTTACATCATTACATGGGGATTAGTTCATTGCTTGTTGTTGCATAGCGGCAGATGCTTGCAGGCTCCGGTGCAGATGGTTGTAAACAAACCCATCAGCACTGCGCAAGAGCATAAAACCCCCATTGTTGTACAAGTGCATCTTAAGAAGTAAAGTTCCTGAAACGGATTCTCTTTGTTGTGTGCTTCTCTTCACACCTCCATGGACACTGATAACCCAAACACGAGAAAGCCCAACAATATGTATTTTAGGTATGGGAATGGCATGTGTTGAGTTTTGATATTTGGATAGGGTCATTGGGCTAGTTTTGGGCTAGTTTGGATTGGCCTTTGGGCTGGTTTTGTTACACAGACCTGGCAACCTGGTGTTTGTACTTTACTTGTTTAACTGCTTTATATAAATTATTATATTGAGAATTTGGTTAAAAAAAAAAAAAATGTATTATGTATAATTTGAACTGGATACTGTTATTAAGCCACCTTGCAGTGCAGACCAGGAAGTCAAAATAATGTCATGCTCCGGACATTCAAAATATCTTTGTAAAAAGACAAGCAATTCATTTTTCTGAAGTTATGCTTCACACTTACAGTCTCTGTGCAGGAGTGCTTGCAGGACACATGGAAGTTGATCATTTCCTCTCCCATGATGATGTAAGAGACACCGTAGCCATCATCAGCCACCTTACAGAGAAACAAAACACGAACACAGTGAACAAAGGAGTGCCTCTATCTTTATGTGTTTATGTGCGTATATGTGCTGATCAGTTGCTCACCGGACCAAAGCCCCCTCCTAGCGAGATGAACTCAGGGTGGTTGACCAGATCAAACAGCTCCATCTGCTGCACAGGAGTCTGAGAAGTGGAGAGGCGCCAGGGCTCTGACAAAACCTGCATGTCACGTACAGCCACATCAACAAAATAAACAAACAACTTCATGCACATACATGCATGCATTGCTTGCAACTCTTTTCTCCCCCATGAATCCCCTTTATATCATACATGAACATTTTTAACAAATAATCAGCTGCCAATTCATGTGGTTTTGCATGTTTATGCACTTGTTTAGTTGAAGAGTTATTCACTTTTTATTTCTTAGGCTTTTGCAGCCTGATCTCATGCAAATGCGTCTCTAGCACGCAGACATCCCAAGTCTCCCGGAAGTTCCAGGAGTCTCCCGCATATTGATAACGGCTCTCTAATGCCCGCAAGTTAGTTAAAATCTCCCAGAATCTAGAGCGAGCGAGCAAGAGCACGCATGCGAGACAGAGACTGTGTTCCAAACCGTGTAGCGCGCGCACGGCAGAGAGGGAGAGGGAGCGAGAGACCTTGCGTGTGTGTGCTAGTGTGCGTGTGTGCCTCATGAAGCGCATGTAAGATAGAGAGCATCCTGATTGGCCTGTTTCGGTAAATCAACCAATCAATTGTCAGTGTGGGCGGGCTTTTATCTCTTCTCCCGAACCGAATTAATCAGTTCAAGTGTATCTAGTAACAGGAGCGCCATGGCAGAGGGAGAGTGCCACAAAAAACGAAAGTATATGACACATTTTACGCCAGACTACACGAAAGTGTAGCCTACCCCTGTCTTATAAGAGTAAAACATAATGACAGTCTTGCACGCTGTACAGTTTGTAACAGTAACTTCAGCATTCCCCAATGTGGGTTAAACGATTGTAAAAGACATGTTGAGGTGAGTTCAACAAGTTTCATTTCATGTGCATATTATTCAGGCCGGCTAGTTGCCAAGGCTACATGAAAACAACAAACTCCTTAGACTTGTTTAAAGTTGCAATGGAATATAAATAAAAGCAATTTACATAAATAGCATAAGCAGCTTATATAAATAGTAAAAGTAATCTACATATTTTAACATGATTAACAAATAATTGCATAGGCCTATAGCCTATAGAAATGATATATTATGCTTTTATACAAGGGGGGGGGGGTCTGAGCATGCATTGTGTTTATTGTGCAATTTATATGCGAAAATGAGTTTTTACGTGCATATGATACTCACTTTATTGCGTGTAATAAACTCTCCCTTGTCTTTTGTTCTGTGGATTGTTTGCAAGTGTTTTTGACCCTTTGCCTGGCATGACTACGATTCTGGATTTTCCAGTTAAGCTGAGCTTGGATCTCACTTAGTCTCAGAGATATCCGTGATAAGATTATCTTATCCTTAACTCTGCAAAACTAACACACAAATCTCTGCATTACAAACACTGACCTCTTTAAGGAAAGAAGACTCTACTCCCAGGTATTTTGAGACCACATATAGGCAGAAGAGATGCCTATCAATGCCAGATCCAGTCATGGCCAAGCGATAGAGATTCTGATGTTTCTCGGAAGCCTTTCGGAACAGCTTGCAGCAATGTTCTCTGTCCTGTGAATAAAAGCAGGCAAAATTAAATAATTGCCATGCGAGATGTTACATGACAGCACAAATCACAGTCACTCAGAAAAGGAGGATGCCAATTATGGAGGACAGTGGCACTTAAAAATAAAATGAAGAAATGAACCGTCAATGAATTAATTCAATTATTAATGAAAAAATTAAAATATACTTTTTTATTTAATTATTTAATAAAAAAATAAAAAAATAAAAATAAAATTCAATTTTAAATAGCATTTTTATAAAGAAAATACAAATTGCTTTTCTTTATTATTTTGCCCAATTATTTTCTTTATACATTAATACAAAAATCAAGTATTGGGCAGTTTGAATTTGGGAACAGCCAATGGACTTTCCTCTAATGTTTTAAATCTGAATTAAATAAACAGTTTTCAATATGTCTTTTTATTTGACCATTTGAAAAGTGATAAATTAATGTATTTTACTGTTCTTTTTAAAGGTTTACATGTTTATTTTTGAACTGACAAATTGATAATTGATTACTTCATGTTATTTTTAACTGGTATTCATAGCTAGTTGGTGCAGTGCTGTCAATAACCAAGACGGAAACTGTAAGAACTTTAAAAAATTCCAACTAGCTTTTGAAGTCAGCTGAGACATACTGATAAAGTGAAAAGTGCATTATGAACTGCTGATAGGGTTTTCAACAGTTCCTTCCGGAAAAAAATTTGAACAATAGAAGGAAGTATTTAAAAAAATAATACAATAAATCAAAGCATTGACATCACCTCTCCTGCTTCCAGCGCAAGGACAAAGGCACAGCTTTCATTGGAGCAGGAGCGTACGGTCTCAGTGCGACCCTCACGAAACAGACGCGTCATGGAGGCTTCATATGTCAGACAGAAAGTCCCTTTATCCTAGAAGACAACTTCATGTGTAAAACACATTGTATTCATCTGAGCATTCATTATTCAATGAGAGTATGGACACATTTCATGGGACAAATAAGAGGAAATTTTATCCTCAAAAACAACCTCTTAGGAATGTTTATCAATGTTTAACAATATGTGAAACAATTATGTGGAGATATATATATATCTTTATCATAATCAATGCTTTCGCCTTTGTGTCAAAATGTGTAGCGTGTACAAGTACCCTGTAGTAAGCCAGCTGCAGGGCCAGCTGCACAAATGAATCTGGGCTAATTTTCATTTTCTTAATGCGGCCTTTCCCAAATTCTCTGAAGGGAAACACATGACAGTCCACATCATCAGCCAGTGCTTGCGCAACAGCAAGGGACTCAGACACTTGTGTCTGAACCTAGAGACAGACAGAGGAGAGAAGACATCAGTATGTCTGTGAATGTTTTCATTTATTTTGGTCCTCGAAGAACACTGCTTGTATTGTTGTATTACTGATGATAACACTCAAATTAAATTTAGTTGCCAACGTATCATGTACTGGGGTCATGGTTTAGCATGAAGGAAAATAGAAATTCTAGTTTCTATAGCCATTTTCTTATTCAGTTCTATGGGGAAATGAAGAGAAATACATTTCATATTTGGAAAAGAAAAATATTCCTAAAAGTCAATTGAGTTAAAGAAGCTATAAGAAGATCGCAGTGGATGCAAGCAATTCAGCAACATGATGTTGTAAGGCCAACTTGGAACCTCAGCATTTGTATGACTGTAGAAGACTTTATTTTGCAAATTTTATTACAAGTAATAATATTGTATATTAGTTATTTTGTTAAGTTATTTTGTTCCCCACATTCTTCAGAATTACTCTTTTTGTGTTTTCGCAGAAGAAAGAAATATATAGAGATTTGGAACGGCGAGTAAATGTAAAAGGGAGTATCCCTTTAAGAATACTTTTATAATGTGTTAGGCTGCGTTTCCCGATAACGTTGTCTCTTAGCGCGCTACGAAGACTCTTAAAGGTATAATGGAGGATTTTTTACTTCCGGGTGGATCACCTATACTATTGGTCCTCCTAATTGTCAATCATTCTGGTGAATCAATCAAACTTATTCAAAAAGTGGAGAGGGCGGGTCTTATCTAAAATTCGGAAAGATCCTCCACTATACCTTTAAGGTATAACTTAACTAAAGGTATACCATTTCTAGGCGTGTTCCCCGAACCATAGCTTAGGAAGCCGCTTAAGATATACCTTCTTACGTGCGACGTTACCAGGTGCTGTCCGTGGCGATGGTGCTGAATTGGTTGATATCGATGGCTCGAGAATCAATTATTCTCTCGTGCAGGGGCTGCTTCACTGCATTATGCGAGAAAGGGGTGTTCTTTATAAAAGAAGCACTTCAGAAATAGTTGAAATTGCATTTATTAGGACTCATGGGATATTATAAAAAATAATCCAAACAATACTAGCCTATAATAGCCTAGCCTACATATTTTAAAATTGTATCAAATATTGCTGCCATAATAACCATTAAAAATTTGTACGTGCTTTCTACGCTTTCCCATTTTTGTTCGCTGAGGTGGAGCTACGATGAAATACCGGTAGTGTTCTTGTAAATACTTTCCGGCATTTCAGTAATAAAAGTGTACATATACGGTGCTCGGCGGTGATCAAAAAGGATTTAAACAGTGAATTTTGAATCTCTTCTTATAAACTCAGAGATGTGGATTCAGACGGCAATTAAATTACCACACGACCTGTTTGTCAAAAAACAGTACTAATTAATTACGTAACTCTTTGAAGGAGTTTTTGCAGATTAACAGGGACTCAGCTTCTAACCCCCAAGTATTGTGGGAAACCACTAAATGTTTTGTTAGGGGTAAATGTATAAGTTATTCATCTTTCAGTAAAAAAGCGTAGAGAGGGTCGTAAAATTGAATTAGAAAAACAAATTGATCTACTAGAGAAGGAACTAAAAGGTACATTTTGTGAGACCAAAGCCAAAGAAATTAACGTCCTTAAATCAGAATTAAAATCAAGAGCTGAATTTTTCATACAGCGTACTAGACAGTCTTATTATTTCAAGGGAGAACGTCCATCTAAGCTTTTGGCTTTGAGGTTGAAGGACAATGAATCTAAGGCCAGCATATCTGCTATTAGGCATGAGGGTTCAGTGTATACTCAACCTAAGGATGTAAATAGAATATTTGAATCCTATTATAAACAATTGTACACGTCAGAAGCCAACACTGACCCAACAAATTTTGATTTATTCCTTAAACATTTAGATCTTCCCAAATTAAATGATTCTCAGCGTGATATATTGGACAGCCCTTTGACAACTGAAGAATTGAAGTCTGCCCTGGACTCCATGAACAGTAATAAAGCCCCTGGGTTAGATGGGATTCCCCCGGAGCTATTGAAGGCATTATGGGACATAGTGGCTCCCTTGATACTTAACTCTTATAATTTTGCTTTAGAAAAAGGGGCTCTGCACAGGGACCAAAATACAGCTTTAATAACTTTGCTTTTGAAGAAAGGGAAGGATTCACTTGATTGTTCTAGCTATAGGCCAATTAGTCTTCTATCCACAGATTCAAAGCTGTTAGCAAAAGTCTTGGCCTTAAGATTGGATCGGTGTGTTGGAGACTTGATCAAGTATGATCAGTCGGGTTTTTTAAGGGGGAGATTTGCTGCGGACAATATACGTAGACTTCTTCATATTATTCAACTAGCAGACACCTATACAGCTTCCTCTGCAGTCCTTTCTCTGGATGCAGAGAAAGCATTCGATAGAATTGAATGGAAATTTTTGTGGGTGTTTTGGGTTTGGTTCTTTTTTCGTGCAAGCTGTCAAAACTATCTATTTTGATTGTTCAGCCAGAGTTCTTACTGGCCCTCATATTTCTCCTTCTTTCCGTCTTGGCAGGGGCACTCGCCAAGGATGTCCCCTGTCACCTTTGCTTTTTAATTTATCATTAGAGCCTTTGGCCCAAGCGATCAGACAATGCTCTGCAATAGTCCCTATAAGCTGTATGAATACGTCTCATAAGATTTCACTCTATGCTGACGACATTCTGTTGTATCTATCAAATATCACAGATTCGGTCAAAGAATGCCTAAAATTATTTGATACATTTGGTAAACTGTCCAGTTATAAAATTAACTGGAGCAAATCCATACTTTTACCCCTTAACTTAGCAGCTAAATCAGAGATTCAGGCCTTACCCACTATGGTTCCAGTCAGCGACCAGTTTAATTATCTTGGGATTAGAATTTTCTGTTCACTATCTCGCATTTCTAAGTGGAACTACCAGTCTCTTCTGGATAAGATTTCAAGCAATCTTCGGTGTTGGTCTCCACTTTGCTTGGCTCTTCATGGTAGGATGGCCACTATTAAGATGAATACACTTCCGAGGCTGAGCTTTTTATTTTCAACTTTACCTCTGGCACCACCTACTGGTTATTTTAAAGAGCTTCGTACAGCAGTAACACAATTTTTATGGAATTATAAACGGCCTAGAATTCGACTCAAATCGATGCACAGGCTAAAACCTCATGGAGGCTTATCGCTACCGGATTTTTGGTCCTATTATTTAGCATACCAAATGAGACCACTTAGGACTTGGATGGATGTTGACTCCTCTGTGCCATGGCGGGCCCTAGAGACTAATATTATTTACCCATTGCGTCTACAGGATTTACCTTTTACTGGAATACCTAAGAAAGCTCTGGAAAAGTTTGGTCCAATTATATGCCATTCTATCAAAACATGGAGAATGGCAGAAAAGATCATGGGAGCTTCAGATTCCTACTGTGACTCTACCCCCATTTGGCATAATAGTAATCTCTGTACGGGTAATAAACCCTTTGTTTCCAAATGCTGGGTTAATTGTGGGGTTTATACCCTGAAAGACTTGTACAGTGGTTATGGACTTAAGTCCTTTCAGATTCTAAAGGATGAATTCTCTCTTCCAGGATTTTCCTTCTTTCTGTATCTAAGATTGAGATCTGCGCTAAAAGCATATGGAGTACCCTGGTCGAATAACATATCTTCTCATCCTATGATAGACTGGATAGATTCCAGTATGGCTTCTAGGGGTATTGTTAGCATAATTTATAAATCGCTCGTGGTACGACAGTACTCAAACATTCCGACTGAGGACTTCTGGGAGAGACAATTTAATACTGTGATTGACTGGGAAACTGTCTGGGGGAATTGTTTTGCTACCTCAAAAAATCCGGCTCACCAAATTATGCAGTTTAAGTTAATTTATAAGGCATATGCCACACCTGTTTACTATATAAAATGAAAAGAAAATCTGATCCTTTTTGTCACTTGTGTAATAGTAAAAATGTAGGTACATATATGCATATGTTCTGGGACGGTTCTCAAATTGTGTCAGTCTGGTCCTCAGTCCAGGACTTACTGACAGATTTTCTGAAGATTCCGATCCAAAAGCACCCTCTGATTTTCCTTCTACTGGATGATTCCTCGCTGTCACTGTCTGTCAATCAAAGGAGGATTCAGTCCGTTGTCCTTACTGCTGCTAAAAAGGTTATCCTAAAGCTGTGGTTGGAACCAACTACCCCAGCTATGTCTGTCTGGATGTCATATATACTGGACATTGCCCTTCTGGAATGTACCACAGCTAAAGTGCTCGGAGCCAATAGAAAGACAATACAATTTTGGTTGGACCTTATTGAGACTATCAAGAAGTTTTTGAGATCCTTCTAAGTTTGGGTCAATTCTATTTTAATTTCTTGTCATATTTATTTATTCTATGTATTTATACTTAGCCTTACGGTTATGGGCGATCTTGGGCTTTGTTGTAAATAGTTATATACACAAAATGTTTAATAAATAAAGAATCACACAAAAAAAAACAGTACTAATTTGACCAGGGATTTTTACGCGGGTTGGGTGAGAAAAAACACTGACATTATGGATTCGGACGGCACTAAAATCACCAACTTACCCCTGTAAACGTTTAAAATACCGTACGAGCCCATGAGAAACAATTAGCGTCCGAATAGGACTTAACTGACAGTAGCCTATGCTTTCACTGGCCTTTTAAAGCGCTCCGCAGACGGCGCCGTCTTTTAGAACAACTATTTGCTGTATCGCTGCCATGGTTTGAGCAAACTCCCCACCACAATCATTCCCTTTAAATAGACTATTAAGCCTTTAATGGTTTGCCAGCTGATGTACCTTTGGATAATATAATTTAAAAATCTAACAACAATCAGTGTAATGACAATTTTATTCTTTGCATGAAAACACTTGAATTAGCCTAATTGAACACTGTCTGGGTGTATTAAAACTTCAGAATTATATTCGTATAGACCTGCAACAGTGATAAGGTGAAGCTAAGAGTGGTCCAGACCAACCTTCCGAACACATGACTTACAGAAGGTATACTTGACTAAGAACGTTTCGGGAAACACGTATTACAGTTTTTCTCAATTGTTTACACACAAATACTGGTACTTGAGACACAATGACCACAACATGTAACTCATTCACCAACCCCCTGAGCCAATTCTGCTAAACTACAAGCACAATTCCTGCTTTACACTCAAATTGCAGGTCTAAAACACACCTTTTTCAAAACACTACACACAATTCTCTGCTTTTGGCACAATTTTCATGCAGAAAATCTCTTGTTTTCACAAGGAACACACTGCCATTCAGATATGCACACTGACTCATCACATGGGCAAACACCCGTCACACAGTTTTACAATTAGCAATCAGAGCTTTAGCATAAAAGGGCAACAGGTGAGCTCTTCAATGGAGCAATGGACGCCAACATTGGATTTTTTTTTTTTTTTTACTGTAACTGTATACAGTAAATTCTTCTGTTGATTTGTATGTAGACCACTGTATGTACAACTTTGTGTTGGTTGGATGTAGTACACTGTGTACATTGTTTTTGTGGGAAAAATAAAATATTTGTTACCGTGTATTTGTGTGTTCTGAGTATAAAAACAATATTCTCAAATATTTTACAACACACTTATGTATGTACTGTCTGTAGTAAGTGTTGTAAATTAATATTTTCTTTGGCTGTATTTTGAGTTTCTTTTATGATGTTGATACAGATGGAAGGGTGTGTGTAAGACTTCAGAGGTAAGAAAATTCCCGGGCTGAGGAGGGGTCAAGGGACCCCTTTGTTCCTTGTGTTTGGGGTTGGTGACGAGATAGCTTTGAAAAGAACACTATAAAGAAGCTGGCCAACCTCTGCTCTGGGTCTCACTCCGCCTGCACCTGGACTGTGGATGGACTGGGAACATTCTTGCAAGAATAAATATCTTTTAAGGACAATTTTAATCCTGATGTCTCTTATACCTGATGCTGTTTTGTTAGTTATTGTTTTTGCCTCAACATAAGTGTAACACTGACCAAAAAAAAAAAGGCCTAAGTCATTATGATGAATGGAGAAGAAGTGTTTTCCATTCATCTTAGTGTTTTACATTGAGCACATCAGTGTTCAACTGGTTCTTATAAATGTCTATTCATATGATGGTTTGTGTGTGTCATTTGAAAACAAAATACCATTTTGAGAAGAAATAACATTCATTTTGCAGGAGAATTGAGGGGTTTTGCCCATTGTGTGTGTGTTTTTTTATTTGTGTGTAGAGTTCTGAGAATATGAGGCATGCTTTCAGAAAATGTGTGTAAACAATTGAGAAAAACTGTAACGATAAAGTACAGCTTAAGGTGTAACATAAGAACGACGTAGCGTTAAGAATGTTTCGGGAAACGCAGCCTAATACATACAGACTTCAAGCAAATTGTTACTGATACTTCTCACTGTGTAGCAGAACAGTGCTGGCCATTATCACATAACATACAATTATTCCTTCCACTGTCGTACATATACACAATAGTTCTCAAAAAAATCCCCACTGCTAATTTGAAAGTGACCTACAGACACTGAGAAGAAGCTGAGGGGAAAATCCCTGATCAACCAACACACATATTTTCAGAGCTGCCCAGTGCCACAGACAGTATACAGAAAGTCACGTGCAGAGTTTGGCTGAACAGTGCTACAGCAATCATAATAATTATGATTATATTATAGTACTGATTATATAATGACTAAAGATTATAGAAACTATAATTACTGTATAAATATAACAGATTTAAATTCCGTACAATAAGGCAAATGGCCTGCATACAAATATTAGTATGAGCCAGTACAACATCAGTGAACCTTAGAGATATGTAACATGAATAAAGGTTTCCCATCAATATGCGATTCTCAGATTACACTTTGATATGACTGCTGACTGCGCAAAAAAAGGTTTGGTAACACTCTTGGCTGCTAACTTTCATTAAACTACTATTTTAAAAAGGCTTTATCACTCTATAGAACATTAGGAGAACCATTTAAAATAAAATGAGGAAATCAATTAAATGTATGAAGTCAAAAATAAAAATTTATAAAACAGTTAAAGAAAATTATGAAATTAAGTGGAATTTAAAATCAATGAAATACCTTGGAGTTAATTTAACAAAAGATATTAGCCAATTGAAATCAGCAAACTATGACCCATTAATATCCAAAATAAAAGAAGACATTGCAAGGTGGAATTTAATCCCCTTTATGACTCTTACATCTAGAGTTGAGGTGGTCAAAATCAATGTTCTCCCTAGGGTGTTATTATACCTTTTTCAGAATCTTCCAGTGGAGGTACTGGACAAGGAAGTTATAGAATGGGACAAAATGATCTCAAGATATATCTGGCAAGGAAAACAACCTAGAATAAGATATAAAACATCTTATTGGGGGGGGGGGGGGCTAGCTCTCCCGTGTTTAAAAAGTTATTATCAAGCAGCGCAAATAAAGCCTTTGCTGAACTTATGTAATCCCTCCTACTCCGCTAGGTGGAAAGAAATTTAAATGAAAATGACAACGGAAGTTCCAACACAGGCATTTATCGGGGATAACAAACTCAGGCACCAATCGAAAAATGTACCCAATCCATGGCTTGACATTTCACTTAAAGTGTGGTTTGAAATTGTTACAAAAAATAACTTGACACACAGCAATAAGCTGCTAAGGTGGATAGGATATGATACAGAATTTTCCCCTAATATAAGAGATAATAGATTTAAAAATTGGGAACAAGGCCCACATATGTTTTGGGAACTATTAGAAGATAAGAAATGTAAAAGTTTTGAAGAAATCAAAGAACAGTTTAGTCTGGCAAATCAAGATTTCTATAGATTTTTGCAAGTGAGGCATTATTTAGAGCATGATATAAAAAAGGAAAATTTTGACGTTGAGTTAAACATTATAAAACTCTTTATTTCAGCATACCAATCTAAACTAAACAGGAAATTAATTTCAAAGATATATTCAGGGATAGAAATTTTAAAAGGAGACGATACAAACTACATAAAACAAAAATGGGAAATTGAAGCAAACATAAAATTGACGGATGAAGAATAGGAAGATCTCACTCAACAAATATGGAGAGTAACATCATCCTTAACTTGGAGGGAGCATGGATGGAAAAACTTAGTGAGATATTTTAGAACTCCAGCTCAGACAAAATATCGGGATACAAGCTGTTGGCGGGGATGTGGGGAAAAGAGTGCGCCAAAAAAGGAAAATTGGGTGGATGTCACCTTCTTTTTTCCCAGAACAAAGTGAACTCGTTTGTACTCGTTGTGAATACGCAGGCCACAAGAAGTAATTCGTTTTTATTTTTTTTATTTTAATTTAGTTTATTTTTTTATCACTTTTACTCATGACATGCTAGCTGGCAACAAAGGATTCCATTCATTATGCTAAGCTAAGCTATCGGCGGCACTGCCAAACTAAAAGAGACAAAAATGCGTTTGCCCACCGATCTAAATGTAGGAAAGGCGGTGAATAAGCCCTATTTCAAAAAACGGTGGAGTGTTCCTTTAAGTGCCACTCATTGGCCTTCATACAGCTCAGCCAATAGTGAATTAAAGTTTAAACCATCAAAAGAAACTGCCTACAAAAAAAATTATCATACTGAATATTTCAAAGTATATACTGTACTTGCAATTACAATGAACCAATAATCATCTCCAAGCAAGTTTTATCATCTGAAAAGATCAGGGAGCGATTTTGCAATTTGTCACTTCAAAAGCACTGCTTTTATGATCCAATAAAGTGGGCCTATGATTATTTTAAAAAGTCAATGCATAAACACATTTTAACTCATTTGAACAAAAGAAAAATCATACCTAGAAGTGGTGAGGGAAGAGAATGGACTCTGTTATGTTAATGTCATCATCCTACACCAGACATACAGCCGTGGGCAAAAGTGATGTTCATCCTAGGAAAACTGTCATCTTATGGCTCAGTTTTGTTTGGGGATCTTCTGTTGTCATTTTCTTTATTTTTTCAGGCTACCAGCCAATGATCCATTCCTGTTCTAGCATATTGCATTGTTTTATTTGTGATAACACAATGAAACATGCTAAATTGTGTGGACATAATTTTGGACCAGGATGACATACAAAGAAATGATGAGCACATGCAAAAACGAGAGAACCAACAAAATATTTATAACTGATTGTGTTGTAGTCAATGTATGCTTTTTCCTGTGAGCTTTTTTCCGCATATAAAATAAAACCTATAGCTGTAGTTTGCCTGTTTGTTTTTTGCCCAAAATATTATCAGATAAATACCGTAACCAAGTTTGGTGATTTTTTTCTTCCTTCATAAAAATCATAAAAAAAATTGAAAACTATAATATTTTTCTCATATTTTGATGGTTTAATTAAGTTTGTAGGGTTATTAAAAACAAATATCCCCTCCAGACATCACTTTTGGCCACTGCTGTATGTTCATTAACAGAATCTGTTAATTAATCTCTCTTCAAAACATCATGAAGGAGGAAGAAGGAAGATGGCATTATTTGTGTGTGTGTGTGTGTGTGTGTGTGTGTGTGTGTGTGTGTGTGTGTGTGTGTGTGTGTGTGTGTGTGTGTGCACATAAACATGGCTGTGTGTGTGTGTGTGTGTGTGTGTGTGTGTGTGTGTGTGTGTGTGTGTGTGTGTGTGTGTGTGTGTGTGTGTGTGTGTGTGTGTGTGTGTGTGTGTGTCTTGTGAGCATCCTCAGATGTTTTGCAGATTCCAAGAAGAACCTGCTGTGTGACATCAATGGCATACCAAGATACAATAGGAACACAGAAAGTATAACTGGAGAAAAGAGAAACTTTTTATCTTGCCTCCAATGGTATGTCCCAGCTCAAGCGTTGAGGAGGCAGTAAGGAGTGCTCAATCTCTCCCTTGCAATTCCCATCTGGTGTGTAACCCAAATGAAATGTGTCAGTGGCCAGAGTGAACTACGAGAGTGAAAGAGTGAAAGATCTGAAAAACCTTTCTCCCAAACAATGATGCTTACACTTTTAAGTAACAAAACGTTCATTATCAAACACAAAATGTTTGATGTAAATGTTTAGCATGTGTGGAGGCGTGCATGGAAGACACATGTCTTCTGCCAAAAGCTGCTGTGGGGGAGACAAAAAGCGGTCTTTGTCCATACAAAGCACCCACATACACTTTTATAGCGTATTCAAATGTTTGAAAGAACATGGCAGTGGGTTGGTGACTAATACAGAAACTTGAACCATGACATTTGATCTATGATGACCGCCAAGTTTTTTACTGCTGCATGTGAGACTCCCACACTCACCTCCCACAGATGGGACACTATAGGTGCATCTGCCCATGAGTGTTCTGCGTTCAGCCCATTCTTTCCATTCTTATACACCACAACCGAAAATGACTTGTCAAACCACCTGAAAGAAAGAGGACCGAGATGAAACAATGTCCTTGATATGCAAAGTTTATCAATAAAAACAAGTTATGCTGCTCTCCCACCTGTCGTAGCATTTTCCGTGAAGGAGGGATTTGGCATAGCGGTCCAAGTTCACAGAGGGGTCTTCCCCCATCATGCCTTCTTCCTGATCATCTAGTGTGACAAAGAATGCTGCTTTCTCAATGCAGTCCAGTGATCGCTTGTTAACTCCAGAGCTGAAGAACTGCTTCCTCACCTGAGCCCAGGGCGTTCTGACAGAACAGATAGTTCAAGACACAAAACAACTTCCTGTCACTTCTGACAACTGATAAGGCACAAACTTCCTTGTAGCCACCAGAGATCTTACTAAAAGGGAACATCTTAAGAATGTTAGTTAGCTCATATCTGGCTTTGAATCAGGAAGAACATTCATTTTCTCATTCTTGTCTTCTATTTTTATATAGTGTAAAGGTTCCAACATAAAAAAAAACAAAAAAACTTTGACAAATCGCATTTTTGCTGACTCTAATCATTTGGTAAACATCTGCTGTATATTGTTCTAAAGTAAACTTGGAATATACCATCACATTATCAACATTTTGATTCAATCTTTTAGTTAATTAATATTTTAGAGCAGAAAATATGCATGTTTTTAAAGCCTTGGCATTGCTAGCGCACAGTTCTACCAGTTTATTTATAAAAATAAATAAATAAATAAATAAATAAAATAACAAAAACAATTGTTGACATACATATTGCACACATTCTTATTTGTTTGTCTGTCTGTCTGTCTGTCTGTCTGTCTGTCTGTCTGTCTGTCTGTCTGTCTGTCTGTCTGTCTGTCTGTCTGTCTGTCTGTCTGTCTGTCTGTCTGTCTGTCTGTCTGTCTGTCTGTCTGTCTGTCTGTTAATTCAATATTGGGTGATTGTTATTTTTAAAATAGATATTTTATCTGTATTAACATGGCAACATGCATGCCACCACAGTTATAGAATGACTCATGTTATATCTAGGTCAAAATTCAACAAGGAATTGGTAATGTATTAAATGAATCATTACAAGCTTAAACAGTTCCCATCTTGCTCCCGAAAAACAGATATTGTGTCTTTTCAAATAAATAATGAAAGATATGTAAGGGATACATACTAACAGTTAACACACGGCTTTATTTATCTAGGCTGACATTCAGCCTATAGATGTGATATGCTGTCTATTAAACCCTCCCAGTATGTTAAGTATAGCAGACTGACTCAGTATCAGAGCATGAGCATGCATTTTTGGTCATTTATAATCTAGTGCACAACATCCTCTCATTTCCTGTCTGAGGATAATGCACAGTTGCATGCTCACGCTTTTATCATCTAAAAAATTCCAACATGCACAGCCCTTTAAATATTACTTAAAAAGTAGCGGCATCAAATGGACATACCAGTAAGTGGGTGCTATCATATGATTTTTGTCACACTGCCAATGTAGCTTCAACCCTCATCAGGTTCGAGGCATTGATGTTCCAAATGGCTTGGTATTCCCACATATACTCTTTCTTTGATGCATATCTGTATGGCAAACCTCAGGGGTCTGTGAGGCAATGCTTTGTGACGCCATCACAATGAGGTTAGCCAATTTAAAACCACCTTCCCTTGATGATGAACTGATCTTTACTGGACCAAATTAATTCCATGCAGTTCTTCTGCAAGCACTTGATCCCCAACCTTTAAAGTCTAAATGAAATGGTGCCTAGGACAGGACTTTTTATCCATTTTATCTATCAGGAATTAATTGGATGATCAAAAGTGGATGTGCCATATGAGAATGAAGACAGACCCAAATACAAGTTTGCTTTGCGATGCCTATTTAGCTGTTTAGCTGTTGGTTAAGCAGAAGCCTATGCGGCATCTGTGATGTCAGCGGAAAAGAAAAAAATACTTTCAGAAGTGGAAGAAGTTATTGCATTTTAAAGATTACAAAGCCCCTTAAGGGATGGCAGTTATGTCTCATATATTTGTTTTACTTCAATAATGAAAGGTACGAATTTTTTGAATGAAAGATCAAAAGGATAAACAAAGCAGATTTATTTTTACATCCATCTTTGATCATATTTACCAAGGGTGCCAAATTAGTGGAGGGCACTTTAAGTGCAATATTCTGGTTGACTGGTGCTGTGACAGCGCAGCTGTTATAGTTTTTATAATGCTTTGCATTATTGATCTAGTTATTATGACTCATTTCCACAGAATAAAAAGTCAAAATGTATATGAAAAAACATAAACTGAAGTATTGTAATTATGCAATGGCCAAAAATGTTAAACAAATCAAAACTCTCTTATATTAGAGCTTTTTTAAATCAGCTTTTTTATGATGGAGTTCCCAGGTATATTGCATGCTTGATTATGCTATTCCTTCACTGTTTGCCCTATAAAATAATTATAATTTTTTATATATATATATATATAGTCATCACAATTTATATTTGTTCAGCCTGCACAGACTAATTATGCAGTGTCATTAAGAGTCTGTATTACTTGCCTGGATGTTTAATTTCATTAGCAACCCCTATATAAACAAATAAATAATAAAACACATTTATAGTATATTATATAAAAATCTTTATATTACTCTTTAATCACTACTTTGGGGGAAATACTCTTCTATTGCTACTGCCTCCAGGGGATGCATCACTTTTGTTCGTAGCATTCCTCATTTATTGCCCTTTAGGAAGTCTTCAGCTAAAAGCAGCCCAAACATCCTCAGAATGTCAGTGGAGTGTAATACTCACCATGGAGCTTGACTCATTTTATCCTGCTATTATTACTCTGTTAAAATATTAAACAATCCTGACCAGTGATGCCGGTAACGCGTTACTTAGTAACGCGTTACTCTAATCTGAGCACTTTTTTCAATAACGAGTAATCTAACGAGTAACTATTTCCAAACCAGTAATCAGATTAAAGTTACTTAACCAAGTCACTGTGCGTTACTATTTTTTGTCATTTTATTTAATAAAAATATATATTTATTTCTTCTTGCATCTCGGGGAGTGAAGTCACGTATGCGACAAGTCACGTTTTCAGCATGCATGAGGTTCACGTCACGTGTACGTACCACGCGCAGCGACACAAACGAAAACAACAATGGAGGGAGGCGAGAGATGTGCGTTTTCTAGAAGTCTTTCTGGCGGCGACAAAGTGCTATCTAGCTACAGAAACACCACGTTGAATTTGAAAAAAACATTTGGAGTCCATGCACTGCACAGTCAAACTTATAGAGCAAGTCACACCAGGTGATGCGATGCAGAGTGCAGGAGGTCCCCGACCACCCAAACAACAAAAGCTGGACTTTGGTGCAAAACCATAAGTGGGGGAGAGTTGAAGAAGTTAGTCGGGCAGTTTGTTGTGGAGGAAATCCTGCCATTAAATACGGTAGACTCGCCCTCGTTTCGTGCCATAATAAACAAGATCCCCACTACTGTCAATGCCGCGCTGCCTCACAGAACAGCTTTTTTTTTCTTTTTTTTTTTTTCTTTTTTTAAGTATTTATGTTAAGTGAAGTCAAGAAAGACTGTATTTATTTTTTATAAAAACAAGTATTTATGTCAAGTCAAGAAAGACTGCCTTTATTTTTTGTAAAAACATGTATTTTTTTCAGGAAATAGTTTTTAAGTTCAACTTTAATTGTCAGGAGATAGATTGTTGATGTTACTGTTAAAAATACACTTCCAATAAAGTGAGTGTTGGCAAAACCGGTTGTCATTTTTATGTTGTCGGCAGCTGCTGAATGTAACTAATAAAGTAACTTGTAAAGTAACTAAGTTACTTTTTAAATCAAGTAATCTGTAAAGTAACTAAGTTACTTTTTCAAAGTAACTGTGGCAACACTGATCCTGACACAATCCATGCAAAAATGTGAAAACAGTATACACATTCTGTGTCTTAGGAAGTTACAGTTGATACCAGCATGAAAATATGTAAATATAATATCACGTTACTTCATACAAACAATGTGTTAAAGATCCACAGAGGCCCCAAAACTCTCAGTTATAATGCCTAGAAGACAATATGGAATACATGGATGTGATAAAGTAAATAAATTCTGTAGGATGCCTGCTGGACAGCAAACACAGACACTAGCCGCGTTTCCACCGCAGGAACTTTCCCCAGGAACTAGGAACTTTGGGCTGGTACTCGATGTGTTTACACCGCAGGAACCAGGGTCTAAATGAAGTTCCGGGTAAATATTTCCCCCTCCGATAGTCCCTGCTCACGAGGTAGTACTTTTTTAAAGTTCAGGAACTTTCAGGGGTGGGACTTGTGCGCTGCACATGCTGATTGGTTGTGTTCACGCCGCATTTTGATTGGATGACTCCACGCAGCATTTTATTTATTTTTAACCTCCCTTTTTAAAAAATCTATTGCGGTTCGTGTCGTGACTTCATGCAGTAAGAGTTGTCTGTCTGCAAATATGGAATTTAATAAAAAAACTGCTGGACTGGCGACGAGTTTCAGGCTTTATTAAGCGTATTTGTGGAAGAGGAAACTTTCTGCGCGTTCGTCCCAGCCATCTCACGGTCAATGTCCGCAATAGCTGATAACATACAAATTTTATATTTAACGTTAAGCTTTCTGAACACGCTTTATCAGTGCTCGTCTTTTTTCTGCCACAGCTTTTATGATTAAGTCATTATGTTTACACATTGGCCTCAATTAAACTAAAAATTATGTTATAATATTATAAAAAAAAACTTCCTGCTCAGCTACTGTTCGGACTGCTCTATCGCTTTTACATTTTATCTCCTATATTTTTATATTTTATTTCCTTTTATCACCTAATTTTATCTTCAGCAATCAGCACAGTGCTCAGACAACAAAGTTTGGATTACTACAAAAACGCAGAATTCTTTTACCCGACCAGCTTACATTCCGGGAAAGGAAAACACAACTGCCTACATTCATAAGGATAAGAGAGAAAATGCCTCTTCAGGTTCAAGAATCTACTTGCTGCACCAACTGCCACAGACTTTTACAAAGGATTGCAGTTCTTGAAACAAAGTTACTTACGGGACCACCAAACCAGACGGAGCACACAACAGAGCTTCGTCATGGACACCCACAGCATACCGGTGAGTCCCATGAAACTAGTGCTCCTCGACAGGTAGAGAAACAAGCCGATCGACTTACAAATCGATGGCACAAACAGGGAGCGAGACCCAAAGGCACTCGAGACATCAGATTGTCACGAGCATCACATATTACCGCAGTAGCATCCTCTACCCCAGATACAGCTCCGACAAGGATTGCAAACACTGGTCTGCTACCACCACCTATACATCTTGAGAACAGATTTGAAGTACTAATGAATGTAAATGAGGAATCCCCAAACGTGATGAATGTGATCGAAAACAGACTGAATGGGCCAGTAGCTAACACTGATGCTAACTGGCGCTCAAGGTCGAGCAGACAGCGGCACTCAGCTCAGAGCGCAGCCGGGCCCAGGACTCTGATAGTGGGGGACTCCATAATCAGAAACATTAGCGGCAGGGATACAACTACGTGCTGCCTTCCACAAGCAACAACTTCTGATGTAAACAGGGAACTTCAGAACATTCTGATGAAACATAAGACTGCAAATCGACTCATAATTCATGTGGGGAAGAATGATATTCATAAAGAGCAGTCAGAACTCCTTAAGAAGGATTTCAATGAACTTTTTGAAACACTTAAAAGACTGAAAGTTCAAACATTCATCAGTGGACCACTCCCAGCAAGAGGAACAAACAGGTTTTCACGGTTGCTTGGGCTAAATACATGGCTGCAAAAAAACTGCAATATAAAAGGAGTAAACTTCATTGACAATTTCAATCTTTTCTGGAGTCAGAGACAACTTTTTCATCGGGATGGCCATCACCCAAACAAACTTGGTTCAAGAGTGTTAAAGGACAATTTCTACTTCTCCCTCAATCATCCTTCTGCAATGTGTGCCAATCCACTCAATCTGAATGGCACACACACACCTGGACACAGTATGACTGACCACAGGACTTCACTTCAGCAGCAAAATGGACATGCGGATGACATATCACACAAGGACAATGATAACACCACTCCGCCACAACAACCTCTGCTCATGGACTCAATCTCAGCTGAGCCCTGCCCACAGAGCTCACCACAGACACACATATTAGAAATGCTCCAAGATTCAGCACCCAAGGACGACTTCCTGGAAAACAGCCAGGGAAGCCAGGACAGCATATCACAGCCTCCTTTAACACCAGAGCAACAGCCCCTTTCACCAGACACCTTTTCCCTCTCCCCAGCATCATCATCGCCACTTCTGTGCTTCTCACAGAAAATGGAAGAACTGGTGTATGCTGGAACCAAACTATCCCACTCTTTTGCTGCAAGCCCCCAGATACCAACCAAAAAACGACAGGCACCATTACCACCAAAGCCTGCGGGCCCAGCTCGCCCTCCCCCTCCTCCTGTGAGAGCTCTTCGGCCTCTGCCACAACGCCAGGGCCCACACCCTCCTCCATCTGCTCGAGGTGAACCAAAAACAACTGATACCAGCTCTCAGTGATATGTTTTGGGTCCCTGCTACTGTATGATAACAGTAACTTTCTCAAATGTTTACAGAACAAGCGGGAACCCAGTGTGCCTGTATCTTTCTCTATTGCTGTTCTATTACAAGATAGAAAGTCTAAGGCCTTCAATAGCCGTACAGCAAACCCAACTAATCTGGTGCCTATTACACGTCAAACTAAGCTTGATGTGGGGGCAAAAAGTAAGACTGTTAAGTTAGCACTTTTAAACATTCGTTCACTTAAAAATAAATCACTTCTAGTCAACGACTTAATAACCACAAACAACCTGGATTTTATGCTTCTAAATGAAACCTGGCTAAATGAAACCTGGCTAGAAGACAGCTGCAGTGCAACAATCCTCAATGAAGCAGCCCCTCCTAACTTTACTTTTATGAGTGTCTGCAGAGCTGTTAACAGAGGTGGGGGTCTAGCTGCTCTTTTTAAAGATATCTATCAATGTAAGCAAATATCATTTGGGAATTACACGTCTTTTGAATATCTGTGTATTGTGTTAAAAGGTGCTCCACGCATTTTACTTATCATTATTTACAGGCCTCCAAAATACTCTCCAGCCTTTGCTGAGGACTTTACAGAACTGTTGTCAACAATTACCTCAGAGTTTGACTGTTTTGCCATTGCTGGAGATTTTAACATCCACATAGATAGTGCAGAAAACAATATGGCAAAAGAAATAAAAACTGTTTTAAAAACTTTTGATCTGACTCAGCATGTACATGGACCCACACACAATCGTGGACACACTCTAGATTTACTTATCAGTAAGGGTCTAAACATTTCATTGGGATGTAGCACTGTCTGATCATTTCTGTATTTTCTTTGATATATTGATCTCTCTTGCCACTGAAGCTAGATCTGTGTCTGTCAAGAAGAGATGCTTAAATGAGAACACTGGTGTACTATTTATGAAGGCTATATCTTTAACACCAAGCATATCTGCAGACTCTGTTGATTTTCTCCTTGATTCTTTTAACTCAAAAGTTAAAAGTGTAATTGATGAAATTGCTCCTGTGAAAGTCAGGAAGAAGAGTGGCAGACAAAAAGCACCTTGGAGAAACTCAACAGCAGTGCAAAATATGAAAAGACAATGCAGAAAAGCAGAGCGCATGTGGCGGAAGACAAAACTTGTAGTCCATTATAACATCTACAAAGACAGCCTTCATGCTTTCAATATGGAACTAGGCAAAGCTAGACAGACTTTCTTCTCAAATATTATAAACAGTAATTTAAACAACACACGCACTCTTTTTGCTACTGTAGAGAGACTGACAAACCCTCCAAGCCAGATTCCCAGTGAAATGCTCTCAGACAACAAGTGCAGTGAGTTTGCTTCTTTCTTCTCTGAGAAAATCAATAATATCAGAAAGGTGATCAGCACATCCTTGAGTTGCGCTGGGGTCAGACAGATCAGACCACCTGAGAAAGTAGTTACTATGTCTGACTTCAAAGAAATTGATGGCAAAATTTTGGAAGAAACCGTACAGCACCTTAAAACATCAACCTGCGCTCTTGACACACTTCCCACATCTTTTTTCAAAAGTGTGTTAAACAGTCTAGAAGCAGATCTTCTAGTAGTGGTAAATGCCTCACTTCACTCTGGTAGTTTTCCGAACTCCCTGAAAACTGCAGTTGTCAAGCCCCTCCTGAAAAAGAGCAGTCTGGATAAGACCATATTAAGCAACTATAGACCGATCTCAATTCTTCCTTTCATAGGCAAGATCATTGAAAAAGTTGTCTTCAATCAGCTGAACAAATTCTTGAGCTTGAATGGATCCTTTGACCATTTTCAATCTGGTTTCCGACCGCACCACAGCACAGAGACAGCGCTCATAAAGATAATAAACGATATTCGCCTAAATACTGATTCAGGCAAATTATCAGTGCTGGTGCTACTCGACCTCAGTGCTGCATTTGACACTGTCAATCATAACATACTTCTTGACAGGCTGGAAAACTGGGTGGGGCTTTCTGGGATAGTCCTAAAATGGTTCAGGTCATACTTAGATGGGAGAGGTTATTATGCGAGTATAGGAGACCATAAGTCTGAGTGGACATCCATGACATGCGGAGTCCCTCAAGGCTCAATTCTTGCACCACTCCTGTTCAACCTGTATATGCTCCCAATGAGCCAAATAATGAGAAAGAACCAAATCTCTTACCACAGCTATGCAGACGACACACAGATCTACTTAGCCCTATCGCCTAACGACTACAGTCCCATTGACTCCCTGTGCCAATGCATTGATGAAGTAAACAGTTGGATGTGTCAAAACTTTCTTCAATTAAACAAAGACAAAACTGAAGTCATTGCGTTTGGAAACAAAGATGAAGTTCTTAAGGTGAACGCATACCTTCACTCAAGGGGTCAAACAACTAAACATCAAGTCAGGAATCTTGGTGTGACACTAGAGTCAGACCTTAGTTTCAGTAGTCATGTCAAAGCAATAACTAAATCAGCATACTATCATCTGAAAAATATTGCAAGAATAAGATGCTTTGTTTCCAGACAAGACCTAGAGAAACTTGTGCATGCTTTCATCACCAGCAGGGTGGATTATTGTAATGGACTCCTCACTGGCCTTCCCAAAAAGACCATAAGACAGTTGCAGCTCATACAGAACGCTGCCGCCAGGATTCTGAGCAGAACCAGAAAATATGAACATATCACACCAGTCCTCAGGTCTTTACACTGGCTCCCAGTTAAATTTAGGATTGATTTTAAAGTATTATTACTGGTATATAAATCATTCAATGGCCTAGGACCTCAATATATTGCAGATATGCTCACTGAATATAAACCCAACAGATCACTCAGATCATTAAGATCATATCAGCTAGAAATACCAAGGGTTCACTCTAAACATGGCGAGTCTGCTTTTAGCTATTATGCCAGCCGCAGCTGGAACCAGCTTCCAGAAGAGATCAGACGTGCTCCTACTGTAGTCACTTTCAAATCCAGACTCAAAACACATCTGTTTAGCTATGCATTTACTGAATGAGCACTGTGCCACTGTTCGTCCGACTGTTTGTACTGTACTGTATTTTATTTTTCTAAACTGTTTTAATTATTTCTTTTATTATTTTAATTTCTTCTATGTAAAGCACTTTGAATTGCCATTGTGTATGAAATGTGCTATATAAATAAACTTGCCTTGCCTTGCCTTGCCTTGCCTAAAATATTATAACAAACAAAAAAGACATTGGGTCTAATTAATTAATAATTATGTGGGCTATTTCATATGCAGCCTAAGCTATACTCACTGGAGAAGTTTTCACAAAATAATCGGCTAATTAACAACACATTCGTATACACATTTCACGCACAAATTTGTGCTTATGCATGCTTAAATGAGACCCATTGTTCTTAGCACAAGTAAAAAAAAAAAAACTTTTGCTATATATTTTTGATACTAATGAGTGTAACAGGATTAGCACCGACAAATGTTTAAAGCATGGGGTTATTTTTAATCAAATAAATTATAGTCATCTATTGCAAGGCACTTCAAACCATGTTCCAAATTTACTATAACAGGATTGAAATAGCGCTTTAAGGTTAGTAACAAACAACTATTTACAAGACTGTCACTATTTATGATTGATAGATGGGGTTCAGGCTTTATAATATTTGCGGAAGAGGAATTTTTTTGCGCGTTTGTCCCAGGCATCTCACAATAACTGATAACATACGTTGTCTAATTTTATAAGCATAATTTATTTAGTATCAGTGCTCATCTATTTTCTGCCGTTTTGTTAATTACCTCGTTAGTAAACCAATACAAAACTGCAGCACAGTTTGAATCTCCTCCATACTTATTATAAATGTTGCGCTCAAAACTGATTACTGTCCGTCGCAGTTGCGCGCAGTCAGTGGCGGATTTAGCAAATTGGGGGCCCAAGGCGAAAGTATGTATGGGGCCCCCCCATTCGATCTTTAAAAGAGAATGAAAAAATTTTTTACAGACTGAATGGTGGATAGGCAGGTAAAGCTATTCTACAGGGAAGTAAAGGTTGGAGAGGAAAAAAAAAAAAAACTTTCCCTTTAAACCCTGCATACATTTCTTTACTCCAAAATGAAGATGGAAAGCAGAGAACACACAAAGTGTAGCACTACACAAACTAATAGTCACGATGGCACCCAACAGAGAATACGGTTTCAGATAACACCTGAAAAATCTTGCATCACAATAAGTGTATTGTGATGTCAAAACATTTTAGTAACTAAACAGAAACATGTTACAATGTTTACATGGTACAATTTCTGGTAAGCTACGTTTTTTTTTTTTTTTGCTTGACACAAATTTCACGATTTCAATTCAATTCTTGTGATTTGGTTCAATATTGACTCATTTGGATAAATATTAGGTAGGCTACGCAAGATAGGCTTTAATTTTTCTCAAGAAAAAAAAAAAAAAACTCACATAATGCTGTAAACATATAGAGCCCTATCAGCTGGTAGTATTATTTAAGGTTAAAAATAATTCAAATTAAACATAATGCGTTTTTATTATAATAACAATTTTAATAACATAAGTAAAAAATATACTATATGTAATATATTATACATATTTAGCAAAATAATCTATAGCTCTTTTTTTCTAGCCAACTAACATGCTATAACATATATTATGGTCATTAAACGGCTTTCCTGAGGTAACGTAACATTAAGTGACATAATTGTTCTCCAGCTGTTTTATTGACGTCTTTCCGCGGTTGAAAAACACTGATTGATCGATATTATGTATGAGGAATATACTTTTCGGTAAGTTGTACTGTATCTTTCAACATTGTTCATTCGTGTTTATTCACTATTAGCTAGAGATGATCGATTCGGTTCACCTGCCCCTAGGGATCTGTCACGTCACATTAACAAGCGCCAAAACAGTATTTATAGTAAGGGGGTAAGTAAGAGGAGCGAACTTGGGAGAGGTGATGTTGCATTTTGCTCCAAGCAAATCCACGTATATCCATGTGAGTGTGTTAACATTATTCTCACCTAGCGCCACTTCACAGCTAACGTTAACGTTAAGTTAGATGCTGCTGCTGTAGCGGCATGTTCAACGCTTTGGACGTTGTTGTTCCAGTCTGTATCCCCAACAGTAGCCGTAAAAAAGTTTGTCATCTTTGGCAGCGTTGCCAAATACTTATCGGCGTCTTTTCGCTTTATTCTTTTATTTGAGCCGCTTGGGTAACTTCGTTTCATTTTCGCGTTTAGACTCGTCTTGTTTAGCGTCTCTGTTTGTGTACTTCCCAGTCCTCCTGTCACTGCGTGTTTATCTTTCGCGCCGCGCACCGTTACGGACTAGTCCATTTCATTGTTAAAGTCGGGGGTGTATGTGTAGAGGCGGATAACCATGAAGGCATGAACTGGACATTTTAACTACTACTTTAACGTTTCAACGTATTTCTTAAAAATATTAATACAATTTACCATGCTTTTGAAGCGTTCATGATGATAAGGGGCTTTTTTTTTTTTTTTTTTTTTTTTTTTGAGGTTGGTTGGTGGCCCCCCAACTACGACCGCTGGTAGGGGGCCCTAAGCAGCCGCCTACCTATGCCTCTATGTTAAGACCGCCACTGCGCGCAGTTTACCTTCCCGGTACTTTAGACCGCGGTGTAAACGCAGAAAGCAACCGCTCTGGGGCAAAAAAAGTTCCTGGGAAAAAAGTTCCTGGGACAAATTGTTCCGGGTAATTTAGGTGGAAACGCGGCTACTGACTATAAATATCTGACCTGTTTCCTGCAGTTAGTGCTCCTAATTTTTCCTCTCCTGGAGAAGGAGGTGAAGGGTCATCCAAGATCCTTTGAATCTGATACTGGATCTCTCTGGGTGACAGCAGGCGTCCTGCTCGGTAGACCCATAACCTGAAGAAGCGGCCCCTGTGGTACACGGCGACAAACTCGCTGTCCTGCCAGTGCTGCAGCACATCTAAAAGATCAAGAAACTGTCAAGGACACAAGATCACTTTCATCATGTGTATTTGTGTGTGTGTGTGTATTTGTGTACCTGTCTCCTCTCCAGGTGTGCGTGTGGTGTTGAACATACGTTCACACTGAGCTGCACACAGTGGTATGACCGTACCAGGAATACGACTCTAGATAAACCACAACAAAGGATCTCAATGACTTTCAATGAATTTCTCTATATTCTGAATTGAACAATACAGGATTATGACAGTGTTGCTGTGTTTTAATTTAACTCATTTATAATTCCTATTTTATATACATATGGGTTGTTGATGCATAACGTAAGTGTCTGATTAGCTATAGATGTCACATATAAGAAAAATTTTCAATAAAATCTTGACAAAAAAGGCAATAAAAAAAAAAGATTTTATATTAAAATTAAAATTATAAGATATCAATGTAACTCCACTCAATGTGCAAAGTGTATTCTTTTTTCGTCACTTTTAATCAACTTATTATTACTAGTTGTGACTTGTTGGTTTCAAATGGTCTGGTGACAAATCATTTTTTATTTGTGCAAGCAATGCAGATATTCAGGGTAGTCGATCAATTAATACTAGGTTATAAAACCTGTATGTATTATAATCTTGTTTTGTTTTTTAATTGAGAAATGATGTTTCAAATGTTTTCAGTTTAGCACATCACCTTGAAAAATAATTTACCAACATATGCATATTTAAAGCAAACTCTAGTCTTCATTGTTCTTGTACGCCTGGCCAGTGACGAATCAAAAGGAATCAAGGAAATCCTTGGAAATAACTGAGTTAACAGGTAGAGACATGATTACTAAAGCAGTTTCTGATTCAGAAAGTGAGTGGTGTTGGGTGGGGTTTGGTTCAAATTCTGCTGAGAACACTGAGGTGTGTAACATACAGGATTGAGCTCCTCTCGATTGACCTTGCGGCGATAAAGGAACAGTGCAGTGATAGTATTCCCAGCTCGAGCTGCCTGACTGGCAGTTGGAGTCACAAACAGGAAATCCTGTGCATGAATTATACAGACAGTTAGAAAAGATAAGCATCCACCCATCTGAAGTTTTCCTTTCCCTTTTTTATAGGATTAGATTATTGAAATACTGCTAAAATCTAAAAAAAACATCTTGTGTCAAGGCATCTATTGTTACAATTAATGATTCATTCTAGACAATAGATTTTTTTTCCTTTGCAAACTTGAATGCCTGAATGTCATTGCATTAGATAAAATATAAGAGATATAACACATTTTAAGCAAAAGAGATACCATATTTTTAAGCAAAACGTTTAGATGACATTTACATGATAATTTTAGGTTTGAAATATCAAAACAACAGTGTTCAAAATGAAGACAAACAGTCGTGGGAAAAAGAAAGAACACCCTATTGAATTCTATGGTTTCATGGTTTCTGGTCCATGATAGGTGTTAAAATTGGGTAATACAACCTCAGGTGAACATCAACAGATGACATATTACACTGTGTCATTATTTATTTAGCAAAAACTGGGCCAAAATGGAGAAGCCATGTGTGACAAACTAAGTACACCCTTACTTCTTCCATAAGAATGAAGAGGGTGAGTAGCAGTCAGGCACTGCTAATCAAATGTCTTTGATTAACTGATCATCAGCAAGTGTGATCACCTCTATAAAAGAGCTTGCTGCTCCAGAGCATTCAGGAGCGTGTTAACACATTGCCGAGGAGGAAAGACATCAGCGATGATCTTAGAGAACCAACTGTTGCTGCACATCAATCTGGGAGGGGTAACAAGGCCATTTCCAAATAATTTGAAGTTCATTATTCCACAGTGAGGAAGATTATTCACAAGTGACAGATCTTCCCAGGAGTGGATGTCCCAGCAAAGGTCAGACCGTGCAATCGCTCAGAGAAATAAAAAAAAACAAGAACTACACCACAGACTTCACAAGTATGGCATGCTTGGAAGGGTTGCCAGGAGAAAGCCTCTTCTCTCTAAAAAGAACATGACAGCACGGCTTATGTTTGCATGCCAAATGTCAAGTGTGCTGATGGAGGGTTCATGATACAGCCACAGGACCTGGGCACATTGGCGTTATTGAGCCTACCATGAACTCCTCTGTTTACCAAAGAATTCTAGATGTGAGGCCATCTGTCTGACAGCTAAAGCTTGGCTGAAATTGGGTCATGCAGCTGGACAATGCACACCAGCAAATCTACAACAGAATGGCTGAAAAAGAAAAGAATCAAAGTGTTGCACTGGCCCAGTCAAAGTCCAGACCTCATGTCAGACTGACATGTTGCGGTGGGACTTTAACCCCGGATTTTAACCAACTGCGGAACGGCTGCGGATCGGCTCCGTGCTCCGCCGTCCTCCAATACCCACCAGGGCCGGATTTGTTGCGGAACGGCTGCGGCCATGACTGACAGCTGAAGTCACGAGGACCCACGAGATCTCGCAAATTCACATATGATCGCGCGATATAAGTGCTGAATTGCTGCGGAGTTCCGGCAAAAATGGAAGCTCTGCGTATCTGGAGGGCTGCAGATCGCCGGAGTCGGAACGCAGCCATTCCGCAGTCAGTGAAAATACACACACTGACTTTAATGTAAACCTATTGACTCCGCAGTTAGTGGAAATTAGGTGTAAGAGAGCTGTGCATAAACAGATGCACACAAACCTCAGTGAACTGAAGCAACGTTGTAAAGAAGAGCTGGCCAAAATTCCTCCACAATGATGCGAGAGAATGATACTGTCATACAGAAAATGATTACTTTAAGTTTTTGCTGCTAAAGGTGTTGTTTCTATAAGCAATTAAATCATAGGGTGTACTTAGTTTGTCACACATGGCTTTTCCATTTTGGAATTATTATTATTATTATTATTATTATTATTTGTTGTTCATCTGAGGTTGTATTTATCTAATTTTAAGACCAGAAAACGATTTTTATTTTGATCTGATATGTAAACCATAAAATTCTAAAGGGTGTACTTTCTTTATATATATATATATAAATAATATATAAGAATAATATTAATAATATAAAGATACTAATTTACTAATATTAATGAAAAAATTATTTATAACACCATTAAGGCCCTATATAACACTTTCAAAGCATGGTTCTTTATGGAACCTTATAAAAAGGGTTCTATGTAGCACCAAAAAGGGTTCTGCTATTGTTACAAGCCAAAGAAGTTTTAACAAGTGTACCCCTTGATAAAAAGACACATTGAGCATACCCTAAATGGCAAATTATCTGGTGGTATTTTGCATACATTACGTACTTCTAGTGGAGAAATAAATGAGGGGGTGAGAGGTTTCAAAAATAATGTACCCCCCCCCAATCATAAGGGCCACCCATATACACACACACACACACACACACACACACACACATTTACATTTTCATTTTTCATTAAGTGTGCTTTTTTTAGTGTCCAAATACTTTCTAATAAACATCAGCATGCACAAACATATGTGAGACTACGTTTCTATATTCTTAGGTTCACTTTTCATTCAAAATAAACGTTAAAACAGAGGTGGACAAGTTGTCCTAAACAGCAGTGGTACTCAGTAAATGTCTTAAGCTTAAATGTTTAATGAAAATAGGGGTGATAAGTGACAATGAGTAATGCTGTAGGCTCATTTACCATGCCATAATAGTTACTGTTGACCATGATAGGACTCCGGCTCCGGAGGTAAACATACTCTTCCCACCAGTCACTAACCTGTAAGAAACAAAGAAACTCTAAATATGACATACTAAATTATCCCAAAGGGTTGTTATTTAACAGAAAGCTGGAATACCCATTGGCAACCACTTTAATATGATCTGAAGAGCTATCTGAGATATGTTTAAGTCATTATCGCTCTAATAAAGTTGTTTATGCATCTAACATTCAATACCAATAATTTTGTATTAATGATTAATGATTTTGAACAGCTGTAGTACTGTATAACTATAGTAATGCAACTACATGCTCATGATAAGACTAATGATAGTTGTGACATTGACCAGAAAATAACTGTACAGATTTCAGCACGTACATAGTTTGTGGCCCACAGCGCTTTGAGTTTGAGATATCTTTGTAGGCGGTTACCCAGACTTTTCTCAAATTCAGCAGCCAGTCTCTTCATTCGCTGAAAACCAGCCGCATCGTGCAGTGGCTTCACTGACTCAAGATACTAAAACAGAGAAAATGGTTGAGATAGCATTCACTGGTATCTTTTACAGCCTAAAACTCCATGACCCCTGACAATTTCTAGAGGAGACTTCCCAGCAAACCCGCACTTATGCACACTACACACAAACAATATAATACATAATATATTGACTCACTTTTTCCAAAGTGTCTTTAATGGGAGGTACAGGCAGGTGCGGTAGAGATGTCTGATAACTGTACAGTAATGGCTTGCTTCCGGACAGCAACCTAACTAGGGTCTGACAGGGAGGACAAGAGAAAGAAACAGTCAAGAAGAAAAATATAAAGGTTTCAACAATAAGAATGACCGGATTTGATCCAGGGTGAGAGTTTTGGGCCAGCTGACTGTAATATCACTTCCACATTGAGCCAGTGCCGCGTTTTCAACACATTCCACATCCAGTGATCATGTACGTGTGTTTTTATGCCTTGAACATTTAGACTTCTATGATGTACTGAACAGTCTAGCAGGCTAATACAAATGAGTGTTAGTTGAAATTGCATGTATGATTCGTGATAGTCTTTAGAGCATTAGTTTGAATAAGTTATAATGAGAAAAAAAATCTGAATAATAAATGTTTAACATGAAGTGCCATCATTTTCCAGTAAAAGTGTTTATGAACTTACAGCTGTCGTCAAGTTGCATTTTTTATATTTAATTATATACAGAATCCTCTTATGATTGTAATATAGTGATCAAAAACAGTAAAAACAGTAATATTGTGAAATATTATTACAATTTAAAATGAATGTTGTTTATTTGAAATGTATTTTGAAATGTAATGTATTCCTGTGATGGTACATCTGAATTTTCTGATTTGTCTTCAGTGTCACATGATCCTTAAGAAATCATTTAAAGGGACACTCCACCCATTTGCATTAAGCTTTGCATTGTTAGAAACCCAGTCATACTATTGAATGGTCGTGCAACACTCTCTCATTTTCCCCTGAGACGGGAGAAATCCGTTATTTACCTTTTACACTTCCTCCTACAATGACGCAAAAATCGTCATTTTGCGTCATTGTAGGAGGAAGTGTAAGAGGGGGGGATTTCTGTTGAGACTACAAGCACTAGTTCCTCATCTTTCCCAGGGGGCGGGACCCGCTCACGCTACAGACCTATTACAGATCAGTGGGTGGGACTTTACTCTCTGAAACTGAAAGCAATATCCTCCATCTTGTTTGAAGCTAAGCTAACAGGCGCTGTGGCGACAGATGTAAAGTTATGACAATAGCGGAGGAGAGTACTCAATATGATATAGACTAGAGGAAGAGGATTTCGGAAGTCTGATGCTTGAATCAGGTGTTTGTGGCTACCTTTACAAGCCGCATTATAGCGAAGAGCAGCCGAGGCAGAAGACCTGCCTGCCGCGGACGAGGAGCCCGGACTGGCTCGAGTTAGGGCGGACTGGTGGCGCCGGTGATCTCACTATGCAACTCATAGACTGTAAGATGCAACTACGAACACAGAGATAGAGTCCGTCTGCGGCAAAGAATTTCAACGATGACAATTTCTCCTGGACGAAATCTCTGAATCAGACGAGGACACGGACGTTTGTGTTGAGAACTATCTTAGTTTCGCACCGCATATGTTCTAAATGAACATCAAGGTACCATGCAATAATTCACCTTTTCGAAAGAAATACAAACGAGGAGTAATGCACTAATGAGTTCGCCAACTAACTAGACATTTTGTGTGAATGTGAAATGAATTTCAAGCTCTGGTGGTAGCTAGCCTTGTAGACGGAAGAGTGATTTCTCTTATAGGCAGATATACGCTTTCTGGATTAGTGGGAGTGGCTTGCGGAGCTGTGCAATGTGGTGCATTGTGGGAGTTGTTGTCTTTCATACAAATGCGTCCTGAAGTTATTTTTTGTCTTTCCTCGGTCACGAAGGCACCAAATTCAAAATTTATTTTACATTTCGACTACATATATGACCCACTTTAAATAAAAAACAATGTTCAAATGGGTGGAATGCCCCTTTAAACATGCTGGATTTCAGGATTCTTTGATGAGTATAAAGTTTTATTTAAAAAAAGATTAAAACTTATTGACACCAAATATACTAATATGTAAACGAAATAACTATTTTATAGCTTGTGGAGAGACAAGTGAAAAAGTTGTCGGGGAAAGTAAAACAACACTTTTTTTTTTAATGCTAGGCTAAATGTAATGAAACACTAACCGCCCAGACTTTGGTCTTGGTAGAAATGCATCCATGTTGCTCGAACATCCATCGGTGGTACGACAGGAGAAGCTTCAGGCAGAACCTCAGAGCCAGAATGAGAGACAACCACAGAAGAGTACTGAACAGCAGCGCCGACAGCATCGTCTGACCTTGAGTGCTCAAAGACAGACTGACAGAGAGAAACACAGTGGAGCAAATCAGCATTCTCTTTTCCAGGTTAATATTAGATATATGCTAATGTACATTAAAAATGTGCTCAAATGTTGTCATTTCACATAGGCTTCAAAGATAATACAAGCTTGCATCATGTCAATTGTTGATGGATATATGAAACATTGACTAGAACAACAAAAGACTCTTGAAGACTTTTGCATCTTCTGGGGTTTCAGAAAAGATAACAAAAAGTGTTAAACTGTGCACCGATTTGCCAAGATGCCAAACTATCATAACAAATAAGAGATTTCAATATTAACAAATTTTTCACAACTCACAAATTTCTCAACAAATTCTCTAGCAACCAAATTTCCCAAAATTAAATTTAAATTTCTATACTCTTGCTGTATGTTAACAGCTCTCTTATTTGTGTACTTTAAAAATAAAAAATAAAAATAGTAGACACATCTGAAAAAGAACTCCCATAAATAGGAATAAATACCAATAAAAAGATTCTGTGAGAGAATTGGACATTTGAATGTTTAATTAAGAACAGTAATCACTGTTTACATAACTGTTTTGAGAGGATAAAAAAAAAAGCCAGAGTGAAAATACTAGTACTTAAATAAGAAAATAGTGCTTAATCTTTCCAGCTTGAATTTTATCATTCAACTGTTTACCATTTAGAAGATAATGCCCACTGAAGGGCAAAAGGAAGTGTTACCTGAGGGGCAGGTGCTCCCGAATCTTAGCAATGAGGCCCATAGATGGATCGGACTGCATGTACATAGTGGCCAAGATTGCTACGGCAACAAAAAGCCAAGAGGAGGGGCTCGCTGGGTACACGCCTTTAATGATTCTGTTCTGTCCATGAAAAAGTCAAAAGTTCATAAGTATTAATGCACCCTGTGTATAAACACATACATTGCACATTTGGGCTAGACACATGTGGCAAGCAGGGAGGGGCCAAGAGCCTTGAGAATGGAGTGAGGCCAGTGGTGCGATGGCTAATGCCTCACCTGCGCGTCGCACCAGCCTCATGAATCACAGACCAGCTCCGGGAGGATAAAAGGATTAGAGACGACAGTGAAGGATGAGATAGGATGAGGCATGAGATGTTTAAGTTGTGTTTTTATTATGTTTTTATGCAGCAGTCGCCCGTGAGGGGCTGCCACTTTACGTTGGTTTTGTGTTATTTCGATATTAAAGTTATGTTAAACGTTCGCCGGTTCCCGGCTCCTTCTTCCCTGAATTTTAACTGAAAGATAATGCCAACCCTGCAGTTAATGAAGTAACAATGAAATCAAAATGGACAATTATTTGTATTTTTTTTATGAAATATAGCAGTAATTCATTAAAAAACAAGAATTGTGCATTTTGATTTCATGGTGACTTAACGGAGCTTAATTTCTTGGCAGAACAAATGTCCTGTATTTAATTTTCATATAGTGTTTTCATACATACTCCTAACATTCCAATGAGATTTTTACCTAAAAAAAAAAAAAAAAAGGAAAATAAGTTCAAAATGTCTGCAATTTTTTCACGCTGATTCGAGTCACTGACCTTAATCCTGCTGATGCGTTTCTTCCAGGACCGCAGTCCGGAGAGGTAGATTTGATTGAGGGCTTGGTAGGACAGATGCAAGTTGATCCCCTCAGGAGAGATGGTGAACTGAAACGCCACTGCTTGGTGAGCCTCTGCCATGACTATAGACAAAAACAACAGTCTCAACAGTAAAAAAAAACAAAAAACAAAAAAAACTAAACTGGATCATTGAAATACATAAAGCAGTGTACTTTATATCATTCACTCATGGTTTCTGCTTTCATCATGGTACCAAATTTTGTTCTATCTTATTGTAACAGGTTCCATCCTTTATTAAAGCTAAAGTTGCAAACCCATGAGTGACTAAATGAAAAATCTGGACTATATCTTCAGAAAGGTCACATAGGTTTCAAAATAAATATATTTTACACCAAATTTTCTTCTGTTTTATTGTAACAGGTTCCATCCTTATCTTCAGAAAGGTCACTAAAGGAAACTGCTGTAAATATACCAGTCACATCTAGTAAGCAAATTTAAAAAAGGTATTTGTGCAATACAAGGCCAAATTTCATGAACTAAGGCTACAACCAAGACATCAATGACCCCTAGTGGTGTATTTATATAACATTACCCTTGACATTTTTTGTGCAGGTATTCACAGAATAAACATTTTCCTGAAAGTATTTTGGTCATGTGTGTGTCCATGTATATAAATCTGAGAAATTATGGCACAATATTAAAGGAAATGAAAGAGAATCTGGTGCACTTAGTAACAGGACCGAGTGAAACATGCAACTCAGTTTAACATGAAAATGATGTGGGCAAGCACAGTTGGTGTTAACAAGGTTATGCAAAGCTAGCAGGAATGGTGTGAGAATAAAAGCTTGCTGCATTCTCATCTGCCACTCATTATTTTCAAATGCCACAATAGGCTTTGCTTTGAATTAACAAATGCAGTGAATAAAAGAGGTAAAAAACAACCTCTTCATTCAAAAGGGAGCATTTTTCAGTTTCCAATGAGGTGTTTATTAAGAATCCGTCTTATAATATAAGCATTTACTCTATTATTTAATGATAACAAAAGAGAAAACGTCTCGGTTACATATGGTAACCCTCGTTCCCTCGTATCATAGCAAACCATACACCAATGGAAAGCTTTCAGATGATGTATACATCTCAATTTAAAAAAAAAAAGGCCTATGTGACTGGTTTTGTGGTTCAGGGTCACATATGGACTAGCCAAGCAGGGTAGTACAACATATGGTAGTCTCTGGGGTGGTTCCAGCCTAGTTATAGGGGGGAAAGAACACAGCAGAGACGACAGAGCGGGCTCTGTTGAGGGAAAGACACGGGCTCGTCCGCAGAGAAACAGATCGTGAAGGAATACACATATGGGGTCGTCGCAGGGACCGCTACATATGGACACCCAGCCTAACACAATGCATACGAGTAGGGCTGGGCGATATGGCCAAAAAAAATTTATCACGATAATTGTTTTACAACATCAGTTGATGTCGATAATTATCACGATAAATGTCAAATCTTTATTTCTTTCAAGTTTAGAGGCAGATTTTTGCTCCTAAGTGAAAGTTGTAGAAACCAGAGCGTTAATTGTGGTTTTAAACTACTCTTTATTGTCAGAACATATCATGACAAACACTTGCCAAACAGGTGAACATTTCACAAATCTGAGGTAGAACATTCAAACATTTGTCATTTTTCCATAACAAAATAAATATCTTTATTGGAAAATTAATTTCTTAGTTTCTGCATGTACTAATGGGGGATATTGTGTCAAGTCTTGAAACAGGTTTGTGTTGCCTGACTTTGATGGCACATATCTTCAGCACAGTTTGCAGTGCAGGCATTGGGGGGGATGTAAAAAAAAATGCTTGCGTCACAATAAGTGTATTGTGTGATTGTCAAAACATTTTAGTAACTAAACTGAATTTAATTCTTGTGATTTGATTTAATATTGACTCATTTCGATAAATATTAGGTACACAAGATAGGCATTCATTTTTCTCAAGAAAAAAAAAACAGCCCTATCAGCTGGTAGTATTATTTAAAGTCAAAAATAACTCAAATTAAATATAATGCGTTTTTTATTATAATAACAACTTTATTTAATGATATAAGTAAAAATATAATAAATATGTAATATAGTACACATTTTTAACAAAATACTCTCTATAGCTCTTTTTCTCTCGCCAACTAACGTGCTATAGCCTATATTATGGTCATTAAATGGCTTTCCTGAGGTAAATGTTATGTGACAATTGTTCTCCAGCTGTTTTATTGACCCTTTCCGCAGTTGAAAAACACTGATTGATTGATATTATGTATGATGAATATACATTTCGGTAAGTTGTACTGTTTCTTTCAACATTGTTCATTCGTGTTTATTTACTATTAGCCAGAGATGATCGGTTCACGTGCCGCTAGGGATCTGTCACGTCACATTTACAATCGCCAAAACGGTATTTATTGTTTGAATTTCGTAAATAAAATTGACAGAATCTGAGAGCTGAGATTTTTTTTTATATCATAACTAACCTGCTCTGTCTAGTCTGTTGGTCTCCATGTCCTCTTTGCTTCGTGATTTTTCTGTGCGTAGTAGTATTAGCTTGAGTTAGGAATAGATGCAGATTTACTATGTTAAATTTATGTTCATAAACAAAAACAGTAACATCTGTTAAAAAAAAATTTTTAACAACCTAATTTTTATTTGGTAAAATGTAATATTCTGACTGTTTGAGTTTTATTAAAAATAACCATTGGTCATCCAGTGTCATGCATTTAGATCATGATAACCACAGATAAAACCAGGCATAGCCTATAGCACCTCAATATTATGGAAAAATTTAACTTTATTGTTTCTATGGTATTTGTATGAAAAACAGTACCCTAAATACATTATTAAATACTGTAATTATATTACATTAGTCCTTTAATACATTGTCTACATTAATAATATAATACAATTCAATTCAATATGTATATATCCCACATTTCATGGTGCAGTTAATATTACTAGGCTAACGTTACAGTAAATCCATGGTAAATGATGGGAATTTGTACTTTGAGCGAGCGGATAAATGGTCCGTGTGGCACGCGGTTCAAATGAGTTTCGTTCTGCTTTTGGCGCATAAACATTATCGAACTCTTGATATTGTTTTGTCGAGAAAAAATTATATTGCGATAATTATCGTTTCGTTTTATTTAGACGCTCCGCAACGTCTGACTGCCACAGGGCTGACGGAGGAACTCAACAGGGTTAGCCATTTCTGGGGAACACTACTGGAGCAAATAGACGAACGTATCCGGCCCAGCGGGGCAGGAGTGGCGTTGCAAACTGGCACAAAGAGTAAGTGGCCACTGGGGGCGAGTATACAGGAAAATCTAGCAAACGTGTTAGGTGTCGCCCAGCCCGCAGCTCTTCAAATATCTGTCAGCGAGGCGCCTTGAGCCAGCGCCCAGGAGGAAGCTACACTTCTAGTTGTGTGCTCGCAACCCGAACGGGCAAGGCAAGCCTTGGGCTTCGCAAGCCAAGGCGATGGCATCCACTATCCAGTGGGCCATCCTCTGCTTGGAGACAGCCTTTCCCTTCTGCTGGCCTCCGTAACAGACGAAGAGCTGATCTGAGGTCCTGAAGCTTTGCGTTCTGTCCACGTATAACCCACAAGGAGCAGACGGGACAGAGAAAAGCCATGGCTGGGTCTACCTCCTCCGAAGGCAGTGCTTGCAGGTTCACTACCTGGTCCCTGAAGGGAGTAATAGGAACATTGGGCACGTATCCAAGCCGGGGTCTCAGGACAACGTGAGAGTTGGCCGGCACGAATTCTGGGCACGATTCGTTGACCGAAAATGCTTGCAGGTCCCCTACCCTCTTGATGGAAGCCAGAGCACTGTTTTTAGTGACAGGATCTTTAACTCAGCTGACTGCAGTGGTTCAAAGGGAGGTCTCTGCAGTGCGCTGAACACCAGAGACAGGTCCCAAGAGGGTATAGACTAGAGGGGGGCGAGGCGGATTCAGTCTCCTCGCTCCCCTCAGGAACCTGACGATCAGGTCTCAGGTCATGCTTTCCCAATGACTTACCTTCAACTACATCGTGATGTGCGCCGATAGCGGCAACATACTCTTTGAGGGTGGAGGGAGACAGCCTTCGCTCCAACCCATCTTGCAGGAAAGAAAGCACGACTCTGATCGGACATCTTCGGGGGGTCTTCCCGGTAGGAAGAACACCGTTTCACTTCAGTGCATAGAGGCGCCTCGTTAAGGGGGCTCTAGCTAAAGTGATGGTGTCTACTAGGGGTGGGACGATACAGGTACCTCACGATTCAATTCTGTGGCGATATGTGGTCCACGATATGATATCACGATTCGCGATATCTACGATATTCAATATATTGGAAGAAATTTCATCAACGATATATCACGATATATGTGACTGAAAAGAAAAAAAGAAATTTTATGCATTTATTAATGCCAACATTTCCAACATTGTGCAAAGAAATATGCATTTGCATAATAACTCACTGCCTCCTGGTCTTAAATGTAAACACTGTACATCTAGACAGATAAAAGTGCATGAACATTGCTTTGAACGCAGTAGTGATTGTCGGCTGACTTGGTTTGCCCTCATTATCACCTGAGATTAGTTCACCGAGATAGCGAACGAGGTGCATTTGCAGATTCGTAGTGTTGCTGTTATATTTTATCTTTGCAAAGCAGTTCTTGCAGATTGCATAGTCTTTATCCTGTGCCTTTCCGTCGACTGTCTCGTAAAACCCGAAGTGTCTCCACACTTTAGAGTGGAAACTAGCGGGTGGGTCTTTGATTAGTTTTTTATTGTTTTCCGCCATTCTTCTCGCTTCTCTTTTTTTCTGCAATTCTCTGTTGTTGTTAGTTAACTTGTGTTCTTCACCGGCCGCTGTTTGCGCCACTTTACCCCTATTTACTCGAACAGCGCCCCCCGCAAACAGAATGGTAGATATTGGGTAGTGACAGTGACACTGACAACGGGTAAATTAATCATTTTGTGTTGTAATAAAATATCGATATTCGGCGTTAGTGTATCGATTATTTATTGCGACAGAGAGCACAACAATATATTGCAATATCGATTTTTTTTCCCACCCCTAGTGTCTACCACCACCTGGGGTAGGTCACCTAGAACCTCCGCGTCCCGTCCATGGACCAGACATGGAGTTTCCAGAGGTCTGGACGTGGGTGCCATAGAGTGCCCTGTCTCTGAGAAAGCAGGTCCTTCCTCAGAGGAATGGGCCAAGGAGGGGCTGTTGCGAGGAGCATAAGTTCTGGGAACCAGGTCCAGTTGGGCCAATATGGCGCAACTAACAAGACCTGCTCCTCGTCCTCCCTGACTTTGCACAGTGTCTGTGCGAGAAGGCTCACTGGGGGAAACGCATACTTGCGTAGGCCTGGGGCCAGATGTGCGCCAGTGAATACGTGCCGAGGATCCCCTCGGTCAGGGAATAAAACAACTGGCAATGGGTAGAGTCCAGAGAGGCAAACAGATCTATCTGAGCGGCTCCGAAGAAGTCCCATATCAGCTGGACCGCCTGGGGATGGAGATGCCACTCTCCCAGAAGCATAGGCTGTCGTGAGATCTCGTCGGCTGCACGATTGAGCAGGCCAGGGATATAAATGGCACGAAGCGACCTCAGACGCTTCTGACTCCATAGGAGGAGATGGCAGGCGAGTTGCGACATGCGGAGGACTCCACCTCGTTTGAGGCATTTGAGTCTCGACCACGCATCTAGAGCGACATACAACGGCACATGGCACGCTGAGCGGCTCAAGCCTTTACGAGAAAGGGGAGACGAACAACGTGCCAACGTGGTCATGAGAGAACATGAACCACCCACGAACGCAGTCTCAACACGCCTAGGCTTGAAAAAGTGATTGTGGCGGTCATATGTGGATAGGAAATAACTGCATCCAGAAACACACGGTTTGAATGACGTCTTGAAAAAGACGCAGTGTTAAACTGTGTATGCTCTTTCAGGAACTGCTCTCTCTGGTGCTGAAGCACCCAGGGATGACCACAGCTACACAAACAGGACGATAGTGCAAGCCTGATGTGAGCACTCACATTCTCATTGAAGACACAACATTCTGAGCTGTGAAAACAACTGTTTTGCTCTCTGTGAGATTGCGGCCAGTGCTGTCTGCGCTGTAACACCAACACCAGCTTGAAGAGGCCTGGAGAGCAGAGCAGGAAGAAGCACATCAATCTTCCCCCACCCACGAGTGCTTGAAGTGCGTCAGAAACAGAGCACCCGCGATCAGTTGTTGGTAATTTGTTGTGTAGCGTCGCCCCTCGCCGCATCCAATGTAGACAGCATTGCTTTTGTTTGAGGGCGCTTAACACACTCAGGCTCCCCTGTAGAAACGGGCCAGGCAGCTCGCGCCAGGTCTATACACAGTAAAAGTTACCTGATTGTGACGGATGGCCGAATTTACATGACACATTATAAATTAGCAATAGAAACAGTGCCAAAAAGAAGAGAAGTGGATAAAAGGGGATAAAGACAGAGCTAAAGTGATGTAATGAATGAACAGTTTATCTAATTGCATAGTAGTAAGATACTATAATTTAATGGCAGTTATTTTTACCTTAAACTTTATGCTAGCAGTTGTTCTGAGTTCTCCAGAGGCCCCAGACAGAGTGATTTTGTAACAATCATGTCAGCTTTCAGACACATTTTTTATCACACTTTTTATTAATGTTTTACTCTACAGTTGTGCTGTTTTGGGGGGGGATATATGGCATTTTTAACATTTATTTGCAAAAATTAGTAATGATATTTATATACAGGTTTATTAAAAATAGCAAATTTTTATGTAAAATTCACATTAAATCTGTATTGTAAAAAGCGCTTTTTTTTTCTATTATTTTTTTATTCTTTATTATTATTTTTCTATTATTATTATTATTATTTATTTATTACGTATTTGACTGGACTTATTTAGATATCTTATTTGTATTATTATTATTATTATTATATTCCCCTTATTTTTTTCCACTCATTCCTTTACTGTACTGGTAAGGTTATTATGTATTGTATATGCTCCTGCAATCCTTAGTTGGATCAGCACTTCAAAGGACAATCATTCTTGGGGAGATCTGGATTTAAAGGGACAAACTGGGATGGTTGGTTGGGGTGGTTGGGAGGGTTGGGGTGGGGGGGTATCTTCATGAATTAATATTTGTATAACACAGCAACATTTGGTTGTATACATTTGGTCCAATTTGTGTTGTAAAAAATGTTACATGGTTTAATAGAAAATCAATAAAATTGTTAAATGAAAAAAGCGCTATAAAGATAATGGGGACTTGACTTGAATGCTAGATGTAATGCTCTCGTGTGTGTGTGTGTGTGTGTGTGTGTATGTATGTGTATATATATATATATATATATATATATATAAAATCATGAACACAATTGGGGGTGAAATAAGCTGTGATGCATGGGGCACCAGGTAAAATCTTGCCTAGGGCAGCAAATAGGTCAGGGCCGGCCCTGATTGTGTGCATTTAAATGCTAGCTGTGAAACAAGTTTAGAAAAAGTCTGCAAGAAAGTCTGGGTTTTTCCCCCAGAAAATTTTCTATTTCTGAAAACAATTCAAAACAATAGCCTATGAAAGAAAAATGAGAGGTAGCCTTCAGATACATTTATCCATTATTATTGAGAAGATAAAGATTGGTGTTTTGTAATCGGTAAACATGGATTTCATAGGAAATATTTGCAAAAGATTAGGCTGAAGGTTTGAATGTTGTTAAACTGGTAAAACATGGTAGCCTAGTAACGAAACTCGCGAGAAACTACCAGCGCGAGAAATTATTTACTGGAGGTTTAGTTCAGTTATTGAGGAAATGCAAACAAACAAGAACACAAATAAAAGAAAGAAAATAAAACATAGCTGCTATACAGCTTTTTGTGTCAAAATCGTCCTTCAAAATGCCAGTAGCTCTGATCAGTTATTTAATATTAATTCAGGAAAAGTAAAAACAGCATGCATATTATATGCATTCACTGTTTGATCAAATAGATTTTAAGTTTACGGTTCCGTGACGTGGATTTTGGGTGTGGCGTCATTTTTAACCTTGGATTTAATGTAGCCTACCTGTCGATAAATTTTAAATCGTTTTGCATCTAGAGTAGCACAAGAAAAAGTATTAATAAGAAAAAAAAGTTTCCTAGTTTGTGCTAGTTTAGGCTATTATACGAACATAATTAAGTGGGTGCGCGATGTATTATCAAAAAAGTGGCTCCGGTTTAAATTTCTGTGGGGAAACTTGTATCTTTGATTAAGCAAAGAAAACTCAGCAAAGTTTCTCTTCATTACATCTTTCCACACCCTTCGATAATCGAGAATACTCCTGAACGCTGTAGTCATGACACGACAAACAACACGCTGCAAATAATTACCGGAGCTATTCAAACCCAAAACAAATCTGTTTTTTCGTTTTCATATAAAAAATAGACATATTACATGTCTGAAAAATCATACCTGTAAGTTTGAATGTGAGTTCGGGAACAGTTTTCTGACACAGATGTAAACTTTACGTTCTCCACCCTTTCACTTCCAGAAAGCAGCAACACATACCTTACATACGCGATGACATCACGCGGAACAGAGGTAAAGACGTAGTCGCACAATGGCAGTATACTTGAGCATGAAGAATTTATGACTTTGTATGATTTTCCTCTGCCAGCAAGGACTTTTAACTCTGTCATCCTCTAAGCTTTATCTCCAAGTTATGTGCACTTATTTAAAGCACTTTGATTTTAATGAGAAAGTAATGCCAAAAACTTTAATTGGATGGTGTTTGCCTTCTTGATCATTTTTTTAAATAATAAACATAATGCGTAACATAGCCTAATAGTTAGCCTACATGATATAGCCTAGTTCACACATTCCCTAGATGTAAATTTTACTAGAAGTTTTTTGACAGTATTCACTGGAAACGAGCATGGTTACTCCCGGAAAAATACTGCATTTCGAACACAATATCTATATATAAATCTTCAGATACTGCATGATAATAGCTATTTGCTCCAAAAATAGAATCTTTGAATAGAATCATTTATTTTATCAATACAATTAGATGCATTCTCTTTGGGATCAGTTTTCATAGGTCTATCTCTTTTTATAAAATGTGATATAAACTTTTTGCAAATTGTTGCTTATTACTGTTTTGCAGTGCAAATTTTTATTCACAAGAACATATCTTAACACTTTGCCTGTACAGTAGAATCTCTTAAACTCATAAGTATAATAGATTTCTTGAGGACTATGATATTATCTTGTGTCATTCGTTTACTTGTTTGTATTTTTACCATTTCTTTTCATTTTATGTTCTTTGTATTTCAATGCAGTGCTGTTTCTTCTTTGCAATATAAAGCAAGTTGCACAACATACAGAAGAAAACATAATGGCACAGAATAGTTTTTGTATTGTTTATTGTTCTTTATCACAGGCAATAATAGTGCACTTTCATTTTTTAAATTATAACACAGACATTTATTTTCTTGTCATTATTTTTTTCACTCCAATTTAATGACTTGCAATTCTTATGAAATTTTTTTCCTACTGTGCGCAATGGGGAAGAAAGAGTACAGCTTTACAATCTTAAGAGGAGTAATCAGTTATGACGACAAAGATAATCAATAATCCTCAGGTGAATATAGAATGGATAAAGAATGACGATACGAGTAATATTTTCTGTTTACAATGAACAGAGATGGGGGGGGGGGTGAGCATACATTGGGGGCAGGCAGGACATATGTATATAATGAGAGAAGATGGAAGGGATGGTCTAAAGTATAATTCTATGATTGGGGGACAGGAGCATGATGAGGTATATAATGTATGGTAAATAAGTGAAGACTAACAATACATATGAAATGTGATATGTGTGCTGTATGTGTGAGGCGAGTAACAAAAACAGAATATCATTCTGTGCATAATGTGGGGAAGAGAAAGGGACAGACATATAGAGCAGGAGAGTGTCATGAACACAGAGAACGTGTTTGGAGTGTATTTCACATTCACTCAGAGCTGGTGTCCAGACAGTCTGTATTTGCACACTCCCAGACTTACCCTGCCTGAGAACTAACAGAATTGAACATAGAACATCTTCAGGGTTTTGCTCTGGCATTTCCTCTGCCTCTGCAAGTGACTGGGCACGTTTGTGAGCGCACATGCTGACAGTTTTGTATATGTGGATTTAAGGCATTTGGAGTGTACTAAAATAAAAACATACCCCTTATTATATCTAATGAACAATGCTCCTAAACATTCAACAGTAGTGATATATATTTAATGTGCTATTCAAACTCAATTCATGGTGTTGCACGAGCTGCTTGATGACTACACAGTCCGAAGCTCAGTGTGTTTGTATTTCCGCTATGCTATTTTTGGGCAAGAGTGGAAGTGATGGCTGCGGGATGGTGGCAGAGGGAGGACCAGAGCAAAACCTTGCTTTACATTTAGTGCTCCTTGCGTCAGGAAAAGAGTGGATCAGAGGCTGGGAGAGAGAGAGAGAGAGAGAGAGACAGAGTGGAGCATTACTGTCAGATTCTGGGCTTCAGGGCAAAGGCTCATTGGAGAAAGAGCTTTTAAGTGGGTATTCAGGATCAGGTTCCCCTCATTCACAAACGTAATGAGCTAAAAAGCCCCTCTGATCCTGAGTCCGCACTTAAGAGAGCACTTCACTGATTCCCGTGGGTGGGCGAGGAAAGGGACAACTATTTGTTTGAATACAATTCTCTTTTTAGGACAGTGCATTCCAGTTTCAAAGTCCAGTTATCATTCATTTTGTTTCATATAGTCAGTTTTGAGAAGGAGAGTCTTCTTGTCTCTGTGTGTGTGTGTGTGCATGTGTGAAAAAAGACAAAATACTGCTCGCATTTCGTACAAAGGGCTGGCCCGGTACGCACGAGTCCGAAACTTTGGGCTCTTGTCTGGGTAACATTCGAAAAGAGAGCAAACAGAGAGGGCCTCCTTCTTGTTCCCTCTATTTTGTTCCTCTGCTTCCATAAGGTTCACTTCAGTCTTTACGTCGTACATCCTTAAGGGTTTTGAAATCTTTTCCCCGTGGGAGACATCCAAGGCATGGAGTCATTGCTTGGTTGTTGTTCTCCAGTTTACTCCATTGTGAGTTTTTTTTTTTATTATTCAAAATGAAATGAAAATGAGATGGAGAAAATTAGGCAGTTGAAATGTTTTTTGAAAAGACATTTGTAGCATACAACAAATACAAATTGTTACTGCCATTTTCGAAATTGCTCATTTTTCCTCTTGTCATTTTAACTTGACCAGCCTGAACACTAATAAATAAATAAATAAATAAATAAATAAATAAATGTAAATATTTCTATTTTTGTTTTTTGACATTCACTTTGTTCATTTTTTTTATGGAAACATTTCACATCTCAGCTCAAAAATATAATATAAATATAAAAGAGAAAAAAGAAGAAAAAAAAGAGAAGATGGTGAAGGCTTTAACATTTTTCTTCACGTTGTCTCTTTATACGACACAAGAGAGTGACTGTGGCTATTTCGTTCCTCTTGTTCGGTCTCTATGTGAACATGTCATAGGAAATCCAGATGCCTGCTCATCCCTCTGTGCCCTGCTTAGTGAGTGGGGTGAATCTGAGATACTCTGAGAACTGAGAACAATGACGTACAACAGCCCAATCTTTACAGTTTCCAACAGCAGCTTCCAGTGGGCAGCTCTCCACTGCATATCTGACACTGACTGATTTTGGATCTACAACATATCACAGAGTTCAGGATCTACAAGGATCAATGTTTAACATAGCCTATCTCTTCAACTCTTAACATCTCACTAAAGGCATAATCCGCCCTCAGCTCATAAAGCTATAGTCACATAAGACTATAGTAGCATTTTGGGTTACAAAATTTAGATTCTCATTCAAAAAAAAAAACAAAAAAAAATCCCTACTCTTTACTTTACACAGTGTTTTAGAAATCCTTTTTTGTGCTCCAAGTGGTAATAAGAATGAAGAACTTCCCACTTTTTTCCTGTTCTGTTTGCTTTTATCTACCTCAAGCAGCTCGATTTTGCTTATGATAATGATGATGATTATGATAATGATGATGATAAGTTTGGGAGACATTCTTTCCTGTCCCACTTGGTGTTTGTTCCTCGGTTTGTATAGTTTGTTGCCATAAGATCACTTGATATGACCATTGATGTCAAACTCCTTGTTCGTAGTGTACGAAATAATTTGTAGCTAGGGTTTATATTCAGCGATACATCTCGTTTTCACTTTTCAAATCCTTGTAATTTTGTTGTTCTTCAGATGAATATTTGCATTTAAGAACACTTCCATGTGGATAGACTCCTGACTGTTCTGTCGCAGTTGGATCCCAGGGTTTCTGCAAGTGATGTGAAAATCAGGGCTGAGTATACCTGTTGTTGTGTACTGTGCAGATGGACTTTGAGGGAGTCGTGTCTGGGGGGAATCAAAGGAGGGGTTTGTCCCCACCCACTCAATAGTATGTCTGATTAGTTCACTTAGGGCTGAGACTGGGTCCCATTTGAGGAAAGGAGGCGAGTTTTATCCTTGCCAGACCCCTTCCTTTGTAGAACACTCGCACTACCGCCAATACTGCTCCCTTCTCCTCGATCGCTGCGTTCTGCCCGCTCACCGCGATCACCTCCGCCCTCGGAGCGATGAGAGTTCTGACGGGTCGGTGTGCTGGGTGGGCGAGACGAAAGCCCATTTTTCTCATCTGGGAGAAGAAAATAAAACATCAGGGTGGGAATGTGCTAGTGGTTGAAAACATTTTTGTTCATTCAAATACACATAAAAGTTAATTAACTAATTTAATTCATTTTAGTTTTAGATTTTGAAACATGGTGTATTATCAAAAGTTTCACATTTCACTGATAGAAATTCAAATAAAAGAAAATAAAATCTAAAAATTAACTATAGTTTCTTATACATAGTATATTATTATTTCACCTCCATTATGCATGTAAATGTCACTATATATAAATATATTCATTATTATTGTTTCATTGTTTAGTTCACATCTGTTTCATATTGAGTTCAATTAATGCCTTCACTTCTCTCAGTTAATTGTCTTGTTTTGGCTGTTTAGAGCACACTGTTTCCTTTTGGTTTTGTGTTGGATGTCACTCTTTTGTTTTATTTTAATAAAGTAAAACTGTTTATACGATCTGCTACACTCTCCGTATCATCATCTTCATCATAATGTAACATCAGCACATTAACTTTGACTCCCATAAAATATGAAAAATAAAATAAAAAAATAGACTGAAACTAGCACTGATTGAGTAAAAACTGATGCACTATAAAATACAAAAATTTAAATACAATGAAATGAAATGGGGAAAAAACCTGAAGTAAAAATGAATCAAAATAAATTAATGTATACATATTCCCCTGGTTTCACAGACAAGGCTTAAGCTAGTCCCGGACTAAAATGCATGTTTGAGCTGTTTTAATTGAAAGTAACTTGCACTGTCAGTGCCATTGTTTGGTCTCAAGATGCACACCAGTAATGTTTTTTTTTTCTAAGGCACGTTTATAAAAGCTTCCTAAATGTCCTAATTGAACAAAGGCCTAATCCTGGCTTAATCTAAACCCTGTCTGTGAAAGCGCCCTTTAATGTTTTGTGAATGAGTGCATGTTTTTAGATGGAGGTGTAGGTGTGGTACATTCACCTGAAAGCGCCTGCACAGAGGGCTGGTCATGTGTACTGAGAAGCTGAGCTTGAATAGTCTCTACCACTCTTTTAAACCTGCGACTAGGACCTGCAAAACAATATTAGCACATTTGTAGAAATCACAGCACATGCAGACACATGACACAGGCTCTCTCGTCTTTTTAAATACCTGATAATAGGGTGAAGGTGACGCTGTAGATGCCAGTCTCCCTCCTTCCCTCCCTTTCTCTCTCTTTCTCCCTCTCTCGTTCTCTCTCTCCTTCAGAGAAAGCGATATCAACCTGAAATTTGACAGGCTTCTGGAAGACAGACGGACCTCCAGAGGACTTGTACTCCGCCCGGAAACTTGTCTGGGAGATGACACTGTGACTCAGGGAGGGAATCTAGAGGAGAACAGAGACGTACATCAAAGTTTGAATCTTCAAAAAAGAATGAACAAAGCGGATCTGAAGAGAAAGATACTAACTGATAGAAAGAAAGTTTAGGAAAATCCTAAAAAGATACTAACTGATAGAAAGGCATGGACAATGTCGGCCTTGATGGAGCTTAGTGGTTTGTCTCTGATCACCACAAAAATTTGCTCTTCCCTCTCCAGACTGATGAAATTTCCAAACCACGACTTCTTTGCTAGCCTATAGCAAAAGATAAAAATATATACAGATAAATACACATAACACAGATAGTACACATTATTGCTACTGTTTCATGGCTCTCATTGTACACAGAATACACATTAGAGACTTTATAGCATCATTAATGGATTTCGTTATTTGGTAGTGTTATCTTTGATCTGCAAGTGCACAAATAATACTGTCAATATACTGTAAGTCTTGTTTGTCTTCATTCCTAGAATTATACATGCTCAGGGAAAATCAGCCAAATATGCTGAAAAGGCTTAAAAAAAAACATACTGAACCATAGGAGCAGGTTGTTACTGTATCATCATTGAAGTTATGGTACACAGTACATGTAGAAATTTTTAGGCTGCTCTGCCTCCGCTGTCTAACAGCATTAGTCATTGTCAAAATGATCGAGATGGCCAGTCATATCAAAGAAAGCGGGTCTTACTGCTACTGTCACAACGCAACGAGACTTCGTGGAAAGATTTAAGTAGATGTAAGTATTAGACAACTGTTTTACGATAGAAATGTTCAGCAACTGACAGACACAGACTATCTAGTGATGCAAACTACTCGACTTTTCATGAAATTTAACCGTTTTGAATTGAAAATAAGCGATTAGGATTCATGTAATTCATAACTGAATGTGATGAGACAAGAAATGTTTGCGCTTTCGACATATTAGACATACGAATAAGAGTGATTGTGTGCACATTTTAAAACAAAATATTATAGTTTAAATTCATAACTTCAATTAGACCTAGATAGAACTTCTTTTACGATCCTTATTTGTTTATTCCCTTAAAGGGGATCTATTATGCAAAATTCACTTTTATAAGGTGGTTGAACACAGATTTGTGTCCACAGTATGGGTAAACAACCAGCCTATAATGGTAAAAATCCACCCAATTTTTATAATCCCCATAATCATAAACAGTCTCTACAAAAGAGCGGTTCCAGATTTACTTAAGAGTAGGGGAAAGCCCCACCCATGACTGGTGACAACTGGTGACTGGCTGTTAGCACAGATACCGGCCTGAGTGAGCCGCAGCAGTTCTGTTTCCTCACTGTAGCAGCTGGAGATATACAATGTCTGCGCCAAAACAACATTACAAATGTTCTGTTATTGAATGAACTAACGAACATAAGAGTCTCCATAGACTACCGGCATCTGAGCCACTGAGGACACCGTAGTTGAATTTCATTTATGAAGAAAATGTGCCGGATAAAATCGTTAAAATGTTATATATTTGCATAAATCATTTTACACTGGACTGCTTCACAAATGAGGGTCAGTCAGTTCAACACTTTTAATCCTTTAATTATTTAATTCCTTTTTATTATTTATTATTATACCCCGTCTGCCACAAAATTAAAACTCCACCTATGAATTAAAGATATTATATTAAAATGTATTGTCAAAATGAATTTCACAATTCAACTGGCGGATTTAAAATGGCGGATATTAAAATTCAATTTTGTGTAATAATTGTAAAATTAAAAAACTAAAATAAGTCATTTTAAATTTTGCAAGTGAATTTAAGAATCACAACATTGCGATGTACAGTGTTATTATAGTATTTATTAATATTCTGAATTATTTTATTTTCAGTCTATTTAACTTTAGCTGTTTATTTTTATTTCAGTTTTAGTAATTTTAGTACTTCAACAAACGTATTTTATTTCAGTTAGTTGCAACATCTCCATTTTTTCCGTTTTTCAGCTCATATTTTTATTTCTGAATTTTAATGAATGAAAACCATTTTTAATAGTTCTAGTAAACAATTTACTGTTACATAATGTAACATGAACAATATCCAGCAATGGCTATACAACTAAATGAAAATGTATTTATTTATTCCTCTAAATACTCACTCTGGGCTGGACTCTGGAGTTAAACTGGACATGTCTTCTGATGTAGGAACTATTGAAACAAACATGAAAATCAAAAAATGTACAGTGATGTTTGACTTTCAGTGATGTTGGATTGATTAACGATAATAAGATGTTGGTTGACGCTTCTCTCACCCTGTAGCCTTCGGCGGTGGAACCGTGGCGATCCTAGAAGGTTGTTCTTGAAGGAGTTGAGGCGTGTCCTCCAGTGGGCTGAACTACTGGCAGCCATTCCACCACTTCCCCCAGGACTGGAGGGCGGGGTTAGGGACAAGGAACCACCACCCACACCACCACCACCCCCTTCAGCTCGTGAGGAGGAAGAAGAGGAGGAGGAGGAGGGCGGGGTGGGTGGGGGGTGCTGGGGATGGTGCACAGGGGTCCCCAGAGGGGTGGGGAGTGGGGAGCCCTGCGGGGTGACCTGCGACACATGGGCAGAGTTAGGATAGATGGTCTTAGTGACAGACTTCAGGACAGAAGGAGCAGGGAAGAAGAAGCGAGGGATGGGGGACAGTAGCGGAGAGGGGGAAGGCGAAGGAGACGGAGGAGTCTGTAGGGGGAGGGACTTCATAGACTGCAGGTGGGGACGATCAGACGCTGCTTTTGAGGGTAGGGTCTGGGTTTTTTGTTCAGGCACGCGTTGGGACGCCCGGGGTGTGGTGGAACTTCCTGCTTTGGGGTCTTTAGACTGGGCGGTGGAAGCAGAGGTGACTTCAGTTTGGCTGAAAGTGAAAACTGGGCTCTGACAGGTAGGAAGAGAAAGGATAGAAGGATGGAGAGGGAAAGAGGAATGGAGAGATGGACACAGCAATGGTCATGAGCGTTAATGAAAGCTATGGTATATGATTATTATTAACATTAGAATTCAACTGAGAAGAGTTAGGAAAATGATGCACAGCGCTTTGAAAGGCATGTGAAATCTAGTATAAATTAGTAAACAATTGTTAGGACATTAATGTGCAAAATGCAAGCTAATACAAGCTAAATAATATATTTGTGTGACTGTGTGCATGTATTTGGTGTGAATAATGACTCCAGTATGAGGACAGTATGAGGTAGATGAACATAAAAAGAGCAATTCAGCTTTGCTATTCATACCACAATAACAACAACAAGCACAATACTTTTTACCATTGTAAATTGAGCACTGCATAGATGCATTTTACTTCTAATGCAATATCAGTATGGCCAACAAGTGTGGAGTAACTTACTCGAGGACTGCTGAGGGGACTGGATGAGAGGCCGGTTGAAGCACCGCTAACTGATCGAGACCTGTCAGAACACCAGGACATATCAGTCACACATCCCTTTATGTTCATGGATATGTTTATTTACTTTGATATATGCATTTCTAGTGTTAATAAAAGTCTGTGAAAGGAATGGTTAACTTTACACCATTCACAACAGGCTTGCATCCACTCACTGATCTCTATACATTGTGGTTTATATGATATTATCTATATTATAAATTAATGTTTTGTTTTCAGTTCACCATGTTGAAATCAACACACCCCTTCCAACGTCACAATTCGGCAACTCGGGTTATCGTCTAGATTTGTAAGTTTCCCACTTCCCATGACTTCGCTTGGTCATTCATGTGCTGGGAACTCCTTATTACGACATTATAATGAGGGCACATGAGAGACGTGGCCAGCAACAGGAAGGGGATGCCGCAAACAACATAAACGATTTTTTTCACGGAGGCCATGTCTCATAGACCAATCAGAGATTAATTGATTCACAACTAGCATTTAGCTTTTGTGGTCAAAAAACACCATGGAAGAAAATATAAGATTGTAAGAAAAAATTGTCGCCTACAGCGTACCGTGAAAAATGCCCTTTACTGTTGCCATTATCACTGATCAATACAACATTTACACAAATATCTTTTAAATTAAATTACGAAATAAGGTGCCATCTATAATGAGCCTAATGTACATAGAAATTATGCATGTTAGTTTTGAAAATATAACAGTAGAGGAACTTAATTTAAATACTTAATTGACCTATTTCAGCATATTTATACTGGATTGTGCTTGATTACTGAATAAGACACACATTTTCATTAAAATAGGCACTTGAAATTGTACAGCGGATGCTTGTGGGGCACATCAAGCTTGACTTTCAGATGAAGGTTTATACAAAGTTCTCTTTAACAGTTTGCATGTACCTCTGGCTATGTGCAGAGGTATCCAGTGCTCTGCGGGGAGGTGTTGGAGAGCCCTGCTCTGTCACACTCAGTACCTCCAGACTCTTTCTCTCCGGCCGACAGCGCCCATGACGGGTCAGCATGGGCGAGTCCACCCGCTTACGGGGAGGATCTGATCACACAACCACAACAACACACACAACACCCACTGTAACACAAACATCTACTGTGTACACTTCATGAACAAGTCACATTACAAACCTTACTATATCCAAAAGGAATCTAAGGTTTGTTTGTTTTTTATATATAACTATATATAAAATATACAACTGCAATGCAGCAGAGATTATCTGTATTACAGTGTTAGGAGGGAAATAAGCATAGAAGCTGAAAAAGAAGTCCTTTTCAGTGTGTTGATGAGAGACAGCGCTTCTAAGCAACAGGGTAAATAGTATCTGCATACAACATGGCCTATATGAGAGACGAGTCACGGCATGAGATGATGGACAGTAAGGTATTATTAGTCAGGCAGTAGAGCTGCACGATTTATCTTGTTCTCCTGTGTTGATCCGGTGCTCCCGCATATCTGTTATTTTGCTTATATAGTAAAAAATAAAGGGACTGCTGAATTAGATCCTGCCTATCAACTCTCCTTGCTGCAAACAATGTGACAACTGCTATATAAAAACACTGAACTTCTTACAGTTTGCTGCAGCTTAGATATTGAGGCAAAAAGAACAAAAAGATTTAAAATCACAATGAAAAAGGGTGTGCAAAAACTACAAAATCACAAGTGAATTACTTTTTAAATTTGTGTTTGGCCAACAGAAATAGTTACACTTTAAGGGTGTGCAATTGGGTATACTTATCAAAAGAAACACCTCACATTGTAACTAAAACTTTTTTTTTTGTCCCAATTAATGTAAATAGCTTTTTCATTTTAGATTACAATGGTAATATTTGAATAGTAATATATATATTTATTTTACTAGTCATGTTTACATTTACATGGAAAAAAAGTTGATCTGCCGCTGACGATGTTCTCAGTGCACCTTATAAACGACTTAGATTTATTTCGATTATTTCAATCTTATTTCAAATTTTATTTCAAAATAATTGTGCAGCCCAATCAGGGAGATACATTCCTTTAAAATAATAAGCCTCTTAATAAACAAACATTATGCCAGTATATGGTAAATGTGAAAAAACATGTCAGCATCGACAACTTTTTCTCAGCAAACATTAGGAAAGTCCCGCTCTGATCCAACCTGCAGCACCTGTTCTCCCACCTACTACACTGCCCTAAAACAACCATGTCAAGCTCTTAATGATGATGATTCTCCACCTTGAAATCTCTTTTTAGTCCTGGTCTGGTCTTGATCTGTTTATTTCGGGGAACAAGCCCTCAATATGTTACGTTTACAAATCACGTTTTGCCTTAGAGCCCTTAAATTAAACTGGCTTACTTTCAGGCATAAAGCACCAGCATGCTTTCTAGGTTACCAACTATTCTCATGGTGTTCAGTGACTACCTTTGGACGTGACAGCAACACATACAAACCTTAACTGCAAAAGTTCACTCACCAATATCATTTCTGGGGGGAAGATGTTCATCTTCATAACTAGGGTAGCGCTCCTTTCTGTCCAACAGAAGGTAATAGATCAACTTCTCCTGGTTTTCTCTGGGAAGGGAGAGATGCAAGTCAGACCCAAATGATGTTCATTGTATCGACAAAATGATTCTTTAAAATATCTTCTTTCACAGAAGAAAGTAAGTCATCCAGGACTGGAATGAGTAAATGATTTTTGGGTGAGCTATTCCTTTAAAGTCGGCATGAAACAGAAGTTGCGATAGCCTTTTCATCCCTATTGTGACGTATATCCAAGTGAAATAGCTTATCGTACAAGAACAAAATGTAGGGCAGTTCCACATCAACAAAAAAATTATAATTATGTGCAGGGATAAATCATTTATAATAAACAATGCAATAATCCATAAGAAATAAGGATGGTGACTTTAAGGTCAGTTTGATCTTGTTTAAAATGTTATGGTTGTGCACTATCCACTTGTTTAGTCTGAAGTCTCCACCATCATCAGATGCCAAAAGAAAACAAACGGTGCTAAAATACACTCACAATGTGATGTAATACCACAGAGAAAATTATGATCCTAACCTCTATCTACAAACCCAAATCCCAGATGGCCAGACAGTGATTCATCTTTTGTAAATCGTTAAAATATTTGTGTCCAGGACGCCGTGACCACGGAGACTGCAGTGTACACCGTATGTTTTTAAATGCATAGCTGAAATGTTTAATATGAATAAATAGCGCTACTAAATGGATCTTGAGGTAGTATTCTCAAGTGAAATGAGTAGAAGCTTGGACCCAGAAACAGCATTCCTTACGTCACGACATAACAAGCAGATTATTTTCTGAAAAACAGGCTGAAATGTCTTGAGCACACACACAGAAGTTCAGACTCACTCTTCACACTGCAGGTCTCTGGTGAGCTTGACACGGTCTCTGAAGCAGCCCAGGGAATGCATGCTCTCCAGAACATCAGGGTCCAGATCTGTAAGAGACAGAATCCTCTTCACACACACACGCCTCGGGGGTGGCTGCTCTGGACACGGCTCATTCCTGCCCCCTCTGAGACAGAAAGACACACAACAACACAAAAAAAAGAAAATCTGATTTTATTGGAATAGTTCTGTGGAACGCAGAAGAATTTTTGCAGACTGAGAGAAGACCTGAACAGTGGTTCTTATGACTTGTGCACTCTACTCCATATCTTCAACATATGACAGCATATGAGCAGAACCAAATTTAAGATGTTATTTCCTAAATATGGCAATGACGTTTTATCATGAGACATTTGAGAACCTATGATGTTACATGATTTTAGGTTTTTGACACAAAATTTACACGGAACATTGTGGAGCTTGACAAAGATACTATTGTTTGTCACACAACTGTTGATATGTGAATAAAAACTGCTCAAAGATTTTGATTTCAATGTTATAGCCATAAATAAATAAAGGCTTTTTATATTTTTTATAAATTCTCGAGTGCCTTGGCCTCATCCGATTTTTGCAAGTTGAACTATCCCGCATCCAAAGAGAACCGAGATACGGACTCTATACACCAGTAGCACTTTTTGCATCTTGTGTTCTATGATTTTTCAATTCTCCTTTTGTATTCGATGGAAAAATACAGCAAATGGTGAGTAAATGACGACAGAATTTTCTTTTGTAAACTATTCAAGATAGCTCACGTGATACTTACTGATACCAAGGGTGCTTTTGTATTTCTTCCAACTGAGAAAAGAAAAAACAAGAAGTATCATAAATATGCCTTGGCAGTACACTAAGAAATGAATACTTTTATTCTGCAAGGATGCATTAAATTGATCATTTATAATGTTATATAATGATGCCGTAGTGTGTGTGAGTGTGAGTGTGTGTGTGATGCTGAAAATTCAGCTTTGCCACCACGTGAATAAATTACATTTTAAAATATATTCAAAAAGAAAATATAGAAAAAATAAAAAAAAGACAATATTACTGTTTTTACTGTATTTTTTATCAAATAAATTCAGCCTTTTACCGACCCCCAAACTTTTTATATATATAAATGTATATTATACACTATAAGTGTATATAAAAAGAGGTGCACTGGGTGCATGTTCTTTACCGTGAGGCGTTTCTCAGGGTTGACCTCAATCATGCCTCGGAGGAGAGCCTGGCAGTCTGGAGGAATGAAGTGAGGCATGTGAAATACTCCACTCTTCACCTTCTCCAACAGCTGTCGCAGGTTATCATGGTCAAAGGGCAACGCTCCCTGATGAGGTGAGATGTTACATTTCACACACAATTCTGAGAGCAACCGAGAGCTAGCAATTTTGAGACAAATATAAGATGGAGCAAGCTTCTTACCACCAACAGAGCAAAGAGAATAACCCCACAGCTCCATACATCTGCCCGACGTCCATCGTATTTCTCTCCCTGTAAATAAAAAAGAACACTAAGTGCAAATAAGCACTGGCTGTTTTGTTAGATTTGAATCTATGAGACTTATACATTAAAACATATGGTGCTTATTCTCCGTCCTTACCCTGATGACCTCAGGACATGCATAATGGGGTGATCTGCAGATACATAATGCAGAGCATTAATACTTCATATTCAATAGCACAATTAAAAGAACATAAACACAAACTACTGACCCACAGCTGGTCTCCAGCAGGCTGTCCCCAACCTGTAGGGAGGCCATGCCAAAGTCAGCAATCCTGATATTATTCTTCTCATCCAGCAGGAGATTTTCAGGTTTAAGATCTCTGTGGCTGGTAAATAAAGGTAATGACAGCATTGTAGTATATTTTTGTCAACTGTAATGTTTTTCCTGAAGTATCTGAAACCAGAATTCCTTTACAGTATAAGAATGATTAACTGATTGTGTTGTACACACTGCAGTATGTTACAATAATAAATTAAACAATTTTGTAATGTTTGTTTGTCTGTTTGTTTGTTTGATACAAAGAGGACGCTCAACATACAAAAAAATAAACCTTGGAAACTATGAACACTACCGTTCAAAAGTTTTGTTTTTGAAAGAAGTCTCTTATACTTGCTCGCATTTGGTCAAAACAGTAATATTGATGAATGATTCCATTTTAAAATAACTGTTTTTTTATTTTGATTAATTTTTTTTATATTATTTATTCCTGTGATGACAAAGTCTTAAGTGTCACATGATCCTTCAGAAATCATTCTATGATGATTTATTTGATCAAAAAAACATTTTTTATTATTATCCATGTTGAAAACAGCCGTGCTACTTAATATTTTTGTGGAAACCATAATGCATTTTTTCAAGGATTATTTGAAATAGAAATCTTTTATAACATTATAAATGTCATTACTGTCACTTTTGATCAATTTAATGCATCCTTGCTGATAAGAAGGAAAAAAACAAACAATTTTTTAACAGTAGTATATGTGCTATAGTAGATGCGTATATATAAACTGGCACACACACTTTAGTCTACTTCACTTGGCCACAAGTTCTCATGTCAACACACAACCACGTTGTCTAAAAGTCGCAACACTTGCTACAGAATGCTGATTATGCAAAAATATGATGAAAACATATGCCTATAAAGGAACTTGTGTATGCAGCACTTTAAATAAAACATAAAGAGACATTTACCATATAGAGTGACTGTGACAGAAGTCTAGAGCAGATATGATTTGTCTGAAGAACTTTCGAGCTTCTTTAGGGGTCAATCTGCCTTTCTTTACCAGGTAGTCAAATAGCTCCCCACCAGACACATGTTCCAGCACTAGATACCTGAGAGAAAGACATTTATGAAACACATGCACAGAGATAGATGCACATGAAATTGTCCACACAAGCACACCCTCACAGAATGCAGGATGTAAGTCTAGACAAGACAAGACAAGACAAGACAAGACCAGGCATGCTTCAGATGTGTGGAGAAACAGAGCAGTACTTACAGATATTTGTTATTCTCGTACACATCATACAGTTTTAGGACATGAGGGTGCTCTATTAGTTTAAGAATAGCTATCTCTCTCTCCACCTGCAGAAACGGGGAGAGTGAGGGAAATTGAATGAGAGTTGAATAGAGAAAGGAGCAACTTTAATGTAGGAAAAGACCAAGCAAGATGATCACTCTAAATTAGGTGTGAACTAATAGTCAATAAATTAACAATATAGAGTCTTGCATTCCTTTAGCACAGAACATTAGGGCAGATGCAGCACAAACTGTGGTCAATAAAGCAGTTGGAGTTATGCAGCTGCTGTGTTATTGAAGAGCAATCGTAAACAGGAAAAGGTTGCATAAGCATGAGATGACTTGGAAAAACTACAACTTTTTCCATTTTTGTACATTTTTTGTATGCAAAACTTACTTTCATAAGAACAGACTCTGATAGCTTTTCTCTGTTAACTATTTTGATGGCCACCTTCTGTCCTGTGATACAGTGAACTCCTAACTTCACCAGACCTGCAAGAGGAACACAGATGGTCATTCTTCATTAGATGCATTCCAAAAGTGGACAACATTAAAATCCAGATGAGATTTCAGAAACTGAAAAGTCGGCAGCATATAACAGCAACAACCTTCAGACTGCACACTGCACAATTTTATATAATCAACACTCACTTACAAATTCTTATTAAACCTGAAGAAAATGCAGTACTACCAAAAACACTATTGATATCCTAAAAACACCAGTAAATACTGTTCATATACGCAATCACATCAATCATTAATGGGACACCCTCTTTTACTTGCCAAAAATGTGTCTACATCTTAATGCATAGATCTATATCCCTCACTCTTGCGCAGATTCACATGCAATTAACAATGTACTGACAAACAGGATCTCTGTGGCCTTTGAATTCAGAACAGATCATGTGGCAAGCCATTGTTATTCCTCAAAACTAACTAGTATCCAGGTTTGCATGACTAGTAGTGACTGGAATCATTTTCAATTTTACTATTAACTTTTTACATTAGTAAACAATAAATACATTTTACTAGTTATATTTCCCGTTTCATCATTACTGGTAACAAATTGCAATTTGTTACAAATTCATTTTAAGTAATCAATTCAAGTTTTCTTAATGATTAGATACCAGTGCCTGTTTATAAAACAGTGGTATGTATTCCAGTTGTTACTAATTTAACTTAAGTAAGATGACTAGTCATTACCTACAACAGGGTAAAAAAAAAGTAATTGTAGCTAGTGAGAAAAAAAATGTCACAACAATTTGGATAGTTAGTCTCATAAATACGTACTGCATTGGTATCAAATAAATTTACACTAGTATAACTACTAGAATAAATATACTACTAACTACTAAATTAGTAAGTACTAGAATCTATTGAACAGTTGAATACAATGGAAATAACCTACATATTAGTCAGAAGTGAACAGAATATCTGAACCACATATTCCCATTGCAATTAATTGCAAAAATGTGCAATTTGTTCCAAGTAACGAAGGAATATATTTGTATCTAATAGGATAGTAGAACTAAAAGCAAATGAACAGTAACTAGTAACAGTGAATAATTGAATATGCCAGGGAGGCTGGGATAAGTCCTACTTGAATAGTACTAGTAACTGGAATAATTCATAGGGAAAATGTATCTAGTTAGCTACTATTTGGACTTAAATAAATAACTGGAGGTTTAATAAATAAATTAGAGCTTACAATCACATTCAGGTTTTTAAACTGTTCAGATGAATTACTGCCACGTCACAAAAAAAACTAAAAGATCAAATAATCTTCCTCCCTTAATCGCTGCCCTTACTTGCTTCTGTGCCTCATTTCATTTCATCATCTGAAATAACCCTGCAAACGCATTAACTGCTTTGCTTATTGCAGAATCAAACTTTCAATAGATTAATTCTTGAATGAGACGCGCGAAGTAGAGCAGAATGCATTAACTGAGTACTAATATCCCAAAGAGGAAACGCTCTTACCTGTCTGGCCCTTCCCCAGCGTCTTTTCCAGTCGGTAGGGCCCGACATACTGAGCTGCCTGACTCCCCGACAACTCCTTACTGGACATTTCGTTCGACAGCGATTTCGTGTCACAATATAAAGGGGGTAAATCAGTGTATTTTCACAATGTATCCACTGGTGCCTGTCCTGCTCACGTAATAACTCCGCCGTACAGACATCACAGACGGTGAGCGAAGATGACACAGGGATGCTGAGGCGTGATGTCAGTGCCGTGGCCTACTCCCAAACATCTGCCTGCCGTCTCCTCAAAGTTCCTGGAAATCGATCGATAACATGTTCCGTTCGAAAATATCACAAATAAACAGGGGGTGCGCGACCAGCCGAGCCTATTTGCCAAATTACAACTGTTATTGCGATTTGGAAGGCCTGTGGTGTCTGATGGAAGAATGATGAGGGGACACGATTAAATCTCTCAGTATATGGGCTAACACTATATGACTACATCAGATAGGCTAATCGTTGTGAGTAGCCTACCAGTGAAATTATTATGAATATTGAAGTCAGATAAAGATAACGGGATTATTAGATAGCCTGGTTCCGTCATCTGTTTATTTTCGCCGGTATTTTATCTTTAAAACTATATATTTATGTAGCTTCCCATTAATGTCAAACTGGAAGTGACCTATTTATTAAAAACTTGGCCACATCTATCCTGCGAAAGAGCCGCACATCCGGTTTTGTGACACCTTACACGTAATATTCTGTCTAATATTTAGTGCCTCCTTCTTTTGTCAACGACTCCTCAAAGTGTTTCGTCTAATTTGAATCAAAGTGTAGATGTGAAGGATGAGCGTCCCGTGCCTGATATAAACTACGGTCTCTTCCAGGCCTCACATCCGGAAATGTGGGAGAAAACAGCCACCCTTTCGCGAAAGAAAGCCTCAGTGTCTTCCGTCACATGAATCCGCCTATTAATCCACAGTGCGCGTGTCAAGTGTACATTGCGCTATTGTAAACTATAGGGTTTGCGCAGAAATCCCTTGCTTTATGCGTACGGAACACATTCCTGGTCAAAAAACAAGCATCTTTAACTAGCGTAGGAGCCTCCTCTCCCCCTCCCTCCCGCTCGCGCTGGCTATGTGCATCTCACAGCATCTTCTTCTCTCGCTCTCCTCCCGTCGCCTCGGCTACCGCGCGCGGACTCATTCTCTCGAGTTTGCGTTACAGTCTCTTGAAACCGCCTGGCTTTAATCCGTTCGCGTCGCTTGCCTGGTGACCGCAAGGATATCAGTCCCTCTGTCAGTGGGGCCTTTCTCTGTTTTCTAGCTCTCACTCTCCCAGTATTCCTTTTCCCCATCCGACACGAGCAGCATCAGCATCCGGGTTCTGCGCTGCTTGCGTCCCCTCCCTTTCGCGATTCCCATCGAATATGCTCGTCATACTAAACCCCCACCCCATTTCCGCCCGAGAGCACGTCCCTCACATTATTGAACCCATTCCGTACTTTATTGTCATTGGACACATCTGTCAGTTTTTTTTTGATAGATACATGGTTTCAATCCATTTGTTGTCATAATATGGACTAATTGCCTTTTTTTACCTTTTTTTATTGTTTGGAAAAAATATAACCACAGCCTTACAGGAATAAGCATCATTACAGGGTAGTTATTAACCTTGTTATATTTACAGCAGACTCTCATATCCAAAATGACTTGCAAATAGAGGAACATAATTCGTCACAAAGCCAACAATATTTATAGTAGGCTAGGCTACAAAATGCCAGGTTTAAGCAAGCAAGATTAAGAACTGTATGTTCTCCACTAAACTACTTTTTTAATTGCTGAAATTAAAGCTCCATCCCTGCCGTTTAAGATGTGAACACAAGGTGGCAGTAGAGACAAAGACATTGGGCGTGTTCAGGCAAGAGGTTATTGAAAAATCTGCCAGCCATCTGTTAGGTTTTATTTCTTAATCTTACCCAGAAACATTGGTCATAGCGAAAAGTATCGTAGTCCTAGATACTGCCTGTTGTCTTGGTCCAGACAGCAGGGGGCATTGGTCTATCTCTTTTTTAAACATATTTTTAAATATTGAAGGCTATTTATGAAACTCAATATATTTTGCATCTTGTGTCAGTTCAAGGGTTCACATTTGAAAGTTGAAGACTACAGATTCAGGGTTTCTTAGACTGTGTTATGTGATTGAGATCAGCAAGTGATTCCTGTTGAATTCACCTGGACATTCAACTCACTTAGCACTAGTTTCCCTCACATAAATCTTCTCAAGATCAAATTCAGTAATCTTCCTATACATGCTTTACAAAGTTTTATAAAGTTATTGTTTCTACCTGTCTGGCAGACCTCCAAGCAAAAGCACACCTTTTTACCTAGTCTAGCAGCTTCTCAACCGAAAATATCTCTGTTCTCACTCCTCCTCTGTGTATTGGTGTTCAGGTGTTCATGTCGACTTTAAAATGGAAACGAATGTAGGACATTCGTAGAAAGCAGGGTGTGAATTGCCTTAAAAAACTGGAATAGTATTGTACTGACAATTTAGTATAGTTCACTTACACAAGCATTCTAGTAACGAAAAAAGAACTGTATAGAGTAGGCCTACTTGATAATTTACTTTAGATTTACTCTTGACTTAGTGTAGCTACTCAGAATTAATGACTCCCAGAGTCAGAGTGCATTGCGGCATGAATAAATTAAGCAATTGCTTTGTTTTAATGTTTTAAAATGTGATTTGCTGTCTTGTATCAGTAGTAGCACAACAAAAACAGGAAATAAAATTGTTATTGTTAAAATTAATAACTTACTACTGTTCGTTTGAAACCACAAATAGGCCTAACTGATTTTTTGTTGAATCGCTGCATCAGTAGAAATAGAATTACAAGCCTATAAACAAAGTTCCAAGTGCCCAACCAAAGGGAACAGTGATCACCATAATGCGGAGCAAAACATTTTAGGAAAATCAACATCAGTTTATGAAGTCAGCTTATGTGGTGTTCTCTCATTTTTTTCAGCTGTAGCCTATTGACAATTCAACATTCAAGATGACTTTTGGAAATGAGTGAATGCAACCAGAAAAAAATAACTGTAGAAGTGGAGGACATGAGATTAAGATTTAAGATTTAAGGCACTCGATATGGCACTCAAACCAAACAATTAGGCTAATCTTAACATGGGTTTTCTGAATAGCCTATATGGCTTAGGCCTATAGGCTAACAGTATGTGAATAGTAGCTACCCCACAGCTTAGAGAGTTTTACATACGTAGGCCTAAAGTTAACTAGTTAGAACAACTGTTGGATTTTACAGTGTAAAGGTTCACCTGGGAAAGTAAGCTTTCTCCGAGAATGGCATTCGATATTATGACCGGGGGGGGGTTGCCACCAGTCCAGTAAAATACAAGATCCCATAGGCAATTTCAAGGTAAAATGAAATAGGGATTTGTCCCATGTTTTACATAGACCTACACATAGCTCAACTCTTAATGATTTTGCAGTGAAATCAACTGCACAAAAATTAGTAGAGAAGCTCATTTGCGCGTGATTGTATTTTAGCGTCTGTTTCCATAGCGACGGTCACGGAGTCTTGACTACGAGATCAAGTGTCGTAAACCTTTGCCTTTTTAAACACGCAGAGCTCAAGTCCGTCTGTTAAACTGCAAGATGCTCTCCAAATATAGGGCTGAATGTGAAAAAAAGTATAATATGCAAGTTTTATATAGTTCTTATTAAATGTAAGATTTTATATCATTTTAACGTTTATGTCTCATGTAATGCCGTCACAAACATTCATTAGTTTCATTATCATGGACATTTAGTTTGTTTTCACTGGTTTCTTGTCTTCCTTTGTTCAATTTTCCCGCCATTCTTTAATTGTGATGGTAATTCATTTAATCAGCACAGGTGTGAATCATTATTTCATCTTAAGTTGCTGTCCGTTTACTCCTCAGTTGTCCAGTTTTCGTTAATACAGCAGAGTTTGTAAAACAGTTGCCTGTTGTTATTGAGTGGGGATTATTAAAGCTGTTTTACCTGATCATCATCTTATAGTTCCTTCCTGCAACTGAGCATTGACTATGCATGGAAACAAACAAAAACATTTAGCATATCTTGCATAAAGAAAACTATGAAAGGTAATGATTAACTTTGCATTTGCCTATGTTAAGCTCTTTTGTAAATAGTGCCTTAAAATGACTGAAATAAGATTATAGAAAACAAACTTGTTTCACATTGTCAATGTCACAATTCAGGCATCACCTAGAACAGGGATTCCATATCTTTTTTGTCAACTGAAGCCTTTGGTCCTAAAATGTTTTCCTTTTCTTTAACTCACAAACAACAATCTCAACATTTGATCAGTCCTTCATGGACGACATCATCCAACTATAATCAGCATTTTCTCTGCTTATGCAAGCGGTAAAATTGGCATGACAGGGCTTTTGCATTGTTAATTAGCTCACATTTCTTGTTTTGAACTATTTAAATGAGACGAAACCAGCCTTTACTGCATGTGTGAGCATAGTCCAAACCCTTAGAATTTATTTTTACTTGGTTATAGAACAAGTTTTCACACTTCTAGCTTGCTTGCTAATAGATCAGCTCAGGAAAGTGCCTTAGATCTGATTGATTGAATGATGAGATCAGTGCAGTTGGGGATTTGAATGGGTGTATTTGTGTGCGTCTTAATGAGTAAGTGAGGAGTTTAAGCTTTCCAATGTCACTAATCGCCTTCTTTAGTTCACCTAAACCCATTACAAAGATCTACATAATCCTTGCCTACAATCCACTTCAGCCACCTTAAAGGTTTGAACTTGTATATAAATAAAACCACTCATTAGAAGTCACCTTTGGCTAGGTAGGATCTGCTAAGTGAGTTAATGAGAGTCGTTTTTGTTTGAGAAACAAATTCAGTTACAATGCTGAACTATTTTAAAATCTTTATTCAATTTTGTAAGCATCTGAGACACATCATTTACATCAAATAATGAGGTCTTCCAAACTGTCAACAAACAGATCAATACAAACAGCCATAAAAGGGGAGGGGAGGTTGGTGGTTTTTGGAATCCATGTAAGCTTCACATGAGTAGAGAAGGGAAGAGACACAAGTATGGTCTCTGCTGCCAAACCACAAACCCCATCATTTAGTCCAGTGCCATGAGCTACAGGGAATGCTGGGAAGGTGGAGGACTCAGTGCAGTAAACCCCTGAGAACAAACACAAATATGATGATGACAGTTACAAAATTCAACAATGCGATTGAGCTATTGACTACTTTTACTAGGGAAAAACTACTTTTATTAGGGATGCACAATATATATATATATGTGTGTGTGTAGTAGAAATTAATTTAAAAAAAAATGAAAAAAGTTGTCTCAATCATGAAGTTAAACACATTAAAAATGTTAAATCAGTACATTAAAAAAATTAATACATTTATTTGTATTTATTCTATGTATCCCCAATTATTAGACCATTCCAATCTAATGTTCCACACTGTGACAGTCCATAATGCCTGAACTGACATAAATAAAATATACATCTGACAAAGTTGAGGAGAATGAAGCAAGTTAATATGCATTACTTTTCCTACATGTTGAGCTCCTCATGAAGCCTCAGCATTGCTCTTCACACAGGCAGCAAACGCCTCCATCAGCTCCTTACACGCTTCCTCGCCATTCTCCTTTACACTGAAGCACACAGAACACACGGTCATTACTCCAGCACACATGGGCCTATACACACACTCATTCACATCAACATATCACATATACAACTTAAAAAATGCTGAACTGTGTAAAAAAAAAATTCTGTACCACACACTGTAAAGACATATACATAACTTTAGTTGTGTCTTTAGTCAGAAAATGTGAATTCATGACAGGCCCGATTCTACTGGGACTGAATGAGACAGTATGAATCCATTTGTGCGAGTGAGATTATTTGAGCCTCTCCACACCAAACAACGGCAGACACTGACACACTGCATTAGAGTGATGGAGCGAAAACAAGGGCTGGAATAACAGCGCGAAGGGAGGGAAAAAAATGCGAAGAGAGGGAGGCAGATAATCCATCTGAACGAGAGAGCCCTAGATTCACGTGACAAAGCAAGCAGGTAATGAAAAAGAGACATGCCTACTGCTAAAAGAGGGAGATGTCGTGACAGAGAGAGCCCCTCCACTGGTTAGAAAATTATTTCAGTGTCTCCTCCCCCACAGATCATCTGCTGCATCTCACACGCTGACATAAGCGAGCTCTCCCTCTCCTCGGTGAGCAGTGATGTAACACACAGCTGGTCAATTTAAATATAAAGAGCCTTATGCAGACTGGTTCTAATAAGCCATGTGACGTAGGTATATGGATGCATGGGGAATTGCACTCGCCAAGGGCATTTCCTTTTCATAGGCAGCCATTTTAATACTTCAGGGATTCAGAGAGGACATGCATGGGGAGAGAATGGACCATTGTGAAACAAGACTAATCAACAGTGTGAGACAAGCTACCTTCTATAGTAAACAATTAGGGTCAGATTATGTCCTTATCCTCAGCAACCAATAACTGGAGATCACAAAACCATTTTAGGTCACCTGGAAAACCACTCATGTTTTGGTCTGCATATGAACCAGAACATGGTTATTTTAGATTTGGGATTCAAATATTGAAACTCTTTAACCTGTGGTATAAAAATAAATGGTTGAAAAAGCACAATCTATTTAAAAACTAGTGTTAAATGGGTAGTTCACCCAAAAATGAACATTCTGTAATAATTTACTCTCTCATGTTGTTCCCAAACTGTATGTCTTACTTTCTTTTGTGGAACTTAAAAGATGTTCTGAGAAACTGTTTGGTTACCAACATTCTTCAGAATATCTTGTTTTGTGTTCAGCAGAAGAACGAACGATTTGGAATCACATGAGGGTGAGTAAATGATGACAGAATTTTCATTTTTGGGTGAACAATTCCTTTAAGACAGATACATTGTTTAAAATGTGTTAAATCACTGCAAGAGTGCATTAAATAAACCGAAGTGCACCTGTTTGGGAGTCAAATATTGGAACACCTTATTCTGGGGTGTAAAACTACAATGATAGCAAAAATGAACAGTCAAATGGGAAGATGATGATCACCTTCCCCAAATTAAGACTGAATAATTCACATGATGGCCAGTCCTCCACATATATAATGCAAAAGGAAAAAGGGCACGGCTCAGGAGTGCTCTTAAACACAACAAATAGGAAATAGTACTCTAAAAAATTGGATAGCTTTACTTGGCTATAGAAAAATTCAACTAGAATCTAATAACTATTGAGTCCATTTGCAATTGATTAGTAGATCAGCTCCATGTGGACCTCCTACAACTAAGCTCATCATGTGCTGATGAACCACAGGTCTTTGTTTATTGATAGATTGAGTAACACTGTTTACCCTGAGGGGGGCTTCTGCAAAACTAGAATAATGCATTCCAACTGCTACAGGAACGGGCATGCTAACATAAATGAGAGGGGGGGAAATTGCTTTGAGTGTAAAAGATTAACTTTTGCTTTGCATTATAATTCTTGAAAGGACACACCTAAAACAAAATGGCTGCATCCTAACTCTATGGCTGAGTTAGTAAAAGATAGAGAACACCTCAAGGTCATAAGGTCATATGAAATGCACAAATTTACACTGCCAGAGAGCAGCAACAAGAGATCTGAAGGTCAAATGTTCCACAACACACTACCAGATGCATTCTCCCAGTGAATAACTGCTGGCTTCTGGGGTTAAACCTGTAACGGTAATCCTCTTCTGATTTTAAAGCCCATGATGAATCCCCTCTGTGGAGTAGCATGACAAAAAAACAGACAAGATGGCCACTGTGACATGCTTAGACCAGGTGTAAAATGACCCAGTAAACAGAACATGCCACACTGTAAAATAAATAAAGGAAACACACATCTACACATAACCATGTACGAGTGCACTATAAATACCAGTGTGGTGTACGTTACATAAAGGTCGGCCTTCAGTGAGTTTAAACATTCAGCTAGTCAGCAATACATGCAAGATGCTGGTCAAAATGATCACAGAAAGGTCAATGACAAACTGACCTGCTAATAGAGTTTCAACTGTAAACAGTTCTGCCATTCCATATTTTTCCCAATAGTCTTAGTCATGTCTGTCCCTGCAGCCTCCCATTCTCATGTTTGAGTGGTGACTGCTCACATGAGAGGAAATTACTGATGTTTGCAAATTTTCTCAATTTTTCCAGCCCTCTCACCAATGCTTTCTGGATTAGTGGATTTTGTTGGTTTTTTATCCTGTAAATGGAGGTGATTGTGGTGACAGGGCATGCTTCAGATGGAACGGTGACACATTATTCAACCAAATTCTTAACCCCACACCCTCCCCCTATCAGGTCCTAGCACACCAAAGGTCAGGGTCTGTGCAACCTTATCTGCGTTCTCTTGCTGCCCAGGCCTGTCGACACTACAAACACCAAAAGCAGCCAATCTGCATTTTTGGGTGGGTTAGTGGGTGTGGGTATTCGGGTCAAAATACAGCTTGAGCAATGGCTGGTGTTAATGATCAGGAGAAAGGGTACACCATGAAACCATAAAAAGTAGAGAAGACATAACATTTCAAATGAACATTCATCACTTGCCATCACAATCCCCTTCATTTTCAAAAACTGAGAAAAGGTTTATTCGCAAACATCAGTAATTCCCTCTCATTTAAACGGTCAACCCTCAAACATGACAAAGCGAGCCCATGGAGACTGCAGGGACAGAAATGGCGAAGACTGATAGGGTAAAAAAGGATGGGAGGACGAGCGAGAGGAAAAGTATGACGTAGTCACATTCCCAACGGCCAATCAGCCGTGAGGAAGAACTGAAGTTGAAGAAAAAGCCCAGAATGCCCTTAATGAGCGACCCCGTCACCCCCGCCACTGCTGCTGCCAACTTGGATAAAACTGACACCAATCAAACCATTTAAAAAACTCACAAAACTTAATCGAGTTACATCTTATTAAAAAATACTGGATCCCCCTGCGCGAACCTTTCACTTTGCATTTGTCGAAAGGTCCTTCCTTCCCTCCATTTTGGATCGCCATCACAATGTAGAATTTACAATGCATATCATAATTCTACTGAATATCATAAATCCCACCACGATCCTAACTATTTGAGACCTACAATAAAGCTATGTGGGAATAAACCTACATATCGAAGAATCAGAATTTAACAAATATTCATGCGGTCCATACAGGGTTGCAGAACGGACCAGTTTTATGGACTATACATGACTGTTACCCTAGTCACTTACCATTTGTCTAAATCTGCCTTGATGGCCACACAGGGTGCTGGGACAGCGGTCTCGGCAGGAGCTGCAGTCTCTGAGTCCGACATGGTCTATGGTGTTGGTGTTTATGCGTGCCTGCTCTGTGCGCTCCTGTGGTTGCATGTGCAGAAGAAAAAAAAGAGAATGGGGAGTTAGAGTTGGCAAGAGGGAGGGGGAGTGTACATAGTACAGGGTGGGGGTGGGAGGGGGGGGGGGTGGGGGTAGACATGAGAGTGCACATATATGTGTGCATGCGCAAGAGATCAAACAGTGATCGGCTTCAACCATACTCAGCAAAGACACCATTTTAAAAGTTTGGTCCTTCAAACACAAAAAAAGCAAATAAGTGTGCTTTCTTTCTTCACCTAAAGGCACAGTGAGTAAAAAAGTACGATGAGAAGTATGCAGCAGAGAAACTTGCATTTGGACACAGAAAGCGGCACTATTTGCTGTGTTATGTCATGGACTGTGCATGGACACCCCCTAATGGCAACATGTTTTCATGACATGTGCACTGCTTCAAGGCTTCTCAAGCACCAGCTGTTTTCATATAAAAGTAACAGAATTTAAATGACATCCAATTGATTTTATTTCAATTATTGGGTTAAAAGGTTTACAGATACATCTGGGGTGTACATGAGTATAGGCTAAACAAAAAAAAAAATTAAATCAAAAGATATTGACAAACATTAAAAAGGTTAAATAAAAACCTTCTTTTTTTAGATAAACACATTTTACAGCTTTTTGATTTAACTATTTAGGTATTAAACTAAAAACAAAGGCTTACCTTCCCCATATTTACATTTATGTATACTAGCTCATGTAAACAGATTAATTAAATAATATTTCTTATAATAGGCTACGACATCATAAGAGGTATATAAAAAATTTAAAAAAGTCAAAAACAGCCACTTTAGAGCGCATCACATAGTATTTATAACTTCCCCTTTAAACTATTGTGACTTGCGCAATACAGTAGCCGCTTTTTCACTGTGGGGCCAGTGAGAGCCAGGGATACGTGCAGGGCGGGGCCAAAGCCTCGGACCTCGAGCCCCGAGGCCAAAATGTGTTAGGCCTACTGAAGCTTGGACGTAGCCTAGTCTTTGACAAAAACGCAATTCTATGCCCAATTGTTTGTTCAGATAATTAAAAAAAAAATTGGGGGGGCTATACAAGTTATGGGAATAATCAAAAATGCAGGCGGTGGCTGGCAACTAAAAAAAAAAAAAAAAAAAGTTCAATCAATCCGTAATCCGTTCAAATAGGCCTAAAGTAACTAATGTCAAGTTGACGCAGTTTGGGTTGAATGCACATCAAGAAATGTAAATCATATCAATAGTACAGGACTTAAAAGTAGGCCTACGGGCTATATATTCTTTTACAATATTTAAGTGAATTAGTTGTAGCCTATTAATTTTTCCACCTTAGTTTATTTCTCTTTTTTGTTTGCATTATGTTCGCTGAATAAACAAAATAATTTAAGACTAAAATGCCTGTTCCGTTAATGTCAAATTCGTAACGTTTAACGCTAAGTTACCTATCTTTTTAAAACGCATTCGACACGTTGATCAAGTGAAGTGGATACTTTTAACTGCAACAAAAGAACGTTTCAGGCATACCTGTTACTTTTTTTGCGAATATCTGAAACTTTTGCGGATCTCTGCAACAACTCATCTCCTCAACGGTCAGTTGAAAAGTTAAGCTTGGTTAAGCCTACCTGTCGGTCTAAATCAAGAGTATGCGATAAAACCTGTAGGAACAAATGACTGAAAGCAACAGGCGCATCTGAAAATGACGGAGGTAGCCTACTAAACTGCGACCAGAACACCGTGTTCTCTGAACAATCAACTCTCATTCATGTATATTTACACTGCTGTCAACGAGCTAAAGTGTTTTAATTACATTTGCATTAAATGCCAACCAATTACTTTACCTGGATCTGCAGCCCGGAAGGATCTGGCAAGAGTTAACTGAAAAACAAAATGAATATTGTTGAACTGAGTTGCCTACTACTGGATCCACGCCTCCTTCTCTAGGAGTCTTTGAGGAGGAGAAACGCCCCATAATGCAGCGGGCACACTAGAATACAAAACTGTTCTCGCTTTAATATTACAAAGCTGTTTACTGGAATTGTTGTCCTTCAATACATAATGTTATGGCAGTGGGGTGGGGGTCTACTGATGAGGTCTTTAGGGGTTTGTCAAATAAAATTTATAAGTTCCCTAAAATATATGTGAAATGTAAGTTCCCTGAAATATATGAGCAGTTTGGAAATAATTTAACCCAATTTGAGCAAACAGAATTAATGAATGATTTTAACATAACATAACATTTCTAAGATAAAATGTTACATAAGGCCTTAAAGTTTTACATTTCAAGGTCGTGTAAGGTTATGCACTGTAACTGGCTCAATAAAAACAATTAATAACAATAATAGTAAAATCAGTGACAGTTTTTTAAAAAATGATTTAAAAAAGTTTTTTCTTGGTTATGCGAAAGTTAAGGGAAGATACCAGTCGATACCAGATACAGTTGTGGGGAAAATAGCTTATAAACCATACAGAATGTTTTTTAAAAATGAAAAAATATAGAAGGTTTTCTGTGAGGGTTGTGTTTAGGAGAGAGAATATACAGTTTGTACAGTATAAAAATCATTATGTCTATGGAATGTGTGTGTGTTTTCCAAACGAATGTTACACAGAAGCAGAGGGGGGTGGGGGGGTGGGGGGGTGACAGAAGAATTTCCCCACACAGACATGGAAAAATGCTAAAAAAAACAACTAAAAAACAAGGCAACATAGAACAGGAAACTTTCATTAGAATTGGGTTTAACCAGCACATTTAGACATACATAAACCAGGAAAGAAAAGAAAAGAAACAAAAAGGCCATAAAAGCCCTCAGTCCACAGCAGGACATGACAAATGAGTGTTTCCACATGGGGGAAGGGTCTGTAACGTGTAGACTTTCTTTAAACGGCACATGGCTGCAAGAGTGCAGAATGGGTACCTCCAGAGTGGTGCAGTCTGTTTCATTTTCCATTTGTTCTTCCATTCCATACTTCCAGATATCCTAAAGATCCTAAAGTAATCGCATCACACTAAACACACATTTCACAAAAATCCCCTTTTCACTTGAAATAAGCTCTATATTCAGAAGTTTCTCCATCCAGTAATTAAAAGAAAGAATGTTTTACATTTATTTATTTATTTGGCACTTCATGTGACTGCTGGTGAATTTTACCCTCCTGTGTCCTGTATCTACTCAAGCAGCTTATCAATATTGATTAACCAAACTCTCAAAACAATGTTTTTCATTAGTTTCAGGACTGAACTAGTTTAGGTACAATACACCTGGAGTGTAAAACTTACTGCATACCCAAATGAAAGGAGTAGGTCTATATAATGAAACGCTCAGGAGAGGAACGCAGACTGCAAAGATTCAAGTACGAGAATAAAGAATCCAGTTAATATGATGGCTGAAGGATCTAGACTATACTTTGCAGGTAAGCAAACCTTATCTTCCTCAATCTAACCTTTCCCCACCACATTTTACACTTTATCTCTACTCCCTTGTTACATCCCCTTTTCTGTTTTCGATTCATGTTAACTTGATTTCAGCTCCCTCTATCTGCCTTTCTTCTTTGTCCATACTCCTGATGACAATACTGTTTAACTGTTCCTTTTTCTCTTTTCTTTTCAGTGACTGTCCTGATGTGTGCATTTGCCTCAATCAATGGTGTCGGTCTGAATGATTTACTGGAAAGAGCCTCTCAACTTTCAGACAAACTTCACTCCCTCAGCACCTCTCTCACCAATGACCTGGTCAGTACTAAACACCCTCGTAAAAAAAAAAAAAGCATGTTGTTACATTAACGTTTACTCAGACAATGGATGATGTAAAAATAACCCAAAGCAGGTTTATTGAAGACAGGGGAGTTTACAGGTAAGACAATGGATCCAGATCAAACAAGATCCAGATCAAACAGTAGTAATGGTAATGGCAGAGCAGTATACAATAGAGTCCTTGGATCACATGAGGAGAAGACAAACGAGGAGATGACAATGCTGGAGTGGAATGGAAGATGGAGAGCAGGCAAGTATTTATTTAGGTTGGTATTATTCACAGGATGTAGAGTCTGTAGTCATAATGGTAATCAGACAATGAGTTAACTGAGTGAGTGTCTTTTATAGGGCATTGACGAGACTGTGATAGGATCATCAATTGGCAGACCTGGGCAGAGTCAGTGTGATTGAGGATGATGGCAGAACCGGAAAGACCCCGCGGAGCCAGAGGGGTGGTGGGTCAAGGCGCAGCAGGAGATCCACAAGTCCAAAGAGGTGCCAGAGCAACGATTGACCAAGGTGGAGCCAGAGGGATGAGGGAGCTTAGGCGAAGCCCGAGGGATGATAGACCATGGTGGAGCAGAGGGAGCGTGGAGCCGAGGTGGAGCTACTCGTACTGGGAAGATGGGCTGGTGGGTCTGCTCCTCCACTTTCCCCACTGTGTGAAGATCCACAAACCCACAGGGTATAATCAATGAAGTCCACCAAGGAACTATGACCCTCACTCAACAGTAACATCTGGTCGAGTATGTCATCTATCCCACTCCAAAGGATGTAAGGGTTATCCCAGCGCAACTCGTGACAGATCTCAAGGAAATCCTCCACATACTCCTCCAGGTGGCCATCTTGGGTGAGAGTGAACAGGGACTCGTCAGGGACACAGAGTAGCTAAATCAGGGAGTGCAGAATGTTGGCACAGTGTTGGTAGGTCTGGTCATCTGTAACGTTGACTCTGACAATGAATGATGGAAAGAACCCAAAGGAGGTTTATTAAAGACACATGTGAGCATACAGGTAAGACAATGGATCCAGATCAAACAGGTAAGTAGTAATGATAATGGCCTGTATTTATCGCATTGCGACTGTGTGGACCGCTTCATCCATCACTTGTTTCATATCAGGTGGCATTTTCTTAGCCGTATGGGGGCTTGCCTGTGTATCATGCAATGCGTTCATACTAAAAATAGAGAGACAGCCTGTACTTTTGTCATCAATCCACTGTTTGCACCAGTCATTGCCCGTGCTCCGTCGGAGCAAATACCCACATAGGTCTTCAATTAAATGTCATGTTCACGTACAAATTAATCCAATGTGGCAAAAAGTTCCTCACCTGTTGCATGTTCGGGAAGAGGGCGACAAAACAGAAAATACTCCGTAATTTGTCCTTCACCGACAAATCTAACATAAACCATTAATTGTGCTTCTCCTGCAATATTGGTGCTCTTGTTAAGTTGGAGAGAAAATAAGCTTGATTTTCGTGATTATCTGCTCTTTCACATCTGTTGCCATTCGCCCAATACAACTAGTCACTATATCATTTGAGACTCAATCAATGCTAATTGATCAGTAGCACTTTGTCCACACATAACAGAAATAGTCTCTTTAGCTCAGGGTAGAAAAAAGAAAGTCTCACCTAAATTGTGTGGCTTCTCAGTTTTGGCAATCCAATGAGAAATAATAAACAAGGTGTGTGACCCAATCATTCACCGTGGTGGCTTTCTGTAGCATTGATTTTTGACCACATAGCTCCTGTAGTTTTCATTGGAAAAAGTGGCTTTGTCAGCAGCGATTCGTGTTTAGTTGTCAAGTGTCTTAGCATGCTAACACCTTGCCACAAATCACATACTGTGGTTGGGATTCCCCCCGATCGCTGGTCTCAGTGAAGCCATATTCCGAGTACTTATCGTCATATTTTCTGCTTTTGGCCTTCTTTCCTTGTTCTCAACTGGATGCTTTTTGTCAGCACCAATTAAAAATTGCTCCATGTCTAATCAGCAGTCCAGCTATGACTAACCACCAATTGCAAAGCCCATGACTACTTCCAATCTGCTGTTAATTTGTTATATCATGACGCTAGGTGGTGCTATTAGGCGGGTCTTTTACATACACTCAAAATAAAAGTTATCCTGCGACCCACCTGCTACCTCTTTGCGACCCCCAGATTAAGAACCGCTGCTCTAGAAGCTTTGAATATTTTCCTGGAACAGTCAGGGTAAAGCCTCAGTGCTTTGAGGCTTCATTTCCCCATCCCTACTAAACAGGAACACAAAAGGAGAGGACAAACAAGCAGATGACAATGCTGGAATGGAATACGATGGTGAACAGGAAAGTAATCTTTTTCAGGTTGGTATCTGTAGTCATAATGGTGACCAGACAATGAGTTAACTGAGAAGGTGTATTTTATAGTGCAATGAAGAGACCGTGATCACATGTGACCGTGAGGGATGCTGGGGTAATGTAGTATGTGAGTGAGAGTCATATACTGTCTATGGTGAGAGTGCAGCAAGGAGTGAGGAAGAGTCCATTGTGTGTGTGACAGTTACATGCACACTGGGTTGTTTTTGACTTCAGTTTTATCCAAACAGGTATTTTTTTCATAGATGTGATGTTGGTTGTTTTTGATATCCTTTCGACCACAGGATTCTCACTTTCCTCCTGTTGGGAGGGTAATGATGCCCCGTCCGTCAATGTGCCACACATCCTCCCTTCAAATTCCCAACGACAAAGACCAAGCCCTGAAAGTGCCGGTAAGAGAACACATGCATCCATCTTACTCTTTTTAAAATGTAAAAATACTTTCTCCTATTCCAGCTTATTTTTTTTGTACCAAATAAACATTGTTTTTTGTTAAATTACAAATATGAAATATTATGAGGCATAATATAAATAAAATATTTAAATTTTAATTTAAAAAAAATATATATAATCATTATAATTTAATTTATATAACATGTAAAACAATCTATACAAAAACACTATTAAAACACTCTATATATGATGTTAATATAATATATTTATATATAAATACTTTACAAAGCTTGCAAATATTTGAAGTCTTAAGAGCCTCATCCTATTCCAACTTTTATTTATACTTTTTTTTTATTTTTTACTTTTTTTTTTATTTATACTCAGCCTGTTATTTTAGCTTAAAGTGATAGTTCACCCCAAATTAAATTAAATGAAAATTTGGTCATGTACTTACCCTCATGTCGTTCCAAATCCATGAGATTTTTGTTCATCTTCATAACACAAATGAAGAAATATCTAAGAGATTTCTGTCCCTCCTTTGAAAGTCCCATTCAACCAACACTTTGACTCTTCAAAAAGTTCTTAAAGAGATCATAATAGAAATACATGGCCTGGTTACACAGACGGGGTTTAGATTAATCCAGGTTTAGGCCTTAGTTTAATTAAGACATTTAAGTAGCTTTTAAAAACATGCCGTAAAATAAAACATTACTTTTGTGCATCTTGGCATAAAACAATGTCAACAATAAAACATATCAACAATGAAACACATTTTAAAATATGTCAGTTCAAGTTGCTTTCAGTTAAAACAGCTGAAACATGCATTTTAGTCTAGAACTGTAGAACCGGGGGTATATGAATCAAGCTGTTTAATCCAAGTCTTCTTGAAGAGACACAATCACTTTACTTAAAAGTACCTTTTAAAGTCACCAATGGACAAAATCAAGTTGCACCCTACATTTTTTCTTGCTCGAGAGGCCGTCACACTCGGATATAAATCACAATATTGCAACTTCCGTTTTTAATACCAACTTTAATGTGCAGGCAGGGACAACCATAAGTAGACATCTACCTCTTGTGGTCTTGTGTGTAATTACAAGCGGAACAGATGGGCAATGAATGAAGTTTTATGTGATTGTTTCTGCAGGAGGATGAGTTGCTTTCTTTGGCTCGGTCTCTGCTGCTGGCGTGGTCCGATCCCCTCACCCTCCTGACCTCTGAAGCGTCCAGCCTGGCACATCCAGAACGCAACACCATTAACAGCAAGACCAAAGAGCTGCAAGACAACATCAACAGCCTGGGTGCAGGTCTGGAGCGTGTCGTTCAGAAGGTGAGTGCGCTTTTAGGAACAGCTCACATTGCATATATATTGTGCATGTTGATTGTAAGAGGGTAATATAAGTAGCCTAAATCTGAATGATTTTTGGATACAAAGAAAGAAATCTAAAATGCACCTTTAAGCAGGGTTGATTTATTTGTTGTCCCCTTCTCTCTTCTCTGCAGATGGGCTCATCCTCAGACAACCTGTCCTCTCTCCCTTTTTCCAGCAACAGCCTTGGCCAGGATAAAACCTCTCGACTTGTCAATTTCCATTTCCTGTTGTCCTGCTTCCGCAGGGATTCCCACAAAATTGACAGTTTCCTCAAAGTGCTCCGCTGCCGGGCAGCCAAGAGACCTGAGATGTGCTAGAGTGAAAATGCTATGCTTCTCTCATTGTGGATGTTAAGTTAAAATGGTAGAGCAATGAGTGATTTGAAATGTTTCTTTATAATATCACATGGCAAAACATGCCCTTTATTGTTTGTTTCGAAGATGTAGATATTTGATTTACTTTCTTACTTGAATAAATAACTGGACAAACTGGCCAGATTACTCTGTCCCCAGAGACAAAAGACAACAAAAAGTAAACAAAGGTATTTCAATAAATTTTTTAAATTGAAGGTCATATAAAAGTTCTGCATGCAGACATACTGTTTGATGAATAAATGCACAGAGTATATTGAAATGTTTGACCATGCACAGTTTGATAAGACATTTGTATATTTAAGTAACTAAAATGTATTTATTAAGAAATTATGTTGGATCTTTAACACATTTATTTTAACATCATCTTCTGAAATGCAATATTTAGAGCTTTGCACCAATGTCAATAAATTCCTATCATGCAAATTTATATTGACTTATGAAATCTCATTACACACACATGGAAAGATCATAGAATTTCCAAATATCCAATATTTTACATAATTTTTGTGACATTTATTCTACTTGACACATGGGATTACAAATTTAAGAATGTTTAAGATCTGCTGAGATGTCCTGACACATAAGATCACATGAAAAACTAAGGTGAAGTACACTGTATTTAGCATTTAAAGTAAAGATGACATCAAATGAATGATTCTGTTAAGCAAAGTTGCTAGCAAGAGGTTTCTTCCGATTCCCGTTTTCTTTATTGTAAGTCAAATGTGGCGGATCACTGAGACTCTCACCTTTTGTCTTTAATGGCTCTTGGAGCCCCTATCCCATTCTTTGAATAATTAATACTGATAGGATTAGGACTGGTGAAATCTGTCTGGGGCGGGTTCCTACCTGCATACTTTATTTGCATGCTTTTTTTAAAGATTTGTAAGATTTTTCTTTGTCTCTTATCTCTAACCCCCCTAAATGTATCTAAAACTACAATGTACTGCTGTATATATGTACAGTATCTCACAAAAGTGTGTACACCCCTCACATTTCAGCAAACATTTTAGTATATCTTCACAAGGGACAATACTATAGAAATGAAACTTGGATATATTTTAGAGTAGTCAATGTGCTGCTTGTATAGCAGTAGATATTTAGTGTCCTCTGAAAATAACTCAACATACAGCCATTATTGTCAAAATAGCTGGCAACAAAAGTGAGTACACCCTAAATGAACATGTCAAAACTGTGTCCAAAGTGTCAATATTTTGTGTGAGCAGCACTGTTATCTAGCACTGCCTTAATCCTCCTAGGCATGGAGTTCACCAGAGCTGCACAGGTTGTTGCTGGGATCCTCTTCCACTCCTCCATAATGACATCATGGAGCTGCTGGATGTTAGACACATGGCGCTTCTCCACCTTCCGCTTGAGGACGCCCCACAGATGCTCAATAGGGTTCAGGTCTGGAGACATACTTGGCCACTCCATCACCTTCACCCTCAGCAAAGCAGTGTCATCTTGGCGGTGTGTTTGGGGTTGTTATCATGCCGTTCGGCCCAGTTTCTGAAGGGAGGGCATCATGTTCTGCTTCAGAATGTCGCAGTACATGTTGGAATCCATGTTTTCCTCAATGAAGCTCAGCTCCCCAGTACCAGCAGCACTCATGTAGCCCCAGACCATGATGCTACCACCACCATTCTTGACTGTAGGCAAGACACAATTTTCTTGGTAATCCTTACCAGGGCGTCGCCACACATGCTGGACACCATCTGAGCCACACAAGTTTATAGTCTCATCAGGCCACAGGACATGGTTCCAGTAATTCATGCTTTTGGACAGGTTGCTTTAAGCAAACTGTTTGCGGGCTTTCTTGTGAGCCAGCTTCAGAAGAGGCTTCCTTCTGGGACGACGGCCATGCAAACCGACATGTTGCAGTGTGTGGCGTATGGTCTGAGCACTGACAAGCGGACCTTCCGCTTCTGCAACCTCTAAAGCAATACTGGCAGCACTTGTGCGTCTGTTTTTTTAAGCCAGCTTCTGCACCTGACGCACAGCACGAGGACTCAACTTCTTTGATTGACCCTTGCGAGGCCTGTTCTGTGTGGACCCCGTCTTGGAAAACCTCTGTATGACCCTTGCCTGTACTGTAACTCAGTTTCAGGGTGTTACCAATCTTCCTATTGCAGTGGCCATCTTTTTGGAGAGCAACAATTCTAATTCTCTAATCCTTAGAGAGTTCTTTGCCATGAGATGCCATGTTGAACATCCAGTGGTCAGTATGAGAGAATTGTACTCAAAGCACAAATTCTAACTACTCTAATACAAGATACACAAATTTGTATGGTCCTGTCAAGCAGACAAAAACATGAACACGATGAATAGGACATGTGGCTTTGCATGGTTAACTGACGTACAGATATCACGTAGAGGTGTACTCACTTTTGTTGCCAGCTATTTTGACAATAATGGCTTTATGTTGCATTATTTTCAGAGGACAGTAAATATCTACTGCTATACAAGCAGCACATTGACTACTCTAAAATATATCCACATTTCATTTCTATAGTATAGTAACTTGAGAAGATATACTAAAATGTTGGCTGAAATGTGAGGGGTGTACTCACTTTTGTGAGATACTGTATGTGAAGAAAAACTTCATGAGAAAAATGTAATGCTGTAGATAAGGCATATTTTACAGATGAAAAGGATACGGACACAGAGAGCAGCTTACAGGAGAAAACGCAGGTTACATCAGAAAAACCTTAAAAGGATTGCAGAAGCCTTAGCAGTTTTACAACTGCTGACAGCAAAAGATAACCTAACTGCTCGAGTACAAAAGACTGATAACCATCAAATTGGATACTGATTGAGCAGTATCACTCATCTAATAAATTACTACTACATTATTGGCAAGCAATTGTCAGCCAATATTGTCATTGATAAAACCTTGAGCAAGAACTGACCACATAGAACTCTTCCGTTCAAATTGTAAGTACCATTTGAATGCTTATGATTTAGGTCAGATTTGACCTACTTTACCCAACCTGAGAATAATAAATAAGGTTAAAAGTGTTAAGGTTAAAATTCACACCATAAAACAATGCAAAAGGATGAAGCCCTTACGAACTCAAGAAAAGAAAAATCAAGCACAGATATTAATTCAGATGTGAGCAGCAGTACACACTATATAAAAGCAGGTGTGCAGCTATATGTTTGTAAAAACTGAAAGCAGAACAATTAAAGATTCAACCTCAAATGACTATAGCTCCAGCATAAACAATAGCAGGTGGTACACAAATTAAAAATAAAAGAACTGTAAAATGAACTTCAGGGAGTGTAGGGCTGCAACATTTCCTAAATGTCTCAGCTTAATCTAGAAGCAATTCAAAACAACTTGATCAAATAAGCATTAAGTAGATTAACATTTAAAACTTGAATAACTTTGATCATTCATCAGCTAAATATGCCTATATAAAATACTTTCATAGTTCTAAATGAAAAGCTAGTTTAGCAAGTTTGCATTTTTTTAATAATTGAAGAACAAATGCAGGTTTAATTTGTTTTTATTTCAAAAAAAGAAAAGAAAAAAACAATTCCTAGTGGACAAATGCCTGCCTGGTAATAATCCACACCAGTGCTAGACACAAAACGTGAACTTGCACCCCTCGACAAAAACACTGTTGTACACAGCAACACTGAGAGAAGATCACAATATGGAACAAATGTGAAGTTACTCAAACACAGGAAAAGCATCACCCTTCAATAAAAGCACTTCTACGGAAAATTTAGTTTGAAGGTCTTCCTCTGTGGAATTAAATTGTAGCTCTGGGTTTGAGAAACTTAGTTTTAAGTGCTTATAGTGCAAAAGAGCAGCAGATAAGCTTAAACTAAACAGTCAGCCATTGGATGAAGATTTTTCCTATATGACATTAAAAAGATCAAAAGATCTAAAATAGTGCTCATTAACACCACCTACGAGCTGTACAAGAGAATACTACACCATCTCATCCATAGCACGATATTATCCTCCATTTGGGTCATTGCCACAAGTATTATTTAAAGAAAAGAAAAAGGGGGGGGGGGGGGGGACAAAGGAGGACTACATGAATTAAAACAGTTACTCCACAGAAGACAAATGGCCCCCTACTGATGGTCCAAAACAACTGCGGAAATACAAAATGATATGGGCTCATTCAGAAATCACTGGGCAGAGCTCCTGACCACAGTGAAACATGACAACAGGTTTTACCTACATGGAATATGTTAGCTTTACCAGATTGAATATCAAAATACAAACAGCTGATTTGCATTTTTTTTTTACAGTGACCAACACACGTCATCATGGCAGGAGGGAAAATAAAAATAAGACATACACATGGATGACATGTTGTCATAAACAGACAAACAGGCAAAAGAGAGCAGTTGTATGTGTGTGCACGCATGCATGAATTCAATGGATCCCATCTAAGATTGTCCACCTAAAATTTGGAAAAAGCAGGGCCAAAAAGGAAATTTGCACATGGAAAAAATAAAGCACAAATCTGCCATGTTTAGTCCCCTTTGGTGCATTACACAAATCAAAAAAAAAAAAGTTAATTTAAAATTGTTCAATAACCATCAAAATCCTCCATGTCAGACAACATTCTGTAAAACAGAATCTTTAAAAGGTCTGTCACGCAGTGTCATGTAACAAAGTACATGTTTCACACACACGCATACACTGCTCTGAGTTGCCTCGCACACACTGATGCTAAAGGAATCTAGCGCATTCTGTACTCTGACGTCTTGGACACCTCACAGAGCTGACCCTTGAAGTCGATGTCGACGTTAAAGTCCAGGTCTCTCTGGAAGATAAGGGGGGGAGGGGTTAAAAAGTTAGACCAACATTTTTATTGTATCCACTAAAGTGAACAGGAATGTAGACCATGTATAGATTAGAAGACCAACAAGTATTAATTATTTTAGCAACGACGACCAAAAGTGTCTTACAAAAGACATCTTTCAAATAAATGCTGTTTTGAACGTTCTAATCAAAGATTCCTAAAAAAAACAGCATAATGAGACTTCAGCATTGATGAGAAGTTGTTGCCCACCAAATCATCATATTACAAAGATTTCTGAAGAATCATGTGACACTAGACTGGAGTAATGCTAGAAATTCAGATTTGGCACAACAGAAATTACATCAAAATTAAAAGTTATTTTAAAAAGTAATATTTACTATTTCTGTATTTTTTTTATCAAATAAATGGTTTACAAATATTTGCTTTTAAAAATAAAAGGATATATATTTTTAGAACCCAATCAACCATATATATATATATATATATATATATATATATATATATATATATATATATACACACACTTTTTTCCCCTCTTCTTACACTTTCATGCAAGATTCTATTCTAAAAGTGAGCTTTTAGAATATTAAAGTAAAGATGGGGCTTACGTTATTCTTGACGTTAGGTTTCATGCTGATGGTGCCAAAGATCTCCTCTCCAGTCTTTACCGTCAGATAGTCATCAAGGTAGAACACAGTCTGCTTCCAGTGAGTGTAAGGAGACTCAGGGCCTAAAAGACAAATTCACTTTGTTTTTCAACAGGGTTTATATAATCTTCAAGAAACTTGTGGTGAAAATGGTACCGTAGAGAGAGGGCAAAGAAAAACAGTACTCACTAGTAGAGAAGCCTGTCCTCTTGTGGCAGCGAGTGAACTCTATGTTGAAGTAGGTTACCAGTGCATGGATGTAGTCATTCCTTTTCACCTGCAGGCAGAAAGGTGACGTGAAGGACAAGTCCTCAATCTTCACCGTGTAGATGTCCACCTCCTAATGAACCGAGAGAATGGATAGGTTGAATAAAGCAAGGTTTATATGAAAAGCTTTATGTATCATTAGAGCACAATTTTGGTGGAGTAAACTAACCTTAATGAGGCAGGCAGTGCTCACAAGCTGCTTGGGGTCAACAACATCCACTAGAGGTTCCTTAATAGCCACTTCCTTGATACAGGACATGTCAAATCCATAAACATTCTCCCACCCTAATGGAAAAAGAAAAAAAGAAATCCAAATATGAAAATGAAAGTCATGTCAGACACAGCTGAAACCCTCAAAAGTGCATTCAGAGATTGACATACAGTGAATTTTGTAGTCCTTGTACTGTCGGTCCTCAATAGCAGTGACGTAGAGCGTGGCTCTGTCAGGGAAAATCAAACCATCAGGTTTCTGAAAAAGGAAAACAAAGGGCAATGTGAACATTTATCAAGTTAAGCTCTGCATGCACAATTTCTATATTGAATAGCTCCAACACTTCGATGCTTAAGGACATTAGCATACACCCACCAGCCATTTGTCTCTTGCATAAATGACAGTGTTGAGCATGGATTCATAGAAGAGACAGTAGCCCATCCACTCAGAGATGATTATGTCTACTTTGTCCACAGGAAGCTCGACCTCCTCCACTTTCCCCTTAATAATGGTAACGACTAGACAGGGAAAATAAAGGTTAAGTATTTAAGGAACATAACTCACAATACAATAAACTCAGTTTACAATCACAAAAGCTATGACTTGGCTGTGCAAATAAGGTCTGTAAGAATGTGGAAGTCAAAAGTTCTGAGAAGTCCTTACTATGATCCAACTTGTTGGCCTTCACAATCTTCACAGCATAATCTGATATACTGCTGCACTCAATCTGGGGAACGAATGACAAAAGAATGAAAAACCTGACAAAAGCACAGCATGATAACTGGGCAATTACCTCATTCAGCTAGATTACTCAATATCCATAACAAAACCGGTTGAAAACAAAGAGGTGACATTTACAGAAACAGGTAGGATTTACACTGACCCCAATAACTTTCTTGGCCCCAGCTTTGGCTGCAAACATACAGAGGATGCCGGTTCCACTTCCCACATCCAGCACCACTTTATCCTTGAAGAGATGCTTGTTGTGGAACATTGAGTTTCTATACGTCAGAGTACGAACTTCATCCTTCAGCATCTCCTGTGGACACAGAATGGGTTTACATTAGTCACAGATTTTAAGACATTTAATTGTACTATTCATGAGACAAGAACCAATAGGACCGTACCTCATGAATGCCAAAGTGTGCATAGGAATCAAAGTAGTAGTCTTTGGAGGTCATATCTTCTGCTGCAGGTTTCACTGAGCTCTCTCCCTGGGACACCTCAAATAAAGAAAGACATTTAAAAAGAGAAAAATCGCAAATTAAGCACTATGAAAGCACTTCACTTAAGTTTTGGCAGTGTCTTTTGCGGTTTAAAATACCATTTTTATGGGGAAAACCCCAACAAGACTTAAAGGTGATCATAAACGTGCTTTGATGTAATTTGTATGGAATTGTGGGCAATGCTTCAGAATATTCCGTTGTCTCAGTCGATTTGCATATATGCAAATATCAATAAAGTGACTCGGTGTCGTTTTAACGAATCAATTAACTGAAATGCTTCAATTCTCGCTACCAACAAAATCATTTGTCGCCACCAACCGGCATAAAATTAAAACAAATACTTTTGATCGAAAATTTAAACCCCGTCAATAAACAGAATTCAGGTTATTTGAAACAGTTATCTATTGTCTATTTTACAGCAAAACTTTAAATGTAAAAAATGTATACTAATGTTATACTAATTCGCCTTTAACAGCGCCGGAAGACCTCTTGAACATTTAGATTATACGCATGAGGGGAAAACGTGGTCGATGAAAAAAGAAATAAACTAAGTTACCATACCGCCAATTACAGCACCCTAATCAATCGTTAATTAAAATAAATCGGATTAATCGTGGTTGATGAACAAAGCTACAATAAGTAGCAAAAGTAGTTCATAGCCATCGAGATGCGGTGTTCAGTCCCATGCGGTCTGTGCTCCAAACAATAAGTCATTCAAGCACCCCGCCAGCGTGCTCTAAAAGACCCTCATGGGCACGAAACGGGCAGCCAGCCATCAGGACTCGCACTAATAGATGGAATTCCATAAATTAAGGGTTGCACATAACATAGTTATCGGATCTAACTCATTTTAGCCAATTAGCAATAGCCGACACGTGATGCGAAATGAATGAATTATCCGAGGCTGGCTAAAATGGATGCTCAAGATGCGTGTGCGCACATTACATACGCAGCACACAAATGTGATCAAAGACTAAAGAATCATAACCAGAACTTAATAAACAAAGTTGCCATATCGATTCGGCTATAGTAAATAGCTAATTCATATCGGAGGTGCTCTATGCGAAATGGCCTTGAGTAGCTCCAGCTTACCTCCATTCCGTCTGCCGTCTCCGCCATTTCGATAAACTGGATTCCACTACGACTGCAGCAAAGCTCATGTAAAGCACACTTGTATTGATCCCGCCTCTTTGCTGTGACTATTCCATTATTTGATTGGAGGATAATCACGTGATTTACTGAATTCCCCGCCCTCTTTCTTGCAGCTCTCCGTCATAGGCTCAACTTCTCTGCGTTTTTTCCGCTCTTTTAAGGCGTGACTTTCATTGGACCAAACTGTAGCGCGATTATTACAGTTTTTCTGAATTGCTAAAACACTAAAAATCCCATTCTCTGAACCAAATTTACAATAGCCTAATCCAATTTGTCGAATAAATCACTCTTTCTTTCTGTTAAGCATTTGTTTTAGGTAGGCTAGTTAAGACACCATTTGCAAATCTCATGCACTCTTTTTGCAAAACTCTAAACACATTTCACACTGTGATGCATTTATGTTTCAAAACGCTAAACACAGGCAGGCAAAAGTTAAACATAACTACAACACTGTTGTCATCGTTTACACACAACGACTCAAAATTGTTTACACTTATTTCTAATGATGTGATTAAACTAACTGTAATACAACAAGTCAGTTCAGAGTGCCCAAATTGACTCAAAATGTTGCACTGAACGTTGATACCAATAATGGATGGAAACAATATAAGAGGGAGAGGAGGAAGAGTCGCCTATGTGTAAGAGGTTGTAGATGAGGAGGACGAGAAAGAGCAAGGTGTGGAGAATGTGGTCAACCCTGGATCTGGAACAGAGGGGTTTTCCCTTTACCTGGCAAGAGAAGACATTGCCTGTGATTTGGACAAAGTCCTCAGGCTGGACCCAACATGAAGACGTGATGCTTAGGCAGAATGAATCTCTCATTGACCTTGGTTTTGCAGTTGCACAACTCTTTTGAGTGTTCTGTAACATGCTTTTCATTTAGACTTTTTTTTTTAAACCTTTTTGGCTTTTGCAGATGGGTTACTGTATTTTCACAGTATGCAAGTGCTAAATATACAGACATTCAATAGGCCTAGAATATTCAGTACAATACTATACTTGCAGTGCATACAGAATACAATTTATTCACCTACTGCTGTAAGTTGTGATTACTATTTTTTTACGTAATTGCAAAATTATTTTACTTTGTTGCAATATAATTTTTCCTGTAACTGCATGCTTTGGATTTTGTTCTCCATTTTTTGATGTAGTGTCTGACGAATGATCTGTAGTGTTTATATTATTGACTCGTGTGTGTATGATCTGAAAGCATTGTGATTTTGAACACAAATAAAATAAGGTTTAAGGTTTTGAGAAAGTGGGTGATGGTTTCGAGAAATGTGTTTTAGCAATTCAGAAAACTGAAATTTATTCTTTAATAATTGTATATTTCATGTTATTTGACAGTTGGGATTTCATTGTTTTCAGGCAGATATGAGAGTTGGGCTGATGTAATTTATAATCTTACAAAACCCTTTATAGCAACCTATAGTGACTGATTGAAACGGATTGAAGGCATTTTTTTCAATGCAAAAGAGAGAATGAATATTGACCAAACTAAAACAAGAGAAAAGGGCACCCATGAGCACATTAAACCCCCAAAATGGTCACACTTAAACCTGTATGCATTGAATTTTTTTTCTGTGGAACACGAGAAGATATATTTTTTAAATGTATATTTTGGTCTGTACAATCATAATCAGTGTTGTTTGAACCACATTCTTCATAACTTCTTTTGTATTTCACAGAAGAAACTCAAACAGGTTTGGAACGACACAAGGGTAAGTTAATGGTGACAGACAGAATTTTATTTTTTGAATGAATTATCCCTATCAAACCAAGCCACGAGCAACCTATTGTCTAAGCACTTATATAAAAATAATAATAGTAGGGTGTGGCCTTCAGAATAGTGTACATTTACTGCTAAATCGTAACAAATATAGATATGATTTTACCATGTACAGCATGATGCATCATCTAATATATTATTTGGGGAAATAATTGGACACATTTGTTAGTTTAGTTGTTACAGCACAAAACTAAAAGGAGCCATTTGCCCCATAATGAGGTATTGCTCCCTGGGGCAAGAAGTTGTCATCACAATTCCCAGTTGTCATCACATTTTTGGAAAATATATAAAATAGATTTTAAATCATATTTAATAAATTATTTGAAAATTATTTTAGGAATAAATTATTTCTTTGATGGACTGGTCATCTATCCAGGGTGTTTCCAGGTAAACTCTAGCTTCGCTGTGCCCCTACAAGCGGTTTGAAAAGTTGAGAGAAAAAAGGTGCCAATTAATGTAAAATACTAAATCAAATATTATATGTACATTTATATAGAGAGTAATTTTTTTTACAAAAAGCTATCAGGTGACTTAACTCACAGTTTTTCTGAATTGCTAAAACACTCAACCCCATTCTGTGAACCAAATTATCAATAGCCTAAACCAATGTGTCAAATAAATCACTCTTTCTGTAAAACATTAAACAAATTCAGTTAAAACACTGTTCAAATCTCATGCACTCTTTTTGCAAAACTCTATACACACCCACACTCTCACTCATTAAAACACATTTCACACTGTGATGCACTTATGTTTCAAAATGTTAAACACAGGCAGGCAAAAGTTAAACACAACTACAACACTGTTGTCATCGTTTACACACAACGACTCAAAACACTTATTTCTAATGATTTGATTTTGAGCACAGATTAAATGGTTTTGAGGCAATTGTTTGATTTTGCTAGAAGAGTCAGAGGTTCTCTGAATGTGGCTTGAAAATTTGGTTTTGTGTTTGAGGTTTTGAGAAAGTGTGTGATGGTTTCAAGAAATGTGTTTTAGCAAATCAGAAAAACAGTTAAAAAAAGAATTAAAAAAAGAAAAGAAAAATGTGTGGAAACCCGTTGCCTTAAAATTATTAAGTAATAAACTTCATGCGTAATTGAAAAACTTGACAATTCCACATATTTTTTTCAATTACGCATGTACCCACGTTTACTAGTCTAGCCTAATCATTTTTAGGCAAGGGGTTTCCACAATTTTTTTTAAGTGAAGTCAACTGATAGCTTTTTACAGTGTATAGGAAAATTATTGCCTTATTGGCTTTAAGCAAATGTGCTCACCCTACCATTCTGCAATTTTGATTTTGTGGTTAAATTTAGACAATTCTGTGATTTTGATTCTGACAGTTGCTTATACCATCACATCAATGAATGAGAAGATAGATAGATAGATAGATAGATAGATAGATAGATAGATAGATATTGTAAGCGTACAATATTGTTTTGCACGATTATATAAATACTAGTTTATCCCCTCCACGCATTAAATTGCACTCTATTGCAAATAGTAGCTTTAAACCGGGGAACACCAATCGTCAGATTTAATTGGGATAATTTACAACCTCTCTTTTGGCAACTTATCACCATTCCCACATACTTGTACTTTGATACTTTCAACAGTGTCGATCTTGTTTTCAAGCCAATTAAAATGGTTAAAAAAATTAATTGACGTTTAAACCGACAAATTATGCACTGCATGGCAGGGACAGAAGTGCAACTAGCCAATCGGAATACGAGTAACGGGCTGGAGGCGGGACATCTGGGGAGGAAGCGCCAGAGCGAGCTCAGTGCCCGTTCTGTCACGAGCTCCGTCCGGGACACCGACCGAACGAAAAGTCTCGTACATTATTGACGGCTAAATATAACATATAGCTATCTCTTTCTCGAGAAACAGGTCTGTCAGATTAGTTCGTCAAATAGTAGAATTCCCCGTTGTCCTATCGCGGTCATTTGGGTGATGTATTCTAACATTTGATAGAGCTAGCCAGCTCGCTAGCTATTTGGCTAGCTTGCCGTGCGTGACTTAAAGCCAGAGAGGTATCGATTGTTATTTTAACGCCATCGACATTTAGGTGCGTAACTATACATTAAAAACAACACGTTGGCTAGTTTCTTTTTTAATTAGTCAGTGCCGCATCATCAGCTTTCGCCTTGCTTCGCTTTCCCATTGAAGAGAGTTCACAGGATTGAATGAATTAACGTTAGCCAACGGAAACACCAGTCGCGCTGCCGACTCCCCAGCTTCTCTCTCTCAGCCACTGCATTCAGCTCTTTTATTCCTAAACACTCTCGCTGCTACATTATTTGTGTGCTTTACGAGCGCTTAACATTCAAGGCTAAATTCGCAGCTAGTGTTAGTGAGTTCGTGTTAGTTAGCCCGCTAGCTCGGTGTATTTTCGTCTTAAACCTGCGCCTCTGAACATCTGAAAGTCGTTTGTTTCGTGTTGAAGCCGGCCTGAAGACAAAAACTCTGCAAACATGCCGGCTGTGTCGAAGGGAGATGGAATGCGAGGATTAGCGGTGTTCATCTCGGACATCAGGAACTGTAAGTGTCCCTTCACACTCAAACACCATTAGTCATTTTCTTACGCGAACAGCTGCACTCAACTCTTCCTATATACGCCCTAAACTGAGTCAAATGGCCTATGATATGCTCTTCTTTGCTCCGTGATGCTTTTTAGCCAGAATGTAAGGTTAAAAGGAGCAAGGCTCTTGGTGAGGGAGGTCACGAGAGTGATCGCGATCACTCAGGCCCGTTAGCTTTAGCTCCGGTGATGGAATGATGCTTGGTCGCCAGAGAGCCCGCTAGGCCGCCACTCTCTCACTGCAGAGGATCTGTCCAGCATGAGCCTCGTCTCTGTCGCTGTCGTCACCTTGACTAGCTGGATAGCGGTTGATATCGCTGCTCGCCAAGAGGACTTCTTTCAGATGTGTTTTTCACGATAATCCAGTTATCAAGCTGTCGCCTTGAGCTAAGCGTTATAGGAGGGTCATCTTGTGAAGGAGTCTGTAGTTTTATGGATCTTGCCCGGGTTATTCCTCAAATTTTACCTCTAAAATCTTGATCTTTCTTTAGGGTCATGGTAGGAGTTTGAGACTAATCATTTTGTGGGTTTAAAGAGTGGCTGCAAGTAAGATTGGTAGTGGTGAGCTTTTTGATCCACATTTTCTGTTGAACATCTAAAAAAAAAAACCTGTTAAAATAGCCACAACTTATGATACATTTTGTCATTTAAGTGAGAGTGAATTGTTTTGCACTTATGTTAACAGTGGGAATCTGAGCTCTTGGCTTGAGTATTGTAATTTGTGTCATACATCATATTTTGACACCACAAACACACCTAGTTCCAGGTGTCCTGTGAAAGTGCTGTTTTTCTGGCATGCTGACTTGCTCTTCTAGTATGGTTTCAGTATTTATACTTTATGATACCCAGATTTTATTTTACTGCCTTATGCACAAAACTTTGTGTAGCTTCCATACACACACAAAAAAAGCACACTATGGCATTATAGTTGATAATGCATGTGTTTGTGGAGATGATGTGCTCACTAGGAATCTACATCGGACATTTCGTCATCATGATACGATCTGACGTTGATTCTCTTAGCCAGTGATGTGATATTTGCAGATTTCAAAACATGCCACAATATGCTTGGATTAGATCTTGGGGCCTGTGATCGATATTAAAATAATATGTAAATAATCATTTTTATTAACTTATAACTGCAACCCCCCCTCTAAAAATAAAATGAACATTTAATTGAACTTATCCCAGTTGGTATGATGTATCCCAGCTGGGGACACCACCAAAAAATATTTACTTTAGTAAAAAATTAAAATATATATAAAAATCAAGTCAAACATGAGATCATTAATAGTCTGATGACAGCTTTTCATTGGTTTGTGCAATAAGATTCGCAATGTAAAACAGTCAAGAAAGTCTTCGGCAGCATCCGAAATCGCTTACTCTCTTCTTGAGTAGCTAGGTACTTATTTTGAAGTAATTACTTCACGTTTGAAAAAGTATGTTCTGCATATAATATGAATATTATCACTGGAAGTAGTAGGTCATCTGGGTACTTCTGCCTACTCTTTTATGAGTACTGTGGATTCGGACGTAGTTTTTCGCCTACTATATAGTAGAGAAGTAGCCTATGCAATTCCAGATGCAGCCCTTACGTCGTCTTTGCTCTTTAAAATAAGATCAGTGTGCATTGTGCTTGTTTAGTAAATAGTTCTGCTCAGTTTCTAATTCCATTAATTGGTATTCTCAACAGTGTGTACGTCATTTGAGCATGACATGATTTGAATTAGCAATTTTCAGATACATTTCATTTCAGCATAATTGTGAGCTGGAGAACGACACAAATGCTAAATTAGAAAAGGATATGCGAATGCAATGTACATGCTGACATTCAATTTTGAGATCATAGTCTGTTAATCATAGCAAACACACAATAGATTTGGGTCATTGATGCCTTTGAGGTGAGTCCATTTTTCGGTTGAGTTGTGCATTAGACTTTTGTGAGTGTGTTTAGTACAGTCTGATACACTTGATTTTTTTCCCTGTTTATTCAGTTGTTTTGCCTAAGAGTTAGCAATGATTGGTGTTGGCTGCAGTTAAAATCAGATTGCATGTTTCTGCAAGCTTTTGCACAGAGAAGCCAGCCATTAAGCAAGCCATTTTGAAGATTCATTGAACTTTAAGTTGATTACCATCTACACTTGTAGGAATAAATGTGACCCATGCCGCTTGCAGCTATGTCAGGTTACTTTGATGGAATGAGAGTGTATTCTGTGGATAAAAGCTAATTCAGTCCTTCATTGCTACCATAATAGCAAGATTAGTGAGTCATTTGCAATTCTTATAAAACCAATGATCACTGCAAAAACTACATTTCTAATAATTCATCAAAAAGTGCATTTTGAAACAGTTTAATTAATTAGTTTCTGAGTAAAATTATTAAAACTACAACACCAGTAAAAGCATGTGTGCTTGTTCAAAGGTTAGTGGACCAGGAAGGTCATAATAGTGGATGACATCGCAGACACGATATTGCACCAAAATATAAAATCAGCACTAGGGGTGTAACGTAACTGTAATATTCTCCACCCATGGTTGCACTGCGGTTCATCTTAAATCTGATGAACCATCTTTAATATTTTTTTGTTGAAAATAACGGATAAAACAGAAAAAGTTCGGCTAATGTATGTTTCTGCTGATGGATACTCATTCTGGCTTCCCAATACGTAACGTTACAACAGCGATGATCAAAACAACAACGCAAAAGAGAACTCGAACGCGCTATAAGAAGATTTGTGTGCACTTGACCGAAGCACGCACACTGAAGGCCATGTGTCAGACAGCGCTCAAGCATTGAGTCCTCTTTCAAGTCTTGCGCTTGAACTGATAAATTCACTCACAGATTGTCAACATGCTGTCTATTTGTGCTGTTGTTTGTAATTTGATTGATTGGTCTCAGCTTCTTTATTTTTATTTGACAATAGGCCTATTCCTTTTCCCCCTGAACATAGCACATACCGAACCGTAAAGAAACCGTGACCCTAAAACCGTTGATTAAAAACCGAACCATGAGTAATCAGCACTACACTTTTTTTTTTTGCATTTAGCAAAGGATTTATTTTCCCTGTAGCAGTTATTTTTATGTCACCAGATCCCTTTTTAAAAAGTGTATATACAAAGCAAAGTGAATTCCTCCAGTGTGCACAGGTGACATTGGAGCGAATAAGAAATCTGATGCTTTGCCCAAGGGTGACTGATGGAGCGAGCACAAGAAATGGTTTAACCTGCATGCTAATGGTGTAGTGGCCGTAGATTTATTATTATTTTACTTTTTTGTGGAGACATGGTTGCAAGAACATGTTTGTATTGTGTGGTTCCATTTTGCTAGGCTTTTCCTTAATCTTTCAGAGGACTTTATCCTGTTTAACCCCAAACCCCCCAAAAATGTGTTGCTATTTCCTGTCGTCTTTCCTGGTTTCCTGTCCTCTTCATTTACCATCATCTGCTCTTCTGGCCCTCCTTTTATTTCACTTTCAGTGCACTTATTTTCATAATATCTGTAATGACACAGCCATATGAGCTCATGTGTAAATCATGCCAGGGTTTTTAGTAATAACAATGTGGCCTGTGTGTGTGGTGGTGTTGTTGTTGTTGTTGTTTGTACTTGTAAGTCCTTATCTTTGTTCTTCTTTATAAAGAGTTATATCCCAGTTATAATCCCCAGTTATTATATCACCCTGTTTTCTGTTCCTCTCCTCAGGTAAGAGTAAGGAAGCTGAGATCAAACGCATAAATAAAGAGTTAGCCAACATCCGCTCAAAGTTTAAAGGAGACAAGGCTTTGGATGGATACAGCAAGAAGAAGTATGTGTGCAAGCTGCTCTTCATCTTCCTCCTGGGCCACGACATTGACTTCGGCCACATGGAGGCTGTCAACCTGCTCAGCTCCAACAAGTACACTGAGAAACAGATTGTAAGTGGAGCTCTCTTAAAATATTCTACTGTGTGTGGATGTACATAGTAAACTCTTGAATGGGTGATTGTGTTAAGGTGTTGTGAAATGTTTTTGTTGGCCTTTTTTATCTTTTTTTTTTATTTGTTGGAATTGCACCATTGTTGACTTTGTGAGTGTGTGCAAGCATGTATGTTTGTGGTAAGTTATTGTACACTTTACTGCTGCTCACAGTCTTGGGCCAGAGTAAATAATGCAAAATATGACAACTGTACAGGACATAGTAGCTTATCTTTGGTGACATTGGTGTAGTTTTGTCACTTCACACAGAGAAACCCAGAACATGCAGACTTCATATTTTAATAGCAGTCTTTTTGCTGTTTAATATTCACAGACTCACGAATATCACGCAACTTTTGATTTATTCATCCGAATTATGCTCAATTCTGTGACATTCTACATTAAACAGTAAATTCCATGACTGAATTACATAATTCTGTTCGTGTTTTACAGAAATGATAGGGCCCTAGATATAAAGCTGTGTTTATGGCTGCTTAAAATTTTGTAAATGTGTTTTTGTAAGGGGAACAGATATATATATATATATATATATTTTTTTTTTTCATTCAGGATTTGATTGTAGGGTACACAAAGTGCAGTAGTGTCTGAATTAATTTATCCTGGTTTTCAGATGCCATTCACAATGCATCATCTGGTTAATTAGCCAACATATGCTGTTTCAAACATGAACGTATAATAGTTTTATGTTATGTTATTTTACACTCTTGCACCATGGCAAGATGTCATTAATGGACCTTAGCAGAGGCAAACTGTTTTCAGTGTTTTCTTTTAATGACACATACTCTGAAAAACTGCAGTAATGATGCTTTTAAAATATATTAATATAGAAAACAGTTCTATTAAATTGTAATCATATTTTACAGTATTGCTGTTTTTGCTGAATTTTCGATCAAACAAATGCGCATGGTGAGCATAACTTTTCAAAAACATTAAAAAAAAAAATCTTACTGCCCCCAAACCTTTTGAATGATAGTGTAGAAAATGTATCTGAAATTGGAAAGTGATGACTCTTGTGGAAGGGGCTTTCTCTTGATTTGAACATTTGGACGTGTCTGATGAATGTGGCCGTAGATAGTGAGAGTGGGCAACAGATGTGTTTTCTTTATCTTGTCAGAGAAGCTTAGTGGCACTCCATGCCGTGTAAACTTACCATGATGTCTAATTATCTCCTGCTGATCAAACACCCACTCTAGCAGCCACACTCCCATCAGCCACGCAGCTCTCTGCAGGGTAACTCTGACAGAAGTAGGGCACAATCTGAGCATGCTTCGGTACAAAAAAAGGACTACATAACTGAGGGCCATTCGGAGTCAGCTTATCCTTTTCCTTGAAAAGGAAATTCATTGAAATAACATTTACAATGCAAACTAGACCACAACATGTGTTGTCACTAAACACCACATGGCCATAGCATTTGTTCTTGGATAATACTGTACATGGCAAAATGAATTAAATGTACCTAGGGGCTAGGGCTAATGAATTGTAAAGGGGTTGCACTTTTATACGCTTCCGTGAACTAGAAACAAGATAAGGTCCTGTATCTTGTTAGCCTTTTGTAAAAGTCCTTTTCACTGCAAGACATTATACTATAATGTAGAAGAATGTGATGTCGTCATCTTGTTTTGACTTACTCCTACCATATGGGTCAAATATATTCAATACACATTTCCCATGAGGTAAGCCCAAAAAATGAGGTATCTTCACTCAAATATCTTTGTATAGAAGTCAAACAGGTTCCCTACATTGTGATTCTTGAAATAAGAATTATAAGCACATTAAAATGAATTCCAAACCTGATTTAGGTCACCAAAATTGTCTGCTGTATGGTAAGATTTAGTGTCTCAAACTAAACAAGGAGTTTGCTCAATTTTGTTGCTGAAGATTTTATTCATTTAAAAAAAAAAAAAAATTATTCACAAACAATTACAATCATACATCAACAAACAAACAAAAAAGTGCTTAAATATATAACAATGAGATAAAATTTATATAAAATTAATAAAATGGTGTGTGTGTATATATATATATATATATATATATATATATATACATACATACACACACACACACGCATATATATATACACACACACACACACACATATATATATATATACACACACACGCATATATATATATATATACACACACACACACACGCATATATATATATATACACACACGCATATATATATATATACACACACACACACACACGCATATATATATACACACACACACACATATATATATATATACACACACACGCATATATATATATATATATACACACACACACACACACACACACACATATATATATATATATATATATATATATATATATATATATATATATATATATATAAAATATAATATACATACAAACATACAAACATACAATCAGCTATATATATCTTCATCTTCCACACAGAATAAGGAAAAAGAACCAAAGTTTTCCTGAAAGAGACAGTCAGTTTTTTTGTAAGTAAAGAATATTTCATTTTTGATAAGTTCAGTGAATTGTTATATTGGTGTTCAGACACACCGATTGGAGCAAATGATTGAATTTTGCAAGCTGATTGTTGTAGAATTTAAATCAGTTGATACTGATCATCTTGCAAGAAACGTTCCTTCAAACCTTCAGATTTTAAAAGCACGTTCAACATCACGATGCGGCTAGAATGGAGAAGAGGCAATTTAAGTGAGCTTCAGCCCTTGCAGCAGTGAGGGAGAGACACATTAGTTCAGCGGGGGGGAAAATCTCTCTCTCGTGGTTTAGTGCTTATCCACCAAGCTCACAGGGCTGCTGCTCTGAGTCTGTTTGAAGATGACAGTTCTTCACTGATGCAGTCTTCATTTCAGCTTTACCGTACACTCATTTGCCCTCAGTCAGAGTGTGTGCAGTATAATCGTCAGCTTCTTTTTGTTATTTGTTCTCCAGGGATATCTGTTCATCTCTGTGCTGGTAAACAGTAACAGTGAACTGATCAGACTGATTAACAATGCCATCAAGAACGATCTGTCCAGCCGAAACCCCACCTTCATGTGTCTGGCTCTGCACTGCATCGCCAACGTGGGCAGCAGAGAGATGGCCGAGGCCTTCGCTGGAGAGATTCCGCGCATCCTTGTGGCTGGGTGAGCAACTTGGTCCTGGTGCAAGTAGAGCTGCACGATTCATCGTTAAAAGATTGTAAATTCAAACACCCCTGCGGTCTTATTCTTAAATATCAGCGATTCAGCTGTCTATTAAACCTTTGAAAAGTACGATCACAGACGAACATTCAAATCTGCGTTGGCGCTGCCGCTGACCCAGACAGAACAGTTGTCATGTATAGGTATGAAACAGCTTCACAAACAGTGTTTTCAAGCACATAGTTATTGCTATTTCTGTGTTACAAATGTTCGTATTATTACAGATGTACGGGGATAAAAGTTTATAGTTCGGATAAACACTGCTGTCTACAGTAGCGATCAAAATAGAGTAAATAACCTTTTGAAACTTGCCACTTCAAATAAAGATTGTATCAATTACATTGTTTGGCCAGTAGGTGGCGACAAGATAATGTATTTGTCATGGTTTCGTTCATTCAAGAGATTCGTTCAAAAACACTGATTCATCCAGTAATGAAACAAGTGAAGTGTTTATGAGCAAGTCATTGGATCATTCATTCAAAATGATTTTTATAAAAAAATATATATATATATATATATATATATATATATATATATATTTACAATTATTTTTATTTATTTTACTTTTTTTGTTGTCTTTTCAGAATCGTAGGAGAATCATTATCTCTATTTTAAACAAAAATACAATTTTACTTTTATCCAGAATCGTGCAGCTTTGACATGAGGGGATTTAAGGGACGTCACAAAGAAGGAACTAAATTGTGTAAGGGGAAAATAGGATTAATAAAACAGGAAGTGTATGTTTGTGGTGTCACTTTCTTGTTTTCTTGAGTTTAGTATTAGAGATTATGATTTATCTTTTTGTGTCTGTAGATTACAATTACAGGCTATTTTCTTTAAAGGCCATTTTCTCGAAACGAGTCGGAAATCTCCACGTCAGTAGCACTTGCGTACACCAAAATTCCCATTTTATTCCTATCTATATACTGAAGGTGTTTACAGTGGGGATCGCTCTTATAACCTCTTATTCACCTGTTTATACATTTTATGAATAAATTGATAAATTGAAAATTATAATTTTTCTGGCTGTTGACAGTTTTTTTCTGATTTAAAAAGAGATCCAAAATTAACTTTAATATTAACAAAATAAAACAATTTAAACCTAGCTTTATCTGATGTTCAGATGTCTGTTCTGGAAATGTATGCAAATTATGTGTATTTCATTAGATAATCAGCTGGGGAAAGTATGGTGATATTGGTGTTATTTTGTACTCTATTCACATATAGTGTCTTGCTCTAAGTGTTTTAATTTCAGTAGGTGAATGCTGCTGTAGATGGCTAATGTAGTTTCTATCCTAATGACAGAGATACGATGGACAGTGTGAAGCAGTCAGCCGCTCTGTGTTTGCTCCGCCTGTATAAGACCTCGCCAGACCTGGTGCTCATGGGAGAATGGACCTCTAGAGTGGTGCACCTGCTCAATGACCAGCACATGGTAAGTCTGACACACAGGAAGCACAACCTCATGATGTTCATACACATGCCCGCTTATACTGAAAATGTACACATTTATAGATCAGCATGTTTCTTTGTGGTTAATGTGATTTTAAGGGGTTCTTAGTTTTCTGTTGTTCTTCTCTTTTAGGGTGTGGTCACTGCTGCGATCTCCCTGATCACATGTCTCAGCCAGAAGAACCCTGATGAGTTCAAGACCTGTGTGTCACTTGCTGTGTCACGTCTCAGCAGGGTGAGGGTTTGTGTGTGCATGCATGAGACTTTTCAGAAATGTTAAAACAATCTTTCCAACCCCAAACTTTTGTAGTGTGTGTATATATAACTTAAATGTAGAGAGTTTAAAATGGTTAGGTTAGCATTACTTTATCATGGATTACTTCAAGTAAATAAGGCCACAGATGTTCAGCTGACAAAAAGGTTTGCTTAATGGAGATTTTGTCTACTAGAGAGTCTTTTAGAAAGATGTTTCGTCTGCTGAACAATCAGTATGTTGTTAAACAACAGTACAATCCATTGAACACACTGTACTTCTATCCCTCACAGCCTTGTTTGGTTATGGTGTTATCCTCCTGACTAAGGTCTATTATATCCACAATTAAACAGCCATTTTTGTTAAACCATCAGAAGAATTTTTTTTTTAATTAACAGAACTCCCCAAAAATGTAAGTTTAAAATGTTACATTCAAATATTGATTTTGAAAAAATAATTCAAATCTGTTAAATTTTCTGTCACCTTTTCAAAAGAGTCACAAAAAAAAAAAAAAAATCTTTGCCACACCAGATTTATCTTGTGTTTGATTGTCTTTTTCCATTCTTAGATTGTGTCCTCAGCGTCCACTGACCTGCAGGACTACACCTACTACTTCGTTCCTGCCCCGTGGCTGTCCTGCAAGCTGCTGCGACTGCTGCAGTGCTACCCGCCGCCTGAAGATGGTGCTGTGAAGGGACGCCTGGTGGAGTGTCTGGAGACCATCCTCAACAAAGCCCAAGAGCCACCCAAATCCAAGAAGGTTCAGCACTCCAATGCCAAGAATGCCATCTTATTCGAAGCCATCTCTCTCATCATCCACTATGACAGGTGCACATTGTCTCCATTTCTCACTAGAGGGCATTGTTTAAAACGATCTGCTGTGATGTTTTGATTGGTTTTATCTGTATTTAGCATTTCATCGTTGTACTTAAACTCTATTCATGGCCCTTGTTTTGCCACAGCGAGCCGAATCTTCTTGTTCGGGCATGTAACCAGCTGGGGCAGTTCTTACAGCACAGAGAGACCAATCTGCGCTACTTGGCCCTGGAAAGCATGTGCACCCTTGCCAGCTCTGAGTTTTCCCATGAGGCAGTTAAAACGCATATAGAGACAGTCATCAACGCCCTGAAGGTAAGAGGCTAGATTCTTAAGAAACTAAAAATGCTAATTTAAATGACAGATTCCTTTTATTATTCATAAACACTGTTTATAACCATTTAATTCTATTTATCTTGCTGGCAGACTGAGAGGGATGTCAGTGTGCGTCAGAGAGCTGCTGACCTCCTCTATGCCATGTGCGATCGCAGCAATGCCAAGCAGATTGTCGCAGAGATGTTGAGTTACCTGGAGACAGCAGACTACTCCATCAGAGAGGAAATGGTGTGTGACTCTTCATCTCTACCGTATCTCTTCAGTCGTAGGTCATCGTTAAAATGAGTGACTGTTGTGTCTGTAGGTACTGAAGGTTGCCATCCTGGCAGAGAAATATGCAGTAGACTACTCCTGGTATGTGGACACCATTCTGAACCTAATCCGCATTGCTGGGGATTACGTCAGTGAGGAAGTGTGGTACCGCGTCATCCAGATCGTCATCAACCGTGATGATGTGCAGGGATATGCAGCCAAGACAGTGTTTGAGGTAAATTACACCAGATGTTTACTACTTGTCCAAAGATCCCAAAAATTGGTTTCCACCATCATTGCGATACTTCATGCAACACTTGGTTTTCTGCTCTCTTTTAATTTCCACAGGCTTTGCAGGCTCCAGCTTGTCATGAGAACATGGTGAAGGTTGGAGGCTACATCCTGGGGGAGTTTGGTAACCTTATTGCTGGTGATCCTCGTTCCAGGTGAGTTCTTTAACCACTCAGCAATGTTTTCTAACTTTGCACTTTGGTGTTATAGATGTGTTTTATTGTTGTATTGATGATGTCCTCTTGTTCTTTTTTGTCTCTTTTCCATCAAATTGCACTATGCTTCCACTCATCTCACCTCTATCCTTCCATCTCACTAGTCCTCTGGTTCAGTTCAACCTGCTCCACTCTAAGTTTCACCTGTGTTCAGTCCCCACGCGTGCCCTGCTGCTTTCTGCCTATATTAAGTTCATTAATCTGTTCCCGGAGACAAAGAGCACCATTCAGGAAGTGCTGCGCTCTGACAGCCAGATCAGGAACAGTGATGTCGAGCTGCAGCAGAGAGCTGTGGAGTATCTCAAACTGTCCTCCATTGCCAGCACTGATGTCCTGGTGAGACCTTTTGCACATATTTTGTTGATTTGTTTGACTCCATTTATTTGTTTGCATAATATCACTGTGTGTAACTGCGTAGGCCACAGTGCTTGAGGAGATGCCTCCATTCCCAGAGAGAGAGTCGTCCATCCTGGCCAAGCTGAAAAAGAAGAAAGGACCAGGAGCCGTGTCTGTGAATGAACTAGAGGAGGGAAAGAGAGAGGGAGAACTCAATGGAGGGGGGGAGAGAGGAGGAGACAACTCCGGCATTGCTGCATCTAATGCTGTGAGGGACACAAACACACATGGATGACGTTGCTTGAGATATACATACATACACATATATATGTGGGCTGTCCAAATTAGCGCTTTAACATATGCAATTAATTATTTATATACATACATATATACACACAAACACACACACACACATATAATAAAGCCACTTCAGACAGTGCTTGAACGGACAAAAACACACAAACTTATGCTAAAATGGCCATTTTGTCGAGTATCCTCGTAAGAACAAGCTTAAAAGGGATAGTTCACCCATAAATGAAAATTATCCCATGATTTAAGCCATCCTAGGTGTATATGTCATTCTTCTTTGAGACGAATACAATCGGAGTTATATTTCAAAATGTCCTGGCTCGTCTAAGCTTTATTATAATGGGAGTGTGTGGGCACCATTTTTGTCCATACAAGTGCATCTGTCCATCATAAAAGTGTCCCAAACGGCTCCGAGGGGTTAATAAAGGCCTTCTGAAGCGAAGCGATGCATTGGTGTAAGAAAAATATCCATATTTATAACTTTATAAACTAGAATCACTGGCTTTCGTACGTGAGTCTAGTTCCGGCCGAAGAGAGACCTTTGACCCGTCTCATGACGCAATGACGAACGTGGAAGCACAGAGGATAGAGCAAAACAAAACACCAGTCATGAATTAGAAGTCTAAAACTCAAATTTTTAAAGAGAAATGTCAGAGGAGTTCGAGTTTGTTGCCAGCCCTATTTGTTTAAACCGCGAGAGGCATCTACGCACCTAAGCTTACGCTACTCCTACATCCTACGTCATGCATCGGAACTCGACTCTCACATGACAGATGTTACCAGAAGCTAATGATTACAGTTTATAAAGCTATAATTATGGATATTTTTCTTACAAAAAGGCATCAGTTTGCTACAGAAGGCCTTTATTAACCCCCTGGAGCCGTATGGATTAATTTTATGATGGATGGATGCGCTTTTTTTGGGGCTTTAAAATCTCAGGTACTATTCATTCCCATTATACAGCTTGGAAGAGCCAGGATATTTTTCAATATAACTCCGATTGTTTTTGGCTGAAAGAAAAAAATACACCTAAGATGGCTTGAGGGTGAGTAAATCATGGGATAATTAAATTTTTTGGCTGAACTAACCCTTTAAGTATATCTGACTGATATTAAAAGTGATCTGTCACATTTAGTATTGTTTTTACATGCTTAATAGGGTCAGATTTATCTGTAATAGCTAATATAATAGACCAGCATGATCAAAATTACTGCCCACCCAAAATGTAGTCCAGACATTACTCAAAAACAAAGCACAATGTACAGTTCTGTTTTTGATTATCTTGCTACTCAGCATCTCAAAACTAAATGTTTTTGCCAGTAACTTGACAAATCAAATTTTTCGTAAAGTGCTTGCTCATTTTATCAACCAAGTTCCTTATAAACATGATTTTGTTTCTAGTCACACTGGTGCATCAGATAAGAGCTGCCAGTTACAGACAGCACTTGCCACTTTTATGGGCAATATACATCAGATGGTCAGAGCACGTACTCTAAGGCAGTCTGTGGGCTGAGGCTGAAACTAATATGCGGCCGACTTAAGCAGCTGCACATGTTTACGTTGTTACAGGGAAGTGAGTCAGCAAATACAGAGCAATTCCTGAGAAAACACCCACCCACTGCACACATCCTGATTCAAACAGTTCAGCATCTCCTTATTAAACCGAAATCCAATGCAATGAACGCTCTTTTTCTTTCAGTCCACTCCATCCCCATCTGCCGATCTGCTGGGTCTCCGCACGGTACCCCCTGTTGCCGCCGCCGCTCCCAGCGCAGGCAGCTTATTGGTTGATGTTTTCTCAGAGGCTGGTGTCAATGATGATGGCTTCCTGAGGTAAATAAGAATCCGGTTCATTAGCATCCTGTTTTCAGTCCACTGTAATTGCTTTAATTAACTGAAGTGAAGTACGCTAATATTTTAACATGTCCAGATGTTCAGAGCTTGCATATACGTCTGTCAGGCTTTCTGCTCTTCTGTCGTTTCACTTTCTATCGCTTGTTCTTCTTCTTGTCTTCCTCTTTGTGTGTTGTGTAATCTTGTGTCCTTTATCTTGCTGCGTATGTGACTGTCTTTCTCTTTTCTTGCTTCTTTTTTCTCTTTCTCTTTCCCTCCCTTTTCCATCTCCCTCATTTTGGTGTGTGTGCGCACATGTTTGTGTGTATGCGTGAACGTGTGTGCGTCTCACGTCCTTGCTTTTCATTGGACGATGGCAGAGATCTGGAACCCCCTACTGAAAGCTCTGACTCCCTATTGGCCGAGGGTTCTGGTGACTCGGAGTAAGGGGCCAGTGGTTGACTACAGTGTCAATATGTTACAGCAAAACTTACTGACAGTCACATATAAACACTTAATTGTTTGGTTATTTATAGATGTTGTGTAAATGTGTTCTTTTCTGTTTGTGTCTGTGGAGTATTTTCTATTTGTGTGCTGTGTGGTTGTAATATGAATTGCTAACATTTTATTTGCCACAGATGTAATGCCTGTACTAACCTCTGCCTTTTCTCTTTCTCTCCCCTTTCTTGCTTCCTACTTTGGCTTCACTCTACACTTCTTCTCGTTTTACCGGCTCACCACTTTCTAACATCCTTAATTTGTTATAACCATCTGTGCCTTTTCACACTTAACACTTCTCACCCCTCTCTTCATCTCCTGGGGCCGCTCTCTGTTCTCTCTCCATTCTTGGCTTTCGGTCTCTCAGCTCTGCTCCCCCCTCTGCGGTCTCTGAAGATCCTGCTCCTCCTCTGCCTGAGTCAAACGAACTGCTCAACAAGTAAGAGCTCACTCGCCTACTTCACTGCCTCCATTCAGTCACCCGACCATCTCAGACAACCATCACCAGAAGCCTCTTTTGTATTTGGTTGTTGTTTGGTTTTGTATGTTACTGTTAATCTTAGGCATGTAGTGTAGAAGCTGTTTGGCAGTATTTTTCATTCATTACAAATATTTCAATTTTTTATTAGTGTTAAATATACATTGCTGTTCAGATTTTTGGGGTCAATTAGTGTTTTTTGAAAGAAGTGAATACTTTGTCGTCAAGGATGCATTAAATTGCTCAAAAGTGACAGTAAAGACTGTTATAATGTTACAAAAGATTTCTATTTAAAATAAATGCTGTTCTCTTGAACTTTCTGTTTATCAGAGAATCCTGAAAAAGTTATGGTTTCCACAAAAAATTTAAACAACTGTTTTTAACATTTATAATAATACATGTTTCTTGATCAGCAAATCAGTGAATTAAGATGATTTCTGAAGGATCATGTGACTCTGAAGACTGGAGTAATGATGCTGAAAATTCATCTTTGATATCTCAGGAATAAATTACACTTTAAGATATATTCAAACTGAAAATGGTTATTTTAAATTGCAGTATTATTTCACAATATTGCTTCTTGATCAAATAAATGCAGACTTGGTAGCCATAAAAGATTTCTTTCAGACCCCAAGCTTTTAAACGGTAGTGTCTATGTAAAAAAACAACAACAACATAGCAGTAATTATTTAATGTTGCGAAAAGCCTTCTTGTATTCCTTGCTGCAGAATTAGACCTATAATCTATGTATCATGACCGTTAATTTTAGTGACAATTGTAAATGTAAACATGATCAAATCAAGTAGTTATTTTTCAGTAAGTCTGCACTCACTCAAAATCTCTAACCCATGAAACCAATAACCTGTGTCTGCTTGCACATTGTGGACACTTCTGCTTGGACTCAAAGGGTTAGTTCACCCAAAAATGAAACTTATGTCATAATTTACTCACCCTCAAGTAGTTTCAGACCTGCATGAATTTCTTTAAGTTGAATTTCCCAACAGTTGATGGGCCCCATTGACATCCTTAGTAGGAAAAAAAATACTATGGAAGCTAATGGGGCCCATCAACTGTTTGGTTCAAAATATCTTCTTTTGTGTTCAGCAGATGAAAGAAATTCATACAGGTTTGGAACAACTTGAGGGTGAGTAAATGATGACAGAATTTTCAGTTTTGGGTGAACTGTCCCTTTAAGGCATGTGTATAGATGTACTCCAATATAAGAATCCCTTTGTGCTACTTTTATTTATAGGCATAGTAGAGTGTTGGCAGGAAATCTTGTTAGATGGGCTTGTCTGGCCCCAATAAGCTTCATGGCTATGTGTCACAGCATGTGCTCTAACTACTAGTTCACAGCTCCAATACTTGTGCTTATTATTTTATCAGATGAGAGAGACCATGGCACTACATAGTCAACCACATTCGGTAGCTCGGATGATTGCCTACTCTTTTTTTGCTTAGTCTCTTGACTCTCGGGTCTCCCTTTCAGCACCCACCCTCCTCTCAGTGTCTTATGCTGCATTCACGTGCTCTTCGGATGGTCCTATTCCCTTAAGAGGAAGTCATTCTTCCAGTGTTGATGTGCTTGGCTTGACTTGCCTTGCCTGTTAGAGTGAACACTTGCTAAATTTTCTAACTTATCCAAGTCCCTTAGCATGAACAGAAGCTAATTGCATCTTTTACTAACACTGTTGGTAATTACCTGTTTTACTGATCATAACAAAATAACATTAAAGATAAAAAAAAAAAAATTGGGAGTGAGTTTAAGGTGAATTTTTCCAGCTCATGTTTTTGATCATTCTTCCAACACGTGAACCCACCATTAAAAAAACAGCACCATTGCTAGCTGTCCCTGCAAGCTTTTCTGCCTCACAAACACTCTTATCTCTTGCCCTCAGGTTTGTGTGTAAGAACAATGGAGTTCTGTTTGAGAATCAGCTGCTACAGATCGGCATAAAGTCTGAATATCGCCAGAACTTGGGTGAGTCACAACATCTGCAAAATTTTAATTGCATCATCTGGAGCTATATGTCAGCTGACTTCTGGACTATGTCATCAAGTTAATTGTATTTTAACCTGCGTTTACAAGAGATTGTGGTTTCAATGTACACATTTTTGCTGTTCTGGCTCATTTTTTATCTATTGTGTTTGCAATATAAAAATCTGTTACCATGTTAATATTTGATTTGGTATTCAAATTGCGTGTATGTTGCCTCACCTTCCAGGGCGGATGTATCTGTTCTATGGCAATAAGACGTCAGTGCAGTTTGTAACCTTCACGACCACAGTCACCTGCCCAGGAGAGCTACAATCTCATATCCTTCACATTCATACATGCCAACACATGTTCATTCCTCCTTATAAATAAATATATCTTTTTATTATATATTTTGTGATAAAGTGAGCTTTTTTTGTCATGGCGATTATCTGAGGATGCTGGTTTGTTGATTCGTTGCAATACCTTGACTGATCCCACAGCTCAACGTTCAGACTAAAACAGTGGAGCCTCTCATAGAAGGAGGTGCTCAGGTGCAGCAGGTCATCAACATCGAGTGTCTGACTGACTTCCTTGATGCACCGCTCCTCAACATCAAGTTCAGGTGACAGATGCACGCATTTCAATGGTTTACGATGGTAAATCAACATGCACTCTGAGGTTTACAAAGCTTTCATGCTGTCTCAGGTATGGCGGAGCGCTCCAGAACCTCACACTCAAGCTGCCCGTTACCATAAACAAGTTCTTCCAGCCCACAGAGATGGCATCACACGACTTCTTTCAGCGCTGGAAACAGCTCAGCCAGTAGGTGTTTGTGTGTACACATAAGACAGATTACTGTTTACATACATCACAAACTGTTCTCTAAATGAGAAACAATTCTCCCCTCACAGGCCTCAGCAAGAAGCACAGAAGATCTTCAAGGCCAACCATGCCATGGACACCGAAGTGCTCAAAGCTAAGGTGAGTTGACACCGCCTTACATTCACTTGTGTTTGTAATGTCATACTAGCTTACTGCGTACCCTACGGTATATACTGTACACCACACAAAAGTGGCCATTTTCAAATAGTAGTATGCAGAATTGCCACATTACCTTATTATTTTGCATGGTTAATTCAGTGTCCATTTATCAGTTGTCTCAGAAATAAATTATTGTTTTGCATTTTTAATCTGAGTTTGTGTGAAAATGTGTTAACTTCAGTTCAATGAAATAATGATTCAAGAAAAAGATTATGGATATATTATTTAGGTTTATACATCACAAGAAAATGGATAATCGAGTGCATTGTATTGTGGGATACAGTTCCCAGTGTTATCTGCTCTGAATGCTACATATTTTGGGATTTTGGGGTCAAGTATCTGGTTATTCTATGCATACAACATATTTGCACATTTTGCATACTATACATAGTGCCATATCAGATTTTCACTACATGATTATCATGGCCAAGATAAACTGTATTAACTGTACAAAAAGATCTTACTGTTGATCGGCACTTCACACTGACATCACAAAAACTCTCACATCGGCAAACTAACTTTTTCCGGGTGCGGGTAGAGTGCATTGCTTTCGTCCGTGATCTCCAACATGATTTTGTGCTGCAGTAGTAGCTACACATGTTTTATAACATGGCAACCAGAGTTAGGGTGCAATACCACCACTTACTATGTTGCAAAGTCAATCAGATTATTTACAATATTAATGTATGTGTAGTATTAGCATGATATTTAATTTTTTATTATCGTCAATACTGGTATATTGCGACACCCCATGCAGAAATAGCCCCGCAGACAAGAGTTCACTTCATTTGATTCTCATCTTTCATCTTTTGCCACCCTTCCCTTCTCCCTTACATTTCGTAGTTACTGGGATTGGGCATGGCTCTCTTGGAGAACGTGGATCCAAACCCAGAGAACTTTGTGTGTGCTGGAGTGATCCAAACCAAGGCCCAGCAAGTGGGTTCTCTGCTAAGACTCGAGCCCAACGCACAAGCCCAGGTATGAAAAGACATTCGTTTTATTCAAGTATATGTATCCATATTACACAAACAAAAGGAAAGGGAAAAAAAACAACGAAATGCCACAAGCATCAAAAGTCTTGACAGTCCCTCCCTGCTGCTATGGAGCACAGGGTTCTTTCCAAGTCAGTTTTATTGCATCTTACTGTTGTCTGTGTGTCTCTGTGCCTGCTGATGCAACTCAAGTCTGGGGAGCAGGTAACACATTCATCCTGCCACCCCTCTCAACCCAAAAACCTTCCATCCTCCCTCCCTCCCTCCCTCTCTTGTGATTTCACTCCATGTCTGGTAGTAAAACCCAGTTCATTTGGCGTGACAGCAGCGTCCTTCTCTTTGTATATGTGGAGTTTCCTTTGTCCATAGTGCAAGTTTACATTTAGTCTATGTATCAACAATATGGATCAGACACGCATTCGGAAAGCGGAATGAGCGTCTTATCTGCACAATTGATGTTTCTTCCTCAATTGTTTGTGCGTTTGCATTTACATTTGGTGTAATGCTCTTTATTCTCTCTCTGTCTCAGATGTACCGGTTGACCCTGCGCAGCAGTAAGGACACTGTCTCCCAGCGTCTTTGTGAGCTGCTGGCGGAACAGTTCTAGAAAGCCAGCCGAGACTAGCACCGTCTAGAACCGACACGCAGACCAGACCAGCGTTCCACCTGAAAGGCCCCAGAATAAAGATTCTACAAAAAGCATTCATGCATAAGGGAAAAAGTAGCTGTCAGCCTCTGGCAGCCATATTACTGTCCTTCTGATAATGATTATTATTATTACTGTTATTATCATCAGCGCTGCCCTTCTTGTTTTTATCGGTGTTTACCTGTGTGTGAGCAATGGAACGAAAGGAAGCGTGTGTTTGTTTTTTTCGTACACGTGTGAAAGAGTCATGATGATAGTTCCGTTCTCCGTCCTGCCTGTTCAACGATCAACTCCTGTGCTTGTGTTGACAGCTTGTGTGTGTATGTGTGTATGTTGTGGGTTAAGGGGGAGGGAGAAAAGTAAAGAAAAAAGATTGAAGTGGAGTCTTCCCTCTCTCCTGTTTTATCCGCAAAGTTTCAACCGCAAAAACTGCACATTAGCCGTTTCTTTGGAACATTCCCTTGTAAAAACAAAAACAAAAAAAACAATCTCAATACACTAACGTAATGGCACTTCTCTAAAAGAGGCCAGAATCACTAACCCTCATCGCTTTATCTCTCTCTCGCTTTCCTCCTGAAATCAGATTCAGAGCTATTGGTGTACATAGAGAAATTTAAAATAAAAAAAGATTCCACATGCATTTACAGTTTATTGCATCGTACACGCGTTCCTTCCGACATAGAAATGGCCAGTGCACTTTAAGAGGCTTCGAGAGGAAAGGCTTTTATAGTCCCGACCCTTTTTTCCTGTTCTTGTCCTATGTATTCAGTACTCTTCCTGACCCCCATTATCTGACAATGTTTATTGAAAAAAAAAAAAATCTCTATATATAAATATATATAAACCATGTAAATGATTACCCTTCATGGTTGCATTTGTATGTCTCTTTATTGTTTTTGATAGTGGTGTATTGTCGGTGTGTTTGTATGCTTTCTTAAATGGTCTAATGTTTTTTTTGCTTTTGTTTTGGACATTCCATTCTGTACTACGAGTGAATGGGCATACCGTTTCAGGTTAGTTGTACAGTGTTAAACGAGCTGGGGAGGAACTAGAATCAGAAAGAGGAAGTGAAGCAGAGAGAAGGTCAGGTCCGCCAGTGTGTGAGTTTCTGCACGTGAAGAGTGCAACTGCTGTGGACCTTTATGTAAATGTTGTCTTTTTTTTGGTAATATCGTTAAAAAACAAACATCTGGAAGACATTGACATCATCATTCTTCCAGCACAGTTATTGACTGAAATGAATAGTAGATAGTGGTTACCTCATTACTAAATCTTTACACGACACACACGCACTATTAACTTTTGAGTGGTGACTGACCACAGCTGGAGACCCATATTTTCTTTTGCAGAGCTAAAACCTGGGAAAGCACTTAGTTTGTGAAAAGTCATCGCATACACACAGTTGTACACACATTCTTAGGCCTAGAGGACGGGGGGGGGGGGGGGGGGGGGGGGGGGGGGGGGGCTTAAGGGGGAGCACTGGACCAAAGCAGCTGCCAACTGTCAATCACGTACAGGGATCATAACGATTTTGGTCAGCATCATTTGGTGAGAGTGTGGTGTTAATCTGTGTGATTCTTGTGTAAAAAAATATAATGGAATTTATGCGACATAGTCATGTTAGTTCAGCTGGGGGGTCACGCTTCCCTCGATGCAGTACTGGGGACATTGTCATTGTAGTTGATTAGAGTCACAGTCATGGTGTGTGTGTTTCTGTGTGTGCGCGTGTCTATGCAGTATCCGCTAGCTAATGCAGCCCCAGTGTATCGCTGTTCAACCTGTCAGATACCTGTGTTAGATTAAATTTACTCTGTACTGAATAATGTGAAAGTAAAATTATGCCATATACTCGAACCAGGTGTTTTCTTTGTGTGTGTGTGTGTGTGTGTGTGTGTGTGTGTGTGTGTGTGTGTGTGTGTGTGTGTGTGTGTGTGTGTGTGTGTGTTAGGGATGGGCACAGATATTAGGAGGGCTGACCGCTGAATCTCACACATGCACAAAGCACAAAGTAGTATCTCTCAACACATCATGGTCTAGGCCCGACTCCAGCTCTAAGATGTTAGGTGGCCCATAACAAAGGTTTAAATTTGGTATAATTCTAATTATTTTCAACCGGAAAGCAGAATGGAATAGTAAAAATGTAAACTTTGGTTAACTTGTTTTTATAATCAAACTTGATATTTTTACTATTCCATTCTTTCAGGTAGATTAATCACAATTATTTTCTTCTATCTTCAGGTTTATGCATCTAACACTACTTTAATGGTGGGTAGAAAAACAAGATGCTGTCAAATTTATAGAAAATAATATTTTATACATGAGTGTTATTTGTTTCACAGTATAATTTATATTTTTGGACCTGAAATAAGACCCAAAGCCATAAGACTCTGGGTGGGCCAAGCTTATGATTAGCTTGGCCTGCACATTTAGTTTAAAAGATATGCTGCATCTGTCCAGTAAACATGCAAAACTCTTTAAAGACAATGTCTTACCATCCCATTATTGTAAATTAATTTGCCTGGTTAAATGGAAAATGCAAGACGGCTGTTTAGTAGTCCAGTATGGTATAGCATAAATACAGTTTAATAAATTCAATTTATATTTTTTGCAACTGTAGCTCGAGAAATAAAATTCATTGTGGTACAACATAACAACACATGACATAATTCATATATAACGTAATGTTTGATGCAGGTTGCAGTGCGCTACGTGAGGTTGTTTAAAATAGTATCAATAGGTAAATGTGGACTAGTGAACTAAGCGTTCTGAATTATACATTTTGTTTACCAGAGAAACTGCTCGCATGGGACGTTGCACACGAGTCTGCTTACAAAATCATCTAGATAGAAGGATATAAAAGAGTCTCATTTGACTGATTACACGCACTCGATTTGCAAATGAAAGCGGCGTGTTTCTGTCTGAAAGGCTACAGGGAGTAAAACACGATTCATCACAATAAAAATGCCGAGGTCTTCAGGGCAAACTGATGATGGCGAACAAACAGAGCGAGAGCGAGAGCGAGAGCGTGCCCGCGCGCACGTCAAAGAGCAAGCCTGGCCGCCGATTGGCTGAAAATGACATCACATAGAATTGTACTATTCTTAGCTTCTGGAAACGGGATGACCTCATCTTTTTCCTCCCTCGCGCAGGTATAGACATATAACAACAAATAATGCGAGAAGCGCAGACAGAACGGAGAGGAGCACGGGAGCACAACTACTGAGAAGAAAGACCAAGGAACTGTTTATTATCGCGCAGATAGGCTACATATATTTACTCCACGCGTTATATGCTTCCTCCTGTTTGTGCTATTTACAACGTTCATCCACCAGCTTTGTTGGACTTTTCCAACCTTTTTGGACTTCCTGCGCATTCTGCTGATTTGTAACTGACTGGACTGGTGAGAAACAGCTTTTGGTTTATTCTAAACGTGTAACTTGCCAATTTTCATTGTTAAATGCAATTTATCAAAACTTTAAATCCTTTTAAGGCATACCATTTGGCCTGCTTTTATGATTCTGGCTGTCTGTTTAGTGCGTCATATAGGCCTACACAAAGAGTTGTTTTGTGTGTATTGTTTCTCCAAAGGTTTTAAGGTTAAACCATTTTTTTTTTAAAGCAAGAGATGGTGTACTACAGGGACAGTCAGTCCGAGCGGCCGCCGTTGTCCCGTATTCTGCCGCATCTCTACCTTGGTGCAGAGACTGACGTAACCCAGGTATATTTACAGTCCTCTAATGATTTATCAGTATAGCTGTTAAAGAGTATCCGCATCTTTAACTTATATTTGCTTCATTTAACAATAGTTTGTCCTCGTGCGTAACATTTAAGTTACTTTCTCACCTTTCACCCGCTGTTCGTTTCCACAGGACGGTTTGTCTGACCGAGGCATCTCGTACGTACTAAGTGTGAGCCGATGTTGCCCACAGCCTTCATTTCTACCCCAGTCCCAGTACCTCCGTATCCCAATAGACGACTCTCTGCGGGATGACCTGCTTCCTTGGATCCCTCAGGCGTTGCACTTCATTGGTGAGGGACCCGGAATCCCACTCCTTACATCAGCCTGCATTTGCATCCCAACTGCATTACATCATTGTTAGCTACTAGCATCGATAATATGGAAATAGATTTGTTTGTCTGTGTAAAAAAAGAAAAGAAAAGATAATAATATGAGGCTAATTTGAAGGCTATTTTATGCATCAGTCCCCTGCTGGAAAACCCTGGGTGGGTGTACACTATTAAGTTTTAATCGTATATGTTATGTTGCAGATGGGGCCATGTCACTTGGCTGCTCTGTCTTGGTTCACTGTGCTGCAGGAATCTCTCGATCTCCAGCACTTGCTGTGGCATACGTCATGTATAGCCTGAAAATGGATCTGGATCATGCATACAGGTAATGTGCATACGTTGTTTTACTACTAGCCTACTTCTTTCATTGTCAATGTTTAAGAAGTGACATTTTGCACATAAAAAGAGTCAGAGGTTCTGGTGATGAACGATATATTGTTTGTTTGTTTTTATTTAATGGATGCAGATTATTCAAATGAGTGAAGTATCTATCTCATCATTCCTTTAGGTTTGTGAAAGAACGCAGACCTACAATTTCACCAAATTTTAACTTCCTGGGTCAGCTGCAGCTCTTCCAGGGAACGCTTTCTTTGAAGAATAATAACACAAACCTTCACGCTCAGCAGTCAGTCAAACCTTTGGATAACTGCCTGCAGCCCACCAATGAAAAAAACAACAGCAGTTCTACAGCGGCACTGCTAACTAACTTAAACCTGCAGAACAGCATTGACAACAACTGCATTATTGATGGATGTACTGAGGATTCCAAAGCAAATGTGTACTGTGAGAACATGAACAACCAAATGGAAAATATTCAGAGCAGAGGCCAACTCTGTGAGGTGATGAATCCAGAGTTTACCTTATCTCTTTCAGACAAGCTCGGCGCGCTCACTCTCCGCACAAATCCCGTAGAGATACAAAGACCAGTAAACATCGCATCTCAGACACAGCAGGATTCACCAAAGTCCAACCTACCTAAGCCTACTTACCTTCAGATTCCATCTCTAGCGGAGAAACGCAAAAGCCTTACTCTTTCCCTTACGCCAGTGGGTGCAGTTCCTCAGACTCACCAGAAGGGGTCATCAGCCAACAGCTGTGATCTGAGGAAGAGCCGTTCCGCAGTTGACCAGACGGGGGCGTTAGAGGACTTGGGAAGAGCCGATATGGAGCCGTCAGGATCAGAAACCAGAACAGATCCAAAAGAGGCAAACAGGTTTATCAACAAGGAGGTGTCAGCTAGACACAGCTGCTCAAGATCACAAAGAATAAAGAGTAAACTAAACCGCAGAGCAAACGAGGAGCAACAAAAAACAAACCAAGTGAACCATTCAAGCACACAATCGCACAGGCAGGTCCAGGGACCATGTGAGATCAAAACCTCCTCACAGGAGGTTACCAGTGGTGTAGAAGCAGTGGAGGGTATGGATGGAGACAACAGCCCCTTGTCTCCAGTCAGTCTAACGGTTAACAAAATATTAGACTGGGGAGAACGCATGCTGCTTGGGGTCCTACTTGGCCCACGTATTAAAGTGGGACAGGCTGCTTTGCCGTACAGATGTTGAGGAGGAGGGACTGGTTGTATGAACTGTGCTACTACTTAAAGATGAAGTGTAAACGAGGACTTTTCAGAGAGGCATTGCTAAGGAACCGTGTTTATTATGTACCTCCCCATTGAGCAGAAGGAACTTAAATGAAGACAGCGACATGGGTGAAAAAGCATAATGTATGAGTGTGTGAATTCACTTATTTATTTGATGAAATTGCATGTTCCTCTAAGAGTGTTTGACAGACTCAAGTCATCTGATGGACTGGTGATATGTATAAATGACAGAATGTCTGAAAAAACACTTGCGATTTGTTCTGTTATAATGCACAGCCTGCCTGTGACTTTATTTATTAAAATACACTGATAATTGACATTTATAAATGGGTATTTTGCAGGTGGAATTTTAACACTATAGCTTGTATTGAAAAAGTGTTCATTAAAGACAATTATTTTATCTCTCTGTCTCTTTTATTTGAGCAACTATTTTAGTGAATTTTATAATAAAATGTTATTAAAAGACAAAATCTAGCAATAAAAGAGCCTCTATCAAAGCCATGTTGATCAGTTGGGCTATAGACCTGTGCCTTTTAAGTTAAGAAAAAACATAGTGATTATAATATCCTTACAGTTATACCGAAGGGTTTTCTAAAGCTGAGGAATTTGTTGCATCAGGCAACTGAAATTTAGTCTCCTTACTTGGTTTAGTCACAATGAAGAGGAGCACCATTTCCCCATACATGTTGGGAGGGCAGACAGTAACTGGTGGGTGTCTCCAAACAGATTTTTACTACTCCCTGTGTGTCACATTCTTGGAGGCTTTTGTTTAATACAAGCCAAAAAGTGATTCAGCATCCACACTGATATTGCCAAGAAATTACACATGAATATACTATAAGAACAAAGGCAAATGTATAGAATCAACATATCACTCACTAGGAATGAAATGCACCATTAAATAAATAAATAAATAAATAAATAAATATAAGATACAAAATATTCTATCTCGACAAACATAAAGTTCAAATCAGCCTCATTTTAAATCAACCTTATGACCACAACATTTTTCAATAGATTATTACTCCTGTTTTTAACTCTTCGAGCTGAATAAAAAACGGACAATGAATGCAGAATTAACGCTCTGTGTTAAACATCTACCGTAACTCAGACAAGCCAGGCCCTTGGCCAAATATGGGAAAGACGACGCTCGAATTACACATTTATCATATAGCCTTGCCTTCTATTGCGGAAATACAAGCGTAGTAACAGCAGAATAGTTCATCGAATCATTCGCATCAGCCAATTAGAACTCGCCAAGGCTCACCGATTACGAAATGATTCGTGCGATGAAAAAAACAACAATGGAAGCCACGCCCATTTCAGGCATGCGTATGAGATGCACTGAAGACGAAAAAAAAAGTTGCCCCTGGTCATGAAAAAAAGCTATCGGAAGCAAGAGAGAGTCCAGAAATCACCAAGAAAAATCCAGAGGGCGGACATTCCTTTAAGCCTGGAATTCGCTGTTTATCTCCATAAGCAAGATGGTTTTATCGCCTGTACAAAAGGGAGAATTTGTCGGCTAAATCTTGCGGATATAGTGTATTAAAGTTGTCAGAGTATTCGCGGGTTGGCAGTGGACTAAGTTGTCTGACTTTCGAGTCGCTAACTTGGCACCAGAAGGCTAATTTACTCAAGGCGGCTGCGGAAGAAAGGTAATCGGCGGTCATTGCTCAGATTAGCGCGGTATGTGTTTTATTTCCACTTTAGAGTTATCAATCTGATTCTGCAAATGCTATCGTTTTGTAGATACTGAATCATGGAGCTTTGATTGTGATACATACTTGCCCAAATCTGTAACATTGTAGCCTATTGTAGAGGTTTATCAACGATGCCAGGCCTTTTACGGTCTCAAATCTGTATGCTCCGTTGGGCAGTATTATTTCTCTTAAAACCATTTTAGTTGAGTAATACGACATGATTAGTATTGTTAAATAACCTTATGTTACATATTTGCAGGAGTAGGACCATGTCAACGGAAGAAAGATATAAGTTGGTGGTCGTGGGCGGTGGAGGTGTGGGGAAAAGCGCCCTCAGTATTCAGTTCATTCAGGTAAGCGTGTATTTTTTAGTACTTCGTATGAAATAAAGATGTATTTATGTCGCAACATGGGGCAAATACGCGGTGGTAATTATTTCTGTGGGTGTGTTGTAAGAGTTGTGTGACGTTCAGAGTACAGTGGGTTTTTCTCTGCATGTTCCTTCATGTTAAAGCCCTTGTTTAGGAGTTGGTGAACCAAAATGTTTTCTTTGTTTTCTTTTACAGTCGTACTTTGTGTCTGACTATGACCCGACCATTGAAGACTCGTACACTAAAACCTGCACCGTGGATGGAAAGGAGACACGATTAGACAGTATGTGTTCTTTATAGGAAGGAATGAGTGTTAAAAGCTCCACATGTTTCCTCAGTAGGGAGATTTTTGTCAGAGTTGCATCATTGATGATTCATTGCTGACTACGGGTTCCTGCCCAGGTTTTGTTTTGACTTGCTGTCAGTACAACATCATGCCAGCTGTGTTTAAATGACTAAAATGTGATTTGTTTGTGTGGATCAGCTCGTCTGGTCTATTTACCTGGGGTATGTTTTGTTTTTGTGTCGTTCGCCATTAGTCCTGGACACAGCAGGACAAGAAGAGTTTGGAGCGATGAGAGAGCAGTACATGCGCTCTGGAGAGGGTTTCTTACTGGTGTTTGCTCTTAATGACCGTGGCAGGTAGGTGTTTTCCAGAGTGTGTTTGTGTGAGCATGAGAGGAAGGCAAATAGATGGCTCCTAACTTCTCTGTGTGACGAGAACAGAGAGTGTGTGTGTGTGTGTGTTAAAAATAAAACCACAGAATGTGTTTGTGATGAGAATGAAAGTGCAGGTTATGAGTGTTCATGTCATCAGGTGCAGAGTTGAGCCTCAGCAGCTGAACTGAGCCTTTCTGTGGCCAGTGTAAATGTTGAGGTTTCACAGTGTACGAATCCTTAGGGGCCGTTTACGTTCCTGAAAATGTGAACTTTTGAAAACAAGTTTCAAAGTGCAAGTTTTTTAAAGCCATAATGTTATTTTCTCTGTGTAAACTACAAAACATGAATTTGTGAAAATAGTGACATTATGTGTATGCGCATTACATGTTCAGCCTATACATTGTTAGGTTTAGTGAAGTTTTATAGTTTCAGTTTATATTTTTTTGTTTTGTTTTTTGTATAATGTGTTAACTAGTAACATTTAACACAGTTAAATTACTCAGCACAGTATAGTGTTATTTCTATTTAGTGACATTTTTATGTTTAATGAGTGTTTTTTTTTATTTTATTTTTAATATATAATTTTTTCCTAGTTATGTGAGTTTATATTTCAGTTCAGGAAAATATTTAATGTAATTTGTTTTATTTGTTTGTTAATAATAATAACTTTAGGAATTTTAATATTCATTTATTGTAAGTTAAATTTACAGGCAACAACCCAAGAAGAGTTCAATTGTAATGACCTTCTATGAACTCTGTATTATTATGATTTTTTTTGTAAAACTTGTTATTCTAATGAACTTTTGTTGGTTCTCTCTGTTTCAGTTTTAAAGAAATTCAGAAATTTCACACTCAGATATTGCGGGTGAAGGACCGAGATGACTTTCCCATAGTTCTTGTTGGCAACAAATCAGATCTTGACCAGCAGAGAGAGGTAATGTTTCCGTATTCCACAGCTGTGTGAATTTTGAATGAAAAATAGGCTGCCAATTCATATGTGTGCGTCCCCACCCAAACAGATCTCGAGAGAGGAGGCCATGTCATTTGCCCGAGAAAACAGGATCCCCTATATGGAATCATCAGCGAAGAACCGCCACAATGTGGAAGAAGCCTTCATGGAGGTTGTGCGAGCAATAAGGTATTTGTAAAAGAAAACAGCTCTTATGAGATTGACAATGCTGTGGATTATGATGAACTTACATTACCATCTCTCCTCAGGAAGTTTCAAGAGACGGAGAGTCCGCCACTCCCCGCTAATCACGCGAGAAAGCAGAAGAGTGGTGGCTGTCCCTGCACCCTGCTCTGACTGCCCCTCTGCACTGTTGCCTAGGAGACTGAAGCCCTCACTCTCACGCCTGGTGCCTTATATGTCTACACAGTGTGTGTGTGTGTTTGTGCATATGTGTGTGTGTGTGGCACTGTACGCATCAGTGTTTTAGCGGCTTTTACAGTATGTGTGTATGAATGGTTCCCAAGAAGAACTAGGCTGTATCAAATGAGAAAGAACCTGTTGGAAAGGGGGGCCTTTAGTCTTATTTTGCCCACGTGTTTTATGTAGTGCCTTGTAAAATCATGCTCTTGATTTTAGATTCAAGAACAGTATTTGTTTATTTCCATCATGGTAAAAGGTCACAGACTGATTTGTGTGCCACGAGAGAGATTTTAAAAAACATTCATCATGGAGGAGGTGAACAAAAATGACAACGCATATTTAAACAAACCATGTAAGCGATGTGCTGAAAAAACCTTGTGATGGTTCTGGTGTCGCCTGTATGTACAACATGCATATATAGTGTTATTGACTCACACAGACAAGTCAGAAAGTGTTTTATTGGCCCAGACCCCTGTTCAGCATGCCCTCTCTCGGAGGATTTATTTAGTCAGTGGGACTGCGCCGAAATGGCTGCTCTAGTCTACCTTGCTACCCATCAGTGGCTAGAAATGTATTCAGCCAGCTTGTTTTCATTAATCTCTTCCTGATAAAGCAGTGTCTGATGACTAAGACATGATGTGGTTTTAATAATTGAGCATTTTTAGTGGAGAAGCAGTGGTGTTCAAATATTGAGTCCAGTATCTGCAGTGCTAGTATTCGTACAAACCAAAGGCTATACTGTATATGTTTGCACACCAGCTTTGTCATCGTGAATAGTTATCTAATGTAGTTTAACACTAAAATGGACAAATCGTGTGGTTTTATTGTGGGATTGTTTTGGTGTGTTTCTTTTTTTGTTGTTTTAGTCTAAATTTGATGTATTTTTGAAGGTACGTCTATTTGTGCTTATGTGCAGAATAAGACATTCTGTCTCCAGGTTCACATTATTGTATATGACGTGCTTCGCTTGTGATTTTTGCACCTTCATTAGCAGACAGTGATGCAAAAGTGATACAGAGGAATTGCCAAATGAATTTACTAACAAAGCATGATATTAGTCAGTGTTGTGAGGGAGTGAGTCACTCTGTCTGTACATAAGTAGAACGGCATAAAAACAAGACTAGGTGCTTTTTCCTTAGTCCCACGATAGCAGTTTATTATGGTATACTCGACTCTCAAGGGAGATTCTACACACAATTTACGGGAATTTTTAATTAAGGGACATGGATTTTTGTTTTTTTACTGGGACAAATTCTATTGTAGATCAGATTTGTCGGCTGCAAATAAGAACAAAGCACTATTTAATTTCGCAATGGTAACAAAATTACACAACATTGTTACATGATGATTCTCATTCATATAATTTCATGTCTTAAGTCTGATTATTTCAGTTTTTTTTTATTTAAGCTACTTTTCTTGGCTCTGGAGAGAGATCAGACACCTTTCATCTTCCAATTTTGTATCTAAATCTAACAATATTCTTTTGTACACAATTAAAATGTTTTTAAACGTTTCATGTAAGAATTTGTGGGTGACTGATTTGTTGGAGAGTGATTCATTATAAAAAAGTATTTGTAACAATTTTCCCATAACGTTTTTGAACACAATTCAGATACTCTGAGCTGATGAATTGGGAAATTTAAAGATTAAAGGATTATTTTTCCTGAATGTATGATAATCTGTATTGACATACTATTGCATTTAGACACCAAATAAGGTTTTTTTTTTTTCTTTTTTTTTTTTCTCGTTCTTACTATAGCCTATTTAGCCTACATGTTATTAATCTCGGTTCTCATGTCTCTCAATTCTTATTGGACCACAACGATCAAATAAGAGAACTACCCTGCGCATTACAAGCAATTGTTGCAAATGATTCCCACATGTGAGGAAAGGGGAAATTATAATCGCTGGGAGGGAATCAACCGCAAGGCGAAATTCAGAATCTGAAGAAATATTAGCATGACTTGGAAATTTAAATGTGGTGACGTTGTAAATGCACAGATAGATATTCCTTCGATTTAAAGCGATAATATAAGACGAATCACGTGTATAGGACTGACTTCCGTAAATTTATTAAAAGATGTTCTCAGGTCGGCTCCTGCAAAGAAGAGGCCCATTCATAACTATCATTGAAAAGAACGGTTGATCCAATCAAGACGCAATGGACTGTTGAAACCGGAAGCTGTTCAAGGTGGACTAAGGAACTTTTTTATTGTTGTTGTTGTTGTTTTAAGGTGAAGATTACATTTTCAACATTAAACTACGATATGTACATCAGTTAGCCACAGCACTAAAACTTACTTATACTAATTTATTTTTCCGTAATTGGGCAATCAAAGCACCTTTGTTTATTGAGATGTGCAGGTAGGTGACCGAAACTTTGTCACATCCCACTGCCACTCCTATAAGCGCTCGCGGCCGTGAAATATGTTGTCAAACTGGTATGTCTCTCTTACATGATGACTTGTGTTTTCGCTGTGAATGAAACAGGTGAATATGGAAGTAGTTTAATCAAAACCGAATATCGAATATGTGAATTCTTTGTATTCATATTGTTGATTTCGCTATAATAATTTACAGCACCAAGACAGGAAATCTGTGGGATAATCTGAAAGTGTTTTTCTTGTGAAGTTTCCTTGTACGGAACACAACAGAGTGTAAAGGTAAGCAGGCGGTTTCCCATGTAGTTTTACTTTCTTTTCTACTTTCTGTCCTGCGTTTTAAGGTAGGCTGTAACGTTACATCGTTTTCAAAACGTATATGCACTTTTTAGTTGATTAACTTAACGTTATACAAAAATAAATAGGCCTATTCCCTCGTGTTGGCACAATTTTGTCAATGTATCATCAGTGAACGGTTTAAAAATACGATGTTAAATGGATGTTTAATGTATATGTATGTCTCTCTTTTTTTTTCTTAATATATATGTATTATTATTATTATTATTATATTATTTATATAATTATATAATAATATTAATATTTGCTTTTGAATAAGTGCATTGACCGATAGAGGACGACATTGTAAGCATTTTCTGGAGAATATTTTGTGACGCATTCTTGGTTATAGGCGATATATGCCTATAGGTCCTCCATATGGCATTATCAAAACATAGCCTGTTAAACGTTGTAATATTCTTTCGGACAGGTACAATGCTGGGGTTTCCAGCAATATGTTTCAGCTTGCTATCCTTGCTGCATCTTGTTTGGGGCAGAGTGATCTACAATGGAAATGATGGTAATAATGAAAAGCAAAACACTTCTATTTTTTTTCTTTTTTTATTGCCAGTGTGGGACATTTTGGTTTAACTTTTGTTGTTGCTAATCCATTAGTACTATGGTGTGTTTTTGTTGGCTTCCCATGCACTCATGCATGATATCAAAGACTTGTAACCTACCTCTGCACAACCTTATTTGCATTACAGACTTTAGGTGTATTACAAACATTGGTAATTGTTTCATACCCAGAATTCAACATCATTTTTTCACTACATATATCGTAGGATTAGCTGCCATTTATTACCCTTCGTATGTATTGTGCTGTTCCTTCTGTCTGTTTCAGTAAGTGATTAAATGTATGTTTGTGACGTGTTGTGATTTTCATTATGCTTTGTATTCTCTTGTGTTGTTCAGTGTTCCTAGAAGAGAAGTCAGCAGGTTCATTTATCTCCCGTAAACTGTTGAAAAACAGTTGGGATTTTGAGGCAGTGGTGCCTGGCAATATAGAGAGAGAATGCAATGAGGAAATATGCTCATATGAAGAGGCCAGAGAGGTGTTTGAAGATGACAAACAGACGGTAAGAAAAAGAGTATACTCATTTTATATACTCTTATATAGGGAATGTCAACACAAAGGAATCCTAAATAGGCAAACCTACAAGATGAGGTGGAAAAAAAATTATGTATAGTCATTTGACACTGTTTGTTTTGTTTTCCAACAGGCCAATTTTTGGGCAACCTATAGCAACAGTCATGGTAAGGCTGATTATTATTATTTTTTTCCTTTAAGGGATTGTATTTGATATTTTAAAGATGGTTGAAGATATGCACATCCAACAGTTGGGTTCAATTTTCAAATAAATTTTAAATCTTATTATTAGTCTGACAGCACCAAAGCAAGCAGCCTTGTAAATCATCATAGTGTAAGCAAATGCAAGCTACAAATAGTATTTTATTGACCAATATTTTATACATAAGTAAACAATTAAAATGTGTATTTGTTGAGAATTATGAACTGATTGGTTGATTTCCACAGATACTTCACACCCACTTGATGTGTCTGGTTTGGTAGCTGGCATTGTGGCTATTGTAGTAACAGGGATTATAGTCACTGTGCTGGGCATTTATTGCTACAAGAACAGAGGCAAAAATGCAAGAGGGGGAAGGTAAGTGCATGCTGTTATTACCACTGCGATATGCCTTTTATGTGGCAATATCACTCTAATGGATCCTGCATCTCCACAGTGTTCCTGTGCATATGGGAGTGGATGGGCAGCCAGTACCTGAATCTGTGCCCTTGTCTATTGTGGCTCCGGGTCTCCCCTCGTACAATGAGGCTCTGACTCACAGTGGCCAGCACGATGCCCCCCCACCGCCGTACGCTGGGTAAGAACTCTGATTGGTTTGTTTGCATATGTGCATCACATACAAAAGTGATGCACTATCTGCTATAAAATTAGTTTGTGCTGCATTTTCAAAATATGTTTTAAAATATGCCTCTGCTCTTTACAGGGGAAGTCCACCTGAGCCAACAGAAACTCCAAATGAGGAATGACAAAGACATTGGGTTTTTTTTAAACAAAAAAAATTTGTTGTTGTTGTTTTTTTTGTATTTTTTTTTTGTGTGTGTGTGGGGGGGGGGTCATTTGCCACAGAGACAGAAATGACTGTAAGCTGCAAAGTGTAGTTTCAATCACTAATTTGGTAATTTATTATACTTGTGCTACATGTTCAGCAGGTAGCAAAAACACTTTTTTTTTATTATTATTATTCTTTAAAATGATTTTGTTGCTATCACCAAAGAACAGAGTTGTATTGTAAACACGGTCAATATTTTCTTAAATCAGGTTTGTTTTAAAAATGTAAAGCGTGTTCTTGGTCATGTTAAATTGAAATGAATTGTCATTAATAATAAAATGAAAAATGTAGACCAACTTGAATTTTATATTTCGACTGTGCAACAACGCGCGATTCAGTATTGACAATTAGTCGCTGTTGTCACTCATCATCGCCTCTTTCAGAGTATCAGAAGAGAGCATACAAAACTCAGTAGTGCCTCTATCTGTGCTGTAACAAGGCGGCAGTACGCACGAGACTTCCAGACAGACTGCGTATGTGAGAGTGTGACAAGCGAGTCGGGTGTGGGGGGGGATATGTTTATGTGTGTGCGCGCGCGAGAGCCTGTTAGTCCACTCTTGAAAATGGCGTCTTTCTTGCCTAAATACCTGAAAATAGCGATTTTAATCCCAGGCATTGTAACTTTTATGTGAGGTTTTAAAGCATTATACTAGCTTCTTGTATGGCTCTTATACGTTTTGCGGATTTAAATGAACCTAGTAGTCACAACAAGAATATTGTTTCTGACGAAGAGCCTCCATCCCGGTGAGGAAAGGAATTTACATCCATGATGTAAATATTTGGGGCGCAACAGCTGAATAAAAACGCGCCCTCGGTAGACTACCATTTATAGATACCTACTATCTCACCTTTTTGTGGCAATGCAGTATACGAACAACTGAAATGGGGTACAATCAGCACGTGTCGTATGTCTCGTGGGTGTAACAAGCAATGGCATCAGAATTCGACATGCAGAGCATCAGCCGCGTTTGCTGTTTCTGCTAAGAAGGACAATAGGCATCGAGATATATAAGAGGGCAAAAGAGGGGAGGGGAGGAAGAAACCGGATTTTTTGTGGTGGCGGTGGTTGGTGTAATACTTCACCCGCCTCCCCTCTGTATCCTCCATCTCCCCCTCCTCCTTCTCCTCCCTCCATTCCTCTCCCCCTCTGTGCTGGTCCTATTCTTGAGGACTTGCTTGTGAAACAGGAGAGATAAACAGACACTGAGCGCAGAGGAAAGGACACGGGGAGAGATAGTGTGTTAGAATTTAGGAAATACCTCCCTCCCCTTCCCCCTGTCTATCTCTCCATCTTCATCCCTTGTCTCTTCTTTAATGGATAGAAATTATCCTGGCACAGGATTCGGTGATCTGGGCGCTGGAACGGGATGGAGTTACGAGAGATCGGCGAAGGCAAGGTAAGGCGCCTGTGGAAGTACACTTCCATGCACTGGATGCATAAATATGCTTAGCTGGCTGTAACAATGCCCATGCCGACGGACGGACGGACGCAATGCATGTTCCCACTCTCTCTCGCTCCCAGTGCTATGTTCATTCACTTGCATGCATTATATTGTCGCTGGGTCCACGTACAGCCATCAGTATTGTCATTTCTGAGGGAGGAGGGGGTGTCTCGAAAATGCAAGGAATGCGATTGAGAGTTAATGCGTGATACGGAAGGTAGACTGAGACAGAAAAGGGGGAGAGGGGCGAAAAGAGGGGGGATGGGATAATGTTGCTAGCTAGCTTGCTAGCGTATTATCAAAAATGAAAAAAAAATCAAGCCTTTTGCCTTGGAGGCGCACCAAACCGGACATTGCATGCCGGACTTATATACACGCTAATTCAGAGTAGTGAGTAATGCGTGGCACAAAATGCACGTTGACAAAGCTTTATTTAGGAGGCAACCGATTACAAGCAACCACAAAACATTATATTTGGGAATTAAATGCTTGCTAGCTACTGTATGCAGCTTATCCCTGTAGCTAACGTATGTGTGTAAAATACGGGGTTTATTCACGAAAAATACATTTTGTGTTAAACGGGTAAAAAAATGGATACATAACATATTTATCTGAACGGTAAATTACTCAGTGCAGAAGTGAAGTTCCTTACAGTCAACATGTATTATTCAGTTACACATGTCACAAGACTGACTGCAGCTAGGCTATATTAAACGCCATATGAACCGCTACTAACTCGTATGCTTACTACTCTCCGACACTGCATAATTAAAAACAACAACAACCCAAACTTTGCATAGCCTGTTTAGTATCGTTATTATCTAACGGAATAATTCCATCTCTGTCGTTAGTAGTCACTTTGGCAACGTACCAAAATCGTGTAGTGTTCACGAGTGTTCCTCAGTGAAATTACAGCGTGACCGACCGAGACGTGCACACTGTAAACATGAACGTAAGACAGTGTGCAAACGTATTTGCAGCCACAAAGGTTTCACAAACAGAAAATGTGACCGATAAAAACTTAATGGATGAAATATTTAAATATCCATAGCAACGTGGATTGGGGGACACTTGATCTGACAAGGTATTTCCTTGTTTAGTTTTACATCTGACAGCCATTAAATCTATGTAGTAAAAATAGGCTTGCTCATTTGTAACGGTTGATACTTTTAGGAAGTGCTGCATTATAATATTAAAATAGTGGTGATATTGTCATCGTCGTACCTGAAAACGGGACTATTACAGTGTCGTGCTTTCGCTGTTTTACTCGTTCAACCGTGTTCCACTATTTTCGCGGCCTACTTACAGTTCAAAGGCACCCGGCTACGTGCGTTATCAGTCGCCGTGACAACCAAATCAATCTTAGCAGCGTACAGATCGCGCGTGCAATCATTCTGGGTGGCTTTACTGTCTCGCGTTGCTTGTATGTAGTCAGTCGTGAAATGTTAAGAAATTTGAATTATGATAATGTTGGTGAATTCTGTGCTTCAATGGAATCTGCTATGGGAATTATTATGATTGAACAAAAAACAATTATCATTGTAGGGTGCATTTCTTTTCTTTTCTTAGTTATTTACACAAATGCGTAAAGAAGTCTCATCATTTGTGCATTGTAACACTATTGGAGTGGGTCCTTTTTTCTTACATGACAGGACAACAATAGGGCTATTCTTTTGGGCAATCATCCCAAAATGCATGGAAACCTCTTTTATGTGTATATACAAGGAATTCCATTCAGACTAAGATTGTGGTTTGAGTTTTTTTGTAACAGGTAACGTTAGCATCACCCAGACTGCAACCCAGTATCCCTGGCTGACTCTTAGTCCTAGCAAGTCCGGAAAGGAATTTCTCCCATTTTCTGTTGGATTCTTTAATATTGTGCTTCTGACTCGAGCATCTCTGTAGACTCATAGGCAGATTGATAGAATCCAGAATCTTAATGAGTTCAGGCTTATGATGATGGACAAGCTTCAGTAGTGCTGCTGCAGAGGCTGAAAGCATCAACTGGATAAAATGAAATGAAATTCGTTTCACCCAATATTCTCTCTTCTAGGTTTCCAAAAATTGCTTCTGCTTTTGAATGAATATTAGATAGTAAGACCGCCACTTTAGGTCATTGGAGCCATTATGCAATGATGAAACACCAAGAAGAGTTAAATTAGCATAGAATGAAACAAAATGACACTGGGGTCTGCGTAGGACACCACATTCTATTGATTTGTAATAAGAAATGTTAATATTAAATGAGAATGAACAGATCATATTCTACAATTGTTGCCTGACGGGACGTTTGCACGTTGCATTTAGGTTATGAAGCCAACAAAGGCATTCTACTCCATGATGGCAAGGTTCACCAGGCCCTCTGTCCTTTTTTGGGCTGTGTACATCCACCACACACCTCTGCACGGATTTAATGGAGATTAATGGCCATGACTGAGTTCCCCATCAGGCTGCAAACATTTTGCACCTGTTGGGGGGGACTGTGTTGAATTAGTGCCTATATAATTAGGAGCAGTCTTGTACAGTGGATTCAATCAAGCTTTCTAATTTAACTCTTCTTTTCGTTTAGTTTAGTTTTTTTCTTGTTCCTTCCATTGTTTATTTATTTTTCATGTTTCCTCTCTTTCCCTGTTATTCTTTTTGTCAAATTATGGCTAATCAGCTCAAGAACAGGTGCAATAGCAGGAGGTGAGACGTTTATCAGGATGAATTGATTGACTGAAGGTGTAAGCCAAGCATGATGAAAAAAGTGAGAGAGGAGAGTTTGAGAGGATGAAATGATTGGATCTGGAGTATTTATAGTGTGGTCCAAATGTATACAAATTACATTTTTATATGACTAAATATCATAATATTTACACAGAAAATGTATGATTTGTCACTATTTCTAGGTCACTAATTAAAAAGCACATTTGTGACATTGGCTGTGGGAACGTTTACGGTATAAAGATTTCCTGTATCATGGTTACATGATCATCAGGTTTTGCACAAACTTTTGCTCAATCCTGCTGAACCAGTTGGCATGAAACATAAATGGGCTTTTCTTCCCTGTTGTGATGTGTATATATGTGAGTGAGATGGCTTATGGAATGAGAGAAAATGTTGGCCTATCACTAATTGATTGGATTTTTGGATTGTGTGAGAATTACTGGTTGCTGGAGGTAGGCATTATTGCCCAGCCCTCATGCCTCAGGGGAAGTTTATGTTTTAGATGAAAGATTGTGAGGACACATTAATTAACACATAAACATAAAAAGTCTGTCTTATGCTTTAAAGTCACCATTATAAATAAAAGATGACAAAGCAAATAAGAAGTAATGCATGTACTTTTAACTTCTCACTCAATGTTATGCTGATGATGTCATTTGTAATGAAATAATTTTTAATTAAAAAAGCAAAATAGGTGCACTAAGTTGTCTAATAATTTTCAACCCCGCTGTATGTAAGATGTCCTTCAATTTACCTAATTCTTCTGAAGTTCATCATCTATTCCCTGATCGTCTCTGAGCTGTCTCTTTGGGATTAAGAGCCAATTGTTGTCTAATTCTCGGTTGCATCATTTACAAGTCACACTGCTGCCTTATGGTTGCACAGAATAATTATTTTATGTACATGGATACTCACATTTGAAGAGAGAGTACAGATTCAGATTCGGAGTACAGTGTATTAATTATTTAAGACATTAAGGTGCAGGAGAAACATCTGCCTGTCAGGGCACATCATGTTTTTATTTTATTTATTTTTTAAGATTGTTCATATCCAGTTCATAACTTCAACATATTTCTAACTTCTTTTTTCAAGTTCTTTTTGCATGGTACTATGACTTTTTTTTAAAGCAGTGACTCAGCTTATCTACGATGCTTGCCTTGTTCTGCGTAACCTGAAAGGAATCCACAAAAGAATTTCAGAAAATCAAACAGAAGCAGCAATGTATCAAAACATCATAAGGGTACTTTCGTCACAGCACTGTATATTGTGTATTATGCCAGAGGTGCAATCAGTGAAGCAGTTGGCAGCAAGAATGTGTGCTCTCACTCATACATTTAAATGTTTAACCCAGTTCATTAGAGCTTTTATCCAGTTAATTAAACAAGTCTTGTGCTTTCTAAGATGAGGGTGTTTTTAAAAGAGATGGACATGCTCCCAGATGAAACCCCCTCAGGATGGACATCAGTTGTCTTTGTCACATATATTAAGGTCTTTTGGGAGACACGAGTATTGCAGTGACTATATTGAGACCAGGAGTCTATTTAATGGAGAATGACAATATAAATCGATTCTTGCATCCTATCTGGATTGAATTGTGAAGTATTTAATGAGAGACTGTGCATACAGATTGTACAGATTTATTTAGGTGATTCTTGAATGCTACACTACAAGATTTGAATAAGGTCTTTCTTTAATAGGATTTAAAATAGATTTTCTGGTCCACTCTACCGCTTCTGTTGAATGACACCCACCCCCTCACCACGCGCTCACTCAGTATGTGGTGTCTGTGGCTTCCCACTCTGGTCTCAAAGTGAGAGGGATCTAGACTAACTGAGCTGTACTCACACTAAGAGCCTGTTGAGGATGGAAGGGAGGGGGTTACCAAGGCAATTCAGTCAGTGGAGAGCTTTTATCAATGAGCGCTCTGTGTCTTACCTCAGCAACATCCTAACCGCCATTGTCAACTGAACTGGCCACTCTCTATGAAAGAGAACAACAGAGACAGTCTGCAAAGACTGCAAAAGACAGTTGATTGGCTGGCAACAGGCAGAGTGGCCAATCAGAATTCTGAGCTGCACGTCGTGAAGCGTAGCAGTGGTAAAAGGTACAAAAATGATTTAAAAAATGGTCTTGTTTTAGATTTCAAGACTTGCATATTGATGAGACAACATATTTGCTTTATTTATAGAGTAAACAATATTGTGAACACTCTTTTATATGGTGTGATGATTGTTGATAATTTGGCAAAATCAGATCCTGCAAGCTTTTAGGGACAGGGAGGATATGGAAGTGAGTAGGCTGATTAAAGAGCTAATCTTTGTGTGGGGCTATAGTGTGAGAGGGATAATAATGCCAAGCTGGGTCAACTGATACTCTATACGGAGATTTAGTATGAGTCTAGAGCCCAACAGACTTTTTCACTGCCCGAAGAGAGGGGGGAACAGTAAAATCTGTCCCAATGTCACACAGGAGATTTTTGATACAATAAGTTATTGTTTGGTTAGTTCTCCAAAATTGCATGCAAATGAAGAAAACATGAGTGGTTGATGTTTGATCAAGTTTGAAAAAGACTGCAGCAAAAAGTGATGTCATAGTTAGATTGTATATTCAATTTGAGAATTAAATAATTAGTGATTAATTAGATAAATAGTTTAGTACAATTTAATAATGAAACCCTTTATTTTATAATGTATGAGATATTGACCAAATGCCTATTAAATGAAGAATTATTTCTATGTACTTTTTCTTTTTGTACTTTCTCTGCGTCCTGGGGAGATTAAACATGTATATGATTAACAATATATAGTTATTACAAAATTAACAGTAATATTATACTGTTAGTTTATTATTATGCAAAATTATGAATATTAATGTTTGTATAATTTAACTATAGAAAATTACCTTTTATTTACAGTTTTGTCTTGAATTGATTCTATTCAATTTTGATTTATTCTAAAATTAGATCATATGAGTGTTATAATGTTCAATTTAACATACTAAATGAAATTTTTTGGGGAAAAACATAGAAATGTTTGAGCACTAAAGTCTCATTTACATTATAAATATTTAATTGTCCGGGGCATAATATATACATAAAAGAGTAAAGGAAGAGAACAAGGTTGTGCGAGGCACCCAAATTTCATATTATGCATAAAAATGTATCTAAACAATTGCTGTTATCGTGTCACTTTCAGTACCATTCCCTCTGTCAATTATCTCTTTTTGAATCCTCTGTTATTCAGTTTGGTTTATGGGAGCTCCAGATCCTCCCATCCAGACTCAGAACTCCTCCACCGTCAGCCTTATGCCACACCACACCCCCTACAAGGATATGCAACAAATCATCATCCAGGAACTTCTGGACAGGGTGGGGCATGGGGTGCAGGAAGGAGCTTAGGTAAGGTCTACAAAATTGTTAATAGTTAATTACTGGAAAAAGTTCCTCCAAAAAAAAATCTTTGATTTGATTTAACACCATACTGACCTCTGCACAGTACTGTAGGTCATTCTTTACCTTGATGTTGACATGTGTAGGGAAAAAAAGACATCCTCTGACCAGGTGTTAGACTTTGTCTTGATAATCTTCTTTCGCAGGGCTCTCAGGGTTGTTTGATACTGGACTACATCATGCCAGTACCTCAGGACCAGATGCTTCAGTTATGAACTTGATCTCTGCTTTGGAATCCCGAGGTGCTCAGCCACCCCCCTCTGCCTCTACCCTTCTCTCTCAATTTCGCACCCCCTCCTGGCAAACTGGTTAGTGCTGTGATATATTGAATGTTGAATTATCTAATTGTGAACACAGATATATATGATGAAAGAAAGATAGAGAATCCTCTTATTAACTGCTGAATAATTTTCTTTTCTTTTTCCTTTGCTTTCCCTCTCTGTTGCTGTAGCAATGCATACTCCAGCCCCTGCAGAGCTATTCATTTCTGGTGCACTACCTGGCTCTGGCTCATTTCCCTCTTCCTCTGCTCTGTCGGCATATCAGCACCCTGCATCCTTCTCAGGGCGCTCCTTCCCTGGAGTTACCCCATCATTATCTCTGCAGGACACACCTACCTTCAGTCCTACTTCCAACGGTCTCCTGTCACCCCATGATCCATTGCTGCACATTAAAACGCCCTCTCAGTCAAGTCTTGGCTTTGACCGTCTTCTGTCTTCACAGACTGGGACTGCTTCATATAGAGGGCCACAAGAGCCCACTAGTGCTCCTCCACCACAAGCACCTGCATCCTCCTCGACACGCCACTTACCACATCAGTTTAACCTGCTTTCCTCACAGCTGCAGGATCAGTCCTCTCAGCTCTACAATTCTTCTGTATTTTCTTCTGCACCTCCTCAACCGCCACAGTCCCAGGAAAGAGCCATCCCTAGGCAAGATAGTGTGATTAAACACTACCAGAGACCTTCTCCTGGACAGTCTCAACTTTCCTCTTCTACACCTCATCCCCTACATCACTATCTTAGTTGTGGTGCATCAGGATACCAACAGATACCCCATCATCGGCATGGCTCCTCCATAAACTGTAGTCCACTGGGTGAGCAGAGTCCATCATCTGAACCCAAACCCTCTCCCCGATCAGAGCAAGTTTACCGTCCTATCATCCAGCCCCCTTACACCTCCTCCTCAGTCTCCTCCTCAGCTGGCTCGGGTGGTGGTATAGGGAAAACAGGAAAGAGTTCCAGCTCAAGTAGTGGCTACTCTTCCTCTGGCTCTTCTTCATCTCGAACCCCTCACACTCCTCCTTCCGCTTCTTCCACCTCCTCTTCTTCCTCCTCTGCTTCTAATCCTAATGTCTCATCCAGTAACTCTGCTGCACCCTCAAGGCAGCAACCACCACCTCAGTCAGCACCACAACCCCCGCCACCTCCACCTCCCACCGTGTCATCCTCTGCTACACAGCAGCAGCCACCCAAACCTTGCCTGTCCACATACGGCTCTCCTGTTGCTCCTGTCAAACCAACCGCTGGCCTTCCTGGTCAAACCCCGCCACAGCAACAGTCATATTCACCAAGCCAGCCACCCCCTTCTCACTTGCCCCAGCCATATGGGGGATTCAGTTCTCCGCAGACCCAGGATCTTGGTTCCAGCCTCGGGGGATCAGGAAAAGCTTATGGAAGCCTTGGAGCAACAGGGCGTTCGTTTTCAGCTGAGGTGGTCTATGGCTCTGATTCAGGATATGGTTCTTTGCCACCATCTCTTGGAGGAGCAGGAAGTCCTTCACTGGGCTATGGTGGTACAGGACATTCACCTGCCCTAATGGTGTCTGGAGGTGGTACCGGTACAACAAGCAGTACCACTGGATCAGGAGCAGGTAGTTCAGGAAGTGTGGGGGGTGGTTCAGTGTGTGGTAGCACTAGTGTAGCAAGTGGCACAGGATCATACCACCTCCCAGATTCCAGCCCTTCACCCTCAAGTAATTCTGGAATAGTACGCCCAGGTCTGCACTCCCCAGCCCCAACTCGCCCTGCACAATCACCTGGAGGAAATGGGGGCAACAAGTACCTATCCTCAGTTCTCTCCCCAGCATTCCTGGCTTCTCCACAAGGATACTCAGACACAAGGGTGCCACCCCAGCAAACACAGTCTTATCATGCAACGCCGCCAAAATCTAAGTCTGATTCTGATATGCTCGGGGTAGAAAGATCTCAAGAAGAGGATGAAGAAGATGAGGATGACTTTTTGATTCAGCACTTATTGCACTCACAGAGTCCAGCACCCAATCCCTCCCAGCATCATTCTCAACAAGCTCAGCAAGTAGCCTCACAACAACCGCAGCCCCAGTCCATTTCCCAGAGTAGAGATGGAGGAAAGTCTCTCTCAGCTTATGAACTGAACAAGGCATCTGAGGAACGTTATCATCTACAGAGTGTCATTCGGACCAATAATACGACCAACAGTGTGGCTGCAGTTGCTGCAGGCTCTTGTGGTCCCGGCACAGGTTTAGAGAACCAGTTGGAGATGTCGCTGAAAAAGCAACAACAGACTAAGTCTGATAGAGTGCTATCTGTAGCTGGTGCAAATGGAGGTCGAGGTGCAGTTGATTCTTTGTCACACACTCATTCCCATGGTCAACATGACTCCCTTGGTTCAGTGGTCCACTATGGCAGAGGAGACCCTTACACTCATCAAACACATCAACATCACCCTCAGCATTCACAGCACTCTCATCCCCATTCAATGTCCCACTCACATATGGATCTTAAGAAAGCTCAGGATCCTCCAGAATTACCCTACCTGCGAAAAACTCCAGACTTGCAGCAGCGACAGACCCAGTCCTCCCTTGGACTAATGGATTCTCCACCTGACCCTTCTCATCAAAACACACAGGCTCACCTTCTGCAATCTGTCCTTTCCCATACCACTCGAAACAAGATGGACAACCAACAGGCTCCTTCACAGCAACAACAACACCCAATGAGTCAGCAGGCGATGCTTGGACCAACTGGGGGATTGGGTACTGGTGGCTCTGGTGGAGTAGACACTCAGCCACAGGCTTCTCAACTTCAACTCCAGCTCCAGTCCCAAACTATGGAGGTCCACTATGGCCGTGAGGCTCAGCGAAACCAAAGCCAGTCAAGTCAGAATTCTGTTTCACCATTAGACATGCTAGAGAGATCTCTCTCCAGGACAAATAGTCGAGAAGGGACAGGGCCCTCTGATAGAGTTGGTTCAGGAGATGGGAGCACTGCTGATCATCACAGACAACAGCAACAACATAGGATGTCCACACACCATCAGTCCCACCACCCTCAACAACCATCAACAGAACTTCATGATTTCTTGTCTGAGCCTGATTTGAGCATGTCAACTCCCTCTCATTTGCACCATATGGCTTCACACCATCCACCCCCTCATGCCCACCATCAGCCACAGACACACTCTCACCATCAACACCCTCACCAGCACCCTCACCACATGCAACCAGCTTCTGGACCACCACAGCCCCAATCCCAGCCCAGGGAACAAGAGTCCCAGCTCTCACAGCCACAGCTAGATCAGCTCAAAGAGCATCAATATGACACTGGCAGTCCTGTGGGGAAAACAGCTCAGAGCCAGGGTCAGAGCCAAGAACAGCAACAACGGTTTGTGCCACTGACATCTATTTGTTTCCCAGATTCTCTTCTTCAAGATGAGGATCGATCCTTTTTTCCAGGGATGGAGGATATGTTCTGTTCTGAGGACTACAAGGCAAGCTGTGCTGGGGGAGGTGGAAGTGCAGGACAAGGAGGTCAAGATGGTGTGCCAGAGGCACATGGAACAGTACAAGATGGAATGGATGCAGTTAAAACTACAGGTGGTGGAGGGGGTGCATATGACATGATGGGTCACCATGGTGATCAAGGTTATGGGCAGTATTGTCACAGTTTGTCTGAATCTGGCAATGGTACTATGCACTTAGATTTGGACCCCTTGAAATCCCATGAACTCCCATCCACTGTCAACACAGAACAACTGGGCTTAATTCAGTCTCAGGGCCCAGGCCTTGGGATGGGTAGCACGGGACACGTTGTGGACGGAACTGGAAACAAAATGATGGGCTCTTCTGGTGTAGGTAGTGGTCCTGGCACAGGGGGACTCACCTCACCAATCTTTTGCTCTTCTAGACCTAAAAAACTTTTGAAAACAAGCTCATTTCACCTCCTTAAACAGAGGAAAGACCCTAACGTGCAATCACAGGCTAAGAAGAACTATGCTCAAGAATATGAGTTTGAAGATGATGAGGATAAAGCAGACGTTCCAGCCGACATCCGCTTAAACAGCAGACGTCTCCCGGACTTGCTTCCTGATCTCGTTTCCAGTTGCAGAAAGTCTGGAAGTGGTTCAGGAGTTGGCAGTTTAAGCCCCTTGATGGGTGATTTAGATTTCTGTCACCCTTCAGGGTACCCATCCCTTGGACCTCCTCCACAGCTGCTCCCACATGATGCTCCAAAGAAAAGGGGGAGGAAACCCACCAAACCTAAACGTGAGGGTCCACCAAGACCCAGAGGTAGGCCACGTATTCGCCCTCTTCCTGAGCCTCCATATTGCAGGAACATGATAGGACCTGGTGGAGAGACTAGAAGGGGCCGTGGTCGAGGAAGAGGGCGTGGAAGGAAAGATGATCAAATGTTAGAAATGCACAGAGACATGAACAAGGGGCAGAACTACCATCAACAACCACCTCACCTCCATCATCAACCACAGTTACAACAGCACATGCACCAACATCTACAGCAACAACAGCAGCAGCACCAACCACAACATTTGCACCAACAGCAGCACCTACATGTACAACAGCTTCATCATCAGCAGCAACATCAACAACAACTTGCACAGCATCAGCCTCAGCAACAATACCAAGAACCCATCAAACCAATCAAAGTAAGTTAAGTTTTACAATTTGCACCAATAAGATATAAATTACATTTGTTACAGTTTCATCGATCCATCATTCCCACAAACCTAAATTACGTATTCATTCAAGAAATAGCTTTTATGTCAAAATATAACTTAATTTTTTCCTACCAGATTAAGCTCCCTATTCCCTCCATGCCTTCATCTGATTCCCTCCTGAGGACAGACTCCCTGTCTAGTACAGATCCAGTTTTGTCTGATGGTTCGGTAGGATCTGCACCATCTCTTGGTTTGAGCCCAGGGCCCACTACCAGTGTGGATCTAAACAGAATTGACATGAACAGAAATGATATGAGCTGTGGTCAGGAAAAGATGAAGCAGAAATCCCAAGAGGTGAGTCTCAGCTTGCTAAAATGTTTAATGAATGTTGAAATTTAACAGAAAATGTTTTAATAACTCCAGATGTTCATTGTTCAATATAAAATTTAGAGCAAATGGCGAATTGCGTGATTTTGCTGTTTAGTAAATTATTTATTGCAATAACTGTATCCTTTCCTAATCTTTAGAAAGGTCTGTTTTGCATGCAATTGGCATCATGAGCAAAAACATGACAAACCATGTACTAGTTCATATTGGGTCTTTTTGATATACTAAAATGATCTACAGATTTAGAGCAAAGTTTAATGGAGGAGGTGCAGTTGGAAGAGGTCAAATATGTGGAAGACCTGCCAGGCCAGAGTGTTGGCAGCTGTGATAGATTAATTTTACTATATAAAAATGGTTTGCTAAATTTGTTCTTTTTAGTTGAAACTTTTTAGTTAAACATTTTTAGTGGACTTTAGTGGACAAGCATATTTATAGTCATTTGTCTTAGCATTACACAGCACTGTTAGACAGTATTAATCAGCAGTAGAGCGGATTGGTGGGAAGCAGCATGTGAAATAAATTATGATTTATGCAAATGCAAAAGAAAAGTCACTTATTGAACTGCGAACAAGCTCATCTATGATGAGATGATCAGCAACTTGAGTAGTTCTTTCCAAATCCTGAAATATCTAGATGATGAAATGATTTGGGGGGTGGGAAAGAAAACTATACATGTCAAATTCACAAATGTTTTGTCCTAAATGGTTTAAGCAAACACCTGCTGTTACATTATGAAAACCATGTTCCTAAACATGATGATTCAATTACTTGCCAACATTTTACAGCCTTTATCAAATTATTCCCTCCTCCATATGTTTAAATTGCACTTATGAAATATATTTTGTTGACACCGTAACAGGTAGCCTCAGGAAAGAAGGGCCAGTCTAGGGTGTTATGTGTAGAAATGTGCGTGTTCTGCATATACAATGTTTGTTTTATTTATCTGCAGATGTCCTGGGAGGGAGACATGGATGACCAAATGACCCCAGAGGCCTGGGCCACCATGCAGAAACTCTCTGGCTCAGTAAGACTTTCATTCATTTTTATTCTTGATCCAATGTCCAGGTGTAGTTCTGACAGAAGACAACAAACCACTCATATTTTGACCAAAGGACACATTATACATACAATTAATTAGAATTTCTTTAACCTCGTTTATTTTACTGAGGAAGCATTGTTCTCAGTGTATTCACTTTGCCACTAGAGGGAGCAGAGTACATAGACTAAGATGATTGGCAGGCCACCCTGATGACTGAGTTCTTAAAAAATGCAATAAAAGAAAAGGAGAGCGCTGTTGCTAGGGTGGCTGTTGCTAAGGTTACGGATTCATATGACAGTAGGGTCTCCAGATTCCTCTTCGTCATCAACCACCCTGCTGTTCAGTAAGGTGTTTTACCTCCCTCTAGACACACCTAATGTAAGAGAGTGGGACTACACTGATTATATAATATAAAGATGTTAATCAAAAAAGTACATTTTATTACTATTTATTTGTGAGCTCTTTTCTGGTTGTATATTTATTTTCCTTGCCCCAATTTTTTTATTTTTGCCTCCTGCTTAAACATTTCTATGCTATTGTGCATTTTGTCATCTTCTGCCTCTTTAATTCCTATGCATCTCTTGCTCTCAGACGGAGGAGAAATCTTCAGAGCTGAAGTCGGGTTTCATAACTTCCTTTCTGGATTTCTTGAAAACGGGGAAGAAGCAGCCAGGCACTGAAGATCCTCCTGGGCCCCTCTCTGTGGATGGGTGCACTTCCACAGATTCCTCTTCAGTAAAGGGAGGCATTCGTCCATTATCCCCACAACCACCTCCTCCTCCACCTCCTCCCTTTGGAGAGAATGAGGGTAATGGAAGCCTGGGTCTCAGTAACTGTCCATCCCCCTGTAAAAGACTTGACGAGGAGCTCAAGAGGAATCTGGAGACCCTACCGTCATTCTCCTCAGATGAGGAAGACTCTGTCAGTAAGAACCAGGACCTGCAAAAGAGCATCTCATCAGCCATTTCTGCCCTCTATGACACGCCCCACAGCCTCGCTGCCATTCCACCTCCTCCTACACCATCGCCTCCCACTCCACAGACAGTTTCTCTTAACACACCCCCGCCACCCCCACAACCTGAATCTGTCCCGCACGTACACACTGAACCTGAGGTCGAGATGCACGCATCACAGGAACTGGATTCACACTCACAGCCCAACCCACAGGATGAGGCACATGTTCTAGGCGAGGATGATGAACAGGAAGAACCTGTGCAGCAGATGCATGAAGAAATACAGCAGAAGGCAGACAGACAGAATGAATGTGATGAGGAAGGAGATGAGTTGGAAGAAGACAGAATTGAGAAAGAGGAAGTAGATCAGACAAGGACAGAGGAGAGCAAGCAGGAAGAGGAAGAAGAGCCTGAGAATGAAATGCTGGTTGACAGTGAGTATATTAACATACCTACAGTCGTATATTAAAATCGATGAAATATTAATTCTTCCATTGTTTTAGGATCTCCGTCTGAGCCTCCTCTTGCACCTCCTTCTCCTCCGTCCCTTTCTCCTTCTCCCCCAACCTCCTCCTCCCCATCCCCTCTGCCTCCTCCTCCTCTATCTCTCCCCTCCCCTCTTTCATCTCAAGAAGAGGAGGAGAATCTACAGCAGCAACAGCCACTACTGCACAATTCCCTGCCTCCCAGCCCCTCTCCACCTGCTCTCCCCTCTCCCTCTCCGCCTCCACCCACGCTGCCCCCCTCTGCTACACCCCCACCATCCCCCTCCCCGCCTCCTCCCGAAGAACTGCCCCAGTCCTCCCCGGCCTCGCCCCCCACCCCCGAAGATGCCCCGACGCCTCAGATCACTTCACTGCACCTGGCTAAGAAACAGTCCAACGCGGCCATCGCGGGAGAGAGTGAGGATGATGACAGCGAGAGTGGGGGGGAGGGGATCTTCAGAGAGAGGGATGAATTTGTAGTGCGCACTGAAGATATTGGTACTCTTAAGGTAAAAATCCTCTGTTTTTTTATTTTAGAAGTATAAATCTTATTCAGAGCAGCGCCATGACAGGTATGAGGCTCATCACTTATAATTTTCCACTGCTCATGTTGTCTGGAGTTTTTTGTCTACTGAAATTTATTGGAAATATATCTTTGCAGTGTTTTGTCAGCAGAACTGGCGCTGCTGTGAATAAGGTTTATTCTGCATGTAGAATTAATATTTGGATGCGTAAAAGGGATAGTCCACCCAAAAAAATTATAATTCTGTCATCATTTACTCACCCTCATGTTGTTTCAAACCTGTATGAGTTTCTTTGTTCTGTTGAACACAAAATAACATCATTTCAACAATGTTGGTAACTAGACAATTGACTTATATTGTAGGAAAAAAATACTTTGGAAGTCAATGGCTACCGTCAACTGTCTAGTTACCAACATTGTTGAAATGATGTTATTTTGTGTTCCACAGAAAAAAAGAAACTCATACAGGTTTGGAACAACACGAGGGTGAGTAAATATTAAGGCATAGTCCACCATTTAAAATTTAAAGTTGCAATAAAACGGAAGTAGTGGCAGATCTTTTCTTCCATAGTGTGACATACATCCAAGTGAAATGGAAAAGTGGAAAATAAATAAATCTAGAGTGGGAACTTTATCCATCAGTTATTTATTGGATTTTGAGATGTGGACATTGCCCTTAAAAATGAATGCAAGTTTGCTGGAGGAATGTGGAGAGTCGCGGTTTAAGCAGACTAAATGATTGAAGAAGTTTAGTATTTTTTCACTGAAAGGTCCGGTTATGTCATTTTGATCGAACATTATGACGTAAAAAAAAAAAAAAAAAAGAAAGATGAAATGAGATTGGTGAATTTGTCTTAATTTGATTCTCAATTCTCTTGGCTTTTCTCAGCTAGCGCTGCAGACTGGACGAGAGCCTCCTCCAATCTGGAGGGTCCAGAAAGCTCTGCTGCAGAAGTTTGCTCCTGAAATCAAAGATGGCCAGCGACAGTTTTGTGCTACCAGTAATGTAAGTGTCTTTTTTTATTTGTTAAGCACTGATAGCATTCATTTAATGTCTTGCATTAAAATGTAATGCTACACCACCACAGTAAACTCCTCTGTCACTCTTTGGCAGTATTTGGGCTACTTTGGAGATGCAAAGATGCGTTATCAGCGCTTATACGTCAAATTCTTGGAGAATGTGAATAAAAAGGATTATGTCCGAGTGTGCTCGCGGAAACCCTGGCATCGGCCCAGTCTCACACTGAGGTAATTTCACCCTAAATGACCTTCTGAATGTACTTTGGTCCTTTGATATATATTAGTTAATACAGTAGTTACTGTCCTTCAAAGAGTTGTCATGATTTACTCATCCTCATGGTGTTCAAAACCTGAATGTTTTTTAGTTTTTTTTAAGAATCTTCACGGTTTCATTCGATAACAGTATACAGGGGCTGTCATTTTTTTTAAAAGCACTATACATGTAGTCCACCCATCTAATGCACCATATTCCAAGTCATTATTTTTTTTTTAATGTTTAATTTTTTTTTTATTCCAAAGAAACACAGTATACAGGTTTGAAATTATGTGAGCGTGAGTAAATTATGGAATTTTCATTTTAGGTGAACTGTCCGTTTAGTCAGTATATTATTATTATAACATTGCTAAAATGAATGTGTTTTCTTCCCACCAGACGCCAGTCTCTCCCTAAGCCACTACCTGTACATAGCCTGACTCCACCTCGCATGGAACGAGAGGATAGAGAGAAAGAGAGAGAGAGGCAACGGGAAAAAAAGCAACGAGAGCAAAGAGAAAAAGAGAAGGAGAGAGAAAGAGAAAAGGAAAGGGAGCGAGAACGAGAGAGGGAGCAGATCGAGAAATCTAGGAGAGAAAAAGAGGAGCGGGAGAGAGAACTTGAAAAGCAAAAAGAGAGGGAGAAACAAAAAGAAAGAGAAAGGGAAAAAGAGAGACAAAAGGAAAGGGAAAGAGAGAAGGAAAGGGAAAAACAAGAGCGAGAAAGAGAAAAGGAAAAACAAAAGGAGAACGAGAGAGAGAAGGAGAGAGAGAGACAAAGAGAAAAAGAGAAGGAAAGGGAAAAACAAGAGAAGGAGAGGGAGAAAGAGAAAGAGCGAGAGAAGGAAAAGAAGCTCCAAGAGCGACAAACTCAAGAGAAGCTAGAGAGGAGAACAGCAGTTGTGGAGCGCGGGAGGGTCAAAGAGGAGAAGAGAGTTGCAGAGAAGAGGGTTGACAGGACGAGGAGCAGGCCTGTGAAAGTAAAGGCAGAACCTCCACCTAAAAAGAGGAAGAAGTGGCTTAAAGAAATGCCCTCTTCCTCTGATTCAGACTCTTCCCCTGACCCGCCCAGTGAGGATGAAGGTGTGTATGGGTTTGTTATGTGTGTGCAGTTTACTGTGTTTCCATTTGTGTGTGGTTTTGCAGAAATATTCAAAGCTATATCAGCAGCTTCTTTCAATGTTACTGCAGTACACACTACAGTGTACACACTAAAAGTTTGGGGTTGGTAAAAAAAATTTTTTTTACGTTTTTGAAAAAAGTATGTAATGCTGTAAAAGCTGTGATGTCAAAGCTATATTTTCAGCATCATCACTCCAGTCTTCAGTGTCTTATGATCCTTCAGAAATCATTCAATTATGCTGATTTGCTGCTCAAGAAACATTTCTTATTATTATCAATGTTGAAAACAGCTTAATATTTTGTGAAAATTATGATACGGTTTTTTTCCGGATTACATTACATTGCTTATATCCAAAGCAACTTGCATTATATTCAGGGTACACGTTATTTATTTATTTGTTTGTTTGTTAGTTAGTTCTTGCCTGACCCATGACCTTGCTGTTGATAGCGCTGTGCTCTATTGATTTTAGCTAGTTATTCGTCATTTTTTTTTAAATGGAATACACCCTTGCTGAATAAAGTATTAATTTCTTAAAAAAAAAAAAATCTTTACATTCTGCAAACTTTTGAATGGTAGTGTATAACATGGTAGTACTTTGGCATTCTTCGAAGTACCATGTTAAAACCATGATACTGAATGTGAATATTGTTATATATAAGTACCATGGTATTACCTTTAATACCAGCACAGTACTTTTATGTAAGGTTTGTCCTGGCTCCCAGAACTCAAATGCTGCTTAAAGTTCACCCAAAAATGAAATTTCTGTCGTTAATTACTCGCCATCATGTCGTCCCAAACCCGTAAGACCTTCGTTCATCTTCGGAACACAAATTAAGATATTTTTTAAAGAAACCCGAGCGCTCTTTTGAACATTGCAACTTTCAAGGCCCAGAAAGGTAGTAAAGACATCGTTAAACTAGTCCATGTGACTACAGTGGTTCAACCTTAATGTTATGAAGCGACGAGAGAATACTTTTTGTGCGCAAAAAACAAACAAAAATAATGCATTTATTCAACTATTTCTTCTCTTCAATGTCAGTCTCCTACGCTGATCACGTTGTAAACAGTGCAGCGCTACCAGGTTCTGTCAGAACGCCGGCTCATTATTGGCCGACGCTGTTCACGTGAGCACCACGACACATGCGTATGATGCTGACGCAGGAGCTGGCCAATACTGAGCCAGTAGTCTTCAGTAATCTCTCAGATTTCATCAAAAACATCTTAATTTGTGTTCCGAAGATGAACGAAGGTCTTACGGGTTTGGAACGACATGAGGGTGAGTGATTAATGACAGAATTTTCATTTTTGGGTGAACTAGCTAAAGCATCCATATTAAAGGGCTAATGTTGAATTTCCTGTTATGTGGAGCCAAACTATGTTGTTAAAGTGTGTGTGAGTATTTTCAGGTGATGGCCTTTTGTTTTAAATTTTTTCACGTGTTTTGCATCTGTTCCATCCTCAGTATCCACACGCAGTGGGATAAACAGTCGGGCCATGAGAGAAATGTTCCGCAGTTATGTAGAGATGCTGGTCAGCACGGCTCTGGACCCTGACATGATCCAAGCTCTGGAGGACACCAACGGTGAGCACACATCATTTGGTTAAATATAAAGTGCCTGTGTGGAAGATAGGGTTGGGTGATTAAGGGAAAGAGGGGTAGAAAGAATAATGAAAAAGGAGGTTAATAAAGTAAGGGAGGTTGAGAGAGAGGACAATGAGGTGAGACTTGAAGAATAATGACAAGGAAAAGACTGTAGGAAAGCTACAGACTACTCAAGGCTGTTCAATTAAGTTTCATAAATAAGTGTTTAAATTTATATTATTGCTGCTTATCTTTTGAAAGAAATTACTTTTATTCAGTAAGGATGCGATAAATTAATCAAAAGTGGCAGTAAAAAATCTCTAATGTTAGAAAATATTTTCATTTCATTCTGTTATTTTGAACTTTCTTTACAACCATCAAAGAATCCTGAAAAATTTCCACAAAAATATTAAGCAGCACAAGTGTTTTCAATGTTGATAACAAGGAAGCCTTGGTGAGCACAAGAGACTTATTTCAAAAGTATTGTAACCCTTTTGAATGAAAATGGAATATTTGTACTTTGAAAAAATGTATTTGTCACACCGCAGGACTATTTCAAATTAACTAGTGAAAAACTTGAGTAATAGGTACTAAGATGCATTTATATGTGTGTAATAATCCCTTTTGTCCTTAGATGAGCTTTATCTCCCACCCATGAGGAAGATTGACAGTATCCTCAACGAACAGAAACGAAGACTGTTAAGGAGGGTCAACATGAGTGTCCAACATCAGGTGACACTGGCTTTCAGTGATACTCAGTGTTATTCCTCTGAGTACTCAAGACCTCTTGATTTGTGTTTTCTGAGGAACATGTCTGGCAGTCTCTCACTCCCCATCATCTCTCATGTAGGAGGCCCTGCACATGTTCCCTCAAATGACAGCAGACTCCCTGGACTCTGGAGCGGTTAAAGTGCACCTGGGTGGTGAGAGTTACAACCGCAAAACCCTAAACAGAGTCAAAAGGAGCCTTCCTAAACAGCAGGCAAGTTGAATAACTTGATTGTTTCTCACTTACATAATAAAGCCGTTGAGTATGCGACCCCAAGAAGTAATTTAAAAATATATTAAAATGTGGTTGCGTTATAGGGGTGTACCGATGATATGGACTGAGGCATCAGTCAAATGACTAACAATATGATATATTGATGCAATGCGAAAAAAATATATACATATTTTTTATACATCTATCAGATGTACTTTAAAACTTGTTTGACTATTATAAATAGCAAGCGGTCATCAAATATTATTGTATTTTGCATACAGTTCATAAAAATGTAACTGGTTGGTAAAATAATTTAAATATATTGATCACAGTTACTAAAACGGCAGATATCATATCGCTGGCTAATAGAATCAATGTCAGATCGTATCACGACGTCTGATTTACACCTCTACTACAAAACAGTACAAGCTTACCTTTTAAGAAATTCTTTTTTTTAATGATTGTGTCCATTAATGTGATGCATTGCTAGGACACCTGTGTAACTCTTGAGGGAAGTCATACCTCCACTAAAATCACCCGAGAGCCATTTGAGTAAATGTCATAGCAAAAATGGCGTCATTTGTTTGTAGATGCCAATTGCTTTGTTTTGTTTTCTATATGTCAATGTGGCTTAAAGGGACAGTTCATTCAAATCATTTTCTTACCCTCATATCGTTGCAAACCTTTATGTCTTTTGTGAAACACAAGAGAAGATATTTTGAAGAATGTTTTAACTGTTTGCGTCCAATTAAGGTCAATGGCGTCCAAAACAACACTTTCATTTAATGGACAAAATTATTTTGTTTTGCATGGATGAAAGACAGTCAAGTCAACAACAAAGTAAAGTTCATTCTTTTGGTGAACTGTAACCTTTTTGGAGCCATTGCATTTCAATAATGGATCTTTCATGAAGTCTCAGAGTTCTCTTTCTTTGCTTGTAACCCCATGTCTATCTCCTTGTCAGGACCTGAAACTGCCGACGGAGACTTGTCGAATATACAGTCTCTATCACTCTCTCCATCACTACAAATATCACACCTTTCTGCACTGTAAAAAGGAGGTATGAGGAAATATGAGCTTATATGAGAAATGCATCGCTGTATCCGTGTATTAGCTCGTAAGAACCCTCTTCTCTCGTTCTCCCTCTTCAGACGGACAGTATAGAACAGGCAGCTGAGGAGGATCCAGGTCAGGAGGAGGTGGTTCAGCAGTGCATGGCCAACCAGGGCTGGCTAGAGACTCTGTTCAATTCCTTCATTGAACTGCTGAGGCTCAGCAACAAGGCTTAAGATTCAGCTATCGACGTTTCAAGTGCGTCCTATTTGGAGAGAGGAGAAACTCCTCTCACTCGAATGAAACCGGCGCACCGCCATGTTGCAGGAAAATGAGATTTTCCTTTGCAGGATGCGTAAGAGCCCAGTGGCGGTTTAAGCCGTTGCATTTTAACATAAAAATGTTTTTGTAAAGAAGCTTTCATTCCTCTCTTTCATTATGTGTCAGCTCCCTGCGACGGGAGCCACAGGGAGACGGTATGAAAACAAAAAAAGAGCGAGAGTGTGTAAAGACAGTTGTCTGCACAGAGACGAATAAAGATAGTGCCAAAGGGAACAGGGTTGAAAACCTCACTGGTCAGCAGTGTTTTGGCAGAGGTGAGCTTTGAATGCTATGTTCCATGCATACTCTTATATATAAATATGTATTATGAACAATTATGATTTGTATTATTTATACATGGACATTTATACATGGTTACCTCCCAAAGCTGGGACAGTTTGCTGTTATTATTTTGAATAATAATGCTCATGTTTTATGAGGGTGTACATGAAATGGGCCACCCATAACCCCCCTATTCTTCCTGTCCCCTGAGATGAAGGACAAGGCGGACAGGATGTGGACAAAAGAGTGGGGACAAAGCAATGTGTAGTTCCTTTTTTTTTTTTTTTTTTTTTTTTTTTTTGGTAAAAAAAATAGAGCAAAAGAAAAATTGTATTTAAAATAAAAACACGTGTTCTTTCTGTTTGTTCTTTAAAAGAAAATGAGGAAAAAGGTGTATTTGTTCGTTTTCTCAAAGAAAACATGACGGTGCAGAGGGATGTAATAGTTTTTAAAGTGTGCAAAACGTCTGTGTTTACTGTTTGTTTTTTATCTGTTGGTTGTTTACTATGATAATTATAATTGTTATTATTATTGTTATTTTGGAGGTTTGCTTATTTTTCTCTCCTGTAAATAGTGTACAGTTGCTTCGGTCTTTCTCTCTACCTGTCCCTCATCTGTACATGAATCCTCCTGTATTTGACAAACGCAAATAAAAGAAAAGAACAATGACTTTATGAAAATGACGCATTTTCACACCAGACTGCTTTGGATTTTTTTATTTATTTAATTCATTTGCATATTTTTTGTTCCTGACATATGAGCTGGTACTTTGCGTTTTACACGGGTAGGAATGAGATGGGGAAATATATTGGGAAATTAAGTAGTAGAGCCAGACAACCTGCTCTAAATAATTCGATTCAAAGATTCAAGTGCTGACTAATTCTGTAAATGAAAACATTTGACATCATTTTTTTATTCAGCATAAAGAGCGTTAGATCCAGCCTCAGCGCTTCTCTTCAAGGTAAACATTCAACTCCTGCTCGAGCGCAAGGAAAAAAAAGAATCCGTGGAACTGCATTTCCTGTTGTTACCATGGTAACATTACCATGGCAACACCAGCAGCATTTTCCAGGAGTGTTTATCTGTCTTTGGTGTGATGCCTGTCTCTCTCTCTCTGTCTCTTTCTTTCTCCTTTGCCTAATAGCTTCCTATTTCACTCTTTCTAGCGCATATCGTGACTCACAAGAGTCATTACATAGAAATTATATTCTCCGCTATTTTGTGCACATTAAAATGTAAAAAAAAATGTTGTCTCTCCCTTATTCTTCTCTTTACACATCATACAGAGCTTTATGTTTTCTTTCTCAAAATCATTTGCTATTACGTCCCTTGATTACAACGACATATTAAATGAACAAATAACTTATTTATAACTGTTATTGAATTTATAGTTGCACTATTATTTTATCCCTATATTTAGTCATTAGTATAAAATATCTTGCACCTGTCTCTCATTAATCATCAGCTCCATTATTGTTCTGTCTCACTGTCATCATCTTCCTCCTCTTCCTCTTCCTCGTCCTCCTCCTCCTCCTGCACAGCGCAGTGCCTCGTCTGGCCACACAGCGGCGCCAGTTTGCCGTCCGTGGTCACTCCCACTGGCTGAATGATCCTGTCCCTGAACGGGTGTGGTAGAGGACACAAATGATGATGGAGTAAAAAAACAACAACAGCTGTGCACTATAAAGGCGCTATATATTTTAATCGGACTACCTATCCACTACACCGTTTTGAAAAGAAAATCAGAGATGATTTTATATGAAGGAATGAATCATACTGTGACAGCCTGTTGAATATATTTATGAGTTTGAGCGCCTCTGCCTCTTTCTCTTCTTCAGTCATCCCTTCCATTGGATCAGGCTGTTCCTCCTCCACCCGTCCCGTCACAGGGTTAATCCTGTCCTTGGCCTGTCTGTACTCCTCTGTGTCTGAGTCAGAGTCACTGGAGTACTGCTGTTGAGGAGAAGGGTCATGGCCGTTCAAAAGACCCCGCGTTGCCAGCAGCCCCGCTGCATTTCCGTAACCAGTGTACTTCACAAACCTGCTCACTGAGAGAGAAAGAGATCATGAATATCATATTGTTTATATGTCACAGAAAGGTGTGCAGTTGGGTGAATTCCAAATGGTGTTTTTGCACCCTTGAAGAGCACTTCGGGAAGGGGACGTCATTATAGGGGCGTTCCAAACAAAAGTGAACAACTGAATCCCTTCACGAAGGGGCCTTTTATGTGGCCGTTAGCGAAGGGAACATGCCATGGTCACTTCAAGGAAGTAATTTAATCATTTATGGTCATGTTCTGCCCTTCGGAGTGAGTAGGGCACGGGGTTGCTCACTTCCGATTGGAATTTTCCCAATCATTTTGTAAGCCAAACCATGGAAATCAAGTTCACATTTGATCACTTCCAGTTCCATTGTCTCAAAGTCAATGGGTTTTTGGTTAAATGCCTGATATAAGGTCTGTGGTAAACGCAAGCTCTTTTTAAAAGTTGTGTTCATTTGTGAAGATTATCATGATGAACAAAAAGTGTAAGAATCAAAATTTTGTTTTGTCACAGTACTGATTTTCTGCAATAATCCAAGGCACCTGTATTTAGCGTCGTCCACTTGTGATCTGATCGACCAAAACACATCTTAATAGGTGTAAACAGGGCCAAAAAGCCAATGGGAAAACATCCAATTGGCTTTTTCTTGAGGGAACCAGGGACGTCCTGATTTTGCCGAGTTAGACTTGTTCCTGGGTCAACATATTTCTGTCAGAAAATATCCCTACCTCTAAACACTACCCATAAGCTATCCCTAATTAGAGGAAGATCATAGGTGAATAACACTGACGTAGAAGCACCTAACGTGTAAACTTGTCCCTCAAATCTGATTGGTTGATTGGAATGTTGATCCAGGAACATGTTGCACTTGGTGAAATCATGGTTGGTTGGAAGACACGGCGATGCTAACCTCTGTGTTAGCCTAAAATTTGGCACCACCGCAGTGCTCCATATAATAGCATGTTCATACCATGATGAATGAATATAATAATAATTCAGTATGGTATATATCAAGTAAAGATATCAATGCACTTTACATGGTTCAGAAGATTCATGTATTTACCATTTTCTTTACAGAGCACAAAAAGAAGCTCAGCTGCACATTGTTTGATATCAGTGTCGACATGGGTCATTAGTCGCACTAGTCTGCTTCTCAGTGTGTTCCCCTGTTCAGGCCTCAGCTCAACGTCTCTCAGGGGAGGCAGGATCTGCACAAAAATAGCACAGGATCAGGCTACTGGTACATAGCCATGAAAATGAGAAGTATATGTTGTGCCAACCTTAATGTATCATGTTTATAAAGTTCTCTAAATGTAATACTGTTTTTAAAAAGAATTTGGAGGTGAGTTTTGTACCTGCTGTCTGAGATAGTGCCTTGTTTCCCTGTGTGCTTTGCTGCTCTCCGTCAACAGGTTTAAGACTGGTGTCAACTTTTCCTTATGGCCCTGTATAATTCACATTTGAAGATGTAACAATTATCATAAAATAAATTGTACAAATGCAAACTGTTTTATCTCCAGATAAACCTCTGTAATGTTAAAGGGATTTCAATGTATGGACAAAAAAAGGATTCCTCAAAATATCTTCCTTTATGTTCCACATAAGAAAAAGTCATTGGTTTGGAATGACATGAGAGTGAGTAACTAATGGCATTATTTGAATTTTTGGGTGAGCTATCCCTTTAACATGGATATTTGGCATGTTTTGGAAACTAAACCCCAGTCTATGCATTCATTGGAAACCCCTTGGCATTACAAGTGCCATGTTTTTCATCTACAGGAACCCTATACAGTTCAGAGTGCTCTTTCTCACTCTGTCCAGTCTCTTCTCCATAAAGAGCAGCAAAGTGTGGACACAGTCCATGTTGACTCCGCTGGACTCCTTTGAACCCTCGGATAGGCGAACGGATAGCAGAACATCCAGGCATTGCAGAGGGAGCGATGAGAGCACATTTACTGTGTGTCTGTGGACATTCAGCACAAAAGAGTTATAGAGATCAATAGGATGAGACCTCTCAAGACTTCATCGCACTGGTTTGATTCTCACTCTCACCCTTGCAGCTCCTCTTTTCTTTCCTCTCCCTCACAGTTCACGAGCAGACAGTGACGCAGGACTGCAGCTAGGTGACGATACAAAGCTGCAGCCTCCTGTGGCCAGAGAAGAAGAACCCAAAATGTTGACTGTAAAATAAATTCCTTAACAGATGGGCCATCCTGTTATGGTGTACATTTTCATGCCCTCATCGTATATGTCTTATTAGGTTGGAGAAAATAACGAAACTTTCAATCTTTTAAGATGAAAGTCATATTAGTTCTGGGTCTTTTTACGTACAATATCACAATTAAGTGAATAGGGATAAATTCATTTTTTTTCTTTCATTTTTCAAATATATAAAAACTTCCTGTGTTCTTAACATCCTCTTCCCTGTGAAGCCCCATTCATGGCATGCAGAAATAAAATATATTGTGGCCACAAATTAAGAATTTGTTTTTATGACAATAATTCTTGCCCATGTTGTATTCATTTGTTCTCTTCTTTTAGTTAAAGCAACTTACTAATTCATTCCCTTATGTTAGACGAATCAATGCCACATTGTACTAATTCATTCCCTCATTTTAATCTAGTTAAATCAGTCACAAATTAAGAATATCTTATTTTTATCTTGCCCCCCACACCACCTACACCCCACCCCATGTGCCATGTAATTTACATTTTTAAAACATTTTTAGTGTGATCATCCTACCGGAAGTGACATAATTTTAAAGGGGTTGGAACACACAATGGCTGTGTCCGAAATCGCATACTGTCTTGAGTAGGTACTTGTTTTGAATAAGTAATTACTTGACAACCGCTAAATTGCTATAGTGCTATATAGTATGAATGTGTGTAGTATGAATGTAATCTGGATGTCTTAATCCACTCTATGCACACTTCAGAATCTCGCAAGAAGTAGTAGGTTACTTTTTGCCTACTCTTTTATGAGTACTGTGAATTTGGACATACTTCTTTTGTCACATACTGTTTTTTGCCTTCTATAGTAGGGAAGTATGTGATTTCGGATGCAGCCAATCATTGAGTATTAGCACTGGATTTGATGAATCATGTTCGTTTTAGTTGGTTTGTCTCATTTCATCCTCTTTGATAAAATTACAGAATCTGTATGTTCGATAAACAGTAATATCAAAATTATAGAAAATAAAACTGCTGAACTAACTCCTAATCCCATTGACTTAGTTTTTTTTATGCCAATCTTGTTAATAATCCTGTATTTTTCTGGCCATTGTGTAAATCATAAAGTAAAATATAGAGTTTGGAATGACCCAGATGTGGTAATTAGTGGCAAAGAAATAGCAAAGAAAACAGCATTTACCTCGTCTACTTCCTGTCTGTGCACATTATAGGTAATGTTGAATAGGATCTTCAGAATCTCAAGGGCACGTTGTGAAACCTCCTTACACACAGGGGGTGCTGTCAGGTCAGTCAGCACCTCATGCATTTCACCCCAGCACACTTCTAAACACTGCTCCAGAGCTGCAGTCAGCATGGACACGCCGCGCTCCTGACAGGAAGAGAAGGCACAGAATGAGCTAATTCAATTAAATTAAAAAGGCAGTTTGTGTTCTCGTAACACTTTCTTTTATGTGGTCTGTGACTCTACAGTGATACTGCAGGGGCTCCAATAAGTCTTATAGTTTATCTCAGTCGCTTTGGTGCATTTCTCAGATCACAACTGAAATTCTCAAAACTACTTGTTCAACCTGCACATCATCTTGTCACTTGTGCACATCATAAAAGCAATTTCTCATTCTTTTAAACAATTTGCAAATGCTTTGGTACATTCATGCAATTGATAATGCTGTTTCCTACATTATCAACTCTTTATGTCATGTTGATCAAAATATAGGCCTATTATACTATTTCTCTGTTGAATTGTCATACTCCTCAAAACATCTAGGCATTAGTTCCTCCTTGCATAAGTCATTAAATGCAAAATAGTTGGCTAGTTGTCATAAACTGTCAAGCATGTTTTCAATACATTTCTATTAGACTTGTAAATGTGTCCTGAATTGATGAATTGCGGAGGTGAATTTAGAATTTCACTAATGAAGGAAATAATAATGAATTGATAAATTAGGAAGCAGCAAGACAATTCATAATCAATTGCATGAATTTATCAAAGCATTGGCAATTTGTTAAAATTAAGGATTCAGGAATTTTATACAAAATTTAACAGTGAGTCCCTGCTCCTCTCCACCAAGGGGGCCTGAAAACGTTTGAAGACTCCTGCTTCATGGGCACACCTATGTATCACCAGTAATTTCCATTCCATATTCAATAACCGTATCACTAAGTGTTACCTGGCGGAGCTCTATCCTAAGTTCAGGCCGTAAAGCAGTCAAGAGAAAGAGAAACCGCAGTTCATAAAATTGACCACTTGGAGGTGATGAGGAATGTATACCCTCCTTAAGTCTATCTGACAGGCCGCGGAGCAACCTGATAAAGAAAACAAAGCAAAATAGAATGAATTAGACAGAGTGAGTTTTCGCTAACAATATTGAATTATTTGATGTTACTGTACATGACAAAAAAAATTTAACATCTTAAGTTTGAGCTGTACTTCAGGGTGCTGGCTCTCTCTTGTGCTTTCGTGCTGTTGTAGATGACATTGCACAGAGCCTTTATTGCCTCTTTCCTCCAGATCTCTCCATCATCATGCCCCTCCTCATCCTTTTCACCTCTGGCATCCCTCTTTCCTCTCATCAACACCCCACAGACCCCATCTTTCCTTATGCTTTCTTCGTGGTGGTCGTTTTGTGCTTCAGTATTACAGTTAGATGTTAAATTCACAGGATTGAATTGCAAACATCCTTCACTGGCCGAAGACTCAGCACAGGCTGCGGAGGCAAAGACTGAATCGTCTGTCTCACTGTAACATGTTGGGCTTTGGGCATTGCTGTCATTATTTTCTGGGCGTGTCTCCGTCTCATTCTCAGGAGTGATGTCACTGTGGGAGGAGCCCCACTGAGCAGCCTCTTCTTCGGGCCAGGTAGGCAGGGTGGAGATGCCCCCGAGTCGAGCGAGAGTTAGAATGGCATAGTCTGTGATCAAGGGTGCCAAGGCCTTTCGGTCCCGTGAGATGATTCGCAGAGTTCGCAAAGACACCCTCAAAACGCCCGGCTGCAGTCGCATGCGAATAAACAGGATCAGAGCAGCAGCAAGCCTCTGGAGGAGACCGAAAAGAGAATGGATGAAAGGTTCAAGTTATATACCCCCTGTTTCACAGGCAAGGCTTAAACCTAGTCCCAGACTAAAATGCATGTTTGAGCTGTTTTAACTGAAAGCAATTTACGCTGGCATATTTCAAAATATGTCAGTGCCATTGTTTGGTCTCAAGATGCACACCAGTAGGCTAAGGTTTTTTTTTTTTTTTTTTAAGTCATGTTTATAAACGCTACTCAAATGCCCTAATTAAACCAAAGCCAATACTTTTTTCAAGTAAACTTCAAACATAATTAAAAGCCCCGTTTTCGATTAAGCCCCTCCTTCCGATAATACGAAATGTGCTGTGATTGGTTAGCTAGCCAAGTGTGTTGTGATTGGCAGCGCTTGGCCGTCTTCGGGGAAATGTCACGCCCCTTCATAACCGCGAGCTCTATTCGGAATAAAGACTTCATAACATCCGGAAAAAGTGCGTTGTAGTCCGACTCCAAACGAGCCGTTCGTTGTAGTTCTTGAAATGGGAATTCTGTTAAATAAATTTCTCCCTTTGTGGACTTCGAGCTTTGTCATCTTGCAGATTTTTTTTTATGCTCAAAAAGCTACATTACACACTAAAGTTGAAAAAGTGAAAAAGCATAATAGGACCCCTTTAATATGGCACTATTCATGTGTTTTTATTGTCCACGTTTAAAATGCAGCACTTAATATTATACAAAATGTATTTGTATAATGCTATATTTTTCTATTCACCATGAGGCGCATTGGCATGAAAAAGCTTGAAGACTCCTGCTTTATGGACAAGAAACAATTTTAATGTAAGGAACTGAAATTCATGAAAAGATAGTTAAGACAAAAGTTTAAAAAAATGTTTTCTATACACTTTGTTTTAAATTTTGAACGTCTTTGAGAAAACCTTTTAAAAAAGCCCTCAAGATGGAAGGTTTATAAATAGATTATATAATGACAGAACAATTGATAGATAGAACAATAAATAGTTTTTTTTCTAGTACAATTTAATAAATTACGTAACATCCTGTGAGGTGTGACCATCTTTATTTAAATTCTAAATCAATTGAAAGGATGAAAATCCAATTCTGAAAATGAACTTGAAAAAATGGGGTGTGTCTCAATCAGCTCCCTAGTTCATTAGGGCACTGATCAGGGTCAATCGCAAAATCCTACCAGTGCACTGAAACATTCACTCCCTAAAAAGTTCCACAATGCACCTTAAAACGATGCTCACTATGTTCCCTTAACGGAACTTCTGAAGAGCAAAACATAATCATATGATATCAATATATCATTATTTATTTACGTTGCATGAATTGAACAAGTAAAATATTTATCATAATGTTAAATAACATTAAAAATGATGTCAGAAAGTTATCAGCTCTGCTGTTGTTCATAAATACCAGTAGTGATGTTGTACAATGAGGACATTGTCACATCGCCGGAAACAGAGTCATCAGTGTCCCAATGTGTAGTGAGTGAGCCAGAGTCCTTATGTCCTTACCAGTGTCTGAATTCATGTTGATGTACTGATTCACGACCTAGGAAGCTATGGGAGCTGATTGAGACGCACCCATAGATGTGATTCTGGGTTGTTCATTTACTTGTGGCCATAGGAGTTGTGTTTGACTCACCCTCCGCAGAACAAGATCTGGATCCTCATTCTCATCAAAGTCAAAATCGGAGTCCGAGTCCGGAACATACTCTCTCACTTTATTCCTACGGAACTGAGTAGAGAAGAACAAACACAAGTACATTTACAAGAGAAAGTGGAGTTAGACAAACAGAAAAAAAAACAAGCTTTTGCAAGAACTGAGAGCTGACAGGGGAAGAATAAAGTCAATGACTGCCCTTCAAGCTCAAGATTCAGATTTTAAACACTGGCCTGCTTCTTAAGGTATCAACAACAGAAGTTCATTGAAGACTAATAAAAGCTTCGGTAAGAATCCATGAACACAGAGGAGAGATTATAAAAGCTTTATTTTGTGAGCACAGGCATGATGAACAGAGGTAAATGGCTTTTGTGAGTTCCAGTAAATTATCTTTTTGACACACGGCACAATAATTGGTCCTCAGTAACAACAAAATAATTATCTGAAAAGAATGAAGAACAGGCCCTTCCCGACACCGACATACTGGGAGCCGGCATGTACAGGTGCCCCAGGGTGAGATAGACGGCGAGTATATTAGTTTCAGATTATCCACCTCTCTCATTTTTCTTCCCCACAGACATCTCACTCCCTTCTTTATTTATCCACTAGCAAATACCTGCTCTTTTTCTTTATGTCATGTGAAAGATTTACCTCATCCAGCTCTCTTTGCTGTTCTCAGTTCATCCACACAGGAGCATTGGGCAAAAAGTGAAAAAAACATGTTTGTGAGTATCATATATGCACTGCAAGAATGAGATGAGGGTGAAGTGAGGGATAAAGATAAGTGAAGGTGGATGAGTGAGATTTACATTATTAGCTGTGTTAATCCAAGCAATGTGTGTCCTCAGATTGAGGACAGACGGATAAACAAGGAAAGACTTTAGAATTTACCTTTCTTTTCTCCCTTTCTTCCACATCAAAAAAGAAACATTGCGAGTACTGTGAAAAACAGACAGATTATTAAAAGGTGAAATATAAGAGAGACGATAGGATTTAAAGGCTCTGCAAACGCTAGACACATTAAAACTTGACTAGATCACAGAAATTGTAAAATGACTGGATAAGTAATGAGAAACACCCTTCAGGTTTACCCTAGTTCTGTTGTCATGGAAACTGCTAATATCTGAGTGTTGTAGAAGTAGTAGAAGATTCTAACACAGTTTTTTTTTTTTTTTTCTGCCAGCACAGCGATGATCATACTGAGCACAGAATTAATCTTATTAAATTTAATTACATTTCTGCATGTCAGCAAATTGTATTTACCTGAGCGTTGTAATCATCCAGATGTATTTGAACATTGTCCTGGTCACCTTGTTTGATAAACTGAATAATCTTCTCCACGTCTACAGGCATTCTTAATAATAATAATCAACCAACATCGACATATGTAAAGATAAAACAATACTGATACAATCTTATATAATGTTTAGAGATGCATTCATATTCCTGCACTTACCCTCTGTGGTTTTAAAAATGTGTGACGGTTTCCCTGCAAACAACTCGTTTTAGTGTTTGTATGTGCCTGTCTTCATGGGTTCCCATCTGTAATCTGACAGGCCTCAGATTTAGCTTTGAGTTTTCCTAAACTAATCCCACCCATCCTCTCTCACTCATTCACAACACTGCTCATAAATCTATCTCTGCCTCCATGATCGTGCATTTGGCCCCGTCTTTTGACGAAGATTTGCTGTTTTGTATTTCCTTTCTTTGTTAATAATACAATTTATTGCAATAGTTATCCTCAGAACAGCAGCGCTAATTAGTGAGAAAGCCAATAGGGCCAGACAATAGGGAGAAGAAAAAGCTTGAGCAGCTATGCTGGCATTCAGGCAACAGTGAGAAAAAGACAGGGTTGGAGAGAGAAAAAAAAGAGAGAGGGGGATGAAAGCAGTACAGGTTTATATAAAGCTTAATAGGTGTAATTAAACAAAGTGGGTGTCAGAAAGAGAAAGGCTGGGATGACTGGGGTAAGCTGATGGGGTAATTATTTGGACTGATTGAAGGCGATTAATTGAGGCTAGTTGTTCAGATACAGCTCACTGATGGACCCTCGTAAACATTAGAACAGAGAGAGGACAAAAACGGAGAGATAGAAAAAAAATAACACCAGTACTGGTGGGCTGGGGAAACACATTCATTCTTGACAAGACACAATCAACCTGGCCAGACAGAAAGAGTTTATTTTTTATTTAGTTTCGTTATCTGTTAAGTTCCCTCAGAAGGAGAATGCACAGATCTGGATGGCTCCTGTTGTCGTTGTGTGCCGGCTCTCTGGTGACCCACAGTGGTGCGCTCGGGAATCGCAAGCTGTGCGGGATTCAGCTCGTGGAAGCGCTGCTGCTGGTCTGTGGTGAAAAGGGTCTCTTCTACCAACCTGGCAGGCGCGTCAGAGAACACCATTTCCGTATGTTTTGCTACACGTGCATTTCTGTGTACATACATTTACAATTGTGCATTTAGCAGTTTTTTTTAGATGTGCGTGTGATCAATTTAACCAGTCAACTTTACAGTAAGATATTATCTATCTATCTATCTATCTATCTATCTATCTATCTATCTATCTATCTATCTATCTATCTATCTATCTATCTATCTATTAATTCTGGTGTGTTACAATAAGATAACCCAATCCGTGTAAAGTTCCATGAAAGTTCTGGTAAAAAAAAAAACGACATTCAATGTCACAAAATGTTATTTTATTTAAAATTTGGGGTGACTGCAATTGTGTTAAAAGGACTATAATTATAGTAGAGAAGAAAACAAGCAAATGTTTAAAAAAAATCTTCTGTGGAACACCAAAGAAAAAAAATATTGGTAAATGTTTTGGAAAGTTTTAGTGCACATTGACTTCCATTGTATAAAAAACCTGATACATTTCTCAAAATATCTTCTTTATGTTCCACAGAAAGAAAAAAAAAGAGTCAAATATAGGTTTGGAATGACAAGACGGTGAGTAAATTATGACATAATGTTCATTTTTGAGTAAACTATCCCCTTAAGTCGCAAATAGCCTACAGTTTGAAATTAATAGGATAAAATTGTGATATATATAGGCTATTAATAAATCATTTGAATACCCTTGTAAAGAGCCTTTCAGGTGTAAGATTTTTGTGACATATCCAATTATGAATCCCTTATAACCATAATAGTACTTATTGGAAATGCATTCAGGTCACACTTTCTGTCTATATGTGTTGTGTAGAACATATAAAGCTATTTTATTAATTTAGTTAATAAATTTTTTTTTTTTTTTTATACTAGTATGTATGCTATGCCTGTCTGTGTAGACTGCTTTTGAATCCTTTAACACTGTCTGTCTTCCAACAGGCATCATGTTGAGGAACAGCGCCCCCTTCCAGCGGCAGACTGCAGTGGCTGCTCAGAGTGGAGAGAGAGGCACTGCCAGAAGCAGTGTTGCTAAGAGAGGCATTGTAGAGCAGTGCTGCCATTTCTACTGTGACTATTATGACCTAGAGAATTACTGTAACATATAGAGAATCTGATGCATGTACACTTCACCTAAGTAATGACAGGAACTTTTCCTTATTTGAGTACTGTCTGTCTGCAGGTTTGGGATATGGTTGGCCTATATGGATGATGGTGTACAGCAGTTAATAAAGGATCACTGGAAATGTTGCACAATGGCCTTGTTTTCAATTAAAAAGTTTGCAAATATTAAAAATCTAAAAGTTTTTGTTGTTGGCTCAAATAGCACAATACTGAACAATACAAATTATTCAGGCAGTTAATTAGGCTACATTAAAATATTAATTATTGTATTATTGTATAGCTCAAACAGTAAACACATGGCAAGGGTCATGGGTTTGATTCCCAGGAATTGCATGAACTGTTAAAAATGTAATGTAATTTGCTGTGGATATGTGTAGCCTAAGTATTATTGAAAAGTCTGGCCCTGGGACAATGATAAAACAATACAATTCGTTAGTCTATGTTAAAAGGTTTTTGAACAGTATAAAAAATGCATATAGGCTACGTTTCCAAGATAATTTTAATGTGAACTTTTGGAACTTTCCAAAAAGTCTTTGCCATTTTAATAAATGTTAACAATTAGTCTGTTGTCCGAAACATCTAGCCTAGGCTAAATTTCCCAACCATTTAAAGACCCATTTTAAATAAGTAATATAATTATAATATATTGTATGTACTTACTAAACATCAGATTCAAACAATCACCCTAGGCTCTTTGCAACAATGGACGCAGGCAGGCAATGGACTAGCCCTACATGCAGGGATGGGCAGTATTTCAGATACATGCATTTAAAATACGTATTTGAAATACAAAATATTATTTTGCATTTTGTATTTTAAAGCCATTGGAAAAAGTCTAATGTAATTTGTATTTAAATACATATTCATTTTCCTTTATCAGGGTATTGATTTTGTGCATCAACTAGTTCAGACATTCACTGGCTCAGCATTGGATCAGCGATTTTTTTTGGAATAAGCTGAGAATGTCATGATCAATTCTACTTGTTGATTAAAGTTAAAATAGTGCATTATTCACTTCAGTTAACATGAAAGAATAAAAGAGCACAGACAAGTGGGAAAATAGCGTTAGCCAATCAGTCTTGGCCGGATGTTGATTTTTATCAACTAGCTTGTCAAATGTGTTTAAAGCATCACTGCATGTTAGGGCTGGGTGATATGACACTATCATAGTGATGATATAAAGTGTGAATTGATGGAACTTTTTCTAAATCGTTTACATAGATAGGCCTAATTGTGGGGTAAGCAAATTTATCCGTGCAGCTTTTAGTGGGCAGGAATTATTGTAACGTTGGAGTGGAAAAACAAACACTGATGAATGATACACCACAAACATCTTCAGCTTTTACTTGTACATAAAAAATAATAATAAAAAAGGGGTAAATAGTGTCAAATGAATCTAAATGTTTACACTTTCTAATTTTTTTTTTTAATAAACTTATAGAAACAAATAAACTTTACATAAAATAAACATAAAATTACTTAAAAAGCATTGGACTACCTGCAACAACAAAACAAAATAAAAAAAAGAGTTTGAAATTCAGTTTATTCTGTATCAAAACTGATATTGAGAATTGTGAAACCATGATATTGTTACTGTGAAGTAAAATTGAGATTTTGGTCATATCGCCCATCCATATTCTTTGCTAGATAGCAGAAAAGGTTCCCACAGTTTTACATACAGTATGAATTTTTTATTAGTGTTCACCACAAGTAATAGACTACATTGTAACCAGAAATAAGTACATAAATGGCTGCTATTTTGCACAAGTTTATTTGTAATTGCCAGAAAGAAAGAAAGAAAGAATGACAGAGAGGGCAGAGATGAGGTTAGGAATGAAAAAGTCAGTAGGCCTATAGATTCTTCATTCACTGTGACCTATATAATACCTGCACTGGATGGCCAATTTCACATGTATTTTGTGTATTTTCAAAATTCAAAATACTGTATTTGTATTTAAATAAATAAAAAAATCACACAGTATTTTGTATTTGTATACACACATTTTTCCACACATTATTTTGTATTTGTATTTTACAGTTTTTCTCAGTCGCTTTGGTGCATTTCTCACATCACTATTTGCATTTGCACAACAGTTAATGCAGTTCTCAAAACAATTAGTACAAACTGCAAAACCTAGTTGATAACCTGCAAAAGCGTGTCACTTGCTCAAAATGGATAGCTCATTCCTCAAAAGCAAGTATTCATGTCAATGAAAGTGTCAGTGTCATCAAGATGAAAAGTCCTGACACCATTGTTTATGAACAAGATAGTCAAATGGCTTTGTCATGTTTTCATTATGACAGTTTACTCTGTAAATGTTTTCCAGTGCAAAAAAAGTCAGATCTTGGTGACACTACCTGAACATGCTCAAGACAGCACTATATACTATTTGCACAGCCATTTGAAAAATACAGTAAAGTTACACATTACTGTATTTAGTGAGGTAACTGAGTACAAGACACTGAATATGTATGTTTCACATTTTTACTGCATATGCTCTTTGCAATTCTAATTTGTTCACAGCACTGTGCAAAAGAGAAAATACACCCTTATTTACAACAAACATAAACTCCCTTTAGGTAGAGCTGTGCACAACTGTAAACAATATTGCAGTACATATTGGAACTAGGGTTGCCAACTCTCTGAAATGAAAATAAGGAACGGGGGACACGCCCCCGTGACACGCCCCCGGACACGCCCCCCAAGGAATAATTTTAAAAAAAAATAACTCCTGAAATGATGACTTCTGGTGAATATTGTGGAAACTAATTGATATATTTAGATAAATATATTTAATACATTGTAGCATATTATAATACAACTTATAGGCCTATAGAATAGCAAAGTAGGCCTAATCAATATACAAGACTGAACCACATAAGTTAGATGTGAAATATAAAGCCTATCATGATCATTTTGCCAACAATGAACCATGGATTTGTTTAGTTTATAATACATTTTATTTTTAACTTAAACAAATACAACATCTAACATTCAAAACTTCTGTAGCCTTGTGCAAACTTATTCAATAGAATTAGACTTCTAGAATGTTCTTTCCAGTGCAAAAAAAAATATTTTTAATTTAATTAGACAACATTTTAAGGAGGTGTAGTGCAAATATATTTATATAATTATACTTCCATTATAGTTAACTTTCTTTCCAGTGCAAAACAATAATATAAAAACATAAATAAAAAAAGCTAATAAAGAAAATCTAAAATATTGCACTCAAATACTGCATTCAAGCAATACAACACCTGTATGTATGCACATGGAAAATCTCACAGAAATAAATAAACCTCCAGACTAAGCACATTGTGCAGCTATTTTTTCCATGTGTACTTTTTTGATTTCTTTACAATGTTAGGCTAAACTTGTAATATCTCTTTTAATATAATCACTTTCTTATGAACTAATTTGAGTCTTAAAATTACATAGCCTACCATATCAGCTGGAGACATCTGACGGACAAGGAACCGTGACATCGCTCGGCCGTGTATTCATTGTCCCTCACGCATTCCAGCCACGGGTAGTCATTTTCCCATTCAATTCTATATGTTTGTGCTCTTTTCTTTTTCGCCGGCTGCTCGAAGGAAGTCATTTTTACATTTCCCGCTGTTGTCACTTGTCGTCATCGTTGCTACGATACGTGACTCACAATGACTGAAACGACCAATTAAAAGGGCATTCTCTGATGACGTTCCAAGATGTTAAAAACGCTTCGCTGATCATAGACAATCCGGGGGAGAAATTAGTAGCCTATCTACCGCACCGTCGGGGTTTTTTTTCACTGCACTGAATTGATTCTCAAAAATACGGAACAAAGTGCGTTCCGTATCAGTTCAATACGGAACAAGACTTTTATGTGTCAAATACGGAACGATTCCGTATTATACGGAACGGTTGGCAACCCTAATTGGAACTGAATATACAACATACATAGTAGCCTACTGTAATCATTCATGCACATCCAGACGTTCCTCATCAGTGAAAGCTGAGATTCACCTGAGAGAAATTGTTCAATTTAGGAGACATTTTTTAGGAGACAAAAATGTGTCAAATTTGCTTGACAGATTTTGACAACTAGTTCAACATTTTTGTATGTAATGAGTCAAGCAATGAAATGAGGACTATTAGTTTTATATGGAATGACTATTCAGCATTCACAAGTATAGTTAATTTTGACTGACATGACATAAGCAAATGATAATGTTATAAAACAGCAGAGTTGTATGAAAGCAATTGATGCATGTCCAAAAGCATTTGCAATTTGTTGGAAGGAATGAGAAACTGCTACTATGATGTGCACAAATGACTAAATGTTGTGGAGGTTGAACTAACTGTTTTGCAAATGTAAATAGTGATGTGAGAAATGCACCAAAGCGACTGAGAAAAACTGTAAGTAGGCCTACATTTCTACAAAGACCTACAAATTATTTTCTAGATTGTCTATGGTCTAGAATATATCGCTTTCATCACAGAGACATTGTTTAATCGCCTTCGATTTGCGTCATCGCCACATACAGAAGTAATAGCCTTTGATGAAAAACATCATTTCCCATAAGCCCATGCCGGCAGTTTCGCAGAAGGGGAAGCAAAATGGCGGAATCGGATGGGATGGGCCTCTTATTGTGTTTCTAAAAGAAAAATGTTTCGTGCCTCTATATGTCGTTTTAAAGTTAACAACAACACTGTGGGTGGTTTCAGAGTGTTTTTAGCTTTGGGATTCACCAGCGGGCTCATCTCTGCACTATGAAGGTAAACGGCTCTTATAGCTTGTCTAACTTAGCCAGCCAGCTAACCCCTGTAGACGACAAATTGTAGGCAATTAATTATTGCAGCTAATGTGAGAAGGTTGCTTAAAATGAAGTCATGATAAGAGAGTCAGCTAGTAATACTTAATGTATCCAACATGAGTATTGGCGGTTTTCTCATGACAGTTAATAAGTGAGGACATAGGTAACGTTAGGCAAGCACTGCAGTAGAGCACACGTACTAGATAGCATCGTCTGTAGCATCATTTGAAATCAGTTTCATCCACTGTTCACGATCAGTGCTGTCACTGGGTCAAGAATTGAAGCCGCAGTGTTGAGTGTCAATACAGATCATGCTTTCTCATCAGTTTACTCGAGTGATCAAGTTCCCCTGAGTGGTCTTCTAGTCAAAGACAGATTAAATGCTGAAGTAGTTTTAGAACATCCCGCAGGTATGATTGTCATAACGCGTACAGCTTTATGATTGCTCAGAGCTGAGGTTTCAGATCTAGGTTATTTATAACAATAGTGTTGTGTGATGTGTGTTGTCTGCTATGCGTAGATAGAAACAGATGGACAGGCTGAAACGGATGAAGTAGAAGTTGTGCCAGGCAAGGTAAGTGTCACATGGGCAATATGAAACTGTCCTTGTTGGTGCAGGTGCAGGTGCAGGTTGGCCAGTCACCGTGATCATATACTGTAGACGATGAGATGAAGATGTAGCATGCACAGCTCTCTCTCTGCTGAATACACTGAATGTCTTCAGTCTCGTGTACTTGTAGTCAGAGACTGAACAATGTCCCGATGAAGAGGAGGAAGTGGAGTCTAAAGCAGACAGAAGGACAGTTGGCTTAAGATGTTTCCAGGGAAACAGTGAGACCTCGGAGGATGAGCCTAGTGAACTGGTAAAGTAAAATCATTTACTCTATTTGCATAATTGTTAGTTATTAGGTTCTGTCTTGTTACATGCTTTGTCTGTCTGTAATTTACCCAGTTTGAAACCGGTGACCTGAGTTGACCTTTTAACCGTTTAATTTGTGTTACACTCTTGTAGGGGGCTGCTGTTGTTTCTTCCTGTGAGCCTGTATTTCTTGTGCCTCAGATCAGCTCACAACCTCAGTACCTAGACTGGTAAGTGCCTAATTAAGCACACAAAATTCAAAATTTAGAGAGATTTGGAGCCAAATTACAGGGGGGTAAAATGACTTTAGAAAGACGGCAGCAACATTATTTTACATAGAGATCGGTATCTTATTGATATCAATGATGACGATACAATTGGTATGTATCTTCTTTCCCTCCATCAAAATAATTGCATAAAACATAACTCTCTGAGTAAACAAAATCCACTGAAAATGGTTAAGTTGAGGCACATTAACTTGCTCTCAAACATGTATTTATAAGATTCTATATTTGAATCAGTTTTACGGGTATTTGGAAGATGGGATTTTGTTCATTTTAACAGCTTCTGAAGCTACCAAGAGTTCAAATAACGTAACTACATTTTACCACATTGACATCACTATATCTATGGGATTGAACCATATAGGGACTTAAAAAAATGAAGATTCCAACAGAAAAGTTTCAGAAGAATAAGAATCAGAAATGACTTAAGATATCTTTAACAATTCTTGAATTAAAGACATGTAAACTTCGGGAAAATATGGTCACTCAGAGAGGTGTGTTGTATTCAACTGTTTTAATAGAGGGAAACATGTTACAGTTCTAGTTTCAGTGTTAAGGGCCGTACACACCGGGACGAATATCGGCGCGCGTTATTCGCCAGCGTTTTTCAACGCGTTTTTTGTGTTCACACCCAAACGATTTTCGCTGAGGATGAGCCGAGTGAACATGCAAATTCATTCCCTGACATTAGATGGCGCTTAATGTAAAACAGAAATACTCCGCTGTCGCGTTTGTCATATAGTTCTTTATGTTCTGACACCAACGAGACCAGCAGCTATACATTCATCTTGCCTTGCATCTTCCTCGTCTTATTTCTTCTCAGCAGTGTAGACGCTGCTTGGCGTATATCTTCTTCGCCGTTACGTATGTGTGCTCGGCAAGACCGTTTGTGTTTGAGCGCCCCCAAGTTGTGTTTTACTGTAACTTCAGAAGCTCCAGACACGTGAGCAAAAGCGCCAATCTCATTGGTCAGATAGTTTTTGACGCGGCGCGTCAAACCAAAAAAACGAACCCGAGGCGTTTTTTTAAAAATGACGCTTTTACGCGTGGCGTTTTTCGCGTCGGTGTGCACACTCACATTGGCGCCCTTTGTTTAGTCACGAGGCGTTAAACGTCGGCGAATATCGCGCGCGAAATTCGTCCCGGTGTGAACAGGCCTTTACTTGTTCTGCAACCGCCTTTGAAAAAATCTCAAGAAATGGTATACCCAAACTAAAACAATGAAAACAGTTCATGAACCCTTTGCACTAAAAGCACAAGTATGGTCTCATTTGAAAGCAGACACTTTATTGTGAAGTGTCTTGTGAATACACTTTATTAAACTTACTTTATTGTAAGTTCAAAATTAATTATTGTCATAAAATGAAATGTATGTTAAATAGCTTCAAAGTTTTGTAAAGTTATTCATATGTTTAAGAAATATCTTTACGAAAATAAAATTGAAGTTGGCATTGTTTTAATCTAGAAATGCACTGCAGCAAAAGCCACATGTCTGACTATGTTTCAAATCTGAAGATAAGTCTAAAACTCTGAATGTTTTTCAAGATCATGTCATATGACTTTATTTTGAGAAGACTCAAACATATAACCCCTGTTTCAAAAATTTATGCAAATTGCAAAAAAAATTAAACGTATAAAAATGTTACTTGTTCTAAATTTGTCGTAATCGTAATGTTTTAAAAATATGTACTTTGCTTTGACACTTAACATTAACACTTATTTGTTGGGGCCTGTTTTGTATTTAACAATGTGATTAAAAAACTATGAATCTTCTTGTATGAAGGAAATTATAATATAATAGTTTTGTTTTCTTCTCCTTTAGTGACTTTGATGTGGAGCTAACCGCAGAGGTGAACATAGAGGATGGCGCATCTCTTGCTTTGTTGACATCTGTTACCCCAAACCTTGGTTACCAGAAACCAGGTAGGTTCAGGTCCATACTTTGTTTATGATCATGTAAATAGTAATGTGTGATCAAAGTTACTAATTTCTTTCTTTTCTGTCTTCTATAGGATCTTTCTTAAAAGGACATTTTCTCTTTCCAGCATCTTTAAGGAAAAAGAGAGTCTCTATAGACAGTTCTTTGCCTTCAGGCTCTTTTCGTGGATTCTGCTCAAGTGTAATTCAAGCCTCGGGACAGATGCAACTGCCCTGTTCCCTCAAAAACTCTGAGAGGGTCATAGAGATGGCCAAAAGCCCTCTGCCCTCATCACCCTCCAACTCACCATCATCTCCTTCATCTGCTCCCTCTTCCCCCTCCTCCTCCCCCTCATCGTCATCTCCTGGTGGAATGAGTACAAACTACCGTGAGGATGAAGACAGAGGCCATGCTGGAGCCAGCAGAGCCAGCAAAGGAACTGGAGACTTTGTGTCATCCACTTCGTCCTCTTTGATGCCATCATCAATGGCTATGCCACCTTCTTCTTCTAATCCTTCACTCCATGCATCTTCATCATTCACACATCCATACAATGATGGACAGAGGGAGAGTTTAGAAAATGACATATATGATCCCTTTCACCCAACAGAGGGTGAGGGGGAGAGAGACCGGGCGTCCACTGATGATGATGAGGAGGAAGAAGTTGATAAGTATGACCCTTTTGAACCGACAGGTTCTCCCGCCTCTGAAACAGAGGAGGAGAAAAGATGTGTAGATGAGGGGAATGAGGGAGTAAGCAGCATTAATAGCGAAGGGAATGTGTCAAAAGCTGAAAGGGCATTAGAAATGGGAGCGCCTGCTGGCACAGAGGGGGGGCCTCCAGATTCAACAGAAATTGATGCTCTGTCTTCGATGTTTAATAATGTACCTTTAGAGCCTAACAGCAAGAGATCCATCAAAGACAGAATGAGGGAACATGGAAAAAATCAAAGAGAACGGGGTACAGACTCTGAGCACTCTGAGATAGAAGAAGGAGAGATAGTTGGGGCCAGTGAAAGAGGAAGAGAACGAGTGATTGAGAGAAGGAGAGAGGTGTTACTTCCATCCTCAAGCAGTCCCTCTTACCTTCAAGGGGGTGTCCCAAAACCAGAGAGGATCTTACGGGTCTTAGAAGGTGATGGGTTTGTGTCTGTCCGTGCTGATGAAGAATGGGAGAGGGAACCAGTGGCTTCTGTGGGTGTTGGAGATCTGAGACGAAAACTGACGAGTAGGCGAAAAGAAAGATTCAGATCATGCCCTTCTTCTGCATCCATATCACCTCCACCTGCCCCTGTTTTGCCTTTGCCTTCTCCTTCCTTTCCCAATTCTCCACCTCTATCCACTGATAAAGGGAGGAGTCGCAAATCCTCCAAGAGTTCAAAGGACAGGGATAGACGCAAGCGGAAAGAGGGAAGAGGAGAAAAGGAAAAGAGGAAAAAAAGGAAAGAGGGAAAGGAGGTAGGTGAAGGGAAAGGAGAAAGCAAAGAGATGGACCATGAAAAAAGAAGTGAAAAAGAGAACAAAGGCAAGGATAGGGAGAGAGGGAGAAGTAGCCGAAGCGGAAGTCGCAAGAGGAAAAAGAGACGCAGGAGCACTCCAGAACATTCTTCCCGCTCTCACTCCCAGAATGCCTCCCGACAATCACACAGTCGCAGATCTTGGTCCAGCCCCTCGGAGGACCGCCACAAAGATAGAGACCGAGAAAAAGAAAGAGAGAGGGAGCGAGAAAGGAACCATGAAAGAGACAGGGAAAGGGACCGGTGGCGAGACGACAGGGATAGAGAACGAGACAGAGACTCCAGAAGAAGAGATGGACGAAGGAGATATAGGGATGAGGATAACAGGAGGTCAAGCAGCAGAGAGAGAGGCAGTACAAAGAGGGACAGAGAGAAAGAAATGATTGGAGATCGAGACAGGGACAGGAGAAGAGATAGCAGGCCTGTTGTACCCCCATCAATTCAGGATCTCAATGGCTCTGATCTTTTCGCGATCAAACGTACCATCACTGTTACCACCACTACAACGACCACCACAGTACCAAGTTCACCACTCTCTAGCCAACGGCGCTCCCACAGCCGATCTGAGAGCTCTGACAAACATCATAAGAGGAAGAAGAAACGAAGGAGACGATCAGATGATGAGGAGAGAAAGGACGAGGAGCACAGGAGCCGGTCCCGACCCACCTCCCTAACGCCGCCTCGTTATCATGGATATGAATCAGACCATCTCTCTGAGCGTCCTGAGGTAGACATGCTCTCTTTGGATGGGGAAGCACTGGATTCAGACTACCCTTCACTAGAGGACTCGCCACTACTTCCTCCTCCTCCTGAGCCCCCTCTACCCAGTCCCAAAATTAAATCCGGAGCACCCAAAGCGAGCCGACATCATTTGAAGAAGAAATCCAGACCTGGCAAGACAGTTGGTCAGTCTGAATCCACCTCCTCCTCTTCTCATAGACTAAAAGCCAAAAGTAAAAACCTTTTGTCATCTCTCTCTCCACCTCTTTCTGCATCCTCAGGCAACACCACCTCCCTTCAGCCCACAGCATTCTCATCCACTACTAAACGAGGACGGAAAACCGGTAAGGAAAAAGTAGGGAAGAAGGATGCCGGGCGTTCTGGCAGGGCCAAAAAGCTCAGTGGCAGTAGCAGAAAGGGTAAGCTCCAGTCTAAAGTGTCTGTTTTGGTTCGTGAGGGTGTTAGCAGCACCACTGGGAACTCTGGGAAGTTGGGCCTCGACCTTCTTGGACCTTCTGGTGTTGTAAGTGGAGCTTCAGGGCCCTCAGTTGTTGGTGGGTCTATTGCGGTGGTGTTCCGCCGGGACAATGAGAGCCGGTCACCATTTCTTAAGCCCTGCTCAGAGACACTGGCTCTTCCAGGTAGAGGCAAAGACGCAAGCAAAACTGGGAAGCAACGCAACATCCTTGGGCCTCCGTCGTCAACAAATTCGAGTGGACTGAAGTCGAAGAAAGCCAAGCCAAGCTCTGCTACATCCACATCCTCATCTGCCTCTTCCCCTACTTCTTCATTGGCAGCAAAACGTAGGAGGAGGCCTGGAAAAAAGCTCAGAGAGAAAGAGCTAACTGTGGATGGAAGTGATTCTAAAGGAGCTAACAGTAATTGTAGCACGGTTGGTGGCGGTTGGGCAGGGGTATCAACAGAAATGCAGCCGTTGGTTGGGGTTGGATCCAAGCCATCTAGTCCTCCTTCAGCTCTTCCTGGTCCCACTCCCTCATCCTCTTCATCGTCCTCCACTTCCTCGTCAGCGAGTATCCTTCCTCCATCCTCCTCACCACCGCACACATCCCCGTTATCTTTGCCTCCGTCTCGAGATACTAGAGAGTCATCCCCGGACTCTCAAACTGTTGATAGTAGCTGCAAGACACCAGAGCCTTCATTCCTTTTGGAGGAAGGCCCTGGTCAGTCCAAAGCCTCTTCTCTCACACCTTCAAAGTCCCCTGCCAGCCCTCCCAATCTGCTATCATCACAGATCAGGGGCGATACCATATCCCAGTCCACTTCCAGTGTTAAACCTCTCCTACCAGATGATCCGAAGGCATCACCACCATGCTCCACTTCGGCAGCTTCGGTGTCTGCCTCCATCTCTCATTCCAATGCTCCTCTGGCAAATGACCCTTCTTCCTCCTCCTCCTCTTCAGTGTCCTCATCTTCAGTAAACAAGCCACCACCACCTCCGCCCCCACCCCCATCAGCTCCGCCTTTACCCTGGAGTCTACAAACTGGAGTGGACTGCACTGCTGGAGGTGTTTTAGCATGTGAGTGTTAAATGCATGATTTTTAAGTAATTCCCTGTTGACATGCATTTTTAATTTTTAGTGTGATTAGAAGTCATAATTTCCTACTGTTAAATTCCTCTTCAGTGACAGCTCTCCTCTTCAAAATGGAGGAGGCCAATATAGCCAACAGAGCCAAAGCACAAGAGTTCATCCAGGCCACAAGTCAGGTAAATCTATGATATTCTAAAAGGGCGCTCACACTACAGTTTTCTTTCCATTAACTTCCATTCTAACAAATTCGGGAGACTGGAAACACAAACTCATGCGAATAAGTTTTGCATTTCAGATTTCAAGTTTGGTGAAGTCTGATGTGCAAATTTGTACCATGAGAAGGCGTGTGACAAAATTTGATACATCACAGAGTGACCTCATAGCTGAATTAAAAGAAAGCAAACTTTAAAACTTGCAGGATTGCAGTGTTGCATAAAAGTGGAGTAGATTGTACATTTTTACATGGATTTATAATTACTTGTATGTTTTTTTAAAAAGGCTTCATAGAGCGTGACATCCATTGCAGTGTCTGAAGAAATGTTGCATGCTCAAAGATTATATATGTTGTTATGTGGGTTATGGTTTCCTTCTCAATGTACAATGTTCTACCAAATTCCTTAAGTCTAGTTAATTGATAGTTTCAGTCACTATTGATTGTGAAGTTCAATTAATTACCTAACTTTAACTTGATAGTGTATTCAAATTGTATTTTTCTTTACACAGATTCTCTCTCAGGCCAATCAGAGCCAGACACAGCCACACCCTCCTTCATCATCCTCATCTATATCATCACAAGTTCCTCCACCTCCGTCACATGCTCCACCCCCAGGACCCAATTCTGCACAGTTTATTCTCCACAGCTCTGTTCCATTGGTTGGCTGTACCAAAACGCCACCTTCACACTTGCACCCTGGAGTCTCAATGGGAGGAGGCTGTGCTCAGACTCCGCCGCCTCCATTGCCAGCGGGAATAACAGGGGGCAGTGATATGGGCTGGGACAATGAAAGCAAAGACCCTGACAAGGTATCAATGCTTTCTGTATGTTTATATATTTCCTATAATTAGGGCTGCACAATTAATTCAAGAAAAAATTGTAGTATGCCTTTGTGGGATTATTTAATCTCAGAAGTAAATAAATGTAACAGTTTGAGTGAATGTAAAGATAAGGTTTTATTAATTTAAAGACAATAGATATTGTTTGATAATTTGTCATTTTCTTGCTTCCTGTCTCAGCGATTTAATGTACTTTGGTTTTCTTTCCCTGGAAATCAGAGCAGCAATATGAGAAGTTAAATATTTGTCATGCTGCAATTCAAATTGCAATCACAATATTTTAAGTAATTGCAGTATGGGCAGTATTATCCCATCTATAACAACCCCTATAACAATTTAATTCTAATTCTAAATCACTTACCTTTGCTTAGTATCTGAAGAAGCTGCACACCCAGGAGAGGGCAGTAGAGGAAGTCAAATTGGCCATCAAGCCATACTACCAGCGCAAAGACATCAATAAAGACGAATACAAGGATATCTTAAGGAAAGCTGTGCACAAGGTAAATATAGCTTCAAGATAATAGCTTCTAATAAATATCTAGAAAGAGTGTATCAGTATGACTAAATCTGTCTTTACCTCACAGATTTGTCACAGCCGAACAGGTGAGATCAACCCAGTTAAAGTGAATAACCTGGTCAAGCTTTATGTCCAGAGGTACAAGTATTTTAGAAAGCACGGCCGCAAGATGGACGAGGAGGAAAAAGAGGACAGGGAGTCTGCCTCAATGCATTCCTCAACATGATTGGACAGAGACTGTTTATATCTCTCCATCTGGTCGAATAAGTTTGCAAAATCTCCTCCCCTGCACGTGTTTGAGCCCACCATGGCTATTGAGTGAAAGTCGTTTGTTATATTGTTCTGTTCTCCCCCTATGTGTTGCCATCTTGTAAACCTGAGTACTCCACCCTCCTTCCCGTCTTCTCTTTCTTGTCTTGCTATAAATATGTATGAATATAGAAATGTGGTAAGATATAAAGTATACTTAAAGCGTTCTAAAGCATACACTCGGGAGAGACAAAGATGGCGCTAACACTCTCTTACACATAATGTTCAACCTGTACATACTTTAAGTACACTACATCGGTGTTCTTTCTTCCTCTCCCCCTTTCTGAGAAGAGTGCACATTTTAAAGTCAGCTAGCCTACACATTTATTACTATTGAGGTTCTGAGTGCGATAGAATGAATGACAGAACTGAGAAAAGAATGTTATCTTTACCCCTTCGAATTTTCTTTTATTGCTAGGATTGCGAGTGCAGCCTGTTTTTTCCCCACTGTGTCAAAGAGCATTCTTTTGTTTAGGTGCTACTTAAGACAAATGACACTCATTCAAGTTTTGAGATAGCTCTGGAGTGGAGGGTATGTACCATCGGTTCCATCTCTCATAGAATAGTGAATGTGCATATGGATCATGGAACAGAATGATGTTTGATAATGTTTGTTGACAACTGAAATTTAAATGTATCCTGACAAAACTTCACTTAGCTAGAGAATTTATTTTCCCCAGTCAAAGTTTCACATAATATAATTGAGTTGGCAGAAGACAGCGGTTGGAAGAGGTACCTACAGTGTGTAAATGAATGGTTGAGATAAATGCATGTGTTTTGGATTTTATTTGTACTGAAGAAACCTGTAGTGATTTTGAAGGTCACTTGAGCGATAAACTTGTGCCCTTACTTCCAAATGAAGGCGTCTGGCTCTTTTCTTACTCAAACAAAATATTTCAATCTCTTCCATTTCTTTGACATCATGAGTGGCTTGTCTATTTCCTCTAATTTTAGGTATACTCGTATGTCTGATGACTTTTCTAAAAACTTGCCTAATATATTACTTTGTTATAACCTTATACATTATAGTTTCCATCATTAGTCATTACAAACAGACAAATGTGCATGTTTAAAACATAAAATATGCATTTCCTCAGGTATACTTTTTTCAATTGTTGTTAGTGTTGTTAGTTCTTTGTGATTTAGTTTCCCTAATCACTATATGACAAAGACAGTAAAATATTTATAGCCTGAGGGTAAAAAACTTAATTGAAATCAGCTGAGGACAAAACAAGGACTTAAAGAAAGGTTTAATTGCAGTTGCACAATACCTACTGCACTAAGTTTTTCACGGATACTGTGCCAATATTTAAAAACTGATGTTTTATTTCACATTTTTGATTAAAAACAGAGACACTGCAGAACATGCTTCCATGTAATTTAATGTTAAGTTTCATCTGTTAGCTAGAACTTCATCATAAAGACCTAGTTCAAAATGATGTACATTAAATTGCATTGTAGCATGTTTTGCAAAGTGCTGTTTGTGTCTTATTTGGGCTACACAAAATCTTAAAAGTGTATTACTGAAATTAACACTTATTTGGAAAGGTGGCCTAGCTGGTGGGTGTTCTGACGATTTGTGCTAACTTCCATTAAAACTGTAGGTAGACACTATAGGTGCCTACCCTTCAAAATACAGTTCTGAGTGGAAATGCAGTACATAGTTGCTAGTTACTAATTCACTTTTTTTTTTCTTTTAGGGGGTTGAAATCTAAAGAGCCATCTCATTTTTTACTTCCTGGAGCTAAAATGAAATTCAGTCAAACCAGCATAACTGCCACGCAGAATTATATCTTAAGGTCAATAGTGCTTCAATAAGACACGCCTGTAGGGACATGACAATATGGAAACCTTTTCTTACAAGAGGTATCCGGTTTCAAACCTACATAGCGAATTAATATAGCGGGAGTAGTTTATAAAGCATTGGTCATCAATAGCCTATTATCTATCAGCCATCACAGCAAACGATAAAGTACCCGATGTAGCCTATTTATATTATAAATCAGTTTGTCAGCAAATGTGTGGGTTAAAACCATTGAGGAAACTCTATGCGCTTTATCTTCTCCTTGTTCTACTCTTATCATTCCTGTGTATATTTGTTTTCCCTGCCCTCACCGCCCACAACTGTTTGGTTAATTCAACAGTAACAGACCATCATGAGCTCGTGCTGGAATGCGTCCAGGTGCGCGCGTGGGACGTCCAGTGTGGGCGGGGCTATCAAACGTGTGGCTTTAAGTAAAAGTTTCATTGAATATCTCGGAATCCGGTTGATGGCAAACTAGAGCATAATTGTAACTAGACCCATGGAGCTCATCTGAAGAATAATTGATCCCTAATGAACCCAAACTCTAAGACGGAAAGATGATCAATATTAAGAAAATTGAGAAAGAAAATGAAGGAGGGGGAGGAGACAAAAAATCCGAAAACCATCAGGTAGGCTATGTTTGATACATTATTAATGTAAATAGTATTATTTGGCAATAGCCTACATGACGTGCAAAGCCACCTTAAGATTTATCACCAGCCTACTACGGAAGTGAGTTAATACAGTAATTCATTGTTAATGCTTTGTCAAGGTAATATTTTAAGGGATTTAATGTTTTCTTGCCACTGTATTAAGATGTAGCCTAAAACAAAAAGTTCATTAATTTTGTGATTGCATTTATTTATATTCTCATATAAGTTGAATGACAAAGCTCTGGCCTATATTTACCAAGCTATTTCCATAACACAGTTTGTAGTCTTCATCCACTCGCTGCATAGCCTATATCTCATATTTGCAATTATTCGTTTAGTAGACGCTTTTATCCAATGGACTGAGAAGTGAGAACAATATAAAAAGAAGCAAAGGGAGACAGATACAAATAGTGCCACTCCTACTGAATTTCAAAAGTCTCCACCTTAATATGTAAAATAGGATTATGTAGTATGAAACAATTATTGGCTTCATGCAAATGTCATGGCTGTTTTAATGGCTTTACAATCAGGTTTGGATTGTCTCTGAGATAAATGTGATGTTGCTTAGGAAGGTCAGAGAAAATGACTGACCAAAGTTTCACAATTTAAAGCACCATATTAAGGTAATAACTAAGCTTGTTTAACAGGTTATCGCAGTACTTGCTCAATACAGGGCAAAGATGGGAAGATACTTGCATGTAGGCACAGGTGAGGGGGAAAAGCCTAAATAAAATAATAATAAATAAATATAATAATAATAATATATATATATATATATATATATATATATATATATATATATATAATATAATATATAATGTACATTCTCAGAAAAAAAGGTACAAAAGCTGTCACTGGGACAGTACCCTTCAAAAGGGTTCTAATATGTACCATTTAGGTACTAATATGTACACTTTTGGTACCAATATGTACCTTTGAGGGACTAATATGCACTTTTTAGGTACAAAGGTGTACCATTTGAAAAGGTACCGCCACAGTGACAGCTTTTGTACCTTTTTTCTGAGAGTGTATTTATTGTGTTGAATAAATAAGAAATAAGTTGTTTGTAGTTTTGGAAACAAGTTGTCCTTATTTGTTTAATTTTTTAGGTAAGCAGTCTTTCTCTTTCTGTTTGTTTGAAATGTTCCTAAATGATCTTTCACATGTTTGATTATTATCTCAGCATCTGTTTTAATAATCACACCTTTTTTTTTTTGGACATTTTCATAGATTCCAAATACAACCATCTCCTCTAATATTACATGCCTTTATGCAGAAGTTTTCAATTTTATTATAAAATTATAATTAGTACAGTTATACTATATGATTAAGATTACTGTGATTATTATTAAAATGTTAATTGATTGTTTTGTCTTTGATTTTGAGGGGATAGTTCACCCAAAAATGAAAATGTTGTCATCATTTACTCAACCCCATGTTGTTCCAAAACCGTACGAGTTTCTTTCTTCTGTTGAACACAAAAGAAGATATTTTGAAGAATGTTGGTGACAGCCATTGACTTCCATAGTATTTTTTTCCTACTATATAAGTCAATGGCTGCCATCAACTGTCTAGTTACCAACATTCTTCTTTTGTGTTCAACAGAAGAAAGAAACTCATACAGGTTTGGAATAACTTGAGGGTGAGTGAATGATGACAACATTTTCAATTGTGGGCAGAAGTCATAAATAAAATGTTAGTTTCTGTGATTAGGATTGCATTTCACACATAACAGTTCCTTGGAAATTATTCAAGCATAGTTTGTTCTCCTCGGCCATTGACTGTGAATGAAAAAAAAACCCGATCTGCCTGTGAAAATGTCTCTGACTCATGCTTTACTGTGTAATTTCTGTGTTGTAGAGCTGGATCCCGAAGTTGATTAAAAAGAGAGTGTGCACCACCTTTGTGAATGACGCATCCAGGTACAACAGCCATTTTTCATTTTTGCTTGCATTCAGTTTTAGTGTACGCAGAAAACTATTCAGTCCTTTCATACTCTGTCATTTAAAACAGACGTTCAGCCTCTCGTAATATGATCAGAGCCGCTAAGTCTCTGATTTGGCAAAGCAGGGTTGGTCAATGAATGAATGAAGGTGAACTCAGCCATTTGTCAACACTATAATTTCCCTGTCCTTTTTCCCTTTATGACAAGCTATTGTTATATTTAATGGGCTTTATTCACAATAGGGTTTGGGCAGGTACTGTTTTCACATAGACTAATTTATTTATTCAAGTGATGTTGTGTCCATTGTGACTTTTTTTTGTGTTTAATATCAGCTATTAATGTCTTTAGAAATCAATTTACCTTTTATCCTGTGTGAACGAAACATGTATTAAGGAGACTGATTTATTTTCTCTCTTTGTCTTCGAGTTTCTTCTTCTGAAATGATGGCTTGAATAGTAAGTATATGAGAATTCAAAACCCACTGAAACCTGTTTTGACAGTTTTCTCTCTCTCTCTGTGGCAGTAATGGGGCTTTGTGCCAGTGTGGTGGAGCACGGGAATATCATGCATCCATAACAGCAGATGATCATGTAGTCAGCCAATGGGACAGTGCACAGCACACCTCTGAATACCCCACTGATGCCTTTGGACAGCTGGAGTTTGCTGGAGCCGGACGCAGAAACAGTCCTGTGGGTATCTCGTTTTTTTTTTTTTAACACACAATTACTTTAACCCAGAATATGAACTCCCATCTGACAATGCAACTATGTTTAATTGATAATACTCTTCAGTGAGGTTCTAATCATTAACATTAGTTAATGCATTTCTGCACATTAGCAATATTTCAGCAAAATTCTGAAAATAGTGTCAATAGTGTAGCGATGTATAAAACAGAGCTCACACAGGATTTACTGTAAAACCAAGCAGTTTTCTGTTGGTCAATGAATCAACTGAATCCATGGTGGAACCAACCCCCCCCCCCTTACTAAACATTCACAATCGCCCGAATTCCTGTTAAAATGACTGGATTTTTGCCTGCGATAATTCACTTAACAACGGTACATGTGACATGTTTGTTAATTTCTACATGAATTAACAATGAACAAAAGTATATTAATAAATTAACTGGAACAGACTGAAATGTTTTTATTGTTAGTTCATGATGGCAAAAGTAAATTATAAATAAAATAAAAATGTATTAAGATCATGTTATAAATGTGTAAAAAACACACACGCAAAGCAAAGCAGAGGCACAGCCATTAAAAAACATGCATGGTATAATTACAGAAATTATAAAGTTTATAGATCACGTCATTTTCAATCCTCACAACAATTACAATTTATTGAACACACTCTATTTTCATTTGCCGTAAAAGTATGCCAGATCGCTGAGTAATTAGGGAAGAACAATGACATTTTATAATCCGCAGCGATTATAAACATCCTTTTGACCCACCCCAAAGCGCCTACACATTTCTCATTAAAGCCAATTAACATTAGACAGTAACAAAACAAAACCACACTTTAATACCAAAGTATTTTGAGAGTTGGCACCATTTAATATTAGCATGTGTTGCCTCAGGCAGATTCATAGTTCAGTCTTTTACTTTTGATACAAATCCCTTCCTACATACAGTGACAACATAAATATCATGCACATTTGTGCATGTGTTACATGTCTGAATGTCAAGCTTGTCTGGATGCCTTTGTACCTTAGCTTAGGCGGAATAAAAGAAACGTTTAAGACCGTTTTTCTGCTGTGCATTTATATGTCATTCATCTTTTATCCCCAAGTTCCTGCGTCTGTCACATGACACACCACCTGACAATGTGTACTCTCTGATGACGTCACAATGGGGTTTGCCGGTACCCAATCTGGTGGTGTCAGTTGTGGGGGGAGAGGGGAAGGAGCAGGTGAAGACCTGGGTGCGAGAAGTGATCAGACAGGGTCTTGTCCGGGCCGCACAGAGCACAGGTAACCTCTCCTGCTTGTGTATGTTTAGCTCAGTTATATAATCTTATGAGCTTGAAACCTTTATACACTCTATACTAATAAATCACATGTGGACTGTTAGCCCTACCTTCACCCTCCACCCTCCACCCTTCGACCTGGGTTATTATTGTATACTAAAGCTAAAACTGAGATTAAGGCTGTTGTTATTTTTAAGTCATGTTACATTTTCTTTAACTAAAATAAATATAAAAAAGTAAGAAAAATTCTAGTAGTGGTTGAAAACTAACTGAAATAAATTAATAATTAATACAAATTAAAATACATTTTTTTGTAGTTAATTAAACACTTATCACATGGCAGAATAATTAGGGGCCAAGCACCGAAGGTGCGGAGGCACCTATTGTATCTGTTCCCGTTCTTATTCTTATTCTTCCGACTGGGAGTCTATGGCAGCCCATAGAACCACTTGCGGGAAAGTTATGAAATTTGGCACACTGATAAAGGACAGTCTGAAAAGTCACCATAGCAAATTTGGAGTCTCCAACTCAATCCGGCTAGCGCCACCAACTGTCCAAAGTTTCACTCATGTTTATGCTAATAACTTTTGAACCACAAGGGCTAGACACAAAATTCGATAGCACCATATGACGTCATTTTCCGTCATGGAAATTTGTCCGCCATTTTGAATTATCTGAAAAACCTACTTTTTCGAACTCCTCCTAGGCCGATGCTCCGATTTTCACAAAAAATTAACCAGATCATCTACAGACCATGCCGACAAAAAGTTATGGAATTCATAAAAATTTATCAAACCGTTCTCGAATACCGCGCAAATTAATTTTACGTAGCTCTTGCGAAAACAGACATAAGGCTGTATTTCCACAACACTTTATCGGATTCAGACCACCTACTGGTCCGGAGATATGAGAAAATGGCTATTTTTGCTGATAACTTCTGAACAGTTTGCCCAAAAATCATAATTTGCCAAATTGGTCTCGTTAGATTCAGGGCAGCATGCCAAGTTGACTGATATCCAATTTTACCATATCGGCCATTTTGACTGTCGGCCATTTTGAATTTTGTGCTAAAATGCTGTATTTTAAGAACGCATGATTGTTACGGATTGTTACGAAACTTGTTATGGGTCATCAGCACGATGCCCTGAAGGGGTGTGAGAAGTTTCGAAGTTATAACAAAATTTCCAAAAAGGCTAATAACTTTTGAATACATCGGCCTATTGTAATGCCACTGGTCTTAATAGATTCCTTGGGTCACGCCGAGAACATAGATACCAACTTTTCCTTATTTGGCCAAACTTCCTGTCCGCCATCTTGATTTTCATTCAAAACCTACTTTTTCGAACTCCTCCTAGACCGTTTGTCCGATTTTCACCAAAATCGAATCGTATCATCTCCAGACCGTGCCGACTAAAAGTTATGGATTTCGTGTCGATAGACGAAACCGTTTTCGTATAGCGCAGCAGCAAAGTTGAGGCATGATGCCAAAAGGACTATTCAGGCTTTATCTCTGCAATGCCTTGACATATTGACGGCAAACTTTGTATGGGTCATTGTCACTTCACTCTGACCACGTCACATCAGCTGTGTAACTGCGCCACCTATTGGTCGAAAGTGCTAATCAATTAAATCATATTTTTAATTACTGTTTATATGATTTTTCAGCCATTTTGCCTAAAATCCTCTTTAAATGTCTTTAATTGCTCATTGTTGCAGTTGGTCTGACACTTTCAGATATGTTGGCATGTCTTGTCGTCTTATTCTGCTTGGCCCCGATAATTGCTGCTTGCAGCTATATTTGTGATTATTATTTTTGTATGTTTTTCTGACATCCCTCAGCAGTCTTCATATACACACATAATACTTATCATACTAACAACCTTTTAGTTAATATCAGATTGTGATGATTTAGAAGTTTCTATGAACATTACAATATTTATTGAAATAATTTGAAGACCTCAGACCACTTTTTATCTACAGTTAAGATTTTAGGCAGAAGATTTAAATGTACGGTAGGCAATTTCGGAGAGGCAAGCAATAGCAAGCTAGCTTTGAAAGCATGAGATCCCACCCTCCCTTCAGAGCGTCTCCAACGGCTCCTTCAAAACAACGCACATGGCAGAGTCTGCAAAACATCACAAGAGATGGCGATAAATTAACCTCATGTCTCAAAGCACTTTACAGTAATAATGAACATAAACAACTTACAGAGCTCGGACTTGTACCACCTGACTGCTGCAGATTCATTTTGATATTGTTGAGTTGAAATTGTTGAAATAGAAATGTATAAATCTGAGTATGTGAACAGCTCTGGGTAAAATATCACGGGTTGCCTTCTCATAATTATAGTTATGACATCGCATGAACGCAGCATTAGCTTGTTGTTTTGGTCGAGGAGGAACTGTAAAAGGCTTTTGAACTGTTTGTGGCGCTCAGTGACTGGCGTCTGTCGAACTCCACATAGCCTTACAGAACGCTTACAGAACAGAATGTCTGCGTGAGCAGGTGCGCGGGAGGTATAGAAATACATGTCTTGACAGGCAGGTAGGGAATTCAGACCAAATGCAATGATTGGAATGTACATGTTTTAATATTTAGACCACTTCTGTTATTTTTATACTATATATACTATCAGGATGTAAAGAAAGTTTCAACCAGCATAAAAAAAAGTGTTAATAAAACAAATTGCCTACCTTTAAGCATCTGTTTTGTTGCCGCAGATCAGGGCTGCCAGATCTGGGTAACAAAACTAGCCCAATGACCCCAGCGCAAATATAAACTCTGAATATATGCCATACCCATACCTAAAATACCATACCTATGTGTCTCACAGAGTAAATTAGGACAGACAGCTTGGAAAATAACTATGGAAAATAACTGTTATTAACCATGAACCCGGTAATTAGTCTTAAGGTCAGTGACAGACAGGCCAAACTGGAATTCCTCCTGTGTGTGTTTGAAGCAATGCTTGGCAGATAAGTTTTGTTTATTTTTTATACAGTAAGCCTAGCTTGAATCCAGAAGTTGTGTGTTGCATTATGTTAAAAACTTTGTTTTTCATTATCAGTGATTGTGTTTGTGACTCTGATGTATTCTGTGTAATTTAGGTAATAGTAACATTTCCTGTGGTTTTTTTTTTCTCTTTTTCCAGGGGCTTGGATCATGACATCAGGTCTTAGGGAGGGTGTTGGCCGCTGTGTAGGTGAGGCAGTAAGGGATCATTGTGCAACAGCTTCATCTCTTTCCCAGGCCAAAGTTATTGCCGTTGGTGTTGCGCCCTGGGGCTTGATTTACCAACGTCAGCAACTCATAAACCCACAGGTACTATGAGTCCATTCTGCTCTATTATGAGCACTTCACACGAAAGCAACACGTAAAATGTGTGAGCCACAACAATAATTATTTTTGTATTTATATTTATTGATATATATATATATATATATATATATATATATATATATATATATATATATATATATATATATACATTTATAGTAATATTTAATGTGTAGTACACTTTATGGTCATCAATTATAGTACACTTCATGGTAATCAAATTTGCGTAACATGTCTATAGTTAATGTGATTAATAGACCCTGATAAGGCCAAAACTGATTTCACTAATATTTTTACAGATCTTTATGGTTAAAAATGTATTAATCAATGATAATGGTAATAAGAATAATTATATAATTCAAATTAATATTTAATTAGCATCATCAGTATTATTATTTTAAAATACTATAAAACAATAATTAATAATTGTTCTTGGATATTGGACACGTTTATTTGTCAGCAACTTTTGCAGCTTTGTGAAAACTTCAGATTATATTTCTGCGTTTTTGTATTCCCGCCCACGTACAGTCAGATCGACAGAAGGTTATGAACAGAACAATTATTGTATCACTGAACATTATATCGTTCTTTGTCTACTCTTTAAACAGCATTCTGATGAAAATGAAACACTTTCTTGCCTGCACACGACGGTGTTTTGCTCCAGTGGTTGGGCGGAATTTAGGAGTTCCCCCTGCACACTGTTTCCGGTTTTAAATTCTTATTACAAACACTCAGAATTTTTCAGATTGTCCGTGTCTGTGTTCTCCTCATATTTACAATTCTTTACAGCCTTTAACCACTGCCTACTGTGTTGCTGGTTCCTTTACTGTAAACCGAAAGTAACTCACTCCCCCTAAACGTTTACTCTTTGAGTTCTTGAACCCGGGAACAATACAAGTCGACACCATTATGACTAAAAGTTTGCTAAGAAGTGTTTCCTACTGAAGCAAGGCAGTATTTAACTGATTCACAGCATGTCCATAGCAACCTGCTGGGAGTGGCCAGTGCATTATGGGTGTTGAAGTTTCCCTACCTATTTGGCAAAATGGAAGACAACAGCCTTTTTTCTCTGTTTTCTCTAGTCAGTCAAGTTGCACAGATTTGAAAAAATATCTATTTTAGCTTTTCTACTGTATAGGCAGCCAAGTTTTATTGAAAGCCCATCTTGCCAGTGGTGAAGTAGCTACCCCTGGCAAAGTTATTTACAATTTGTTTGTTGAGGCCATTTGGTTTTATATTGCAAAATATCAAGTGAAACGCAGACATTTTAAGTGAAGCTTTTACAGAGTGTAAAGTAGCATTTCAGGAAATGTCATAAAAACCTAAATAGAGTTTTGAGAACTGTTAGGACTTCGCCCTAGGCTAATAGTAAAAAATGTACTGTTGTTTACTTACTCCATACAAGGGTAGCTTCCCGGCACGGTACTATGTGCGCAACTTGCCACATGAATCCAGCTGCCTGGACAATAACCACCAGGCCTTCCTCCTCGTGGATGATGGGAGTGTAGGCCACAGAGGGAGTGAGACACCGTTCAGAGCCAACCTGGAGGACTTCATCTCCCATCAGCGCACTGGCATCTGGGGTAAGAGAGAGAAGAAGGTTCAACTAAAGAGCACTAATTTAAGCAATAAGCCCCGCGAAGCCGTGTTTTACAGTGGATTTAGAACAGCTAAGGGGCGTTGTTAGGCGTGTTGTTAGGCGCGTTGTTATTTACATTTTAAATAAATTATATAAAAAGATTAATTTTAGTATTTATTTTATTCATAAAATAAACACCAGCAGCAAAACGTTATAACCACTGATCTATATAATGACTGGATAGCTCATGACGTTCTAAACTGCCACTAAGCAGTAAGCCACCGGAAGTGTTCGAGCGGCCATCTTACGATTCCCTACCAGCAGAGGGCTCCAATGCCCGTTATACAGAGATTGGTAGCTCCGACGGCACTTTTAAGATGACCCGCTGTGCAGTATACAAGTGTAAAACGACGTTCACAAAAGGATGTAGGAAAAACTGGCCACAGGTTGTAATTCAAGCCCTATAAGTAGTAATTTATATGCAAAATTGTCGCTATGCCCGTGTTGTTTTCTCCGAGGCAAGAGCTGCCGCTTCTTCAAAAAAACAACGATAAAACAGTCAACAGTAGCCTATAAGAAACCTCAGAGCAGCAATAATCACAAGTGTCCAACAGCGACACCATTTGACTATGGAGGGATTATTGGGTCAGATTTAAAACTAAAAGTCTAAAACTAAAAGTCTTAAACGAAAACTAAAAGTCTAAATTTGAAACTAAAAGTCTAAGTCGAAAACTAAAAGTCTAAGTCGAAAATGAATTTGGTATTTAGGATTGGGCATTTTGTATTTAGGATTGGGCATTTGGTATTTAGGATTGGGCATTTGGTATTTAGGATTGGGCATTTTGTATTTAGGATTGGGCATTTGGTCATTTAGCCATTTAGGATTTAGGATTGGGCATTTAAGGATTTAGGATTGGGAATTTGGTATTTAGGATTGGGAATTTGGGGATTTAGAAATGGGCATTTGAGGATTGAGGATTGAGGAGTGTATGCAAATAAGGAGGCGGGGCCCAAATACTGGAGGTTGGGTTTGAAATGGCTGATGCGCATAGGCACCTTATGGACAGCAGAGGGAGCTCCCAGTGCTAAGGATCACACTTTAATGAAACCAAACAGAGCGAGTGAGCAGGGCTGGTGCGAGTACTTAAGCATATAATATAGTATTTATATATACTATATATAAATATATAGTATATATTTACTACCTACAAAATAAACACATAATTTGACACAAAATATTGATTTAAAAAGGAGTTTATTGATTTAAAAACTATTGTATTGCTTCCGCTAAAGAAAATAGTCCATTCCGCGTCCATAGCAACGCTCTGTTTTTCATGGCAACGGTGTGTTATACTTCGCAGCGGTCTGTTATCAAGAAATAACAGACCGCATTCTACATTGGAATTCAACCAAGCCAAGTAAAAAAATATATATATTTTAACGCAACGCATCAGCAAAAACAAGGTTAGGAAACAGTAACTGTACGTTCACAACGCCGCCGACTTGAGCTGCAAAGAAGCTCTGGCCGCCCTGTCAAGGACGCTTGTCAAAAAGTACGGGGAAGCTTGTTGACGCTTGTTGACAATGACAACGGTTGTTGATAGTGAGTGCGCGCGCGCGCAGATCTATTGTAACAGTACACAGTGATATTGTGAAAGCCGTGGCAACAGACAAGCAGCTTCTTTATTACTATTGTGTGCTGTCTATTACAACTTATGCTTAAACAGGTGGTTCCTATCATTATCGGATTAATTGCACAGTTTAACCATATATAAGAACGAGCAGAGACAGAGAGAGACCCGGCCGCGCGCGCGCACTCACTAATAATAATAATAATAATAATAATAGTTATTCTCGTCGTCAGATGATACAGACTTTTAGTTTCAAATTTAGACTTTTAGTTTTAGACTTTGATAGATACTACATCTCCACACCAAGAATTTGGATTAAAATAGTCCTTGTTAGTGGAACAAATGTTCTTTTACATATGCAGCCAGCAACACCAGTTATAAACACATTAGTTCTGCGTTGTGTAGCTTTATGGTTGTTGGACATGGGACAGCAGGTCTTGCCCTTGTTCTCTCTCCCATGCAGTTATAATGCAAGAGGGAAAAGTATGAAACATAAATTAAGTAAAGAAGAAGAAAAAAATCACATTAAACAAGAAAAAAACACAACAGAGAAAACACCTTATATATTATATATAACACAAAAATAAGCAGCATCTGTGAGAGTGAATCACCCTCGTTTTCTATCAAATAAATATGATGCACACTCGTCACCATGTGTTCTTATTTCCACATTATTTAGCAGTGTGGATTCTACTAAACAATACATACATTTGACACTATAATTTCTATACCTGTTACATACAGTATGTTCCCCTTTAAGCCAAGGGTATACTAGGTCTGCACCATAAATCAGAGGGCTTCAAATTAGGAATGGAGGGGATGAGTCTGGTCTGATCGTTTATCTAGCACCTTCATCAAGCACTGTGATGGGAAGCACATGCACATCCCTGAGGAACTATGCACTTCCTTTTATACAATAAAATAAATAACAGAGAAGTAAACACAGAGTGAGAGGAAGGAAAATGGAACCTAAACAATAGTGTACTGTTATGAAAAACAGCAGTTTGGGTATTTCCCTTCAGAATAGTTTCATTTGGCATGCCATGAGGGCTGCACTGCTCTCTAGTGGAGAAGACAGAGAATGCAGTTATGAAACAAGTGGCCACTAGTCGTTTTCCCTCAATTTTGTTTTGATTTTAATGCATTATTAGTAAAAACATGCTGCATTACCATTGTGTTAACAAATCAAGTCTTCTTCATGTCCTCACCAGGGAGTGGCAGCATTGAGATTCCTGTTTTGTGTGTGCTGATCGCAGGAAATGCTTCAATGCTAGAGGTCATCACACTTAAGTTTTTTTTATTTATTTAATATTCATATTTAAAAAATAGTTTATTATTTCAAAATAATATAATACATTGAATTTTATTTTAAAAATATTTTATTGACTTGAGTCACCATGAACAAACCAATGTTTACAAATTACTTGACTTTGTTTTGTTCATTTTTTTTTTTTTTTTTTCATGGTTTGGCCTGTTACACAATGTCCATGTTGCTATGTGCATCTGGCATTACTGTTTGGATGAGACTCACCAGTTAAATTAATTTAAATGTCATAGCTGCTCATGTATAGATCTAGATATCTAAAATGGCATTAAATAAATGTATTTATATATTAAAAACATGTTAAAAATAATCTCTTTATCACTGCAGAGAGTGGATTTATCTCTGAAAAACACCACTCCATGGTTGGTGCTGGCAGGGTCGGGTTCAGCAGCAGACCTGATTGCAGGAATACTGAGGGACCTCAGCACACCTCTGAGTCCGCCTGTGAGTCCCACTTTGCCATCCGCTGACGAGGAAAGCAGGAAAAGCGCCAGCGTTGAGCTCAGGGACAAAGTGAGAGAGAGAATCAAGAAACATTTCCCTTCTGAGACAGATCGGGAGAAGCTTGTGGACCAGGTGAGCGTACAGCAAGAGCCTGGGTAGAGAGTGCATGCAGGACAAAGGTATTTCCTTTACTTTTAGTAACTTTTCTCTTTTTCACACAGGTACTCAGTATCTATGATAACAGAGATCTGATCACCGTGTTCCATGGGGACAAGGAAGGGCCTGATGACTTTGACACAATCATCCTAAAAGCTCTTGTAAGAGGTGAGATTAAATCACCTGCTTTGAGAATTCAACACGTTTACAGTACGTACATGTGGGTTTATGTGTGTGTGTGTGTGTGTGTGTGTGTGTTCAGCTGCTAAACGGGATTCTAATGATGCCAGCGAGTACACTGAAGAGCTAAAGCTGGCAGTGGCCTGGAACAGGGTGGATATCGCCAAGAGCGAACTCTTCAATGGCGAAATCCAGTGGAGGGTAGGAGTACTAGCAGAATGAAACCATTTCCAGCACAGTTTACAATTACTGACAGCGGGACTGTGTTTTAACATGACCACTTCTATTGTTTAATCTTTCTGTCAGTATGAAGACCTGGAGGAATCAATGACTGATGCGCTGGTGAATGACAAGCCCCATTTTGTGCGTCTGTTTGTGGAAACCGGCTTGAACATTCTGGACTATCTGACACACCATCGTTTAGAGGGCCTTTACAGCTCACTGTCGCACTGTGATCTGGTCTCCTCATTCCTCCAGAGAAGGCTGCAGGAGCGAGTGGGCTTAGCAGCCTCTCAGACCCGACTATCTGTCCTACCTGATGAGAATTCCTCTTTCAAGAGCCACGCAACAACCCTCCCAACACTATCTGCTGCTAGAGACCTCACCCTATATGAGGTATAGGACAGATGTTAACCAGAAACCATACACACACACACACACACTCATATATATATTTATAGTATACACACTCACTCTACCTTTCAAAAGTATCGTTCAATGCGATTTTTTTATACTTTTAATGCTTTCATTCTGCGAGGATGAATTAAATTGATCAAAATTGACAGTAAAGATTTATTATGTTACAATTACTGTATTTCTATTATAAATAAATGCTGTTCTTTCCAAATGTTTCCATCTCTCAGGTTTCGCGGGTGTTATCGGAAATCATGGAAGATGTCTGTCAGCCATTTTACTATGGCCCTCTTGGTCTACATCAGGGAGTCTCCTCAAGGAAAGCAATGAAGGTATCAGCCAGGTTTTTTCAAAGGTTTTCAAATACACACGTTAATACATTATTGATAACAATGTTGTGATCGTAGTTTCTGCCTCCTCTTTTCAGCATGTGAACAAGTTGCTGTTAACTGAGAGTGTGTACCGGGGGGAACGCTGTAGGTCTCCCTGGATATCTCTGTTTATTTGGGCCGTGCTACAGAATCGCAGAGAAATGTCCATATACTTCTGGGAAATGGTATATTTTTTTCTCATCATAGTTGAAACCAATATCGGGTTCCCTGCGTATTATTTATGACCTCATAATTAATATATATTTTGTCAGATAACTTTTGTAATGAGTACATAAAAGTTGCATATTAAAGCTATTCTAGACACTATACTGACACCTATTGGTGTAGATTCAGTATCACACTAAAGCAGTAAAGCCAAAGTATTCTGTTGTTGATTTAGCAAGTGAAAGTGTCCAGGAGGGTTTCTCGTATTTGGCTACTCTTGTGATCATAATATGTTGGCCTTCATGAGGTAATCTGCTGCATGTAGAATACCACAGCATTTATAATTTATCATGACTGGATTGTTTGGTCATGATATTTCACAATGTCAGTGAGATAATCAAGTCTGTGTATATTGTACAAATTGTAATAATTTTTCTCACTCTCTTTCTCTCTCAATGTGAGGCGGGGGAGTCGGTGATAAGTGCTCTTGCCGGGTGTAAGATGTTAAGAGAGCTCTCTAAGTTGGAGACAGACACTGAGACCAAACTCTCCATGAAGGAACTAGCTCAGACCTTTGAGAATCTGGCACATGGTGGGTGTCAATCAAGTTGCAGATGGGTTTTTCAATAGGGGCCAAAGGTCTGAGACGGCTAGTGTGTTTTACATTCTTTTTTTAAGAATGCATTTTTAGAAAATGTTATTTTTATTATCATATTTAAACTTATTTAAAATAATGAAATTATACAAACTTTTTTACACTAACTTTTGCTTGTTAGTGACCCAGTAAGTGGGTATTCACACAGAACATATTTTTTCATTCCACTGCACTGCTTTTCTATTGATTTTCTATGTACACATGCGTTTAACAGACATGTTTGACCGTTGTGTCACATGGCATTCTAAAAATGTGGCACTCAAGTTAAAAAAAGGCAAGCGTTGTAGATGCAAAGTCCTAGGTTAACTTCACTTGTATTGTAGTGGCAGGAAAAAATGGGTTCTTACTCATCACAGAGGTCACTCAAAAATCCGTAAAACAAATGCGAGTTTAATCAAACACAAGGATGCAAAATGATACCAAAATTGTGTTGGATCCTGTATCCTATGATATTACACTTGTTAAACCTTTATCTTGTGTTACCTTAAACGTTCAAACACAAGTTTTATCCATAAATGACTGACAAGACGGTAAGAAAACTGTGTGAAAAACCATTAAAGAAACAGAACAGAAATTATACATCAGAAAACATAGGAAATAATACTGAAATATATATACACAGGAAATATCAGAATTGCCAGAATATCAGAAATTATACTCTGTTATTATTTGCTAAATCAACACACTAAGCAAACAATAATAATATACACATTATTGACATATAAAAATGGCTCTTACAAGCATGTTTCTAGACCTTGAATATTTCATGTCTTTCAGTTTATTTCAGGGTTAAAATGTCTCATATTTTCATTGTGATCTCAGACTTTTGTACTCCACTACACTTTAGTTGTAAAGTTTGAGGAGAGCAAGACTTTATTTTTTCGCCAAGGGATGCATTCAATTAATCAATAGTGACAGTAAAGATGTGTATAATGTTACAAAAGATTTCTATTTCAAATGTTGTTCTTTTGAATTTTCTATTCATCATAGAATACTGATTTCCACAAAAATATTAAGCAGCACAACAGTTTTTAACATTGATAACAATAAGAGATGTTTCTTGAGCAGCAAATCAGCATATTAGAATGATTTCTGAATTTTAAATATATTAAAATAGAAAACTGTTATTTTAAATTGTAATATTTCACAATGTCACTATATTTTTAAATAAATACATTAAGCATTGATGAACACAAGAGAGTTCTTTCAAAAACATTAAGAAATCTTATCAACCCCAAACCTTTGAACAATAGTGTATAACAGATTCTTTTATGTGCTTGTCAGTATTTGAGCGGATCTTCATATGCGTTCTGCATTTTTTCATCACTTTCATAATAGATGTGTTCAGTGAGTGTTACCAGAGCAATGAGAGCCGCTCTTTCAAGCTTCTCATCAGACAGTCCCCTGTATGGGGTGGCGCCACCTGTCTGCAGATGGCCACAGCGGCTGAAGCCCGCCTCTTCTTCAGCCATGACGGGGTTCAGGTCAGCGGTTCTCATGCTACTCTGCACCTGCTCTGTGTTTATGTTCAAGTGTCAGCTTTGCCTAGGTTTTCTGGTGTCATTGTTCTTCATCTCTTCCTTGGCTATAGACTTTGTTGTCAGAGATTTGGTGGGGGGACATGGACAGCAATACAGAGGTGTGGAAACTGGTCCTCTCGTTTTTTATGCCTCCCTTCATCTACACCAAACTCATCAGTTTCAAGTCAGTATTGTGGCATGAAAGTTGAATTTTCTTTCTGGTACAGTTTTCAAAGTTTTAATGCCATTCGATCTCTCAGGGAGCAGGAGATGGACGAAATGCCAGATGACTTTAATCAGGGTAAAGAACTCGACAGTGCCGATGGAGCCGAGCTATTATTGGCTGACCCCCCAAACACGTAATTCATGGTTTCTCAGTGCCATAAACGTTTTCACTAAATTAGAGATGATGCAGATAAAATCAGGAGCGTCATATGTGTCCTTTACAGGGATGAAGATGTGGAGGAATGTAATGCTTTAAAGGGAAACCCAAAAGGTGCGTCTAAATTGCATGGCTACAGATCCTGTTAAACTTTGACCTGCTGTGGGATGTTTACATCTTTATGCTTATCTATATTTTGCAGCATCAAAGGCTGTCCCTCAAAAACGACCTTTTATATTCCATCGATGGCGGCAGTTCTGGTTTGCACCGGTCACTTCGTTTCTAGGCAATGTGCTGATGTACTTCCTGTTCCTCATCCTGTTTGCTTATGTCCTATTGGTTGACTTCAAGCCTCCGCCTCCCCACGGACCCGCCCCTTGGGAGCTTGTGTTGTATTTCTGGGTTTTTACTCTGGTCTGTGAGGAAATCCGACAGGTATGAATCTTGATTGTGTTTACGCACATTTGATGTACTCGTTCAGTCACTGAATTTTGATCTCTCTCAGACTTTTTTTGTAGGATCTACCACTGTATTTCAAAGGATGAAGTTGTACATCCAAGACATCTGGAACAAGTGTGACATCACGGCCCTCGCGCTCTTCATTCTCGGGCTTCTCTGCAGGTTAAATAAGTGTAATCTGTCTTGTTTATGTTTGTGTGTGTGTGTGTGTGATTGTATTGGTTAGTGCATGTGTGTTTTTGTTACAGGATGTTTCCGTGGACATATAATTTTGGTCGTTCGGTCCTGTGTGTCGACTATATGGTCTTCACGCTCAGACTCATTCATATATTTGCAGTTCACAAACAACTTGGTCCCAAAATCATAATAGTTGGCAAAATGGTGAGGAGTCTTTTATTTTGAACGTGCCCTAAAAAGTTGATATTATCCTGCTCAAGAATGTTCATGTACTCCACAGGTGAAAGATGTGTTTTTCTTCCTGTTCTTTCTGGGGGTGTGGCTAATGGCATATGGAGTAGCCAATCAGGCACTGCTGTACTCCTACGACACTCGTCCTAGTTGGATCATTCGGCGAGTGTTTTACAGGCCATATATGCACATATATGGGCAGATACCACTGGATGAAATTGATGGTATGTCTTTGTGTCTCTGATTTGTGAATGTTTGTAACTGTGTTTGGGTGTGTTTGTTTTAGAATGATTCTTGCTTTACAGTTCATCACCACATATACATTTTAATAATTTGAGGTTGGTAAGATTTATTAATGTTTTGGAAAGAAGTCTCTTATGTTTACCAAGGCTGCACTTATTTGATCAAAATATAGTATAAACAGTAATATTGTTACAATTATATTATTGCAATTTCAAATATATAACTACATTTTAAAATGTAATTTATTCCTGTGATCAAAGCTGAATTTTCAGCAAGTCTTCAGTGTCACATGATCCTTCAGAAATCACTGTGATATGCTGATTTAATGTCCAAATTTCTTATTATTATCAGTATTGAAACTGGAAAAATGTTAAAAATAAAATAAAATATAAATTTTCTATTTTAAAAGAAATCTTTTATAAGTATATCTCTTATTTCAACTAAAAACTGCGTTTTCAGCCAACTATTGCAAATTACTGGCCATGCTTGTTTAGTCGGTTTCGTGTGAACGGGGATCGTTTTGACATCATTGTCATCTGTACATGACAAATTCAAAGGAAAACGTTTCTGTTTTTAGTACATCATTGTCATGTAAACGTACTCTAACATTATAAATGTCTTTAACTGTCACTTTTGATCTATTAAATGCATCCTTGCTAAATAAGACTATTCATTTCTTTCAAAAAATCTTACTGGCCACAAACTTTTGTACTCTTAGCTCATTTGATTGGTTCTGTTGTGATAAGATTTTTATATTTTTTTGTCTCTAGCTGACAAGCGACATGAGAAACAGTGTACAGACAACGTCACTCTCATCCATGATGGGGCGGAGCCCTGCCCACAGTCTGATGCTAATTGGCTGGTTCTTATTCTGCTGTCAGTCTACTTGTTGGTCACCAATATTCTATTGGTGAACTTGCTCATTGCAATGTTCAGGTAAAAAATTTTTTTTGCTATTATCTAATGCTCCCTTAAAAATTATTGTGGAAAAACACTGTTAAATGTAATATTTTTTCCAAATCTCAAACTGAATATCCATTATTCATACTGTACATTTATAATACCTAGCCTACCTTTGGCATTTAATAAAATTCGTTTTATTTTTAGACTAAATGGTATTGAATTTTAATATGGACCCTTTACTGTTTTTTGCCCATACTATTGCCATAGCAATGAAACACTTGAGGCCATGCAGTGCTGTGAAAATACTTACAGCTGATCCATCCACGGATCCTTTTCTGCAACAATACAGCATGGCCTCTCTTACCATTGCTTATTTTGATGGTGTGTTCATGTCATCTGTCTACAGTTACACATTCAATAAAGTCCAGGAGCACAGCGATGTGCACTGGAAGTTCCAGCGCTACAACCTGATTGTGGAGTACCACTCGCGCCCCTGCCTCTCCCCGCCCTTCATCATCATCTCCCACCTGCATATCTTCGTCAAAAGGGTCATCCAGAGACTGCCTTCCATTAAGAAACAACACTTTAGTATGGTCTCCCTTGTGATTTTTATTTTACATGCACATCAAATATTTCTACACCATACGCAAAGCCTCATTTGCAAAGTTTGTCTTTAACCGTGATGTGCATCTCTTAACTTAGTGCTGGACCTGAAAGCCAAAGAGGCAAGTCTGCTGAACACATGGGAGTCGACGCTGAAGGAGAACCTGCTTTCCACGCAAGGCAAGAAACAAAGAGAGAGCGACACGGAGCGGCTCAAACGCACCTCCACAAAGTCAGTCACTCCTATTACTGTTCTTTCGTTCTTTCAGATCAACAATTGTCAACTTATTTTACTTCAAATATGAGTTTTATTTTAAAAAAGGAGTGAGTGTGAAACATGTCTGTCCTTGACAAGTAGATCTGAATGTAACACACACCTGGGGGCATTTAGTAACCTCGCAGTGGCATCTCTAGTTTCGTGTTTCTGTACGTGTTAAGGGGTAGACATGGAGACTGTCAAATCCTGCTGAATCAGGCACCGGCGTCTTGAATGACAGCATGTGTGTATTTGTGTCCATATGTGTGCGTAGGGTGGACAGCGTCCTGAAGCAGATGGCAGAGATTCGTGATCACGACCGCAGGTTGAGAAAGCTGGAGTCGGAGGTTAGTGGCGGCTATACGCACCTGTCTACCTGTGGCTATCAAACACAGCCACAAGTGCTTTTAAAACCCATTAGTGCCCTACAGAGCGCACACATGTGTCTGTGGGTGTGAGACTATGAGTCTTGCCTTATTTTAGCTGCAGCTGTTGCGTTTGCTTGCTCAGCGCAGACCAAGGACCATCCGTCATCCTCCTTTAGAATGCAGATCCGCTTTGAGTATCTGCCAAGCTGTCAGCCGATCGATGTAATTAATGAAGCTGCACTTCAGAGGGGACCTCAGGTTTTTGAATGATACTCTGCCTCTTTCTGACTCAGGTGGAGTACTGCTCTACTGCTCTCTCCTGGATAGTGGAGGCGCTGCATCAGAGTGATCTTGTAAAACAGACTCGTCCACCTCCTCTTCCTTCCAAAGGTGTAGTGTTCACTCTCCCCTGCCTTACCCCCTCTTTGCAGTGTCAAAGTGTAGCTTATGTTTCTCAGGTTCCCTCTTAGTAACCGTGTTTACGGTGTTGGTTTGGCTGTAACATTTTAATGATCCGTAGTTACATATAAATATACAGTTACAGTACTTCATTATTAATGAGACATAATGCGCACTATATATATATATATATGATATTCATTTTGGATATTTCATTCTAATCAGCATATTAGAATGATTTTTTTAATTAAATAAATGTAGTCTTGTTGAGCGTAAGAGACTTCTTTCATATGAAAGTCTCTTATCATTCTAATATGCTGATTTGCTTGTTAAAAAACATTTATTATTATCAATGTTGAAAATAGTTTTTGCTTTTTTGTGGAAACCATGATAATTTTTTGCAAGACTATTTGGAAAAAAACATTTATTTGAAATTGAAATCTTTTGTAATATTATAAATGTCTTAACTGTCACTTTTGATCAATTTAATGCATCCTTTCTGAATAATTTTTTTAAATGTTTGAACGGTATTGTGTGTAAATATAGAAAGAAAGAAAGAAAGAAAGAAAGAAAGAAAGAAAGAAAGAAAGAAAGAAAGAAAGAAAGAAAGAAAGAAAGAAAGAAAGAAAGAAAGAAAGAAAGAAAAAGAAATATATGCACACTGTTCAAAATATATTTTTTAAACATTGTATATAACTATCATATCTCTTCTGTCTGTGTTTCAGGTATTGCTTCTAAACGTCCCACTTTTTCAAGATAAAATTACGCTGATAATGCAGATGCATTTTATGTACTTGGTTATGTTTGAGTTTTTTTAGTATGATGTGTCATTTCAGCTCATTTCATTCATGTTTAATGTGTTGGTTGTATCAGTTTTTTTTAACATGATGAGTATGTTTATTATTCAGAAAACAACACTAGTTAGCGTTATCATTAAGATGTATGAAATACATTTTCTGGGTGGAAGTAATGTACAAAATACATTTTGTGGCAGTTTTGTCAGTTGGATATATTCTCAAGTTGCTAATGGTGTATAAAACATGTATTCTAATTGAGTATTCCTTTGTTAAATACTGTATTTGTACCAAACTGCATGCAAATTTAAAGGCATTTCCCTGGGCTCATCTGATCTATAATTTTATCATGTTTGTTTTGTTTGGTCTTCCTTTTGGGCCAAATCTTTTCGTCTGGTAAATGCTACAAAAAATGTGTAAGTAAATAACAGTAATCAATGCAATCGTTTACAATTGCACTGTGATAAATGTATTATTGTATCTTTTATTGACTATTAGAACTCAGTTTATTTTCTGTGCTAATAATTTATCACGAACCTGCATTTTCTATTGTATTTACAAAAAAAAAAAAAGTACCAATTAAATTTACATTGGTCTTTACATTCTCCTCTTTGGTTTCTATTCTAAGTCATCACCAGTGGCCATCTATATTGACCCTGTCCCCTTTTGAGTAGCATTTGATTCCTAGGTTGGCATGGTCTGAGTCTCCTACAAGCCTTAAATGGCAAGAGCTGCGGCCGATGAGGATCAGGTTGTCATCTTCAGTGACTGTTGAGCAAGAGTGGGGGGGACTGGACTCTTCTAAGGATCTCTGCTTAAATCTGACTGGAGCTAAATCAGCACATCATCTCAGTTTAGCCACTCTCTCGGGTGTGAACATGGAAGCACTGCAAAACAGATTCTGTGTGCAAGCAGCTTTACTTGCATGAACATGCATGTGGTATTGTAGCAATTAGCATATAATCTCTAATTTGCTATGTTGCCTGAGAGAGCCTATCACTAGTATATCTTTTTTATGACATACAACCTTTTCAACCTTTAAAGCTTGAAAAGGTTATATGTCAGCATGTGCTTACAAATAGAGAGCAATCGCATACAATCTTATAATAGCTCTAAATGTACTCATACAGAATGATATATTTATAAAGAACTATCATATTCACGAAAAGTAATAAGCGCAAAAGCAAATCTAAAACTCACATATATAAAATAAAAAAATGTATGTGCAGACAGAACAGGCGAGTGACCCAGGTGGAGCGTGGGCTGAGAGCTAAATGGTTTTATGAGTGAGGAGGACTTTATTTTAACAACTTCTGGTCTGAGTGCAGTATCATGAAAAAAAGTGGGTCATGTAAAGATGCCAGGACATACGCAGATGTTCTCCTCAGAGTAGAAAGAGCAGGATCAAGGAAAAGTGAAGGATCAAGGACATGATATCTCAGAGGCATGTCTGCATACATATCCATTTTCAACCACATTGCAATTTAACATCTTGCTGCTCCCCCCACCCGGCACGTCCTATAGGAAAAACAATCGAGAAACACTTCACAGTAAGCTTCAACCTATTAGGTATCATGAACAAATCATTTTTATGCAGCATGTATTAATCTACGTTAATGTTTTTTTTCTTCGTAAATATTACTATTGTTCATTTATGTTCATTCATTATATATAAATATATAATGTATATTATACATTAGTATAGTACCCTTAGTATACTAATAATATTAATATATATATTATACACATTTTTATTAAACTATTTATGTTTAATATAACTATGGCTATAATTAATAATAATTATTAATCTATACATATTTTTTAAGCTAAAAGTAATTCACATAAAAATGTACACATGTACAATTAACTTAAATTTAAATAAGAGTATACTGTTCATTAATGATAGCATGATACCTAATTAACTAATGTTAACAAATTGAACCTTATAGTTATGAGATATTAAAGGAATCTCGTGTGTGTGTGTGTGTGTGTTTCCTATGGTGCCATTTCAGTCACTGTGTTCACAGTGTTCATAAAGTGCATCACTGCAGCGATTTGGTTGATTGTCGACAAAAAAACAGCCACTAAAAAAGGAATGAGGAATACAGAAGGAAAAGAATATAGATACTGTAGATTGACTGGGGGGCAGTTGTGTGGTATGCTGGGGCTGGAGCGGGTCTACAGGGAGTCAGTGGTGCACTGTGCCAGGGAAGGTCACATTACCCTGACTGTGGTAGAGCAAGGTTTTAAATAGAGAGACTCACACCCCACCCAGCCCTCAGCACACTATTCTGGGGACACATGAGAGGGAAAGGGTCAGACAGCGCTGTTACTGCCATAGTCGATTGACAGATGACTGTTCAGAAAAATAAAAAAGTGGAAATCTTTTCAGTGTGTGTGCATGTGTGTGAGAGAGTTTCTATACATCAACTTTATGGTTTTTATTTTTTTCATTGACAACTGGATTTATGACCATCACAAACGAATGAACTGCACGGACGCAATAAACGTCATAAACTTGGTGCACGTGAATTGCATTCTACTGCAGATGTTTGTGCTAATCACTCCATCTCTCATTTGGTTTTATTCAACAATTCCTCCTCTTTGCTCATTGTCTTGATATAGATCTAATTATCCCACCCCTTTCCTCCACCCTCTGCTCTCGATATATGGTCATACTCTCCTTGGAACCCCTCCTCCGTCCCACTGCCATCTCTAAAGTTATCATGGGGTATGCAGACGGCCTCTCTTTCTCACACCTCCAGCCTAAAGTGCACGGCCGGTGGTTGGTGGTATGGCGGCCTGCACTTGGCCCTGTCACTCATTTGCCCCAGGCCCCCGCCCCCATCTCATTTTACCCCCGAGTTTGTCTGTCTGTCTGTCTCTGCACCAGTAGTGAGGTCCGTGCTGCAGACACTGCCTTGCCCACCACACAGGTCTTGGTAGTCTTGAAGAGCTAAATCAACGCAGAGGAAACATTTTTCGTCTATTTTTAAGAAATCTACAACAGACAACGGCTTGCGAAGGGATCCCTGTCGTATTCGTCTGTCATTGGGAACAAACGTGTGGACTATTGGAATACTTTGGACCTCTTTACTCGTCACCTGTTCTACCTCGCCATAGCCTGGGTGCATCTGAGCGTCTGTGTGATCGCGTGTGAGTGTGTTTGAGAGTGTGTGTGTGATCCAGGTGGTGTCTGCGTTGGGGTTTGGTTTGACAGGTGCACGTGCAGGAGCATTACACTGTCGTTCCTGTGTTTGGATTTACTGCTCTGATCAGACATGGCTACTCTGAGAAGCTTGGTGCTGGGGCTTTTGCTGGCCCTACTGTGCTCCTTCCAGACACCGCTGGCTCCCTCATCATCTGTCAAAGCCCAGGATCTGCCACTCATCCACGAGGAAGGACTGATGGCTGATGATGATGACGACGATGATGATGATGATGATGACGACGACGACGACGATGACGATGATGACGACGACGATGATGATGACGATGATGATGATGATGATGACGATGATGATGATGACGATGACGACGATGACGATGACGATGACGATGACGACGACGATGATGACGATGATGACGATGACGACGACGATGATGACGATGACGACGATGATGACGATGACGACGACGACGATGATGATGACGATGATGATGACGATGATGATGACGATGATGATGACGATGATGACGATGACGACGATGACGACGACGACGATGACGACGATGACGACGATGACGACGACGATGATGACGACGACGATGATGACGACGACGATGATGACGACGACGATGATGATGATGACGACGACGATGATGATGATGACGACGACGACGATGATGACGACGATGATGATGACGATGATGATGACGATGATGACGATGATGATGACGACGACGATGATGATGATGATGATGATGACCATGAAGGTACGTAAAGTTGCTCTCGAAGTGCCGTTGAATCCCCCTGTAACTTAGCGAATCATCTGCCCCCTCTCTTAGCCCTCCATAAGTATTTTCACCAAATTGGGAAAGAGAGGGGAGGAGCAAGGGGGGCCTTTTGGCCACTCCCACTATCTGCACCTCAGCTCTGTCTCAAAACGTTGCTCTTGGCCTGCTGTAGTTGAGGTCCAATCAGTCGGTCATGTTATCCAATCAGATCACTCAGAGCTTAGCGCAAGCCCCACCTCCTCCCCTCTCCAGCTGTCCATCCCCCTGGCTGTCTTTGACTCTCTCTGTCTTCTCTTCCCTGCCTAAATAGAGCTATGAGTTCTGTGGGCCCACTGAAGGCGGACTGCTTGAAGTCCTGACGTGCAGTACAGTACAGTGCTTATGAACTGAGGACTTAAGAGAGAAAAGAGAAAAAAACAAACCCAGCGCTGCAGTCTGAGCCCCAGGCCTTACTCTGGCCCAATAGATCAGATCGTTCTTTGATTTTTGTCTCGTTTTGAAAGAGCGGGTTCCAACCTTTCCTTCATCCCTCTATTTGTCCTGTTTGAATTTGGAATCTTCTGCATTTGTGTGAAACTACAGAGAAAGAAAGAGAGACAGGCCGATGTAGTGGGGAAATATATCGTGGAGAGAGAGCAACGAGAAGTAGTAGGGACCGATAGAGAAAGAGAGAGAGAGACAGGAGGATGTTGGATGGTTGTGGGGAGTATAGGAAGGCAGACTGATTGGACAGATCGGTTCTAGATTCTCTCTCTTTCACTACATCTCCCAGATCTCATTCTTTCTCTGTAGAGATTATCTGTAACAGAAGTGACATGTACCCAACCTGATCTGTCTGCTTGTAAACTCATTGAGTGGTATTTAAATGAACTATATGGGTTTATAAAAGTTTCATATGTTATCTCTATTTATGCTAATAATTATTTATTTCATTATCCTTACCAGAAATGATTCTCATTCTTTAAATAGTTGCAAAAAAGGAATAGAAAATCCTCATCCCTCTAAATGTACATTCTCCAATTCTTAAACATGCACTATTGCTGTAATATTACATTTTAGTTTTCTAGTTTTTTTTTTTTTCATTGAAATTTAATTAGTAAAACAGACAACTGGAAACGTACAGTGAGCAGTCAGGGACAATAAGTATGAAGTGTTTCAAGGACAAAACTAAGGCTGCAGCAGTGGAGAGGTAGCAAAAGAGAGAGAATGTTCATTCATAATTTACATATTCATGTTGATACAAACAGAAAGTATCACAAGGGAACAGGCAATACAGCAACTATCAGGAGATGCTAAAATATAACTGTTTAGACTGAATCCTTTTTTTCTGTTGTTACTGTGTGTTTTTTTTTTATAATTTGTGTTCCTGTTGTTTGTTTTTCATTCTCTGTTTAGTGTAATATCTGCTGTGTCATCATTATAAGCAGCACAATGGTGTTGTACAAGGCACCACATATTTAAACCCCACTCTGAAACGAATAAATCAAATGATCCTGTGTTGCACGGTGTAATTTCTGTTACCTCTGTTATTTATAACACAGTGTATGTCTTGAAATGTTTGTAAGCCTAAATTAATTAATTAATTTTTTGGATAGCATGCTTGTAATCAATACAGAGACTTTATAGTGGTAGCCCATAAATTGCCTACAATAATTTGATGTGATGATTAAATTGTGATGTATTAACATAAAACTTAAGAAAAATATACAATAACTGTATAGTTATACATGGTAGTTGAATTTTTTGTCACTTTATGTTATCTCTTTGGATTATATTATCTAGGGTGTGTGAGTGTGTAAAAAGTGTTCATATTCATATACATACAGTTAATCACAAACGTGTGCTGAGTTGTAGGGTAGACTGGGTACAGTTGAGACATAGGTACAGTTGAGACACCTTAAATAACTTGCGTTCGCAGCAAGCACAAGTTGTGATTTTTGCTGTGCCCATGCGTATTAGTGTCCTCTTTGATCGTGGGAAATTTGAACAATGGACGCATCTCCGATCCGAAGATATCGGGAAAAGTTTTTTTTCTAAAGTAGGACGTTCACTTCACCATGCACTCTCCACAATGAATAGCTTACTATCCCTATATGACTGTTAAACGTAACTGGTATCACCACAAATGTTATTCTGTGCCCTAAAAACTGGCATATTTCATGGTATTGTGTCATGCAAGGTAATTGCAAAATCTAGAGAAATATGCGAGGTGGCCAGCGGGGGATAGTTGAGACACACGTGTATCAACTGTACCCCCGATAGAGTTCTATTAGGAAACACACTGTTTAGTTGTTCAGTGTTATGATAACAGGTTAAACGTCGTAATTAGCCAACATAGGACGCAAATGAAAATAAAATTTGATATTTGTGATATTTAAACTGTGTATTATTAATAACTATTGTTTCATATCTTGTTCCTGCTTTATAAATTTTAACCAGTGCTAATTTAAATAAAATGAATGAATATAAATGGTTGAATAAACGTAAATGTTGCCCAATTGTTATTTTCTTTATTTGTCTTTATTTTTCATATTTATAATGAATGGTTAGTTACCTTTACATCATTAGAAATGGGTGTCTCAACTGTACCATGCACTGTCTCAACTGTACCACATATGGGTACAGTTGAGACAAGGTTGAGACAAAAAGCACCTTATTTTCATGAGCTAATTGTGGAAAATATAAACTACTTCTGGGTATTATTGATTGATAATATCTTAGTCGATAAGCTAAAAAAAATGTCATGTGGCATGTCATGTGGAAATTCACTTCTTTTCAGTATCTATTTTTGTGTGAAAAATCAAAACGCAAAAAGTGTCTCAACTGTACCCAGTCTACCCTATGTGTGTGCATGTGTGTGAGAGAGGAAATGAGGAAAAGTGGTGTTCGCGTGAGTAAGACTAATTCATTCTGTTCCTCAATATGACCTTACTCACCACACGCTTTACAAACACGTCAATAACGATAAAAAAACAAACAGCTGATAACATTTCTTTCAGATGATGACGACGATGATGATGATTATCATGATGGATCCATTTGCTCATTCTGTGTCCACTGTGAGGTAGGATCTATTAGTCTGATGAAGTGGACAATGAGTTGTAGTCTACTTTTGCCCTCATTCAGCCTGTCTTACCTCAACCAGTCTTGCTTTGAATTTGGTGTTGATTTAGTCATTTCTCATTGATCTCTTCCCTCAGCATTGCGACAGCTGTGATGAGTGCCCATGTAAAAAAGGAGACGACTCTGAACACTGCGACTTCTGCGATGTGAGAAATCCACCACAAACACACATTTTCTTAGATAACTACAAAACTTTTACTAAACAGCTCAATACAAAACAATGCACACACTCAGTTCAGGAAAGACCAGTAGCTCAACACTGTATGATTTTGCTCACTGAGCTACATTCCATGAATACAGCGTACTCCCCCCACAGTATCGTTATATTGACTTTATTCAATTCATTGTTGTAAGAACTATTTTAATTATTAACTAATTTCATTTACCAGAACGAAATAGGCTATTTGACCGTGTCCCACATTTTGCATGAAATCCGGTTATCACATTACTTTCTCGCATTTTTCTACCATTCTACCAAATTATGGTAAATAAAGAGTTTTTCAATAACTAAAATCCATCACTATAGTTCCAAAACGAACTAGTCCCCGAGCGATTAACGTAATTTACCCTCTATTTGCAACCCTTTTAACTTTTTCACTGAATATTGCTTTTCAGGCTTAATTTGATTCTCTGTTCAGGAAACTTGCCACCAAAATACAGCATCGAATTCACACATAGCTGATTAAATGCTAATTATGTGGTTGTCTGAAGCTAGTAAACCCTAATGCTCAAAAATAATTAATTGGTTGGTTAAACTTAAACAAATTAGTTCAATCAAATTAACTTTTATGAGCATTTATAACTTTTTTCTTCTTTTGAATTCACAAAACTGACTCATTTTAAGTAATCTGAATTGTTTCATTGTTTTGAGTTTAATGAACTTGTTTCTTTTAATTTAGACAAACTTAAATTCAACTGAAACTGGGCTGGGATTTCTATTTCCCAGCATGCTTTGCCATGACACCTCGAATAAATGCTAAAATTACATGTTATAAGATTAATGTTAAATGGGAGATTTAGTAGTGTTTAATGTTTTGCTATGCTACTTTAAAAGAGTTTCTGTTATGTTGGGTTTGGGGGGGGGGGGGTTACCATCATGGTGACGAGTGGAGCATGAGCCTGGTTTGAGAACAGAAATGTGCCATATTGTCATATTCATTCAGCAAATGTAATGCTATCAAGGCATTGAGTTACCAATTAACAAATTAGCATTTACCAAATTAGCTGGTTAAGGCTAACCACGATTCCACCACTAAAATTTAATTGAAATGACATGATCATTTCTAAATTAAATGTGTGATTTAGCTTTACACAAATATTTCAAGTACAAAATAAACAACTGCCAGTTTTGCTTACTCAAACTTTGAATTTCTTAAAAAAATCTATGTAACTGATTACCTAAAATGTTGTGAGTTTTGCTAACTTATTCAGGTTTACAGAGTGGATATTGATGGGGGTTATTTTCCCCATAAAAATTCACATACACAATTATTTAAAAGATCATAGCATGAAATTATCAGGACATTTTAACTGTCTTTTGTCTCTTCAGGACTGTGGAAAGTGCTATATCTGTCCTGTTTGTGACACCGTCTGCCAGCCAGGTAAGAAAAACTCTAGACAACAATAAGCACATTTTAGTTGTTTAGATTGTGGATAATTTGTGGATAAAGTCTGATTATATTATGAACTCATTACATATTTTAAATTTTCCTCAAAGGTGGTTTTGTTGACTCAGTTTCTGGATCCATCTATAAGTAAGATATTATTCTCCTGCAAATAAACCTGCAACACTAGTTGTTATAACCATGACAATAATGATGTCATCTCTTCTCTTTTTTTCAGGACGGTCGCAGATGTCTTTGATGATGACGACGATGATGATGATGATGATGACGATGACAACTAAACCCACTTCATACAACCATGTGGCCAAAAGAGGAACGTGTATTTGGGCGTTGCGTTTCACAGATTTTATTTACATTGTAGCGTTATGTTCATTGTCTTTAAGTTATTTTTTCTCTTTTTGATGTAATCGCATCACACGCCACAGTCCGGTCAATACATAGCCTACACGTGGAATTAAAATTTCATTACCTTAAATTAAGTTTATTTAATTGAATAACATGTTTCCCTTTTAAACAGTCTTGTTATTAACATAAGTTATGATATGAAATGTAATTGCAAACCTGTGTTGTTTTGACACTAGGCTACTTATGGAATAAAATGATGGGACGTTTTATTTATGTGTAAGTTCAATATAATGCTTCTTTAAATAGCCTATGAAAAAGAGCATTTTATATCACTGTCGACACCATAATTTATAATAGTTCGTCACTTATTTGCTGTCAATCGTTAAGCTAACGCAACATGATTTCCAAACATGGGTTGTGATAATTATAGGCTACATGAATTATGGCCTTAAATGGATAGGGTACCTCATCCAACTAAAGAAGTCTGTATCATCATATAGCCTAAGTCGTAGGCTGTCAAATTGTGCATTTATTTCTTCAGCAGAAAAACAAAAGGAAAAGTTCTGAACAGCAAAGGATTTTTAGATATTTGGATTTTATATCTTTTGATAAGAATATAAGGATACGATTCTAGTGGGTCAGTTTTTACAAATAGCTACGTACAAATGCTAAAATGTTTGTCTGACCATTGTCTAACAATATGTCATCTGCCAATCGCCATCTTGCAGCTCAAAACGATCAGCTACCGTCAACGAACTTCACTGAACTTCATTGTGAGCATATTTAAGACACACAAATATCTGGGTGAGAGAGAAGGTGAAACAGAAGGTGAAACAGAGGCTAATATGAGCTAATTAGTAGGCCTATACATAGGGTCAAGAATAAAGACCCATTCACATATTTGCGTCTACACCATAGACTGTAAAGGTCTACATCAGGGACGATAACGTTCTGTTTTTTATAAGAGCGCGCTGCAGTTACACTGAACGCCAGGTGGATTCTGATTGTCAGTGTGTTTAATAATCGTTCATCAGCTTGAATAAAACGTTCTGAAAAAGATTCCTCTGTATCGTTTTTTGACTTTGAATTGAATTAAGACAATTATTAAAACTGTTTAGTTATATCGTCCTTGGTGTAAATTGTAAAATGCTATTTTAGCAGAATATCTACGATAATCAAGATCAAATCAGTAATGAAATTTATTTGTTTGTTTGTTTAGTAGGTAGATCACCTTTTTTGGGATTTATTAGGAAAAACTGATACCAACCATATGGCGTATAGCCTATAGACCTACATGCCGCATGCGTACACACACACACACACACACACACACACACACACACACACACAGATATAAATATATACATATATACGAATACATATGATACCAAAGACTAGACTATATATATATATAGTCTTTGGTATCATAGATATGTATTCGTATATATGTATATATGTATATATATATATATATATATATATATATATATATATATATATATATATATATATATATATATATATATATATATATACGAATACATATCTATGATACCAAAGACTATATAAATGATACCAACGATCTCTGTAAACTTTTATTCTGAAATTTACGAGGAGCCAGGCACAGGTCATTTCCGGGTCACGATCGTAGGAGGTAAACAGCGACTTCTGCGCTTCTGAATACGATATTACTCTATGAAAGAACATATTGTGTTTGATTTATGTGTGTTTTATTTATATATGTTAGCTTAGTAACATAAGTGTACGACTATTATAGATTTCCTGATAACCAATCCTCGTCGAGTAACTTACCTCACTAAGCAATTAGCTGCTATACATCAGTGGGCCAACGTGTTACGTTATGTAAAACTGTGCATAAATCTGTTCACTAAACTCACATAAACGATAGATTTTTGTTCTGTAAAAGACAAACATGACTCGACACGGGAAGAACTGCACAGCAGGAGCCGTTTACACTTATCATGAGAAGAGGAAAGACACCGGTAATGAACCCCTTCTCTTATTTATCTATCTAACGATGTTTCTGTGGTGTTATGTCACTTATTAATACATTATATATAGTTACTATAACAAATTGTGCATCTCTCTTGACATTGCCAGCCGCTTCGGGTTATGGGACACAGAGTGTGCGTTTGGGGAAGGATGCGATCAAAGATTTCGACTGCTGCTGTCTCTCCTTACAGCCCTGCAGGGACCCTGTTGTAACGTACGAGTCCCACTTTTACACGTATAATTGTTTTGGTGCTGAAATTGTCTTTGCATGCGGTTATATAAGTGTTTATGCGGCCTTAATTGTATATGCTGGATGTGACTGGCCAATTCGCATGTAAGCAGCTTGTGTTTGTTTATATTTGCTTACTGCAGTGAGGATGGATACATATATGAAAAAGAAGCCATTCTGCAATACATCCTTCACCAGAAAACCGAAATTGCCAAGAAAATGAAGGTTTGGCCACTTTTTACATGTGTTTTTTGCTCCAAATGTAAATGTCCTTCTCTGTTTGTCTAACAGACATGCATATATTTTTAAACTCAGGCATATGAGAAGCAGAAACAGGCTTTGAAGAGTGAAGGCCAGCTGGAGTCCAAGTCTGAGGAGCGACAGAGAGCCGAGAAGTTCAGACAGAGAGAGAACAACATCGTCTCCAAGCCAATCAACCCCTTCACTTCAGGTATGGAAATTGGGGGATAAGATTAAACTAAAGCAGTGGTTCCCAAACTGGGGTACGTGGAACGACAGTGGGATTAATTACCCACCTTAAAATAACATTAAACCGAGGATGTATTTCTAACTGGAAAAATGCTGTAAATACATGCCAATGTATCCGACTATGTACCTTTGTAAAAGTGTGGATTTAGCACAAGTATAGACACAGCGAGTGGATTGAGATCGATTAAGAATCAAACTCTCTTTGATACAAAAACAAAGTTTTTAATGTTGATCATTTAATTTACGAGCAAGACTGCAGTTGTTCCCAAATAACCACACAATTGCAAACGTTACATTTATTATGATACAACAGGTCAACCAAAAAAAGGGTAATATTAAGGTACATTTTAAACAGTATTGTTGGTATTTTCTCTATTTTGCAACAAAAATAATAGTTCCAACGAAAGCCACAGCAGGACTGCAACGCACAGGGGTGTTTCATGAACGATTCTGCGGCTTTAAACGAATCGTGAGAGCGTCGTTTGTGCTTGCTGTTTAATAATAATTTTAAACTTATTTTAAAATGTATACCTGTATGATATTACGCTGTAGCCACATCCGACCAGCGGTTGGAAAATTAATGAATGGATGATTCAGCTGCAGGCGCCATCTTCTGAAGAGACACGGGAATTTATTCGGCATGACCGTCACAATGCATAATGGGTATTCTCTAGCTGTTGAGCATACATGGGTTGTACACTCGTTATTGCGGTGCATTATGGGATTGAATGAGTGCACTTAATAATGTCCAGTATGGTTTCGGACACCACTATAAATGGCTGTCCCCTCAAATAGTGTTCTATTTAAGGGTATGGGGGTTGATTTCGGACACAGCCAGTGACTTACCGCCAGCTTCTGGCGGTTTTAGTTAGTTTCACTTTGTTTTTACCATCATTGCATATTTCTCTATTGAACTTTTTTTATTTAAAACATTATTTATTTTATAAAGTTATTTATATAGGTAAAAATGCACTTGAAAATCAATTTAGGAGGCAAAAATGGTTCCTTAATGGAAAAGGTGTGACTGCAGTCTAAGTGGAAGAGAAGGGGGTATGCAGAAGGATGGTAAATGCCTCAGGGAGTATGCCACTCTAAAAAGTTTGGGAACCACTTTAGTAAAGTATAACTCTATAAGATTACACATAATCCTGCTTGATTATGTATGTTAACTCAATTCTCTTTAGGTAAATCTAAAGATGATGAAAGCCAGAAGGGCTCAACCAGTTCTGACACTTCAGCAGGGGAGTCCAGTTCTTCTTCAGCTCTGCCCAGCTTCTGGATTCCCAGCCTCACTCCAGAGGCCAAGCCCACCTTGGTTAAAAAACCTGTAGGTTTCTAGATCTGTCACTTTCCTCTCTCTGCCAGCCACGTGTCCCTAACCTTGGGTCTTCTGTTGTCTCATATCATTCATTGAAGAACATTACACAAGAGATTGTAATACCCTGAAATCAGTTTGCATGCTTCTGCCAAATGTTCTTTTGGTCGGTCATGATGCCCCTGATTGGTTTGTTTGTCCATCTCGCCCTTCTGGTTCAGTCGTTTTTCCACTCTGTGTGTTCACTATCTTCTTGTCATTATTGTTGTCTTTCAAAGTTTATCACCCTGCATGAGACACTAGGCAGATCAACATGCTCTCAATTCAAGTTATACACTTCACAAAGATATAATGAGCTCTTTTGACCCAATCAATTATCGTTAAATGTTTTTCCTGCTCTCCTGCTTTTTCAGTCAAAGACAGTGTTCTGCCCCATGTCAGGACATCCTTTGAAGATGAGTGATTTGATTTCAGTGCGCTTCACTCCACTGGACCCCAGTCTGGACCGAGTGGCCCTCCTCACACGCCAAGTAAGAAGTAAACCATTGTGATCTCCCACCTTTTCCTCTATTTCTCCTGAGCCGCATCTCTCTGTTCCTATTTAATGCTGTATAAACTGCAGTTTAAAAGTTTGGGGTCGGTAAGATTTAAGGCTGCATTTAGTTCAAAAATTACTTCTGATAAGTCTTCAGTGTCACATGATTCTTCAGAAATACATCTAATGCTGATTTAATAATGCTGAAACATTTCTCATTATTGATGAATGAGAGAAAGAGAATGAGAGTCCAGCAGGCGTAATGATATGACGCAGCGCCTGAAAATAGTCCCCAGCTCGGTAACGTCCACCGTGACCGGGACTAATGCCGAGTTCACATTGCACGATTTTCAAAGTAGTCGGGTCACTGTTCTTTTCACACTGCACGACTATCCAGGGTAACATTCAGTTGCTGGTGTGTTCACACTGCACGATGCATCGGCGACAGGAGGAAGAATCGCCGACAACTTCTGTCTGGTCCGCAAACTACGTTTCGCAACCAAACACACGCGAGAAGTGATAAGGAAATAACGCAAAATCTCGCGTGCGTAAGACCGCAGTTCTCGCGCGAGACTGAAATTGTTATTAAAAATTATAGCCTGCAAGAAGCTTGCGATCCAAATTGTCTGTGCACTGATTTGCAGCAAAAAGGAGAAAAAGAAAAACATATTATGCATGAGGAAATGGCTGGGAAGACAAGGGGAGCAAGGACTGTGTGTTCTGCAAAGAGAGTTGGGGGTAAATAAATAATTTTGCAATGTGCTGCTGTTGCTGCTGGTCAAGCAAATGTTTGTGCTTTGTTTCTGTTTGATATAATTGTAAATATATCTATTAAAATACTGATATTGTGGCCTATAACTCCTCAACGAACTCCCCGCTGCTCTGTATCTTGCTCTCTCATTGGCTGTCGGTCATCGCCGATGTAGTTTTCAGTCAGAACACTTTTCACACAGCAGGATTTTAAATCGCCGACAGGTCCAGATATTTAGCATGCCAAATATCTCAGGGGTGTCGGCGATTCTCTAAGATCATGTCTTTGCTCATTCACACGGCATGATTGTCACTCGCGTGAACGAGCACCGATTTGCCATTTGTCGGCGATTTCTCAAAACCTGTCGGCGAGCCAAAATCGGGGCTAAAATCATGCAGTCTGAACTCTGCATTAGTTTGTCTAACCTATTAAACCTATTTTCAGGCGCTGCGTCATATCATTACGCCTGCTGGACTCATGGTACGGCAGCAAAGTTTCTTGATTATTACGCAGGAATGAGAGTATAGTTCCTAGCCATATCAGCCTAGAAAATCGCAACTTTTCATTTTCCGTCGGTCTTAGTACACGATGTAACTACAGAAGAGTCAAGTTTTAAATAGGAAAAATATCGAAACTCTTTGGTCATTTTTTTGAGAGAGATGCTAATGGTCTTGTCCGGTTCAATGATCTATGCTAAGCTATGCTAAAAGTGGTACCGCCAGACCCGGAGTTCGGCTGAATGGATTCAAAAACGGTAAAACTCAACTGTTTAACTCTGGGGGAGTTGTAAAATGAGCCTATTTCCAAAAAAAAGTGGAGTATCCCTTTAATTAATAGAAAGTTCAAAAGAACAGCATTTATTTGAAATATAAATCTTTTGTAACATTACAAAAGTCTCTCCTGTGACTTCTGATCAATTTAATGTCTTTGCGGAATAAAAGTAATGAAATGTTTACATGAAATAATAATAGTAAAATTAAATATTCCATATTTATATATTAAATATATTTATAAAAATGACTTGACTTCAAACTTTTGAACAGTAATGTATATTGCCACTTTGAATTATTGTATACCTTGTTTTTGAACCATTCAGAAAATGTTTTACATGATCCTCAGGACAGATACGTGTGTGCAGTAACCAAAGACACGCTTGGGAACTCGGTGCCCAGTGCAGTTCTCAGACCCTCGTGAGTTTGACTTTTACATTGTTTATTCAACAAGAATTGATCTGGCTTCATACCTTTTTATACATTTAGTCCTTCCTCTCACTTCTAGTTTCTCTCTCTTTTTGTGCGTACTGTCTTTCCCTCAAGTGGAGCCGTAGTCACTATGGAGTGTGTGGAGAAGCTCATATGGAAAGACATGATTGATCCAGTGACTGGAGACAAACTGAAAGAGAAGGACATCATACCCCTTCAGAGGGTGTGTATAAGAGAAATAGTGCTGAAGAAAATGTCTCAATATGTCACACATACTCGCAAAAAGTCAGTGTTTAAATGTCTCTTTGCTCGTGGACAGGGTGGGACTGGCTTCGCGGGCTCAGGAGTGGATCTCAAAGCTAAAGAGGCCAGACCCGTTATGCAAGCATAAACGAGAGGATTGGACAACGCTTTGACCCTGTAAATATTATCATTCATTTTGCAGGACCCTTTTTTTTTTTTTTTTGGTGCTTTTGGGTGAGGGGTAATTGAGTGGATGCTAAATTTGTTTCTCTTTGGCCCTAAAGATACTATCATGTTATGTGTACACTATATACAGAATGTTTTTCTTTTCAATAAATAATTCATTTTACACACTTTAAAAGTCACGTTTGTCTTATTTTAATAGTTTGAAGAGACATTCAGGCTTTTTGTGGTCATAACAGGGTTAAAGTTCATCATGATCTTCTACCAGGGTCCCAAAGTCGGTTATTGTGCTAACTTTAATGAAATCCATTCTATCCATGATCTCACTGATAGAGAGACGACCATCCTGAGAATGACAGCAAAGGATACAGACACAATTTTGAAAATGCAGAGGGGAAAGAATGATTTAGTTTGGAAAAAGAGATTAAGAATAAAAATTATTTCATAAGCTTTTGTGAGTAACAATTACACCTCCTATGATAATGCAATGTATTTGTGAGAACACAGAAATTAAACCCCAGTCCAAAATCTTTTTTTTAAACCAACATGGCTTTATTTAGAATTCACAGAGAGAAAAATGTTCCACCAATACAGTGTCAATCACTTTTGTCTCCTCCCACACTGTAAAACGTGATCAGTTGACTTAACTTTAAAAAAGTGAGGAAACCCATTGCCTTAAAATTATTAAGTAATAAACTTCATGTGTAATTGAAAAAATTAAGTTATGTGAATTTGACAATTCCACATAATTTAATTTGTTCAATTACGCATGAAGTCTATTTACTTAATAAATAACTTTTCTAAGTTAAGTCAACTGATGTACCTACTGAATCCAACCCCTCTTTCCCTCCCTTTTTGCTCTGGTTTCATTTCTTTATACCTCTTTTCATGCGAGTGGTATGTTGAACGTGAAATCACACACCACTAATGTGAAATTTACTTTGTAACAGTCAAAATAGGCCTGTTACATTGAATACTGATGCAACTGGCCCTAAATTCAGTGCTGAATTCCTGAGCATCTCTCAAGTGGAAGATGTATGCCTGTTTCATCACAATATAATCAAGCTGTGGAGTGTCTGTTCATAAGGAATGTGCTTGTTCATCATAATTGTTTTGCAAAGGCTGAAATGTGTTTGACAATAAATAAAATGCTTATCTGTCTCAGTAAGATTCTTATCTTCACTGATTCAGAAGCTTGAAGCCTAACCCCTGAACTTTGACCCTGGAAATGTTCCTACCCAACAGGCAATGAAGACTAGCTGTTCCTATCTTCTTACCTACACCCAAAATATACTGCCCTCCCCTATACCCAGATATGCTAGCATTAAAGCTCATCGTGTCTTTTAGTGAGGTCCTCTCCGTAATTAGTCGCCTGGCTCCCAACAAACATGTTCCAGTTTTCCAGAATCTCCTCCTTTGTGATTTTGTCATCCTGGTTAGTCAATTATATGGAGCGGATGGAAGTCCATTGTGATTCATTGGTAGCAAATTAAAAGAAAGACAGAGGTAAAGATTAATTATATTAACAATTGATTGGTATTTATGCATTATTGCGAACTAATGAAGCCACCCATATGTAGACCCAGTGGATGTCACTTACGTTGTCTTGATCAGTTTCGTGAATGAGATGCCGGGCCTCGTTATCAGCATGGTCTACCTCTCCAGGGAGGATCCATTGAGATACTTCACTGGCATCAAGGAAACCGTCCTAAAAAAACCAAACCGTGAACCTTGAAAGAACAGCCAGGAAACACTCCAGGTGATGCTAACAGATTCCCTTCCCACTGCATACCTTATTCATGTCTCTGAACTCTGAAAAGTGTTTCTTCTCTGTTGTGACCCAATCTGGTTCATTTTCTCCATTTTCAGGGGTGAACATGTCCCCTAGTGTCAAAAGGAACACATGCACTTATTTTCAATTTATATGGCCACAAAATATCAGTTCTAATGTATGTTTTTTTTTCCTTCCCAGGAAAACACTGTAGAAATGTACCAATGTATTCCTGCAGATTAATCTTGCCATCACCATTCTTGTCAATGTCTTCAATTGTTTCCTGTAACATTGAGGGATAAATGTTTAGTGATCTATTCCATTGCTTGCATTGACAGAGGATAAATGTTAATGTTAAATAGCAAAACAGTAATTCATCTGTTACTTGGCCATTTTTCTCCCAGCTTATGTCATGTTAATAATTTTGCATGTTGTTGGCATATGCAGTTTATGGTAATATTAATACATTTCAATGTTTGAAAAAAAATATTTTAAAGACATTTGTGTACATTTAATTGTCAAGGCAAAATACCACAGGTGAATAGGGTAAAAATGTCAATTAACAGACATCGCCATACTTCTCCAGTTGATTACTTACATTAACAATTGCAAAATTGCTTTGTATTACAAGTTTTCAAAAATGTTCTGTTTAAATATGCAAATTGAGCTTTATCTAATTAAATATGCACTAATATGCATACATTTCCAGAACAGAAATCTCTTTAATGAAGCTAGATTCAAAATTATTGTTTCATTTTGTTGACATATCAGAGTTAATTTTGGATATCTTATAACTTATTCATGTTTTTTTGAAATGTGAATTAAATATTAACAAAAAAAAGAAACTATTTGAATACATAGGAAAAGATACTGTAATTGAAACCTTCAAAATGCAAATAAACACTTAAATGTACATTTTGGATGTTTTCTTTCCTAGTCTGAAAGAAGACCAGTGGAAGTTATGGAAGCAAGATATCAAAACTGACCAGTCATTTAAAAAAAAAAAGGTTTTCCCTGTATTGTCTTGCCTTGATATCTGTCCCTCTTTCTGATTTCTCTATCATAATAATCATCTGTCCCTTCCTCTATTATCACCTCACCTGTATCACAATGTGTTTCATGTGGTCGAACTCCTCTGGATGAAGGAAGGCAGTGAACTCTTCTCTGGTAGCGACACCGTCCCCGTCCCGGTCTGCGGACTTGAATCGTCTCTCATCTCTAGTCAGCATGGCTTTGTAACTGGATTTATCATCCACATCATCAAACTCTACATCTGGAATACAGCAACATAGTATAAGTCAACCATTAATATTATTTCCTTCTGCAGTGTGTATTGTCTATGTTTATGGTCTAAACATTATTTGCCCAACATTTTTTTTACCTGAAATAATAATTTTTCTTTTTTGCCAAGATTGCACTATTGTTGTAGATAATAAATATTCAATCCCCTTTTAAACAGCAGTTCCTCATTAAACATGATTAGCTGCCACACCCAAATTCAAAGGGTTGTTTTAATTACCCATATAATATCCATATGTGGTGTTCTTGTACTCAATCCATCCAATCTTCCCATCCTTGTTCTGGTCGTACTCTTTCCAGTGCTTGTCCACGTTCTCCTCGATGTACCTCCTCTGCCTGTGCTTGATCCAGTGGTGTAGCTCAGCATGACTGACGAAACCATCCTTATCTGTGTCAATCTTATCCACAATCTTTCTGCATGGGGAAAATATATATATATATATAATAAAGTAAGACACATGCTAATATTATTCTGCTGTTTTCTGTATCATTCTCACATATTCAATTTTACCCTAGTCTCTCTTTGCTCTCCTCAGGGCTTAGCTGGTCAAAGGTCTTGGCTTCCTCTTTTCCCAGGAAGGCCTCGTGGTCATACTGGAAACCATGGGCATCATCGTGAGCATGATCACTGAGGTCAGGCTTATGATGTACACGCTTCTCCTGTGCCGGCACAGCAACCGTGACCCCAAAAAACAGGGCAAGTGTCCCCAAAAAGAGCAGCTGCATGTTCTCCCTACAGTGTGTGTGAGAGAGAAAGACAGAGAAAGATTTTATTAATTCTTTCTGACGTGAAAAAGTAAGTTGCACACTAACACATAAAGTCATTGTGCTTGGCAATGAAAATGTAACTTTAACTTTAATTTTAAACTAAATTATACAGCATGGGTATCTTATTTAAACTTTCAGAAGAACCATCAACTATTTTATTTTAAAGCATAATAATAATAAAAACTAATATATTTACAGCAGATAATGAGTATTGATTGAACTGTACAAAAGCAATTGGCTGTACAAACTACAAATGTGCAATTTAAGTTTAAAGTGCAAATATTTTTCATCTTACATTTTAGAAATGACTTACCAAGCCTGCAGTGATTTCTGCTTGAGTACACCCTGAAGTTGAAGAGTACGCGTTGGCACTGTTCTTTAAAGTGCACGTAAAATTAGGCGGGGCAACGATGTTACGTGTCCTCAAAATGTTTTATTGACAGGAAAAAGAGCCAATCACAAGACCAAATTAGGCGGGGCCGAGGAAAATTGTAAGTTCTACTGGCTGCAAAACGCCACGTTGACACGCGAACGCGCATCAGAGAGCAAGGCGCGTTTTGACAAACTGGAAAAAAAGTTTTAAGGACAGCTCATCTTTGACAGAAATATTGTGCAGATTGCGTTTGGACTGATGCATTAATGGAAATAAATAAAGTTGCATGCATGTTAAATAAACTTAATGTAACATGCAAACTGTTTTTCGTGAAGTCTTTAAGGCGCAAGTTCATATTCTGGTCAGTGGTCTTTTAAATTACTTATACGTCTCTTATAGGCTAAGTAGTAAAGTATTTCACTTTAATGACAATTAATAGATAATTATCATTGCCATTAAAGTGAAATTACTGAACATAAACATACAAGCTTGATAAAAATGATCATTCTAGAAGAAAATTGTAGATGGCACTTAGAGGCTTCTGCATCTGAAGTCTTCATATATATATATATATATAGGCTATATATATTTATTTATTTTTGCGAGATGGCAAGTGTTAGGCTAATATGTTACCGCAATTACAAACGTTATTTCAGACTCAACCTCTGGATCAAAACAGATATTTTTCAGAATCTTTTAGAAACCCTCTTCCTCAAGTGCTTTATCATTGTCAGATCACACGTTAAATGTCTCACGTGTTTAGAAGAGATAGCCTTGGTCTATAGCCTACTTTTTTTCTTATTGTCTCATCAATCATAGTCTATTAAACTCGTTTTTAAAGTTAAGTATCTTGTTTAAATGCCCTCTTCATTATCAAAACAAATAAATAGATCTGTGGCGATTGGAAAATCAAAAGATTTTGGGGTTAATGTGCTCTAATGAGGATAACGGAGATCATCAATTTTTGAAATACTTTTGTTAGCTCCAGAGCTGTATGTAGCCTATAATAAGATTAGCTGCTTTTGAAATTAACCTGTTTTTTAAATCTTCGAAATCTTCCTCTTTTACACAGTATAATTATTACTAAAGCTTTAATCCCCTTTTTATGCACAGTTGGCATACACTTTCGACATCCAAAACAGTCATTTGTTTGTGGTCAGTTTGACATCAAGGAGAATACATAAAAAAAATGCAATAATATATAGGCCTATTGCAATAAAATAAAGACAAATATATTCCCTGGGAATCAAACTTAACCTTTGTTTTGCCATCGCCATGCGTTGCCAGTAGAGCTAAAAGGTCTGTACTTGGTTATGAGCAGGCCTAGACAAATCCAGATTTTTTAAATATTTCCTGGGGAAAATTCTGCAGAATGAACATGATAAGTGTTCAATTGAACTGAGGGCTCTATAATAATATTGGTAGCTTAATGCATAATTCAAATAGCCAAAATATATTTCCTAAACAAACACACAAGGGCCAGCATTCACTACTGTTTAAGGGTTTGAGGTCAGTAAGATTTCTTTTTCTTTTTTCTTAAAATAAATATTCAGCAAGGATGCATGAAATGGAATTTAGCCTAATTACTAAAGACATTTATAAAGTTACAAGTTCTTTCAGGATAAAACCCCCCCAAAAAACATTGATTACAGTTTCCACAAAAATATTAGGCATGCACAATGGATCATGTGACATTGAAGACTGGAGTAATGGCAGCTGAAAATTCAGCTTTGACATCACAGGAATAAATAAAAATGTAAAGCTAATTAAAATAGAAAACAATATTACTGTTTATACTTGTATATTTTCGATCAAACAAATGCAGCCATGGTGAGAATAAGACATTTCTTACAAAAACATTAGAAAATCTTACTGACCCCAAATGTTTGAATGGTAGTGCATATAACTTTATGAATACGGGGGCTTGAATTCTGCAGAAACCGACATATACAGTTTTTGCATCCAGTTTCTACATTAGCCTGCTTATGAGAAATACTTTTTTTATTTGAAAAATTTAGTATACTTGCACCTATGGATGCTATAGGACCAATGCCACTTAGCTGTGTCTACTTATGCCTCCTTCAACTTTATCGCCTCCTTATTCGGTTGTCTCTCGACCCCTCATCCTCCCTCACATCTTTTTGCACAACTTTTCACACCTGCCCTCTTTCTTTACCTCTTTGTCTTTCTGCAGACACACACAACGCTTCGTCCCTCGGTCCTCACCCCTTTTCTCTCTCTCTCTCTCTCTCTCTGTGTATGTGTGTGTCCCTTCTCTTCTCTCTCTTTGCCTGTGGCTGTGTGTCTAGTACCATGGAGCAATTGAAGGTGACAGGGCCAGAGAGAGAGGGGGGGAGAGGGAGGACGTGGCACTCTGTAGCCTGGGGGCACACAACAACACACAGAGAGAAAGAAAGAGAGAGATGGTAAAGGAAATGGGAGGGCAGAGATGACAAAATAAGGAAGAAGACAAGTGCTCTGGAACCAAACGGATGACACAGAGTGATGGAGAGGCTGTGGGCCTAATGAATTATTTGTAATTGATGCATTAACATCAGTGCCTCTGCCGGATTTAGTCGTCACACACTGGATATCAAGTACTACACTTACTCATTTACCACGTATACATGCACTCTCATACATGTACACATGTTTTTTTTAAGAACTTGATGTTAATTTGTCCCGGCATTGTTGCTATGGTGACCTCTCTTCCCCCTCCCCCCCAGCAGAGAGAGAGAGAGAGGGTGACAGGGATGAACTAACAAGACACTGAAAAAATGTGCCCTGAAGGAGCGTACGCTCACACACCAGCACACATAATAAACGCGCACTCAACGTCACATTTGTGCAACACGCTGACACTAAATAATACCAACATTTTATTAGGATCCGTTCTCATTTGCTTCATTTTTGTAACTATTTCAAAAAGTATGACCCACACGGAGAAAGATGCTCCCATTGTGTTTCAGTTCAAATCCTCCGTCTATTTGTCTTTTTCCATGAATCCTCTGAACGAGTGACAAAGAAGGAGACGTAGGTATGGGGGGAGGCGATGAGAGAGGAAGAGAGCGGAGGGTTTTGTCAACCGGAAATAAATAAAGCTGGCACCCTCCTTCTCCTCCGCCTCCTCTGTCTCTCATTTTCGTGCCCTCCGTGTCCCCCTTCCTTGTTTTTCATCTTCTACAAGGATACATCCATGGCCTCGTTATGTCTTCCCTTTTTCTCTCTTTCTGTTTCAGTTCCTTCGCTATCATGCGTGTTCTGCACGAAACTCCTTGTGTTTTTTGCTCGTGCCATCACAAGTGTCTGTTAACCTGATGTAGCTTGTCACATTAAAGGGAGAGTTCAACCCAAAATGAACATTGTCATAATTTACTCATGTCATTCCAGACCTGGTTTGATGTTATTTCTTCTGGAGCACAAAAGGAGATGCTTAGCAGAATGTTCAAGCTGCTCTTTTCCATACAATGGGCGTCAAGCATAAAAGTAAGATAACAGTAGTCCACGTGAATCTTGCACTATATTCCATAGGTTACACTTTATTTCAAGGTGACAAACAGTGTAAGTACTGAGTAATATTAATTAACTATGTACTTGCACTCATTTCTCTAAGTGGGAAGAGCATTTTAATAATCCAAAGAATAAATAAATCAAGAACCTTTTTCCACTGTAAAAAAACCCAAACCTTTTGTGCTCCATTCCATGGATTTTAAATAAAGAGCCTTTCATTTTAAGAGTTTTACTGGGGTTAGGGTTAGTTTCTTGTAATTATGCATAACGTATTGTTATTATAGCAAGTACATGTAACGTGTCACATTATAACAAAGTGTTTCAAGTTTTCAAAGGTAACTTAGCTTTGACATTCAGTCACCATTCGCTTTTATTTGATAGAAAAGAGCAGTGTGAATATTCTTTGTGTTCCACAAAAGAAACAAAGTCATACAGGTTTGGAAAGACATGAGGGTGAGTAAAATTCTAATTTTTTTAAATTAAATTTGAGATGATCTCTTTAATATGTGTGTACATCTGCTCCCATCAGTAAACTCTGTTTATGGGCATAATACCCAAAATTTAATAGCAGAAAAATAGCAGTGTCTCCAAGGCTCCCCTTTGTCCAAGACAACATTCCCTCCTGCCTAGACTGATATGTACTTCTGTTGTAATAAATATATAATAGTGTAATCTTGTTTTTTTTTTAGCATTTTATTTAAGATTTTGTTATTATATTTGAATCATTTTAAGACTTTTTGGGGGGCGCCCTGAAAGTTTGCTGATGCCCCCTAGTGGGCCCCGGGCCCCCTGGTTGAGATACTGCCTTACACTGCATGCATGAAAAGAAAAAAAACATATGCTTCATAATTCAAAGATCGGTCTAATACCCAAAAGACAACCCAAAACCTCTTTGATCCTTCTTACCTCAAGCATTTGAGGTCTCATATTTATTCGACTTTTCCCCTAAGTTGAATCTTTCATATTAACTAACACCAAAATTGTCATGCTATGTAATGTTGGATGAGTCTCCTTTATAAGAACGGCAAGGCTCTCTCTCTCCCTCTCGGTTTTTCTCTCGTATTTTAACGTGTCACAAGGCTCTTTGGTTTTTAAAGTTAATCCAATAAAATATGCAAATATAGCATTGGGATTGTGACAAAGCGCAGTGGAGGGTAAACATGCTATATACACTCTGACGTGTGTGTGTGTGTGTGTGTGTGTGTGTGTGGCAGAAGAGAGGCCCTCGCACGCAGGTCTGAAAGTGTCTACTCATGTTTGCATGTAATCATACTAGCAAGTGTGAAGTTGTGTGAATTTGTTTTCTTCTCATGAGAGCGGCAGTGTCTTGATTTAAAACACAAGAATATGAAGGTCTGTTCATTGTGTTTACCATGTTCATTTTGGGCACCATTAGGCACCAATGCCATTTTAAAAGTTGAAGTAATACTTTTTCATATTATATGATGAGAACAAATCTCATATACTTACCAAAGCTGAATTTATTTGCTAAAAAAAAAATACAGGAAAAACATTAATATTGAGGAAATATTATTACAAAAGTAAATGTTCTATTTTTCAGCATCATTAGTCTTCAGTGTCACACGATCCTTCAGAAATAGTCTAATATGATGATTTGCTGCTAAAGAAACATTTATTGCAGTTGTACTGATTAATATTGGATGAATAGGAAGGTCGAAAGAACAGCGTTTATTTGAAATAGAAATCTTTTGTAACATAAATGCCTTTATTGTCACTTTTTTGATGAATGTAATGTGTCCTTACTAAATAAAGGCAGTCATTTCTTCAGTTCTTACTGACCCCAAACTTTTGAACGCTAATGTATATATAAAAACTACATTTGAACTATAACTTGAAAATACTACATTACTCATATTAAAGGCGTATTGTGAAATAATTGAAACTTCACATGACAAGATTCCCTGACTTCTGTGTATTCTGTCACGATTCATTGTTAGCAATTGATTTTTGTGTTGTGTATTTGTACGTGGTCAGACATTTTTCCGGTCCCAAACAGATGTTATTTGTCACTTGTCTGAGAAGCTTTTGACTACTTAATGATAAATCAAAGGGTCAATGCTCAATGCACACTGGATTTAGATTCCTTCAGATAAACATATTTGAAGATTATTTAACATTATTTTTTATAGGACCCCAAGTATAACAGCAAAGTAGATGTCATCAGTGCGGAGGGTTAAACCACCACTGGCCGCAGGCCGTCACAGAGCAGGTGCATGATCTGAAGCTCTCTCACAGCTTTTAGGTTAGCCATTTTTGGAAGTCCGTATCTACAAACAGCGAATTGCCTTTGTGAGACTTTAGAAATAGCTTTACGTCTCCTCTTTTTCAGTCATTTTTTGCCTCCACCTCTCTCTCTCTCTCACTTCATCACCCCTTTTCCTGGCATTAAGTCCAGACCTGACACTGACACTGACTCTGTGTGTCATCCCTCTCTCTCTCTTTCCCTCTCTCCCTCATTGCTTCAAGGACCAGAGTGCCTGCAGATGCATTTCTCTGTAGCCCACTACCCCTCCCTCGCCTCCTCTCTTTCGCCCTGTCTAACTCTCTCCATCTTTCTCTCCCTTTCCTCTCCTCCCATGCTCTCTCTCTCTCTCTCTCTCGAACACAGTCTAACATTAACAAAGCGAGAGAGCAGAGAGAAGAAGAGAGGGATGAACAGAAAGTGATAGAGACACTGAGCAAGTGTGGACCACTTTTACAATTCATTCATCTACCAGGTGAGTCTCCTTCCTTCACCGCCGGCACAACGATTGAGACATTAACAGAAACATGACTCTTTTATTGGAAATAACAAATAGATTGAGGAAAATGATTGGTTAATTGTAGAAAGCTTATGGCAGACTTGACCTTTGACATTTTCTGTTTTGTGTGAGACCACCAAAGGCAAAATTTAAATAATTGAAATGTGCTTATATTCATCTTGGCCTGAGAGTCATACAGTCACATTCATTTAATGAAATTAATTCATTAAAAATAGTGAAAACTTTTTTACCTACATCAATATACAGTGTTATTTTATTATTGATTGTTACACTTTATCAATGCATTGAATATTGTATATTATTATACAGTAGATATGTCAGCACATGTTGTATATAAAAGGAGACTCTGTATGTGGATTGTATCAATATTTAACTGGTCATTTCCTGGGCATATTCAAGCTCTAATAATTTATTTTTATTATTTAAAATAAATAAAAATTGAAATTTTATTAAAATGTAATAATTTTAGAGTTGTACAAGGAGTTATTTTGGCTTTATCTATTAAACAAAATGTAGAAATAACTGAATGTACAGTGTAGTTGTAAAGCAAATTTGTATGGCACCTGTGTTGTTTCATATGTCATTTCTTTCTTTTTTTTTTTCTTTTTTTTCTCCTTCCCATACATCTGTGTATTTGTCCGTTTAGTAGTCCTAGATCTTTTTTTTTTTTTTTGTCTTTGAAGGTCATGTTTTACTCTCAAAACCCATGCAAATATTATCATGCAAGCACTTCTACGTCATCTTTAATGGTTAGATCTATAGTATTCGTGACGACGGCCTCCTTTCTGTGTGTGTTGGTAGTTTTACATGCAGAACTTTTTTTTTCTGACTCTTCAACAATATTTATTTATTTCGCTGAACGGTGTTTTATAAATGATGTGCAGGTGCTGGGTACACTTACATTTCAGCTGGTGGCTTCACGACTCCATTTTCGTACTGTTTTTTGTTGTGTATTCCGAGTTTGTAGTTGAACACGTAGATTGTGTGCCATTGTATCTATAATTATCTCTTTGTTTTGTAGGAGTGTGTCTCTCTCTGTTGTGAAGAGCCCGTGTGTGTCTGTGCATTGTTGTTAACATTAGTTGACAGTATTACTCTCTCCAGTCATGCGTGTGTGTACGACGATGTCAGACTAGATGTTCTGCACTTCTTAATTACTCGCTGTGTGTGTGTGTGTGTGTGTGTGTGTGTGTGTCTGTCTGTCTGTGGGGGGTTAATGTGTGTGCAAGATAGATAGGTAAAGACAATTGTGACCCATACTTTAAAGAGCAGATGGGTCATTCCATTAAAGTTAATTTGATATGAAGATTTCTTAAAGTAAATTTCTGTAAGATTTAAAAATATTCTGTTGGGCATATACTGTTTTAAGTGTTAATGAATTGCATTGTGCAATCTTAATTCATACATTTTAATATATGCTGGGTTATGTCTATTATATTATGCCTTCAGAATGGTAACAGGGTTGACATTTTACTTTTTAATTTGACATTTCAAGCCTTTCATTACTAATATTTTTTTTACGTATAACTACTTTTAAGTTATCAGTTGTTTACTTTTGAAAACCATAATAACAGGATTGACATTTTAAGACGAATGGATAACAGTTTGTGGACTTCAACTTGTCATTGGAAAGTTAACTTCTTTAAGGACACTGATGTCATTCCAACTAAGTTATTTTGATCTATAGAATAGTGGGCACAAAAATAAAACTTTGGTTTTTATTACAATGCTAAAATGCTAGCTTTTGTTTCCATATATTTTCCAATATTCCAAAAATTGTGCACAGTTGCTAATAATGCAATGAGAAGTTGGAAACACAAGGACTGAGGAGTAAAAATACATAAGTAATTTTAAAAAGCTTCTTGGTGTGTTTAGATTAATACACTACTAAATTTGGCGTCAACTATTCATTGTTAAAGTCCTTTTTTACCCATATGCATATGAGACAAAACACCCGTTTTGAAGGATGACCAAGATCTGTTTATTCTCAGTTACAAAACATCAACATAATCAGCAAAACAGCAAAAAAAAATTGATATATATATTTAATTCTTAAAGCCATTGAGAGGCCAATATGAGAGCTGTTTACTGTAAAATATTTTTCACAGGTTTGCTTCTTTTGTCGTTCATTCAGGGTTGGAGTGGTCTGGATGAAAGAAGGAGAGGGTCAGTGTTTTCTCACAGGTGACGTTTTATGTATGAGAATCTGACTATGCTGAACTTACAAAACAGCTCCAACTGGACTGGCCCAAACAACTGGTACCACCCGGCCGACACCATCAACCCTCAACACGGAACAAGTATGTGAACTTTAGTGAATTATCTCTGTCTCTAGCACCTCAGCATGTGAACGTACACTGTGTGTGTATGTGTGCCAGTGTTTGTGAAGTCAGCTTTGGGGTGAACCAGCAATTCTTATACTTGACTGAGCACAAACAGAGGATGCCAACAGCTACACCATCAGCCACGCATGTACACCCACACCCACACCCACATACAAACACGGCAGTCTCTGGCCTTGACATCCTCCGTTTCATTACAGGAAGGCGGAACTAAAGCAAGCAGACATTACACAGAATTAGATGCCCATAATACAGTTGCTGCTCATTCACACATACGCAAATAAGGTCAAACTGTCAAACACAAGATGCTGCGGTGCACTAGAATTACACAGTCTTCAAAGAGACAGTTCTGTCTATATAATACACACATTGAAATGCAGCACTCTTACAGGACTCTCTGAAGTTGAATGTTTTTTTCTTCTTCTCTCAGATGGTTGCGTGGAAGATCTGAATGCGCAGATGGCCGGAGCAGGGGAAGGAGTGGTGCAGGGAGAGAGGGATGAGGTGGACGAGTCACAGCTACACCTGCAGCTAAAGAGGAAGCTGCAGAGGAACCGCACCAGCTTCACACAGGAGCAGATCGATGCCCTGGAGAAAGGTGTGACTCAAAGCGCTGGCTCAAACTCAGCTTTCCGTGCAAAATAATCTCAGTCCTACAGAGGATAGATATTTTACATATGACCATTGTTTGCTATACTAAATCATGAAAACAGGGTTGAAATTTTAAGATAAAAAAAATTAGTGGACATAAACGTGTCATTCATTATGAGAAAGTTATTTTGATCTATAGAATAGTTCATTACTTTAAAAATGGAGTTATGATAATAACAGGGTTCGCACACAACTCGAGCCTAATTTTTTGTTAAGGAATTAAGACAAATTTACTGAATAAGATTAGAATAAGAAAAACTTACTGAATTTTGTTGATGTGTTCGCTGTGCACGCTAATTTTTTCCATGCAAAATAATCTCAATCCTATATTGTGGATATGATTGTGTGTGATTGCATTCCACCCTTTCTAATTCTTTCATGTTTTGTATTTTAATCTACTGTAAAAAAAAATTTTTTAATTTGTCCCATAATTTACTCATCCTCATGTTGTAGCAAACCTGTATGATTTTTTTCTTCTGTGGAACAAAAAGAATATATTTAAAAAATATATATAATTACTTGTTTTTTTCTTCCATACATTGAAAGTCAATGGGGTCCAAAGTTGTGTTCTGTACAGAAGAAAGTAAGTCATGCAGGTTTGGAACGACATGACAAAATATTTCATTTCTGGACAAACTATCCCTTTAATATTTTAAGTATTAAAAATATTAATAAGTCTATTAAATCTGTTTTCCAGAGTTTGAAAGGACTCATTACCCAGATGTATTTGCAAGAGAGAGACTGGCAGCAAAGATTGATCTTCCAGAGGCAAGAATTCAGGTAACAGTGTTCCTATTTAGCGTTTTAATGATCTTCTTTGAGATTTTAATTGTGTTAATGCTGAACTGCCTTTAAACAAGAAAGACACTGTTCATTATGCACTGACCCATATTGGGGTGATTGACAGGTATGGTTCTCCAATCGGAGAGCTAAGTGGAGAAGGGAGGAAAAGCTGAGAAACCAGAGGAGGTCAGGGGGCAGCAGTTCCTGTTCTCAGACACATACTCCCCTGAGCACATCCTTTAACTCCCCTGTATATCACTCCAATCATAGCAACAGCTCAGGTATGTCTATTTTAATGACTTACTTCACGCTATTAGAACATGTATGCTTTGCTTAATAATTAACGGCTAGATTTCCCCTTTGTTTTCTCTCCTGTTTTCATGCATTAGTGTTTGTTTCTCTTTGTCCTGTTTGTTACTACTCTTTCTTCAAATTCCTCAATTTAAATGTCAGTGTCAAAGTTCTTTATTGCCATGATTACAGTATTGCCAAAGCAATCAAAAAGCAGCAGCAGCAGTAATAGTAGTAGTAATAGTAATAATAATTAACTGATTCTATCCTCTTCTGTTCTTATAAGGCTCAATGCACAGTCGGGGTGATTCGTCTCTCTCAGCCTATAGCTCTCTGTCTGTCTTCTCCAGTATGCAGGTAATTCATGACCTCCTTTGCAGTATACCATAGTAACCTTATAGTCAAGGTGTCTGGCCTAATGCTCATATTTGTAATTCTACATCAGTGTTTAAAAGTGTGATTTTTGTTTATGTTATGACTTATTGGCTAATACTGACACCTAGTGGCGTGCAAGAGTTTTATGTTACAAATGCCATTGTATTAAAAATCATTTGGTTTCACAACAAAATTAAAATTACGTCATCAGTTTACTCACCCTGTGAATGTCATTGTTCTGTGGAACATAAGAGAGCGTATTTTGAACAAATGTTTCAGAAGGATCTCTTAATGAATCTTTCAAAAAGACTCACGAATTTGACGAATCCCCACATGAATGAATTCACTGAATTAAACAGAGGGGCTTTTTAAATAATAATAATTATTATAAAAAAACCGCTGCACTTTTAATGTAGGCTATGCAGTTAGCGTTTATTCAAAACAGTTTTATAAAAATAAAAAAAATACAGTTTTAAAGTACAGTCAAGTACTGTGTGTGTAAAAAATACAGAAATGTATTCTTTCAAGACTTTTATTTTTAATGTCTTAATTAAAAAATGATGCCCTCTCAAACATAATAGCATTCGCCTTTTTGTTTCTTTAAAACATGCAAAAGAGAGTGCTTTCTACAATAATAAATAATGCAGACAGAAATTCTAGTACACGCACCTATTACGCAACTGCAAGGTAAAACCATGCAGTTCTTTGAGTCCGCCTGACATTCAAACTCATTTAAAATTGTGGCGCCCTCTAGAGTTGCTGTGGAATACACACAGTCTGCTGTAGCTTCTAAAAATAGACACTCGCACGTATACAGCAGGTTTACAGTTCAACAGGTCAGTTTTACTCTATAGATCCCCTCCCTTTAGTCAAACAGATCAGCATTATATTTAATGACTTCAAATTCAATCACGTCATGTGTTGTTCGGACTTGACTGTGGCATATTGATCTAAGACACCACCATAACAACGTCAGAGTAGGCTAATCTTTTAAACTTATGTTTTTTGTGTTTTTTTTTTTTTTGCATTATAAGCTGTCAAATTAGTTTATTTATGAATATGTTTATACTATAAATGACATGAGATTAATCTTTTATCTTTTTTTACCCTTCTCTCCTCTCCTCTCCTCTCCTCTCCTCTCCACTAGTCTTTGCCCTCCCAGTCCACTCCAACTTATTCCTGCATGTTACCTCCTTCTCCTTCGGCCCTTCCCCCTCTTTCTCGTAAATTTGACACCTCATCCTATACCTCTCCCCACCTCCCGCCCCCACCCACGGTGAGCACAAACACAGGTGAGTGAAGTTTTGTAACATACTCCACCCTCACACCGCATATGAATACTGTAATCCAAAACTCTGTGTGAATGTGATTTAGCTGCTTTGTGGTTTCCTGTTGTGTTACAAATAAGTCGTCAGAAATGGCCATGTGTGAAGAACGCAATGATTAGCCCCTGTGTCTCTTCCAGGATTCTTTGCCGGTGTTTCCGCAGCAGGGCAGACTGCAGTTCAAGGCGGCGATCAGGAGCTGGGACAAGGTCTGAGTCAGTACTGGACGAGACTGCAGTAAACAACACACCTTATCATTATCAGATAAAACCAGCAGAGCTTCAATCAGCAACTTTGAGCAAAGTATTTAACAAAAAAATGCATCAGGAAACCCTACTTATTTAGATGATTTACACATCAGGGAAGCAGACTATGTAAGCCATAATCCTGTATAAAAAAAAAAAAGATGTGGACATCACAAACCTGCACATGCGGAAGAGAAAATGGACTCCGGTATTTTTGACCTGCACCTTTATAGGCCTAGTCATCAGAACAATGCCAGACAATAGCACACTATCATTCTCAGATATCGGTGACAAAACAGTGCACATCTAAAAATGCCTCATGTTTATGCAACAAAAATGTATTTTTTAATTGATGTGCCAATTACAATCAATATGACAAACAGCACGTGACCAAAATGAGGATGTTTTAAAACCGCATTTGTAGTTATACACCACTGTTCAAAAGGTTGGCTTTGGCAAGATTTTTTTCTATTTTTGAAAAGGCTGCATTTATTTGATCACAAATACAGTAAAACCAGATGTATTGTGAAAAAATATTCATATCTTAAAAGAAAATCCTACTGACTCTTTTGAACTGTGTAGAGGAATGGTATTGAAAATAATGGATTTTGAGAAGTCTATTATGAGCCTATCAGTTACCAGTGCATCATAATATAGCACTGACGTGGAGAAACCAATGACAATCAAGCTTAAACCTGAGCACTGACAATCAAGCAATTGCACAAAGTAGCTTAAAAGGATCAAAACTGAGTATAAATCGATGTAGCCGATGACAATCAAAATACATTATTGCGAAAGGCTGCAAAGACAATCAAACACACAGCTGATCATGTGTAATATACTGAAGGTAATCTAATGATTTATTACTGTACATTGTTAAATGGACATAACTGTGATTTGACTCTTGCTTTATTTCACCACTCTGTAACATTCATAGGTTTTTTTCCCTGTCAGATCCCATGAACTAGATTTGTATGTTTGAATGTGTGTGCATATGAAAGACAGAGACAGAGATAGGGAGAGAGAGTGATAATGTTACTGTATTTATTATTAGAATTGTGAACATTTTAGTGTAAACCCTTTTGTGGAATATCTTAACATTGAAATAAAAATATTACAGTGAAAAGGAACATGCATTTGTCTGTTTTCCTTCATGCAAAGTTTTTATTATTCTTATGTACTTGTATTTACTCTTTGTGCATCTCCTAGAACATTCTTCTAGGACTTTATGCATGTTTGTCTCCCCTCATCTTTCGATTTTTCTCTAGAGTAATGGTGAACTGGTTCACTTGCGGCCGTTTGGGTTGTGTTTACTTATTACTGTCAACGAACAGTAGCATTTCCTGCCTGTGTGCTGGTGGATTTCCTGTTTTTGTTACTCACATTACCACACCCATTGAAAATAATGTTCTGACTAAGTTATTCTCACAGGGACTCAAATGCAGACAGTACAGGAGTTATGAATAACTTTTGATGTAATAAGATATGTGTTTTCATCTCACATACCAGAACACATATATAGAAAATATGGCCACTTGGCTATATATTTGTATATTAACCAAAAGATAGATTAAAATTAAAATCTATCTTTTAAAAATCAGTCCTTGAATTTCCTATGGCACTCACAATGCCGGAAACTGGAACGGATACACTCAGAGGTCTGACTCTGGCCATATCTGAGATGTATCCTCCAAATTTCCGGTGCACTACACTTGATGAGTTTAATTAAGGCCGATGTTAACGAGCTGTGGAGACTGAGAGGGCAAAAGCACGCACAATTCTCTGTTTGAGCAGAGGTCACTGTAATAGTCACGTCTCTTCTATTCCCATAAGGCCTCCAGTCCCCAATCAGAGGATGTTTTATCTAGTTTGTGCGAACATTGGGCCTCCTCCCTCAAACTCATCGCTCCATCTCTACCCCTCCCTCTATCCGTTCATCTCTTGCCCTCTGCCGTGTCTTGGCCTGTGGTTCTCAAGTGAATAAACACATCCTCTGTTTCTCATGCTAACTTTCCTGGTGACAGATTCGAGCTCTGATACACGTCTAAAAGAATATTCCAGGTCATTCAGAACAAGTTAAGCTCAAACGACAATGTGGCATAATGTTGATTACCACAAAAAGACATTTTGACTTGTCCCTGCTTTTCTTTCAAAAAAGCAAAAATATGGGTTACGGTGAGGCACTTACAATGGAAGCGAATGGGGAACATCTGTAAATGTTAAAATACTGACTCTTTCACAAATGAAGCCACAAGAAAATATGCATGTTAACATAATTTTAGTGTGAAAATCTTCTTACAAACTATTTCCAAGTCAAGTTATCCGATTTTACAACCCTGTCCCATGTAAACCCTAAAATAATTGTAAAAAATAATGATTTAAACAGATTTACAGCTCATAAGTTTAAATTAAGATACATGGTAGTTGAAATCATAAGCTTCACATACAGTATATGCTTTTAAATCCTCCAGAACTTACTCTCACCATAACTTCTATTTTTGTATTTTAATTACCCTTATGATTTTTTTTCTTCTCTCCATTTTTATTTTTTAAAGAAAGCAAGGGCCGAAATTAGTTTGTATGGTTATCAACTGTATATGCCATGAACGCTGCCGATTGAACTTGATAAAGGAATATTCCGGATTCAGTAAAACTCGCTTTTTAAATTCAAAATGACTCAAATATTGTGCAGAGGGCAGGTTGGCATAACTAATAAAAGTCATTGGGGGTCAATGCCATTATAGCAGAGAAAATACACAATTAGAACAATTTAAAATCCTTAATGGTCACAACATACATGAGAGGGGTAGCCATTTTAAACTCTGCACCACATTTAGAGTCCACCAAACTCTCTCTCTCTCTCTCTCTCTGTGTGTGCACGTGTGTGTGTGTGTGTGTGTGTGTGTGTATGTATGTTTGTATTTGCCTGTGTGTGTGTCTCTCGGAGAGTTCTCTGCTGGTTTCCTGTCACAGAGGAAGTGCCTCACCCAGCTGTGTTGCTCCCTATTGGCTCACGGTCAGGAGAACAGTGATTTGGGGCTGATATGGCGGCCGAGCGAGGGATAGATAGAGGGAGTGCAGAGCGAAGAGAGGGAGAAGCAGTCAGGACAGGTCAGAGGGTAGGAAGGAAGAGAAGAGAGTGCACAGCTAAATAAAGACAGACAAGATGAAGAGAGCAAGTGAAGGAGGTTGCAGACTCAAGAGCATATCATCTCTGCTAAAGAGGAAATAACTCTGAGGTAAGACATCTGAGAGCAGATGAAGCCTCGGAGAAGAAAAAGATAGTTGCACGGACAGATATGATTTTACAAACATAAAGAAAAGGCTTGAGGGTTTGTCAACTTTGGATGAAAAAGGATGTTCCTGTGCAGAGAGGCTTTTTTATGGTAAATACAGATCTCATTTTAATTTCTGCACTGATATGCTCTATAGCCTATATGTGGCATTTCTTTATGATAAACATCATTGAGAGCTTTTGAAACTGTGTGGACTTTCCATACTTAACCTAGAATTTGCAAACTAAGATGTTCCTTGATCTTTCATTACTTCTGAATTTCCTCTTGCTGCTTTTCACTCTTATTTAATAACTGAGATTAATGTTCAATTCAGCTTTATTCACTACATGTTTTAGTTTTTTTTCCCTGGCTTTCCTGACTGACCTTTTCTATCAATCCTTATCCAAATTACCCCAACTCGTAATGTTTGACTTCATTGTATGTATATGCCTCTATTCCTCTGTCTGACGGTCCATCTCTGTCTCTCCCAATCCTTGTACCAGTGTCTGATTTTACAGATGACGCTGGACGGGGTTTGGGGGGGGCTGAGGGAGGACAAATGCTCCCCAACTTCCCTGTCATCAATACCAACATTAATATTAGTACCAGGCACCAGATAACTCTCTTTTCTGAATGGCTCATAAATGTGTGTGTTTTTCCCCCCTGAAAATAAACCCTGTTTGGTAAAATACACATCTTGAGTGATTTTGTTTTTCAGTTGTTTCATGTAAATTCATTTCAAAATGTTCACTTATATGTTTGTTTTTTGCATTTATTTTACTTTAGTCATAAAGTAGAAATTTGTTTTTAACACCACCATGCAAGACAGATGTGAAGGGTAAATAATCTTTTAAATGACAAAGTAAAATCAAAACTTAAAGGGATATTTCCTACAAAAAAATGAAAATTTTGTCATCTCTTACTCACCGTCAAGTTGTTCCAAACCTGTATGAGTTTCTTTCTTCGGTTGAACACGAAAGAGGATAATTTAAAGAATGTTACTTATACAGATGACGGTAGCCGTTAACTTTCAAAGTAACAATATCTTTATTTTTCCTACCATCAACTGTTTGATTACCAACATTCTTTAAATATCTTCTTTCGTGTTCAACAGAAGAAAGAAACTCAAACAAGTTTGGAACAACATGGGTGAGTAAGTGATGACAAAATTTTCATTTTTGGGTGAATATCCCTTTAAAGAGTAAAATAACTTGTCGTGTTGACAATTATAGCCAATGAAACACATTATTTGGGTCACATAATAGTATGTTTAATAAACTAAAAAGTTTCTTAATGCACCAATTGAGCATACTGGAAGATTGAACCCTGTCCATTGGGAAAATGGACCCGTCCCATTTGAGTCGTCCAGTGACATGCGCAGTTCGCACAACGTAAGTCGGTCATTCCGCAATCCGCAGGTCGGACTTAACGCGGTAGTGAAACCGGTAAGCTGGAACTCGGTTTCGACAGTGGAGTGGTATCTATAACATCGATATGATTATGAATCACCGCTTCAGACCTGATTTGATTCAGTGTGAGATCTGACCTACCTCTGAACTCTTCAATAACATCAGACACAACTTACTCGTCTGAAGTTTAGCACAGTTCGCTGCTGAGTCGCGCGTAAATGTATCTGTTTTGTTTTTAGTATCCGTGTTTTAATAGTATTGACCTTATCCGTGTTTACGCGCCGCGACTCGGCTGATTCCTTTGGACTTCGAGGTGGTGACATATTTACCAGGTATGAACTATAGGCTACTACTTGTGCGCTTGAACTTACAGGTATTTTCTGGTGATGCTTGCTTTCATCAAAGACATATGTCCTCTTTTTACAATGTCTATGTACTCGAATTCAGGTGTAAGTTAAGTAGGCTAACTATAGAAGTGTAGCTTTTTTAGGTTGTTAAAAAGAGTATCACGAAGTAGCCAGAAATCTTGAATCTGTTGTGGCAGAATGAACGTAAAGAAGCTTAAATGTATCTTACCCCCGGTTTCACAGACCAGGCTTAAGCTAGTCCCGGACTAAAATGCATTTCTGAGCGGTATTAACTGAAAACAACTTGCACTGACTTAAAATATGTCAATGCCATTGTTTTGTCTCAAGATGCACACCAGTAATGTTTTTTATAAGGCACGTTTATAAAAGCTACATAAATCTCCTAATTGAACTACGTCCTGGCTTAACCCCTTAACGCCTGAATTTATAAAGCTGTATATAAAAAAAAAAATTCTGTGTGTTTTTGACTTTAGGTAGATGGTAAATAATGTTGAGATTATCAATTTCACTTTTGCACAACAAATAAATAGAAATTTTGGTATGTTGCAAATTTGCGACAACAGGCATTTAGGGTAATTTTGGTATGTTGCAAATTTGCGACAGTGGGCATTTAGGGTATTTTTTTACAAAATGGAAAAATTAATAAAACACATTTTCCCATCTCAGGAATGTAGATTTTATTCATGGCACAAAGTTGTTAGAACTTATAAACTTTATACTTATAAACTTTGACAAATTAATGAATCTTGACAACAGCAAGAAACAAAACACTCTCCTACTCCCTAACATTGACAGTAGTTTTTATACATTCCATGTTACACTCTGTTTAACTCTTTCCTTGTTTCTCCAGTGCATACATTATATATTCTTATAGTGTTATATCCTAACATGCTATTTTTTGTGAAAAAAAAAAAAATACTTTTTTTTGGCTGAAACCATCTAAATACAGCATTATTATAATATGTAGCCATTAGCCCAATCCAGCCGTTATGGCCCAATGTCGCAAATTTGCTACAAACAGAAATCTACAAAGTACGTAAAAAATATTCGTCACATGAAGTCTATATGAATAACATAGCTATAGAAGCAATCAATAAGCTGGTACATATTTTTATCTTAGCACAACTTAACTCATTTTGGGAAATTTCTCCACATTTGCGCACTTGATATGCGGATTTTGCAAAACAAAATATTAGCTTCGGTGAACCGGATGTAGTTCCCACTCCGACCGCTCCTACGATAAACCAGTGCGTGCAAAATGTTCCTAGGTATGTATCGAATGTGCACAAACAGGCATTGGGGGAAAACACACGCTATCTCGCCTGCAGTCTGAATGGAAGGGGTTTGTTGCAAATTCGCGACAGTAGGCGTTAAGGGCTAAACCCTGTCTGTGAAACCAGGCCTCATCTCTTAGTATCTAATTTTAGTCAAAATCTATGTAGCCTACGTTTAATTAACTTGATATTTTCCCAATTACACAATGATGTGTTCACTGACACACACACACACAAACTGTAGGCAAGCATAGAATAAAAATACATTGTTTTTTAGGTTCATCACTTTTACACAGCATTTATGGAAACATGCTTAATTTTTTCATACATTTATAAAATGCCATTCAAGCTAAGAATGTCATAAATCTGACAGCTTTTGCAATGCAGAAAATTCCTCTTTTGAACTGGATTATGAATGCAAGTAGTAAACATGCCACTACAGCAGAAGCTGGGTGAGGGTGTTTTCCCGCTTCTGCTTTTAAATCCACACTTACGTGTCTTTAGTTGAAAGCTGCTTAGAATTGATATGGTATTGGGTAAGTGCGTACTATCAGGCCTTAGATCACCTCGGATCTTACAATTAGCACAGTTATGGGAATATTTAATAGCATAATTCCAGTCTAAACGCAGTAAAAAATAAATCATAATTATTTTACACGCAAAGTCCAAATTAGTATAGGCCTAGTAGTTTTGTATATTAGTTAAAGTGTGTCATAAAAAAAGTGAACAGGGTCTAGGCTCATATGGGGAAGATGAACCAAAACGTGGAAAAGTGTTTTGAGTTGTAAAACTGCCCTGGCCTGCATAAGCAATAACAATAACATACCTACAGTGGAATTTACAATGTCTGATGGGTCGTAATAACCTGTAAAGTAGGTAAATGCACTCAGTGAATGTGAGAAATTATAGGAATGATAATATGCTTTACACAAACAGTTGTTTGATTTTAGGCTTTCATTCCAAATAATAATAGTTTTTCCCCACTTTTTTTGTTCACTTGAACACTAATATATTATATAAAGGTATTTTATATGTAATATATGTCAAAAAATAAACCACAGGCCAAGTTTAGTCCAGTAGTCAGGCATCATAGCTGCCAAAGTGGCACATCGGTCTGTGACATGTACATGTATGCATCACATTTATTATGCAACCAAAAAAAAGTTGTTATAACTGGTCTTCATTGATCATTTCAAGTTACTTGAATGTTTTTACAATCAAAATGATACTGGTTTATGCTGGTATTATCGAAAACCCTAGCCTACTTGGTGGGCACTATATAGGCCTTTACACACAGTTGATACTCTGTAAAATAATCCAAGGATTTAATGATATCATTAGAAAATCAATGTATTTTTTGTTTCTGTCAAAGTGCTGAGCTTGTCGTCATGTTTGAGATGTTTGTGAAAGGCTATACATGACGTAGATAAAATGACTGAGGTAAACGGACTGGAACTTCCAGCTCTTACTCTGTGTTTTTGTATCTTTGTATGTCACTAGTTATACTTTTATAGTTATGCTTTCACTTCCTTCAAGTATCCACTATTAATTAATGTACTACTCACTTCTCTTTTGATAGAAAGGATTATTGGTTGTATTTTAATGCATATTTTTTTCACTGAAGAGTAAGACCAAACATACAAAGTACACACTGACCTCCAATTATTCTTTTGTCTGGATAGAGATTTGAGGCTCTGGTTTAGTTTCACTTGTGGAAATTTGGTCAGCAGTACATTGGAATTCTGCAGTGGTGGTTTGTATGGTGTAGTCTGAAAGCGTTTTCACGTTTTAAAGAGTTTTTTTTTGTTCTCTCTCTGTCTCAGCGATGGCAGACGAGGTGGTCAGGCCTGCATCCCCGTCTCAGTCCATCTCTCTCCTGGAGATTAAAGCGGAGACGCGGATGGTGCTGAAGTCTTTCCTGCGTCACTCGCTCTCGATTGCTCCCGGTGAGAGGCCTGGAAGGATTGGGGGAGAATACAATGACCCAAACAAATACAGGTGACACAAATCAATCATTCAATCACATACAGAATTAAACACTGTCATGACGTGAAGTAAAACAACTCCATGTCAGATTTTTGTAAATATCAGCTCATTTTATTAGACTATGGTGCTGTGTAAATTGTTTTATTTGACTAGCACTTGAAAAGATTTTTAACAAAGTCAGTCTACAATCATATAGGTTATCTCTGTAACTTAAAACAATGGCTTGTGTTGTAAATTAAGAAAGCATTACCTACAGTACAAGAGGATTTGGCGGAAATACTGTATATTCTAGTGTTAGTTATTTAGTCCATCTAATCATTCGCCAATCATTCTTTTCATATGTCTTTCATTAATTATTTAAAAAAATAATGCTGCTTAGCTCACTATTGTGACAGTTCTGCCAGGATCTTTTCTACTAACATCATTTATTCAGTGGTCTTACCTTGAACAGCAAATCAATTATGTCCATCTTTATTATATGAACATGCAAATTTGTGAAAATGTTGATGTAATTGTGATAAAAGAAAATGTACTTTTAATATTTTGGAAATGAAAACATTACCCATGTTTCTCTTTCTCTCGCTTCCTTTTCTTAGTGCCTCTAAGAAAGACAAGGTAAGGAAAGATGCAAATGGATGGGACTCTTTGGACGAGGAGATCAGTGCCGCAGAGGAGAAGAAACATGGGATTAAAAATTTCATAAAAAGAAGACTGAGAACCCGTTCGTCCACAATCCGCCATACTAAGAAAGACGGTAGCGCTGACCCGACTCCAAACAACAGCCTGGAGAAGCAGAGTCAGCCGGGCCAGTCCGACAAGCCATCGGCGAACGGAACACAAAGTTTACCCAGGAAAACAGAGGTTAAAAAAAAATTAAACATTACTTCTTTTTTTTTTGTCAAATAATATGTGTGCAATTTGCCCTGTTATTTTAGGTTTCTTCATAAAAATCTACACTGCAAATGATTGTAATAATCAAAAGCTTTGCATTTTAGAAATAATTTCTGCTGGGTTCAGTATGGCAAAAATAGGCTCCTACTTTTTCCTCGACACTTCTGCTTGTGCTCATGTTACCTTTTTGGGCCAAAATGGGCACCAAAATAAATATGCTTTGCCTGTGCATGCGGAGTGAACCAGGCAAACACTAGTTATATCTGTGTAGACTAAAACCTGCTCTTGTTTTATCCGGGCCATGGACTGCAAGTTAATTAAAAGCTTTTTTGGTTTCAGTATTAAGAATTTCCTGACCAGTCAAGGAGCCAAAATGTATTTATTTTTAGTTTCTTCTTTCTTAACATTATGTGATTTAATATTGCTGTTCAGAACTTGTTAATGAGAAGATTTTTTTTTTTTTAGGAAGAGATATGCGGTCCATCATCTGCGTCTGAAGAGGAAGTTGACCGAAAATCAGGGAAGAAAAAGAAGAAAAAGATGAAATTATCTGATATTCTCAAAAAAGTGTCTTTTAAAAAAGAAGAGCCTCGTCCTCGGCGCCCGGCCACGCTGCTTTTAAAAGATGCCTCAGATGCTGAGGAGCATCCTGCTTCACCATGTAAGTGTCAGACGTACAATAGATACAGCTTGTTTTATGGATATAGAAGTTGAGACACAGGAGGCACTGTCGGGAATGTGGTCTTGATTGTTTTATGTCTTGTGCCTATAAATATAGGGTCGGTAAGATTTTTTTGTAATGTTTTTTTTGAAAGAAGCTTCTTATGCTCACCAAGGCTACATTTATTTTTATATAGTAAAAATTGTATATTGTGAAATGTCATTAGAATTTAAAATAATTGTTTTCTATTTTAATAAATTAAAATGTTTCAGCGTTATTACTCTAGTCTTCAGTGTCTCATGATCCTTCAGAAATCATTCTAATATGATGATTTGCTGCTCAAGAAACATTTCTTATTATCAATGTTAAAAAAAGAAACAGTTGTGCTGCTTAATATTTCTGTGGAAACCATTATAATTTTCTTTTTCAGGATTCTTTGGTGAATACAAAGAACAGCATTTATAACATATTTATAACATACAAGCATATTTTATAACATTATAAATGTCTTTACTATCACTTTTGATCAATTAAATGCATTCTTGCTGAATAAAAATAAGAATTTGGTACTGACACCAAAACTTTAGAACGATATTTGATATGCATTTGATATGATGTAATAATTTTTTTCCTCAGCCCATCCTCCTGAGTTTTATGATGATGTGGCAGAAACTTTGGACAGAATCGCACAGAAACACAGCGTGAAAAAGAAATCCCCCGTTAAACCTGAGCCTGTGCCAAGTCCACCCAAAGGTACACATAAAACCATAAACGATGCATAACTTGTTTATGTATAATTTTATCATAATGTGTGAAGTAGATACATTTTCAGTGGAATATCAAAGCAAGAGCGGACCAGTTATATTATGTCCCATCTTGCTGTGTGCTGTCTTTACAGAAATGGATGTGATTTAACAATAGCTTATTGTTATATGGACTGATGGTCCGGCTGAGGTTTTTCACTTACATTGTTTGGAGATTAGGTTACACTTCTTCTTTTTGTTTGCAGTAAATGACAAAGAAGCTGTGGTTCAGCAGCTAGTTCAGATATTGACTTCAGAAGGGGATGCCATTAACAGCAAGGTAATGTTCCCTGATCTCAGTTCGCCATTCTTGCTAATCCTTTTTCGTATCTTACTAGGATATAGAGTAAACTTGGCTCTAAAGAAGCTCTTGGTTCCTTATCGTAAAGATTTAATAGCATACATATAATAAATCTTGAGTTTTTGACTATTTATGGTCATATTTTCAGCTGCTGCCTTGTGTTTATCATTGTTAATTGTGGTTTAATGTTGTAGATAAACACCAACCCCTTCCTGCGGTCCACCCTCACCCGCCTCTCCTACGCATCTTTTGCCAAACTCCTTGACACGTACGCCAATCAGAGTGAAGAACCTCCTGTTCCCGCGCCGGTCAGCCCTACGCTGCGGCGTCTCGCCATCACCATGGATGTGTCTCGTCGAGTCGTCACAGCTACTGGTGTTCAGCGTCTGACAGGCTATGCTGAACGCTACATGGAGAGCTTTGCACCATGGGTGAGGAGCCACGGAGGATGGGTGAGCAGGTTTTTCTGTCTACATTGAACTTTTCCTCAGTCTCTCTCTGGGCAGACTGATCTCATGAAATGGCGTATGTATGACACGCCAATTCGTATTTCCATTTTTGGCGTGCTATCAACACGCATAATCGCTTTTCAGCGTGTTTATCAACGCCGTTGACTTAACGTTACATTACTCTCTATATAAATATATATGACTTACCCCAACCCCGTCCCTAAACCTACCCGTCACTGGGGTTAATACCATTTATGAGTCTTCCCCTACCATCCTAGTAAAAAAATATCGCTCCCCAGATGTAGATTTACATTTTGCTTCATTTCGCTCGGACATTTAACGGCGTAGACATACACGCGGAAGATGACGGCGTGGACATACACGCGGATAGCTCAAAATGCGTATAGATAACACGCCACTTGACTTGAAAGTGGCGTGTATGTTTACGCAAAGTCATGATGCCATGTTGCTCTGGGATATTCATCTGTTATTTTCTTCCAGAAGGGGGCACAATTGTGTCAAGTAATCCTCTCTTTTTGTGTCTTCTTCCACAGGATAAAATTGCACATTTTGATGAGGTCCTGGAGTGTGATTGACCTTAGACCTTTTCATAATGAACTCCTGAAAGTTCTCAAATCATGTAGCATGACCTCTGTGAGGCAAAGAAGAAGAGAAGAACCAGCCAACTGGGGAATTGACACTACTTGATCAGAAAGTTTCTCTGCTGATGTATTTATTATTCTTTTGTATTTTGGATGTTTTTTTTATGTGCCATTTTATACCAAAATACATGATGCCAATCATCTACTGTTGTGTTGCATTGTTTTTTTATTTGTAACGACCTTAACAGACGTTAATATAGTACAGACCGTTGGTTTAGTATAACAAATCATCAACTCTTAAACATTTAATTTCCATTTATAGGAAATTCACACTGATTGCATGTTCATTGTAAGCAGTTATAAGGGTATTTAATATAGAGTGCAATAATTCTAAGATTTACTTTTTCCACCTACTGTATACATTCACTTTATATTCATTTAATCTTCTTTTTCTAAGTACAAATGAATTATTTAGCCTTTTATCTGGTAAATGAATTTATCTGAGATTCGTCTGAGCTTCTTCCTAAGTGCAGTACTGTAATCTATGTGCACATGCATATCACATCCAGTATCTCTAATAGGCAAGTCTGTTTAAACATTCATTACATATTCAGAAATGGGGCGAAGGAAGGGTCAGTCCATGTATTTTTCTGCTCGTAGGATTTGGCAGTACATCAGCATGGAGAACACCAAAGCAAGAATCTGGAGGGAGAAAAACGCAGTCGCATTATACCAGTGCTTAAATTCATAATAATCAAACTACACCAGATACACAAGTTTAAAAGTACCTGAACGATTCCAATACAAACTCCAAACCCAAGCACTGAGGTGATGTTAGCCAGAAGCCAGTCCTTGGCCTTCTCATAGCACGGCTAAAACACATTTAAAAAACAGTTTTATCAGCCGGTCGTTATCTCAAAGTAAGCCATGACAGTAATCAGGGTCTCGATTTAATTTGAGATACAGACTGGCTGGAAGTACATCTTGCCTATTACATAGTTACCAAATAAATAAACAACTGGACATGAAGTTTAAATTGTTGTAAATGTACTCTATCATTCAGATGTTTGGGGTTAGTAAATTCTCTTAACCCCGGTTTCACAGACAATGCTTAAGTTAGTCTCCGATTAAAATGCATGTTTGAGGTGTTTTAACTGAAAGCAACTTGCTCCGATATATCTTAAAACATGTCAGTGCCATTGTTTTGTCTCAAGATGCACACCAGTAATGTTTTGTTTTTTTCTAAGTTATTAAAGTCACTTAAATGCCCTAATTGAACTAAACCCTAATCCTGGCTTAATCTAAGCCCTGTCTGTGAAACCGGGCCTTTATGATTTTGAAAGACACTCTTATACTCACCAAGGCTGCAATTATCTGATCGCAAATGCAGTAAAACTAGTTATATTGTGAAATATTTTAGTGAAGTTTTCTAGAAAATGTTTAATGAAAATTTCTGTAAAAATTTTTGCACTTTATTTCAATTAGGATATTTTGGCAGCCGTGTCAACTGTCCCTTTGCGCCATCTGGTGGTGATTTCAAGAATTACAATATCCATTATTTTTCAAAATTTAAATATATTTGTGTGTAATTTGAGAAAACTGTAAAAATTGTTACTGTAATTTGTCATTAATAGCATAATACTACTTAAAATAGCAGCTGAGGTATATTGTTTGTCATTTTAAATTGTAAGTTCTGAGTAGGCCTACAATTTAAAATAAAATAAAACAAAATAGTTATTTTAATAGTTACAAAATAGGGATTTCTTTACAGTGTACATTTTACAATGTCATTTATTCCTGTGATGACAAAAATGAATTTTCAGCATCATTACCCCCAGTCTTCAGTGTCACATGATCCTTCAGAAATACTAATTATGATATGCTGATTTGCTGCTCAAAAAACATTTCTTACAAAAACGCATCGTTTCGCTTCAGATGGCCTTTATTAACCCCCTGGAGCTGTATGGATTACTTTTAATATGGATGGATGTGCTTTTTGGGCCTTCAAAATCTCAGGTAGCCTACTATTCACTCCCATTATACAGCTTGGAAGAGCCAGGATATTTTCTAATATAACTCCGATTGTGTTTGGGTGAAAGAAGAAAGTCATAGCTACACCTAGGATGGCTTGAGGGTGAGTAAATTATGGGATCATTTCATTTTTGGATGAACTAACACTTTAACATATCAGATGCATATAGGGTTTGTGCCAGATTTCATTTTATATTACACTTGTGGTTGCAATTATCAGCCGTTGGCGGGATTTAGGAACGTGTGGTACTTAGCTGACCCTAAACCCCAGAAATGTTCTGACCTCTTCCCAATGATGGCATTCTCCAGAATTCCTGCAGCAGGATTCAGGAAGTTCGCCGTTGAATGTTTTATTGTGCCAGTCGGTGTGGTTGCTCACGCCACAGCACTTGAACTGAAGGAGACAGAATCCATGATATACACTGAAGAATCTTAGTCTTCATATTTGTGACTATTATAAACCTAACTCACAATCCTCTGCATGTTGTCCCAGGATTTTCGCAGCCTGTCATTTTTTTTATAGTCATTCATTCCCTCTCTTAGGTCATCCTTAGCCTTTTTGTCCAACTAAATGGACAAAACAGAGACAAGCGGATAAACAGGATGTAGAAGGCAAAGTGTTTTCCTGAAAGGAAAGGCTGAAATATTTGCAAGGCTCAGACGTTAGTCTCTTACCTCTTCATGATACACACTCAAAACCAAAATCAGCGCCATTTCTGTCAGGACTAGAAACAAGAGGATCACAAAAAACTGAAAGAACAAGAAAAAACTATTAGAGTACACGAATGACAACAATATTCCCATGTAGGAAGAAAAATATATTTAAATATAAAATATTTTTATGAACTTATTTATTTCTCTTAGGCAGCAATGAGGTTAAACAAAGAGCAATTAGAGACTTCTGCTTCCTCTGCTTCTCAGATTTTTATCCTGAAAAGTCCCATTCTGGTCTCAAATTTGCCAAGATCAATCAAATTCTTATTTCAATATAGATTCAATATTTTTCATCAAATACCAGTCCAAATTATTTGAACTATACTGCTATAGACACCAATTTTATTGTTCTGTACCCAACAATTGCCTCTCTTTTTTTTCCCTATAAGGAGAAACATTAGAGATGAGGATGATAATCGAACTTCTTCCAAATAAAATGTATTTTTCCAAATATTTTTTTTTACATGAAATTAAAATGATTTAATTATGTACATTAGATGTTAAATTAATATACCGGTACTGCCGTTCAAACTTTTGGATTTTAAATGTTCTTGAAAAAATTATTTTTTATACTGGCATCATGCGCGGCAAAAATGATGTCATACTTACCAGGGCTGCATACAGCAGAAACTATTAAAATATTATTACATTTTAATTAACTATTTTCTTTTTTAATATAAATGTAATTAAAGGTAGAGTAGGCAAAAAAAATTATAAACACTTTTTATTGGTTGAAACTCTCTTCATATCCTGATAGCAATCAATGACAGAAGTGGTCGAAATATTAAAACATGTACATCTTCTGTCAAAGTCTCAGGACAAAAAAAATTTCTTCCAATCATTGGATTCGGTCCAAATGCAATGATAATATGTCCTACCTCTGTCAACACGTATTCTATACCTCCACGTATCGGCTCACGCAGACATCACACGTAATCAGCGCGTTCTGTAAGGCTATGTAGAGTTAGACAGACGTCAGTCACTGAGCGCCACAAACAGTTCAAAAGCCTTTTACAGTTCCTCCTCGACCAAAACAACGAGCTAATGCTGCGTTCACACCATGTCCTAACCTTAATTTAAAGACGGCAACCCGTGATGTTCAATATCAACGCCAAAATGAATCTGCAGCAGTCAGGTGGTACAAGTCCGAGTTCTGTAAGTTGTTTACGTACATTAATATTAAATCTTATGTGCTTTGAGAAATGAGGTGATTTAACCCTTTCACACGTAAGTTTAAAATATTCTGGCTGACCCCCCAGAGTTTTTCAAGGCGACCGTTATTTAGAATGTGTCACTTTATGGTTTCCATGGTGACGCGTCATTGCGTGTCACGTGACACACCGCAGCAACAACAGAGCTGAATGAATGGTGATCTGCTTTTATGTCATTTTTCCTTTTTTATTCAAAATATTCACAAATTTGTTAGATATGACATGAAATATCTGATATTCCTGATGAAATACATAAATGTAAGTGGCTGGTGAACTGGGAGAAGAATAGAGTAAACTTTAAAGTTACTTACACAATGTGTATCTGATATGAATAAAACGTGTCTAATTATAATGGAAAGGATTATTATTGCCTCTTCCTTTGACATCAGTGTGTATTTTACAAACTCTAAATGTATTGTTTTATTTAGTACTTATATGTATGAAACCTAAAATAAATATTATGTGGTTGAAAACACTGAAAAGTTGTGATATATGACAGCTCTGAGCGCGCCTGTCTCTAGCTCAGTGCCAGCCAACGCGCGAAAGCACATTTGAATTTAGTAGTTTATCACGTCATGCACTGACCGTTCCGGTGTGATCGGACGCTCCAGGGACCAGCCTAGACTGATCACACTGGTGTGATCGTACGTGCGAAAGGGTTAATATGATCTCTCGTGACGCTTTCCTTTGCATGTGTTTTGAAGGAGCCGTGGCTTTGGAGACGCTCTGAATGGAGGGTGGGATCTTATGCTTTCAAAGCTAGCTTGCTATTTCTAGCCTCTCTGAAATTGCCTACCCTACCTTTAATCCGTGTGATGGCAATGCTAAATATTCAGCAGCTATTATTCCAGTCTTCAGTGTCACATGAGGGCAGTTTCCACATTTGTTTTACTGATGTCAGTATGGATCCAGGTACCTTACCGTCATCAATAGACACTTCTGCTCTTTTAGCGCGCCAAGGCATCCGAGAAACCCTGTCACCATGGTGACGCCCCCAGCAACAAGCAGCAGGTTGGCCGCGGAGAGTGAAGGGAAGGACAGCGGTAGAGATGAAAACTCAGACTGTGTGAAGGCGAGCCACACCCCGACACCAAATAAACCACATCCTCCCAACTGCACAAACAAGCAGGTAAAGAAAAATAACTTGGCATCAGTTTAAGGCAGGTCATTCTAAGGAACAAGTGTAGGCCTGCATGGCCTTTATAAACATGGGCTAGTATTGAACATACTTGCATACATTTTTAAAACATTTGTGTATATTTATTGAACAGATGGAATACACTTCTCGTATTTTAACCACTGGGAATCATACACTTGCCGACTTTGTAAACTGGGCGTCATACTCTAAACGACTGAAAATCGCTAGAAAAAATTGTTTAGCCTAGTGTATGTTTCAATATTCTGTACAATCATGAAAGAAGAACAATACACATATTCCACATATTTTTACAGTGTACTCCAGCCTTCAGTTTTATGATTGACTGAGTGGCGTTCCGTGACTGTTTTTCTGCATATGTTACAACGTTACGCCCGTAGGTGGTGACGAGTGACATCATTCACTCAACGATTCGCTGAGTGAATGATTCAATGACTTGTTCAATGATTCGATCCACAACACTCACAGGAACGCCACTACTGAGATGCGTAACAGTTGGTTCTGATAATTTGGTCTTTGTTGGGACTCCTTTCGATGGCGGAGCAAAAATGGACGAAGTATTTGTGTAAGTTACTACGTATAAACTAACTTTTTGTTTGTTTACTGAACTGGTGTATTAAACCGATAATAGTTACGCTTGCGAATCTTGTTTGTCTGAATAGCATCATATCATTCAGAACAACATCACACTCTTGCTCTTGTTCAGTGGCAGAAAGAATCATAGACAGGTTTGATGAATACGTTGATGTTAAAGGTATAGCGGAGGATTTTCCCGAATTTTAGAAAAGAACCGCCCTCTCCACTTTTTGAAAAAATGCACATGCTCCCGAGAGGGAACGCCTATTAAATGTGTGCACGAGCTAATCATAGCTTACATTAACTTTTACTAGCAGTGATTTTAAATGGATTTCTCCAAATAGCATGTCAAACTTTACCTGTCGAGTAGAAACTTCACGACTGAGGCATCAGTGGGAAGCCCAACCTGTGTTTTGAGCGCACGCCATCATGTGAATCGTGTGCACGAGCACGTACGACGGCCTTACGTAAACATATCACCAGAATGATTGACACTTAGGAGGACCAATAGTCTTGATGATCCACCCGGAAAAAGAAAATCCTCCGCTATACCTTTAACTGAATAAAGATCCTAAAGCTGCCAAACTGATATTCTGCAGAAGCCTAAAACAGAACTAACCCAAAAGATGAGGTTGAAGATAAACATGAGGTACTTCACACAGCAGAGGCAACCTCGTGACGCAGACATTCTGCATGAAAGAAGAAAGACAGGAATATAATCACAAAATGACGACATATAAACGTATTGTGTGTGCTATTAACGTGTGTAAACTTTCACACTCTCCTGAACTGTAGCATGGAGAGGAAGTGCTGTTTCCAGACAGGAAGAAACCACCCTTGTGTTGTACTGCTGATAGCATTAACTAGAAAGCCATTATGTTCCATGACTAAAACATACCTACTCAAGTAGGGCCTCTCTTTTACTTTAAACTCAAAGAATATTGTGGACTTTGATATGCGTCACTTCATATTCCATGAGCAGAAAGCAACATAATCATGTTGGTGGTTATTTTGCTCTTTTTGTTCCACATATTATGGGACAAAATGTAAACATTTAAGCCCCCTCTAAGTGAGGCAGCACATGGATTTATGATCTGATTTCAGTGGTATGTCAGTAATGGTTCTGGAAATTGGCACCATATGTATGCGGGAATATAAGTTCTTAAAATATGAGATCACATAGAAACCTAAACATAACTTTAGTTTCTTGTGATTATAAATGCTTAGAAAAGAGTGCTTGAAGCATACATCCACTTTTTTCTTTTAAAATTAAATTCTGCCTGTCCATAAAATGTATTTTTCTGACCTAAATGAAAAACACAAACGATCATCTATTTTATCCATCTATCTCAGTAAATCACAGGTTTGCACAAACTCGCTGTCAACAACATTGTTTTCTCTAGTCTGCTTCAGTAATGATCAAGTGGTTTGTAACCAGTACCCAAATCTATATATTTAATATTCCAAAAAGTACATTAAACATCAATCCAATATAGTTGCTTTACCTTTATTTAGGTGGAGACAGAAAAAAGTGACTGACAGGCAACTGAAAGGTTTCCAGGAAAAGAGTTGAGTTTTCACTGTGTCCTAAATCCAAAGCTTCCCGTATTGTCTTTTTGTTCTTAAGTACTGATGAAGTTCATGAGATCTTGCTTTATTTATTCATTGACCGATATTATCCACATCACAGATGTGATTCCTCCAGTTCTCCAGGGTGTAAATGACTCTTCATACGTGAAAAAAAAAAAAAAAAGGCTTCAGTGAAGTGATGAACTTAAATGATTGGTCATGCAGTTTCCAGGCACACAAAATTCTTCACAAGCTTTTCTTTCTTTGTTGTTTAATTCCTCGTATCATTTCTCTCTGGGATTACTCATGGCATTACAAAAAAATATATTTTTCTTTTTTAAGTTAACACAAACAACGTCAAAATATTTGTTTGCTTGTTAGTTTGTTCCCTCAGCCTTAATTGCTAATTCCCGGTTGTCTTTGTCTATCTTTTCAACTATTTACCTCCCTCTCTTGTTCCAAATAACTTCCAGATGTAGTTATCAGCCCTCCCCTCTGACTCTTTCCCTCTCTCCTCCTCCCGCTGGTCTCCAGAGAATCCATTCTTTTCCAAGGCCCTCCTCTCCTGAATCTTTCTCCCTCCCTCTTTCTCTTGGTTTTGTCCAAACAATCCTGATGGATGTGGCCAGCAGACACACATTTGAGGCTTTGCAGTCCTCTGTGTGTCTTTTTGTTTAGTCTTTAGATCTTTAATCTATTAAACACACTACTAACCCTTTGTAGAACTCTCAAACACTTTTTTTTATTAACATTTTGTAGTTTAATTCATTCATGTATTTTCCCATATGTTGAACGTGATACCAAGTAATAGTGATACCAACCAAATACAACATGTTACAACCAATTGGATTTGAGGGACAAGTGTACTGTTTATGTCAAGTTCAGGTTTACAACTAGGGAAAGCTGCTTCTACATCAGTGTTGTTGATCTATCATCTTCCTTTGATTAGGTCAACTTTATCATCCTCAAGGGGCACAGCCAGCAGTAAACCATTCAATCAGCAAGAACAAACACATAACACCACAGTACACAAAAGGAAAGGGAAAATGACTTCCATAAACAATTTACCTAGAATAATACCAAAAAAAACTTGGTTATGGTTAGGCTCCAGAGTAGGGAAAGGGTTAGGACTATGTTTTCATACAGGAATGTTGTTCCAGGATCAACAAAATATATTGATCCAGGAACATGTGTTACTTGGCCAAATCACAGCAACCATATATATATATATATATATATATATATAGAATACAATAATTAGAATAGAATTAGAATACAAAAAGAGAAAGTTGGTAATCTTGTCAGGAGCTCCATCTGGTGGTCATTTGTAATAACAGTTTATTCAGTGGAATATGATGCCTCATTGATATACACAATAGAAAACTATGTCTCCATGTTATGGATTGCACACTATGAGCAATTATGTCAGAAATACCAAAGGATGTTTAAAAAAAAAAAAACTTTTTAGATATTTAAGAAGAAAAAAACCCATAGAGTCTTGGTTTAAATACATACACTTGTGGCCAAAGATAACCGACCTCACACCCACCAATGGCATTCCTACACGTCTCTATTTTCTATTTGGCGCACTCCTTGCCAGATTAGAAGGGCTGCTGGCTTTTGATTTTTTCTATAAGTGGGATTAGGTGTCTGGCTACAGTCACATTTAGTTTTCAGTCAACTTTTTATCATTTCAGTTTAACATGTTTAAATCCATTCCACAGAATTCTATAGATTTTCCCTCAAAATCAGTACAGAAAATATTGGGAAGTGTTTGTATTGAACAAATATATATATATATATATATAGGCTACTTTAGATCATTTGTTTGTATATTGTGCCACCATTCATTGATATGATATGATATAAATCTCTTTGCTAACAGTGAAAAAAAAGCTAACTTTCTTAAAATCTTAAAACTTACATTCTGGTAAATTGTGGTAAAGTGGTCAATTATGTTGTTGTTTTTTCCCCAAATTTTTCGTCACTTAATTGAAACCACTGGAGTCACATGGATTACTTTTACGATGTCTTTCCTATCATTCTGGGCCTTGAATGTGTTAAGTCGGATCTTTATGGAGGGACAGAAAGCTCTCTGATTTCATTATAAGATCTTCATTTGTGTTCCGAAGATGAACGAAGGTCTTACATATGTGCAACGAGGGTGAGTAATGAGTGACAAAAGTTTTGGGTGAACTAACCCTTTAAAGGTTAGCTGTTTATTTTAAACATATTGTGTGCCTTAATCAATGCACTATATAAGTGCACTATCTCTAACCTCATTCATTTACCCAAGTAGTAGTACAGCTGTATCTTTAGTTTTATCTGCATCTATAGTGAACATTAGAAATGATGAATGATGATTATTAATTAATGCAGAAATTATTTTGTCTTAAAGTTTGTTTAATTTGCTCACTGATTTATTTATTTTTCTTTTCTTTTTTTGCTGAAAAAATCCTGTCGTTTCAATAGGAATCCATGCTGTGCAAATTCTCATGAGGATGAAGGATTTCCCCATGCAAGTTTTGCAATAGGTTCAGTTTGTCATGTGAGTTCGCCATGTTGACCAATAGCTATAGACCCTTTTTGAGCTATTTCATACATATGTGGACCTGGCCAAATACCCACCCGTGCAGTATTTGCACTTGACCACTTGTCTACTTGACGTATTTCTTGTATTTGGCCCAAGTGTTCAAGTAGGCATGAAGACTAAGTGTGTGTCGAACATTACCCAATACGATACACTTATAGTGTAGCAAAAATGCACGTTTACAGAGCTTTTTATTTTATTTTTAATACTTGGCATTTTAAAATAAACTTCTAAATGTCTTTTCAGTAGTCCCTATGTAACAAAAAACACCATTTCAAAATTAAAATTACATTTTAATAAAGTTATAAAAAGCAGTTGCAAATGTGGTACAAAATACACAACTCATCTTTGGACAAATAAAATGTGCAACATATAGCAGAGTTCACACCACAGCGAACGATTTTATCCAGCTGATGAACTATAAAAATATTCACAGCCAATCAGAATACATCCATCCAATATCGTCCGCTGGTGAGGACGCTAATATACTGTAGTTATCTTCATAGTTATCGTTCTTGGTGTGAATGGGCCTTAAGAGTTTTAGATCATTATACATTGCGCCATTGTTCATAATGAATTGTGATGGTCAAACAATAGCCTATTTACAAATCAGCCTACTTAGTCCTTGTTTGATACACATGATGTAATCAAGATGGTCAATTATATTAAATCCTTAATATTCATTCATTGAAGAAGTCTGTTAGACGGCTGTGGTGAGACAGAACGTTTCTCCTCCGTTCAACTCCTTCTCTTCACTTTTGTCATCTCCTTTTTGTGTCTTGTTCTCTGCCAGTGTTTCTCCTGCCTTGTTTTCGCCCACATCCTCATCTATGAAAAGCAGAGGTTCCTGCTTTTCCCATTTCTGCGCCTCTTTAGTACCTTCCCCACCCACTCCACCATTAGACATGTCACCTTCGTCCAGGGCGGCGAAAGTGCTGAGCACCATATCGTCTCCATCCTTTTTCCCATCATCAGGCAGAAGACCCTCCTGTACTTCAGCGTCACATTCAGCCCCCGCCTCCAGATTCACAGGCCCCGCCCATGCGTCATCCTCCGCCCCTTTTTTCTTCTTGGAACGTTTACTTTGTCCATTCGCGTACATGGGGCCAAATGTCCGTGAGGCCTTTTTCTTTCGCCGTTGGACAAACAGAATCATGCCAACACATAGCACACAAATGACGATCACACACACTATGATTATTAATAACCAGTTTGTTTGTATGGGAAGAATACTTTGCTCGACATTTCCACCGGTGGTGACAGCGGTAAATTGGGTGGAGACTGATTCGTCATCAAACGCAGAGTGTGAGTGCCCTTCAGGAATAATTTGAGACAACTGTGAAGATGATGTTAGAGTTGCAGTGGGGGTTATTGTGCTGGTCTCCATGGGGTTGGACGGGGACATGGTCCAGTCTGCAGGTAGTTGAAACGTTATGGATGTGGGATTGAGGGCTTCTATTGAATCGGTAGACATAGGATCAGCTTCTGTGGGAATTTCATCTGTAGGATGTTCTTTAGGACTGGTCAACTCAGAAGAAGTAAAGCCAACAGTCGTTTCATATTGACGTGTGCTTGGGGCGTCTGAAGTTATTTGTTCAGCTACTCCTGTTTCCGCATTAGGAGGCACATTAGTAGTGATCATTGTGGTCTGCTCTATTTGATCAGGTGTTGTTATTTCAGGAGACAATTCTGCTGTTGTTTGTTCAGTCTCATTATTGACTGTCATGAAATTCACAGTTGCTGGTTCTTCAAGCATGGTGCTCGATTGATAAACAAGTGTGGGAGACAGATCTGGTGGTGTTGTCTGTAGTTCAGTGACATCATTTGCAGTGTCGTCCAGTGGTCCAGCAGTGGTGCTTTCAGAACTGGACATTTCCACCAAAGTGTTCATATTCGGTACTGTGGTGGTGATATCTGTCTCTATTGACACTTGTGCATCAGTGAACTTGAAACAGGTTCCAAGAGCAAGATACAACAGTAAATTGCTAAAAACGAGCCTCATGATGCTCATACTACTGCCTGAAAAGTCAGCAATCTCTTGTATTTGTGCAAAACAAAATTGCTCAGGTGAGCTGATGTCTTTGGAGATCCACTTTGAGGCTCGAGAATGTGATAGAAGTTGTAGGAAACCTCCAACACCTGACTATATATTAAAGGAAAGCATCTGGCAGAAGTCATTCATTGTTTTGGTTTTTCGTGTTCTCTGTGTGCTTGGTGTTCTGCTGAGGTAATCTTGCGTGAATCTGGGCCGGAAAGTTTTACACACCCCTGTTCTTCCTTTTTCTTCTCTGTCTCTGTTTCAGTGTAGCACAAGCGAATCTAGCTTTGAAATACACATGTGACACAGTAAAAAAGACAGCGGAAGAAAAAGACAGTTAGTCACAAAATATAAATGATATGAAATACATATAAAAATGTTCTAAAGTTTGGGGTTCATAGGATTTTCTGAATGCTTTTAAAAGAAGTCTCTTAAGGCTGCAAAAATACAGTTAAACAGTAACACTGTTAAATGTTATATCAAATTAAAATCTATTCTAATCTTTTAAAGTGTAATTTATTCCTGTGATGCAAAACTGAATTTTCAGCATTATTACTCTAGTCTTTAGTGTCACATGATACTTCAGAAATCATTCTAATATGATGATTTGCTGCTCAAGAAACACTTCTTACTATTACAATATATTTTCCTATATTATCAATTTATTTATTTATTTATTGCTAGAAGGTAGAATTAAATTGAATGTACTTTAATTTATTTGAAAGATGCTTTTATCCAAAGTGACTTTCATGGGAACTGAGCCCCATGACATTGGCGTTGCTAGCGCCATGCTCTATCTACCAGATGAGCTGTGCTTCATTTGACGGGCAGAATAGAGGCACGTCCACAGGTTATTTCAGTGCACATGTACCACAGTTACTAGATGTGATTTGAGTGTCACCGTGACATTAACGTTTCTCCAAGCTGCATAGTGATTTTTTTTTGTGGTGTTCTTTTTATGTGGTCTCCCTGTTCTCAAGCATCTTATAACATCACAGCCACAAACTGGTTACAGTTTGTCTCCCATTTGATCCCTTTATGAAAAAGTGCAATTGCCACTTACCTTCATGCCTCTGGGTGAAGTCACTGCAAGCTCCAACCACCAAGACCAAACTGCACATGCGAAAATCTACACACTTTAGCATGCAGTGCACACCTATATCCTGTTCATTTCTCTTCCTCTCTCACTCCTACATGCCCTCTTTCATTTCTCCTCCCTCTGAATATGTCATATCACTGCCCGCATCTGGACGAGAGACGCTGTAGCCGAAAGATTAAAAAACGTGCAAAAAAGTACTTGATATAGTGTACATTATTATATGAGGCTTAAGTAGAAAAAGAGAAGCCATGGCCCTGATGGGAAGCTCAGGGTGTGTTGACACTTCTGTGGGTTTTGACTCTGGTTTGCTGCTGTTAAGTGCAGTCGTGTCTTTTTTTGAGTGTATGCGTGTATATGTGCACGATATGTGTTTTTTTTTGGGTGGAGGAGGGTATTGCAAACTAAGAGAAGTGAGAAATAAAATAAAATAAAGTTTGCTTAAACTATTCTGAGAGACGTATGTCCTGCCCTCTCATTTTTCTCAATCTAAGTAACGAACACACTAATTGAAAATCGTAGTAAAAAATGTTAATTTAGGCGTTTTTACATGCACGTGATATCGTGATATCTTTCCTTTCTGTTGACGTTTTACTTCACAGTACTTATCACTATCATTTCCTCATTCTGAGTATATTCAACACTTTTTTTGTGGCATTGTCTCTCACTCTTTTGAACCACTCATGCACAACAGAAACTTGCATTATCTGTTATAGATCTTTCAAAATGGTGATTCACACCATCTCAGAATCAATATTTATTTTATTTCAGTTTATCTTTACAAGAGTAAGACACACTATGAGATTTCATAATGTTTGCTCAAAACATATCACTAGAAGTTGCATATTAAATATTGTGTATTTTTATTTAGGTTGGGAATGGATTTGTTTGTTTTTTTAATAAGCCAGAAACATTCTGATTTTTTTTCCGACAGCAAAAATGACTGTGATTAAAGTTTCTGTGGTCCCTTCACTTTTCCAAGGAAGGAAAAGCATGTTAATCTGTTTATCTCACTGTTTAGCTTCAGGACTTTTGTGAAACTTATGGAAACTAATGCTGTTTCAACTTAACAATTAACAATATAGATCTGTGCTTTCATCAAACATAATAAGTTCTATAAATAGATGGATTTTTTTAATAAATAATGTGTTTTTATTTGTGGATCTAAGTTCAGTAAATTTGCATTTTAAGTTAATATGTGCATTACGACTACAAAATAGTGATGTAGAACAAAAGTTAGACAAACAAAGAGTGTTTACGTTTGAGCAAACTGAAAAGATTATATAGAATTACTTCTGAACACCAAAAAAGTTGTGTATACTGTCCTCTTGTATATGTATTTGTATACTGTCCTCCTGTCCTCAGTATTTGTCAGACCTGCTACACCCTTACGCTCAGTCAAGGTCACTTAGATCAGCTAATGGGCTTTATGCACAGCTGCACTACTTCCTGAACTTCAGGCAGGTCCTTTGTTTCCTGTCTGCCATTATTGGACAAACTGATTAATTCAGGTGGTCAGGCACACCTGGATTAATCAGTTTGTCCAATAATGGCAGACAGGAAACAAAGGACCTGCCTGAAGTTCAGGAAGTAGTGCAGCTGTGCATAAAGCCCATTCTGGTCTATTGCAAGTTCCGAGGACTAGATAAAAAAATAGAGGAGATCGTGCTTTCTCTGCCATCGGCCCTAAATTATGGAATAGTCTCCCGGTCCATATCAGAATTGCCCCAACTCTATCGACCTTTAAGTCTACTCTTAAGACTTATTTCTTTTCTTTGGCGTTTAATATATCTTGACTCACTGTTTTATGACTTTACTTTCGTGTGTTATACCCATTTTACAACTGGTCTTTTTATTATTATTATTATTATTATTATTATTTTTTTTTTTTTGTGTACAGCACTTTGGTCAACTTCGGTTGTTTTTAAATTGTGCTTTATAAATAAACATTGTATTGTATTGTATTGTATTGTATACTCATAAAAATGGAAGAAACTTCACAGAAGAAAACACAACTTTAACATCAAAATGTAATCAAAAACATTACACAGAGCTAACACATATATTAATTCTAAATAACATATATTTATGCTGACATGTCCCCATGTTTTGACCCAAATCACAAATTATTCAAGTGCATAATCAGTGATCAAACTGAACATGCTCAGCCTTTCTGTTAGTTGGTTTGCCTTCATGTGCTATCGGAAATTTCCTACTTCCCACTTCTGAAGTTGTAATTACAAGTTTGTCGTTTTCAAGTGCTTTGTTGTTGAAAAGAATTGGTCCGCAGCTTAATTTTTGCCTATTTCTTAGGGAAATCTTATTAAAGCCAAAATGTATAGAAGATATTTAATCAATATCTAATGGATTTAGAATAAAATACAGCATCCCATTTGTTGAACATTACCCTCCCAATTTGATTCACTACATCTAGATAGTCAGCTTGTGGACGAGTCTGTAATTTCATTCAAATAAATCCTATTTTTATTGTGTAAAAATTCATACAAATACAATATGATATGCATCATATTTACGTAAATATACACAACTGTAGATGTTGTGGGAAAAACTAATACATTAACAGTCATATACAGTTCTCACTTTTGGCTTTTTTATGGATCACCCAACTCGTAAACTTCAAATTTCCCTGTACGTGACTTTAGAGGCTGTTCATGTTCAATTTCTGAATAGGAAAAATTCCAATATTTGACAAAATGGAAGTTGGAGCCAAAAATCAGGTCCATGTTGGATCACAAACGTAACGTCTTATTTAGTTGTTCAAATAAAGTGTCCATCAAAATCTCCTTGTGTTTTTGGCAGAAGCCTGAAGGTACACCTGTCCACACTGTTTCCTGTAGTGTCTTTCAAAGTTGATAACTACGTGTCGGTGTCCGGCATCCTCTCCTCCTTCATGCGCCTGTTAGCGTACCAGAACTCTGTTATGTCATCCACAGTCACTTTAGGCTGAATCCACAGGTCATTCTCATTCCTATTCTGTTCCTGTCCTCTTATCTTCATCCTCTCCTGCCTCTTTCTGTCTTTCTGCTTCCTGTCGGCCTCCATCGTGGATCCATTGACATACCAGAATTCCACTCTCTCCTGCACCGATGCTTTGGGGTCGGCCCAAAGGCTCTCTTTCTCGCGCGTCTTGCCTCCCTTCTCCCTCCGCTTCATCTTCTTTTTAAAGACAGACAGACGCACCCACAGGAAGATGGTTATTCCTAGGAATATGGTAGCAGTCATTGCTAAAGTCCACACTGTGATGAAGCACATCATTGTGGATTGACGAGATTTGGGGTCTGGGTTCAAACATTTAGGCCAAGCTTTGCTTTCTGTGTCAGTTTTGTTTGTTTTGTTGGTTGTGGCATCGTTTAGGACATCAGTTATGATAGAGTTGTTGTTATAGGTGGTGGTACCACCGGGTGTGTCTGTTCCTGTAATGTTTTCTCTTCCTGTGTGCGCAGTAGAGTTCGTGAATCTGTTTATATTCTGCTCTGTCGTTGAGTGATTGACACCACCTATTGAGGTGTGATATTCAGGTGCACCTGTAACCGTTGGGTCTTGTGCTGTTGTGTAAGCCGGTGGGATCGTGGGAATGTCTGTGCTTTGTGATGTTGACCAATCGTTTCCCGCTGTTGCAGTTGCAGCACTTACACCCACTGTATTTGCTGCTGTGTCATAAGGTTCCTCTCTGTGTTCACTGGTGAAGCTGTAACTTCCCTCAGTGCTCAGTGTTCCTCTCGACTCATTCGTATTAGCAAATGTGGCCTGGGTGGAGTTCGTTTCATAATTTCCTTCATCTGCTTTTGTTCTGTCATCCTCTTTCTCTGTCCTGTCTTTCCAGGGAACTGTTGAGACACTGCTAAGCAGGTCTGATAAGGTGTCTGCAGTCTGAACTGTTCGTCCATCATCAGTGTAACTCGCAGTCGACATTGTTACTGTTTCATTATATTGTGGCGTCAGTCTTGCAAAGTTAGTGGAAACTGTTGTATGGCTTGTATTTGTGTGGCTCATAGCAACACTGCTAGCATTGCTAACACCTACGTCATCATCCATCTTGCCATTCTGAGCAGGAGTACTGCTGTTGTGTTGATGCAGGGATGTTGTTTCCTGTGTGGACATCACATTTGGGGTTGTATTTGGCTGTCCTTCATCAGTGTAACTCGCAGTTGACATTGTTACTGTTTCATTATATTGTGGCATCAGTCTTGCAAAGTTAGTGGAAACTGTTGTATGACTTGTATTTGTGTGGCTCATAGCAACACTGCTAGCATTGCTAACACCTACGTCATCATCCATCTTGCCATTCTGAGCAGGAGTACTGCTGTTGTGTTGATGCAGGGATGCTGTTTCCTGTGTGGACGCCACATTTGGGGTTGTATTTGGCTGTGTATGCACTTCACTGGGCAAATGTGTTGTGCTTTCCTGTGTTTTTGTGGTCAGAGGTGAGAAAGATGTTGCATTTATTAGGATCTTGGGTTCTTGGTTTGTTTTTGTTGTTGCTGGAGTTATTTGGGTGGTTTCAGTGTAGTCACTCGTGGTGTTTGTTGGCAGTGTGTTGAAATAAAGAGCTGAGGCGATGAGGAAGTGAGTGAACCACAATGTGATGGACAGTAAAGTCATCTCCATTGTGACTTCTGTAAAAGATCGAGACAACATGAGTACAGCCATGATGGGAAAACATTTGCAAATAAAATGAATTCACTTACAATAAAGTTGCAGTGCATTATGCATTAGTACCATGTTAACTTTTACAATTATTTTTTTTTAAATGTTTTTAGTTAACAAATATGAATATCACTCTATCATGCTGATTTGGTGCTCAAGAAACATTTCTTATTATCAATGTTGAAAACAGTTGTGCTGCTATATATTTTTGATGAAATATATTTTCTTCAGGATTCTTTGATGAATAGAAAGTTGAAAAAAAAAAAACCCGGCATTTATTTAAAATAGAAATCTTTGGCAACATTATAAATATCTTTACTTTCACTTTTGATCAATTTAATGCATCCTTAATGAAAAAAGTGTTAATTTCTGACCCCAAACTTTTCAACAGTAGTGTGTGTATGCATATATATTTTAATAAATATAATATAACAGTATTGTTAGTTCACAATGTTTTGTTGTATATTCATTAGCTGAACCTTATTTTAAAGTGTTACCACATACTGTAATCGATGCAGTTAGAGGCTGCATAGAATCGTGTAACACTATTAATAAATGTACTTATTTATTTTTGTAATCACTGTAAAAAACAATTGAATATACTGCCTCAGCAAAAAACAACACACACCCAATTCGATTGGTTTTAGGTTTTGTTAGATCAGTATGTCGGTGTGCCAGTCAGTGGCAAGTCGTGTTGCCCAGCACGTGTTTCCCACTTTGTAATGTTTGAAATGTTGCCATTTTTCCCTTTGAATTTCTAATACTGATAGCCACTGCCAAATAACATAGTTCTTTCGATTTCATTTGACTTGCCTGACTATAAACACTCCAGGCCTACAACGAACACACAACGTCACAAAGCAGCATAAAATCCACACTGCATATTTGTACTTCACTAAGAACAAACGAGAACTCGAAAACAAGCTATGTCTGTATTACTTCTCGTTTAGGTTTAATCAACTGACAGAAACAAATAAACTCTACCTGATGTTCAGAACTCATCACGTTGTCTCTTCCTGACGCACTGTGATTTCTTCGTTTGCGCAGTGGTGCCTTCTGGGATACTTCTCTCCCCTAGCTGAAACTTTGAAGTGACATGAGGAAATGACAGTTTGATCACCATGCCAACAGTGGGATGAGGTGAGAGGTTGGGGTGAAGAGGATGTGGTTTGAGTGGCTCCACCTCTTCCCTCCATCAGTGCTGCTGTGGAAGCAAATAAAGAGCTTATATTTGAACACATCCTGTTGACTCATATTACATTCAGATTGATCAACTGCACATCACTCTAATGAGGGCGCCGACCCACCACAGTACTGTTTTGACAAGATGACAGATGTCACTAGAGTTTTTGTCCTGTACACCTGTGCTTCTGAAACCTGGGTACGCCCCACCACTGCACATTTTGTGTGTGTCCCTCATCTAGGGACCCATCAATATATTGATTAATAAAAATCTAACATTAATATTTACTACACAAAGCCAGTAATGTACAAAAAAAAAAACACATGCCATGCAAGTCAATCTATATTTAATGTAGTCTAGGTCATATTTTCTTGATAGTTTTTCTTTTATGTGTACATTTCTTCATGGTGTTATTATGTAACATATGTTGTTATACCTTTCCATGATGATGTCTAGCTATTTTGACTAGCCTGTACAAAGTGACAGATGAAGTTGTTCCAAAATACTGTAGATTTGAATTGGATGCACAGCCTTTGATATACAGACATACACTAGTTTTTTTACACTAGTTCATACTTTTTTTTTTTTTTTTTTTTTAGAATTATCTTATGCTTACCAAGGCTTCATTTATTTAATAAAAACATACAGTAAAAAAAATATATATATATATATATATATATTATGAAATATTACAATTTATATGATGACTGTTTTAATATAGTTTACATTTTCATCATCATTACTCCAGTCTTCAGTGTCTTCACATGATCATTCTAGTATGATGATTTGCTGCTCAAGAAACATTTCTTATTATTATCAATGTTGCTGTTTCATATTTTTGTGGAACCTATGATAAAAAAAGTATTCTTTGAAGAATGGAAAGTTCAAAAGAACAGCATTTATTTGAAATCTAAAACTTTTTTAACCATATCAGTATCTTTGATAAGTCAATGTCAATTTTGATCAATTTAATGCATCCTTGCCTAATAAAATTAAATTAAATTAAATATATTTTTTTCCATTTTGCATTATTTTTGCCAGCCGTGACCCATTTTTTGTTCAAGACCCACTAGTTGAGAGTCACTCCTGATATTTGCAGTCATAATGAAAAAGAAAGGATTCTATGGTTTGAATCCTTTGAATTCTATGGTTTTAGGTATCGGGACATAATAGAAAATCATCTGATCCTTGGCAAGTCTTAACATTAGGTAAATACATCCTGAAATGATATGAACAACAACACATGATATATTACACCGTATCATGGTTTATTTAACAAAAACTTGGCCAAAATGGAGAAGCCATGTGTGACAAACTAAGTACACCCTTACTTCTTCTATAGGAATGAAGAGGGTGAGTAGCAGTCAGGCACTGCTAATCAAATGTCTTTGATTAACTGATCATCAGCAAGTGTGATCACCTCTATAAAAGAGTTTGCTGCTCCGGAGCATTCAGTTGCATGCTAACACAATGCCGAGGAGGAAGGACATCAGCAATGATCTTAGAGAAGAAATTGTTGCTGCTCATCAATCTGGGAGGCGTAACAAGGCCATTTCCAAATAATTTGAAGTCCATTATTCTACAGTGAGGAAGATTATTCACAAGTGGAAAACATTCAAAACAGTTGCCAATCTTCCCAGGAGTGGATGACCCTGCAAATTCACCCCAAGGTCAGACCATACAGTGCTCAGAGAAAATGCAAAAAAACAAAGAACTACACCTCAGACTCAGACAGTTAACACCTCATGTTAAATGTTAAAGTTCATGGCAGTACAATTAGAAAAAGACTGAACAAGTATGACGAGAGTGTTACTGGATCTTAGTGCTGCATTTGATACTATCGACCACAACATTCTTTTGAATAGATTCAAAAATGATGTTGGCATTAATGAAATTGCATTAGCATGGTTTAAATCATACTTATCTGACCGTTATCAGTTTGTAGCAGTAAATGAAGAGATGTCATATCAGTCACAAATTCAGTATGGAGTACCACAAGGCTTAGTTCTAGGGCCGTTGCTTTTCTCCCTGTACATGCTACCCTTGGGAGATGTCATTAGCATTCATGACCTCAAGGCTAGATTATTGTAATGTTCAACTGGGTAGTCGCCCTGTAGGCTTAATAAACAAACTCCAGCTGGTCCAAAACGCAGCAGCTAGATTTCTTACTTGAACCAGGAAGTATATGACCATATTAGCCCAGTTCTGTCAACACTGCATGGGCTCCCTATTAAACATTGTGTACATTTTAAAGTCTTGCTAATTACTTACAAAGCACTAAATGGTTTAGCTCCTCAGTACTTGAGCGAGCTCTTAACTCATTATAGTCCTTCACGTCTATTGCATTCTCAAAATTCCGGCCAGTTGATAATACCTAGAATATCAAAATCAACTGCAGGCGGTAAATCCTTTTCCTATTTAGCACTTAAACTTTGGACATATTTCCTAGCATTGTTCAGGAAGCAGACAACCTCTGTCAGTTTAAATCTAGACTGAAAACACATCTCTTTAACCTGGCATACACATAACACATTATCAATTTCTACAATTCATGTAAAAGGATTATTAGGCTGCATAAATTGGGTCAGCCGGAACCGAGAACACTTCTCCCTCGTCTACTTGTGATCCCATCAAACAAAACGCATCTTAATACCAGATGTAAACAGGGCCTTTGAGTCGACCATGAACTCCTCTGTATACCAAAGTATTCTAGAGTCAAATGTGAAGTCATCTGTCCGACAGCTAAAGCTTGGCTGAAATTGGGTCATGCAACTGGACAATGATCCCAAGCACACCAGCAAATCTACAACAGAATGGCTGAAAAAGAAAAAAATGTGTTGCACTGGGCTGGCCCAGTCAAAGTCCAGACCTCAACCAGACTGACATGTTGCGGTGAGGACGCAAACCTCAATGCGAGAGACTGATACTGTCATACAGAATATTACTACTTTAAGTTTTTGCTGCTAAAGGTGTTTCTACAAGCAATTAAATAATATGGGGTGCTTAGTTTGTCACACTTTGTTTTGTTTTTTTTGGCTGTATTTTTGTTAAATAAACCATGACACGGTGTAATATGTCATGTGTCGTTGTTCATCTGAGGTTCTATTTACCTCATTTTAAGACCTGCTAACAACCAGATGATTTTTTATTATGGCCTGATACACAAAGCCATAGAATTCAAAAGGGTGTACTTTCTTTTTCACATGACTATAGATAGGTAGCTGTGAGATCAACATCTCACTTTTATCACCATTTTTTTTTTTTGTCTCTATTAATACATATCAGTCCTGGTAATCTCTTTCTCTGTATTTCACTATCCTCCATATCTTAGTTCTACTGCATATCTACATTCAATTCTTTCTGTTCATCTCGTATTCCTTTTTGTCCTTTCATTGATGCCATAGTTGCTGTGTCCGTGTTTAATTGAGGATTGGCTTGGATAAGCTGTTTGAGATAGCCTTAATCTGTTTGAGTCACTGAGACACAGTTTATGAGAGAAGAGCTGAGGGTAATCACAGAGAGTGCCTGACAACAGATAAACCTGTGCTAGTTAACCTGACAGAAACACTCGGGGGAAATTAGTCAAAGATTTGTAGATGGACAGTGAGGTTGTCAAAGTACTACAGAGTGAGGAAGAAATGGAGCAGGAACTGTCCTCTGAGAGAGGCGAGGACAGTGAACTAGAGGAAGATGAAGCTGAAGAGGATGAGGAGGAAATAGCTGAAATGCAGGGCAGAGGGGATAAGAGGGATGTGGAGGACTGGAATGGGTTTATTTCAGGAGAAGGACTTGCAGCTAAAGAGGAGGTGCTGCTGGACTGGAAGCCAGGTGACCCTGTGACCCCTCAGTATGTCCTCAGACTACCAGGATACACAGACGGTGAGGACGACGCAAACAAAGCAGCTTATTTGTGTTTTTGTTTGTTTTAATGCACAATATTTTTTCTTTTCTTTACTGTTATTGGTTATGTGTGCAGATTACCTGTGTTCCCCAGAGGACAACATCTACAATATTAGCTTCTCACGCTTCAAAATAAGAGACCTGGAAGGTGGATCAGTCATTCTGGACATAAAGCGACACTGTCCAACAGGTATGTTAGTTTGTTTTCAACATTGCATTCTCTTATTTTCTGTTTGTTTTTGTAAACGACACATAACTTGGCCAAGTATGATGTCTCGGATTGTGATTGTGATTGAACTGTTTATGCCAATGAGGTGTCAAATGTGTCATTTGCCCTCTAGTGGACATTATGTGCAGTAGCATTTCAAAAATGTCTTGTATTTCACCCTTAGTATTATTAATATATGATTATATATTGTATTATTGATAAACTATTATATACATTTTCATTTAAATTTTTCATCCAATATTTTTATTTTATTTTATTTTATTTCAGCTTTATTTCAGTTGACAATTTATATATCATTTGAATAGTTTGAAATAATGCTAGTACGCCAGTCAAAAGAATGAATCTGTATTTTGACATAGATGGGGTTATTGTTAAACCCTCATCCTCTCTCTGCAATCTTGGTGTTTCATTTGACTCTTCTTTTTCCTTTGGTTCCCATATTGCTGCAATTGTTAAAAGCTCTTTTTATCACCTGGACAATATTGCACGTCCCGTTCCTCTCTCAATCTGGCTGATGCAGAAACCTTGGTACATTCATTAATTACTTCACGTCTGGATTAGTGCAATGCCTTGTTTATTGGCACTTACCAAAGAAGCACACTAGAAGGTTGCAGTATGTAGAAAAGTGACCTTACCTTGACCAGATGCAATGCTCACATTATTCACTTGGTGTTGCTTCACGCATTCATTTTAAGACGCTCCTGTGGACTTGTGCCTCTCTTCCTCTCTGACTTAATATACCCATACCTGCCCACTGGGTCTCTTATAGGTCGTCTGAACTTGGCCTTTTGTCCATTCCTAGATTTCGACTGTCGACTTTAGGTGGAAGATCATTTTGTGTTACTGCTCTCTTCGTAATATCTCTTCTCTATTAATTTTCAAGTCTCAGCTGAAAATCTACTTGTTTGAAATGTATTTTTGAAAAATTATGTTTATTGTGTATTGTTTCCTTTGAATGTACATCAGTGTATTCTCCTGTTAAGCAATCTTTAGCTTGTGGAAAGGCACTGTGTAAATAAAACTTCTACTTCCTCTTCTTCTTCACAGAAATAAAGGATATCATAGAGCTGGATGCAGGCCGTTTCATTCAGTATCATTTCAGTCCCGCTTTTCTAAATCTCAGGGAGATTGGAGCCACGTATGTCTTATTTTTAATATGATTGCTATCGGGCCTTTAGAATAGATCTAAATATTTAATCAGAATCAATAACTATAAAAATAGTTTGTTTGCAAAGCGGTTTCTCTCTCTTCTGAACAGACTTGAGTTTACCGTGGGTGGTAAGGCAGTGAACAAATTTCGGCTGATTGAGAGGCATTACTTCAGGGATCTCCTGCTGAAGACGTTTGACTTTGAGATCGGTTTCTGTATCCCAAACAGCAGAAACACCTGTGAACACATCTACTGCTTGCCAGACCTGGATTCACACACCAGTGAGGAACACACAAACATATAATGCATTTCCACACGAACTTATGGTGCGCGTGTAAGTGTACAATGTCAACTATGTTCTGTTTTTTTCAGTTGAGGAGATGATCAGCCACCCTTTTGAGACGCGGTCAGACAGCTTCTACTTCGCCAAAAACACACTGATAATGCACCATAAGGCAGAGTACTCCTTCAACCAGGGGCTGGAGCTCAATGAGAATCAGAGCTAAACACTTCTGCAGAATGCTGCAGAAGACTGGTAATATAATATACAGATTAGCGTTGTATATTTGGTTTCATAAACCATAAACTAGACAAAGGCATGTCTTTGTTTCTTTACTGATGTTTATGCTGGGGAGATGTTGTGTTGCTTGCACTGTAATAAAAAAAACACAAAAAAACTGTGAATCAGGATGCTGGTGATTCCATGTTTTGTCAACTCTGAGAATATATATATAGGTTAAAGGGAAGCCCTGATGATGATTAAGAGAACAGACATCTTGAGGATCCACAACATGCCTGGTTTATTTATTTATGGCAATTAATGTTTCCCTTTCTTCATTCTCTCGCACCACAGCTCATAAACATCCTGTCTATTTTTATCACAACACAATGCACAGTACTTTTTCCTCTTACCAGGGGGTCTTATGCCCCAGCATAATTGCAGAAATGCTAGGCTACCACTTTTTTTTTAAACATATTTTGAAATTTCATTTCATTTATTGCTGGCAAAGCTGAATGTTCAGCATCATTAGTCTTATGTGTCGCATGATCCTTCAGAAATCATTCTAATATGCTGTTTTATAATATATGCCTTTCTCCTCAAACATGTTTTTCACTTCTTCATGGCCTATTTTGAGTTCCATGAGGTTATTTAGCAACCTGTGATCAGGGGGTCACACGAGCATTCATGGGGTCAAATATTTAGACGGATGCTCCTACTGAGATGAAGAGAGAGAGAGAGAGAGAGAGGGGTGCAGGATGTATTTATCAAAGCAATACCCTCTTGGGAAGTCATATGAAACAGAGGACAAACCGTGACTGTGTGGATGAAGAATAGCCACATCCAATAGGCTATTCTCAGTGACTTGATCGTCTTTTTCTATTTTTTTATATTTGCTGTTTTAATTGTGCTCGAGCATATACTCGTGATTTGCTGTTGTTTTATACTTACAATTAATGTGGTAGTTTTGAGAGTGCGAATAACCCGTTGATGTCATATTGAATGAGCATGACCGCAGTTCTCACAATAATCGGCGCCGCGCTTCTCAGTGTTGTGAGCGCGCGACCTGCGCTGATGCCAGATCAGTACGCGCGAGGAGTGGTAAGAATATTTCAAGTGTTTATTAATATGAACGCTTGTGTATGATACAATTTTAAAAAAAAATCATTATTTTAATGTATTTCATATGCAATGTTGGTCAGAAGTTTCAGTTTTTTATTAAGTGGCAATACAGTAGGCCTATTTGTCGCCTGGAATTGATTTTCAGGGAAATGTTACCTTCATGAAGACATTTTTATGGGTAGCTAACACTTTACAATAAGGTTCAGTAGTTAACATTAGGTAACTACCTAGTTAACATGAACTAAGAATGGACATTAGCCTACTTCTTCAGCATTTTCAACATTTTCTAATACATTGTTAAAATCGAAGGGTGTGTTTGTTAACATTAGTTAATGCACTGTGAACTAACATGAACAGCCGTATTTCTATTAACTAATATAGGTTAATAGATACTGTAACAAATGTATTGCTCCTTGTTAGTTCATAGTTAATACATTATTGATGCAGGGAGGAGATCCAGTCAGATGATTAGGTCAAATTTAATTTCTTAACAGCAGACAATCAAATAATAAATGAAGAGTAAAATTAATTCCATAATCAGGATTAAAAGTTTAATAATGAAACAGTTAAAATCACTTCTTAAGTAAAATATAATTCAAATCACTCTGAGTATAATATTCTTGCCTAAAGATAAACAAGTTGTTTGAGAGATCTCTCTTTGAAAAGACAGGTTGCGATGGAGTCCAAAGATAGACTGACCTGTACAGAAATTGATCTCCCTAGTTGCTTATCGGAACAGAGCCAATGTTCCTCTTTTTATAGTATATTGCATCGAAGCAGACACACAAGCATATCTAGTTTTCATGTTTTCACACTGTGAGGTGTTAGCGTACACTGCAAGATGTTTAGCTAAGATAACATTCGTGTATCACTTTATTCTGAGACATTCGAGCATTTGTGGTCTGTCTATCGGAAAACTTATACACTTTTGCCCTCATCTAAACAGCAAGTACAAAAGTTCACCCTAAGTCAATCAGCTACATTTGAGGCATAAAGATTAATAAAAGAAAAGCATTTAACATACATTTCAAATGATTAATGATAAAACATAAGCAAATGATAAAACAAGCAAGAAATATATATTTTTTCTTTTTCTGATTCATCAATCCCCCACTTGAGTCCTCCTTGACTCACACAAGATTATTTTTAAACAATATCCTCAGCATAAACAATTTCGTTTGACCCTTTAGCATAGATACAAACACACAAGCGAATGAATGCATAAATCATCAGTTTTTCTCTCTTTTGAGCTGAGGTATTTGGCCATCTCTTTCTTTCTTTGGTTTTTGAAACGCATTTTGAAACATCAGTCTGGTTGGATAGATGGTATTCAAATAGTCTCCAGATAGCATCTATTCATGCCTAAGAACTGATAGGAGTAGATATAAAAAATATGTAGAGACAAACATAACTCGCAACAAACGCACAACTTCAATCATTTCATACATTTTCCTGGAAAGAGAGCATTATATCAGCATTCTCTGAAAATGCATCATCCCTATAAGAGAAAATAAAAGAATTTTAGGCATTACTTGTGCATTACAGCAATTATAGCAGCAACAACTATTTCACATTCTGGGTGAAATAAGTATGTTTCTTCACTTCACGTGTGGGATTTAAGAAAAATCGGGAAGGTTAGTAGAGCAAGCAGGAGAAGGAACAAGTTTAATTTGAGTCACATGCATCCATCGAGTCACACCTGGCTCAATTTAAACAAGTACAGAGGTTGGAGTTGTCAACAACACCGGATGAGGGCCGGCATATCGAGTGGCCATGGGCCCAAAAATCCCAATTTTCTCAATTAGAACCTGATCCCCCACTTGTACGGGGTATTGAACCAATAAATTGAAAGCAGCGATTGTCAAATCTTTTGCGTTTTGAGCACCGAGAGCAGAAATCATCAATTTCAAATACTCCTGTAAAGTGTCCTTTAAAGGACCAGTAGGACCTGCTCATAACAACAATGCATCATACGGTAATGACATAGGACGTCCCATGCAAATCCAAAGGTGACAGCCCTGTGGTGCGATTCAGAGTGGCTCTCAGAGACTATACTTAAACCATCCGCCATCATATTCACTCATTTTCGCACGCAAAGCCATTTTAAATGAGATCCAGTCGATGATTAAGTCAAATTTTATTTCTTAACAGCAGACAATCAAATAGCTAATAAATGAAGAGTAAAATCATCTGACTGGATCTCCTCCTTGCATCAATTAGTTAATGTTATCTAATGAACCTTATTGTAAAGTGTTACCCATTTTTACCACGTTCATAAGAATTCAACATTACATTTTTTTTACAACAAAACAAAATAAAACATTTGAAATAAAGTGTCGATCTGGTTATCGATTATGGGTTTTACAATCTAATAAAAAAGTAACTGTAGGCTATTACAAAAAGTAGCCTAACTGTAAACAACACAAGCTGTCATAACAAAATCTGATACACATATTATAAATTAATTGTGTAGATCATTTTTTTGTAAACTTTACTGTCTACAGTTTTCATTCATTTCAAGTTTGGGGATGTTTCATTGCTTTCAGAGCTGATTTTGTATAATGTTTAATGTATAATATTTGTTTGTTTGTGTGTGTGTGTGTGTGTAGGACTGGTTGATACGGTATGGGTATTTACCATCTCCAGACTCTCTAATTGCTCGACTTCAAACCAGGGAGGGTATTGAAGAAGCTGTCCGTAAAATGCAGCGATTTGCTGGTATTGAAGAGACTGGCAAACTAGGTGACAGATGATCTCCGCATTCACTGTTTTTAACTGTCACACTTGAGGTTTATTCAGATGGAAGCGCTAGTAAAGCCCTCAGAACTCTCTCTGCCATGTGATCTTTCTGCATGCATTGCCACTATAGTTCTGATGATTCCACTTTTGTCGAACTTTAGATCAGGCCACTTTAGAAATGATGGGCAGACCTCGATGCTCTCTCCCGGACGCCATCAGCTCTGAGGATCTGTTGAAAAGAAAGAGAAGAGGTAAAGGGAAGCTGAAGAGGAGATACACTCTGCCAAGGTTGAGCTGGGACAAGACTGACATCACCTGGAGGTATGATTGGCTCCAGCAATATTCTATACATTGTAAAAATAATAATAATAACGTAACTGTAAGTTGTCTCACCATACACGGTGAAAACTGTAGATTTGCAAGTAAAAATGATGAATCACTGTATAATTTATAGTGAAATGTGCAGTGAAATAACATTCCTTGTGCAAGACATTACATATGATTACATTTTATAGAAATCATTTTGCGCTTCTCATTTTTGTTATCAGAAATGTACATTTGTGTTTTTGTGATACATTTGAGTTAATATTTGTTGCATTATTTTAGTATAATTTGTGTTACCTAATGATGTTTAGTCCCTCTGCACCGTCTTTACGAGTATTGGCCATGTTTTATGGACGGGCCAATTATGATCAACCCAATGAACAAGCAGATTTTGGTAGTTCAAATAGACTGTTACTTATATTAACATTATACCACTTTATGTGGTCATGAATTGTAAAATATACAGGCACTAATATGACATCCAGTAATTTTAAAAACACTGTATTCCTGGTCAGCATATTGTTGCTGTTTCTTTACCATATACAGGATATATTTTTCAATGTATCCTTTTTCTAATGTAATATGTAACCAGAATATTAATCTTACATGTCTCCCTTCTTTTCCCTAGCGTGCAAGATTTTCCCTCTCCCTCCATGTCTCCCACTCTACATCCAGGGCTGGTAAGGCTCATTTTGGCCCATGCCCTCCGAGCATGGAGTGATGTCACCCATCTGCATTTCCTTGGGATTCCCCCTTCTCCATATGACCCATCACCACAGACAGACATCAAAGTCACCTTCGCCAGTGGCTACCATGAGGATGGATATCCTTTTGATGGCAAGGGAGGCACACTGGCACATGCATTCTTCCCAGGAAAGGGAGATCTTGCTGGTGACACACACTTTGATGACGGAGAGAGCTGGAGCTATGGAGGTACATCAAATGCTAGACATATTTGTGTATCCAATCTCATTATTCACAGATATCAATAGAGTAAAAGAAAAGAAAATGGGTCAGAAGTGCTTCAAAGTTTTATGTTTTCTTCCACAGATAGGAGCAGCAATACAGATTTATTCACAGTTGCAGTGCATGAGTTTGGTCATGCTTTAGGCCTGTTTCACTCCTCCTCCAATGATTCCATCATGAAGCCTTATTACTATGGGCCTGTGGGAGACATGCACAGCTACACCTTACCCCTTGATGACAGACTGAGAATACAGGCACTCTATGGTACTCCCTAATATGTGAATAAATAAATTAATGAATCTGTTCATTTCTCACAAGTGTGTTTAATATACAGGGAAAAGGCCAGATTTGAAACCTTCTCCATCTGTTTCTGCACCCACAGCTATTCTGCCCCATTTCTCGACCCCTGCTCCTCCACATCCTCCCTATCAGTGAGTAACACTGTGATCATGAAAGGTTCGACAACGGTTGTTATATTTTTCTTAATGCTTTTCTCTTTTTTAGCCCAGCAGCCTCTACTGATCGCTGTCTGGGAGGTTATGATGCAATCGCTAATATCAGAGCAGAGGTTTTCTTTTTTAGAGGTATGATGTTTGAATTATACCATTCAAATCTTTGGCGTCGGTACGATTTTTAATGCTTTTGAATGCTTATGCTCATCGAGACTGCTTTTATTTGATGGAAACTACAGTAAACAGTAATATTGAGAAATATTATTACAATGTAAACCAAATTAATATGAATGTTTTTACGGTCACTTGATCAATTTTGTGCATGCTTGCTGAATTTAAGTGTTAATTTCTTTTAAAAAAACAACACTTTTGAACATTTGTAGACTGTGTAAAAGTATCAGAGTATCAAAAGTATCAAAAGTATCACCCTTTGGGGTATCCTCAACATATTCCTGAAAATAACTGAAAGAAAGGTATGTAAGAAAAAATTATGCGGACGTTGAAGTTTATTGCAGCATAGCAGTGGCAATGTACATAAAGCACCTTGGGTTCGTCGACGTCAAAATGAACACAGAACATCCAAATCTCAAACCTTTTATCCTGTTTTACCACTCTTAATGTAAATGCTGTGGTCTGTATGTTAATGAGGTTGAGACACCCCATTGTCTGAGATGGTTCTCTGTGTCCCACACCCATTCCCATTCTACAAATGATGATGACCATTTGCTCAGGATGTGATCAACTCAAGTGGTGAAGAAACAATATAACTTGACTTTCCTCTTTATATGATAATTAAGCCATTTTGGGGATGAGCTCATTCTAAAATATAACGCGGAGTGGAATCTGGATCGAGGCAGACTACAATTTCTTACAGTGTCAAAATTATAAATGAAAGAAAATACTGTGTCTGTTTCATCCTCTACCTCAAACCATTCTCTTTTTATCAGGTCCACACTATTGGAGGGTACATCATTCAGGCTCATTAATATCCTTGACTCCAGCTCTGATCCACAGCTTCTGGATCGGTTTGCCTCCAGAAACAACCAGAGTTGATGCTGCATATGAGAGAAGAGATGGATATATTGTATTCTTTATTGGTAAGAATGAATAAATAGATCCAAAATGTAAAAATACGTGTATTTAAACAAGTGAGTGAGTACAAGCAATAGTTTATTATTTTCATACTATAGGGGCTATTGACTGAAATTGAGTGTAAGATTGAGAGGATGCAACATATTAGAAATAGTGGTTGAAAAACAAGATTATTACTCGCTGTTGTATTCCTTATTTTGAGCAGGGCCGGACAGTAACGGAGTACATTTACTTGAGTACAGTACTTAAGTACAATTTTGAGGGATCTGTACTTTACTTGAGTATCATTTTTGGGGAGTACTCATGACTTTACTCAAGTACATTTGAGAGGCAAATATTGTACTCTTTACTCCGCTACATTTATATCCATAACCGTGAGTACCCGTTACTTCTTCTTAAAAAAAAAAAAAAAAAGGAAAAAAAAAAAATCTCGGAAACCCTCAATTTGTTGTTTCCCTCTCAAACGTGATTGGATTGTGCAGGCGCCACTGATTGGGACAGCCTATCAGCAATCACCTTCAGCTTTCCGCCAAAGTCAACTCCATGGTCAGATTTAGATAAGAGACGAAAACATGGACGAAACAATGGATGAAGACGCAGCAGGTCCATCCCGGGAATGTGCCAACCCGTGGCCCCACCTCGCCAGACTATTTCAATTTTCTGAACAAGTTAATGATAGTTTTCGCTTCAAGTGTTTGCTGTGTTTACCAATGTAAGCACTGTGGCAGTAGTAGGCTAATGCAATATTTAGAAAATGTACTCTTGTACTCTTGATACTCAAGTACTTTTAAAAACAAGTACTTCAGTACTTTTACTTGTACTTGAGTAAAATTTAGCAAGGGGCATCTGTACTTTTACTCAAGCAATGAAGCTGTGTACTCTGTCCGCCTCTGATTTTGAGTCTTTTTCATTCTGGTTTTTCTCAGGTAATCAGTACTGGGTATTTAGAAACACAATGTCCCTCCCTGGGTACCCACGACCACTTTCAGATTGGGGTTTACACTCTTCTGCAGGACAGGTTATAGAGAGAGTGGAGGCAGTATTTCTGTGGCCGCACAATGGGAGGACGTACCTGTTCAGTGGTGGAGAGTACTGGAGGTTTGATGAGGCGGGAACAGAGAGGAAGCTGGAGGAAGGGTACCCTAAACTGGCATCCATCTGGGGGATGCCCTCTCGCCCTGATGATATCATTGGATTTCTAGATGGTAAGATGCGTCTTTTATCATAAAAGATTTTATTTATAATGATTTCCATTTGTATTTTTTTTCTCCCGAACCAACCTCAAACCATTTTATCCACAATTCCCTCAGGAGACACCTACTTCTTTAAAGATTCAAACTACTGGATTTTAAAAAGAGGGGGCCTGGAGCAGGAATCTGCTTTCCCGAAGTCCATTGCTACTGACTGGATGAAATGTGATGTTAACCTTTCAGCTCACACACCTGAGATTCCCAGAAGAGACAGAGACTGTAGTTGTGTCCAGAGTTCAGCAGCTGGAATATGTGCTTTGTTAGCTGTTAAATATTCAATTATGGTATTTTGTATTTTGGTTCTTACATTTTACTGATAATATTCATATTATTTGTGTAGTATTTACTGCGATTTTTTATGTTGTGACTGTGTAGTTAGTAAAAATTATTTTAGCTGTCAATGAATTAGTCATCAGTGTCCAATGGTTCCTTACTTTAGAATCTAAGCAGATGCGGTGCGTAATCTTGGTATTGTTTGCCTATTGTTTCTTGAATACTGTGTATTCTGATATCTTACTCATTTGACATACTGCTTTTTACACAGAATATATTACAGTACATAGTAAATGGTCAGTGTTTTGAAGAACTCTAGATGGTCTCAAAACTAACACACTATGGACTAAAAGCCACGAAACAATAGGCTACTTAAATAATAAAACTCATATTGTGTGAGGCTTATTCTGTGTGTTTTTTACTCAATTACAACCAAAGTGAATTAAGCCAGGTGCACACTGTATTACACACTGCGCACCCCCCCCCCCCCCCTTCATCAAAGATTTCTGAAAATGTATCAGTTTTCACAAAAATATGAACAGCTGTAAATTATATTTAATATGTAATATTATAAAATATTATGATTTTTACTGTATTTTGATCAAATAAATACAGCCTTGCAGCAGAAGAGACTTCTTTCAAAAACATTAAAAAAAAAATCTTTCTTCAAAGAATCAAAAACACACTTGCATTGTCACAGCGAGTGAAGAAGGATGAAGTGTGTTACGATATGATCAAGCATTTATCAGAAAATGCATTAAATATAATCTTAAAGCTTTACAATGAAGTATGGGAATCAGGAAAACTCCCGTCTTCATGGAAACAAGGAGTGGTAGTAGGTATTGCAAAGCCTGGGAAAGACCACTCAATTTCGACAAATTATAGGCCTATTGTTTTGACATCAAATATATGCAAAGTAATGGAAAGAATGGTTATGTCTCAAGTATTATTTTATTTGGAGACCAGAAATTTGATACATCCATAGTTCAGAAAGTTTTTTTTTTTTTTTTTTTTACTGTACACTAGATGCAGTTGTAAGCTTGGATAATGAAATAAGGAAAGCTCATGTGAATATAGAAGCGGTAAAATGAATATTTTTGACATTGAGAAAGCATATGACGTTGTTGTGAAAGGAAGGACTGCTAATTAAATTAGAGAGATATAACTGGGTTATTATGGATTTCCTGCAAGAACGAACAATACAAGTGAGAGTATAGGAACTGAATACTCTGATATTTATCAAATAGACAATTGAACCCGTAGTGTTTGTAGCCCCATACTTTTTAATATGATGATAAATGCAGGATAGATGTCGTTACCTCACACTCCATCCCAGTAGGTGGCGGAATATGCACCTTAAGCTGGTTTGCCAACTGCCATAAAACATCAAAAGAAGAAGAAGAAGAAGAAGCGTACAGTGCGTGAATGGAATTGTGGGAAATGTAGTCCACGGTCATTCCCCGAATTTTCTCGCGAGGTCGACACGATGACGTCCAAATGAGCGTTACCTGTTCATTCCAGCCAACGTTGCGTACATCGTTTTTATTTTTACAAGGATTATCTGATATAGAATCGCTGGGAATCCGCTAGCAGTGCCACATTTGTTCGGTCTTTGGCCTGTAAAGGTTCTACTTTTGTTCTCTCCCTGAGCGGAATCACAGAGGTAAGTTACGTAGCGCACACGCAACAGAAGCTTAATGGCCAGTTAGCATGCTGTACTGTAGAGTGGTCCTGTTAGCCCAAAGACACAGTTAGCGCACTAAAACAACCCAAATTATGTTATACATGTAAACACTGGCGGTATTTAGTATGTAAAGTTATAACATTAACAGTACAAGTGAAAGTGAATCAGCGGACGGTGGCGTGAAGGAAGCATTAGCAGTACAGGAGGCCTCGGCCTGCTGCTGGTTTAAGACTGCTCTTCATCTAATGCTCGCGATACAGTGTCTCTGTTAAAATACAGTGAGCAGCCTAACGTACCTAGACAGCATGTAGGGCATAATATGGGATATTTGGAGCGTTTAACACGACTTTAATGCTCTCTTGGGAGGCTTATTGTGATTCATTGTCATAACTTTGAGCACGTTTCAACATATATTTGATCAATTGTGTAGAACACACCACAGCACAAGTCTCTGTAAATGACCTAGAAATAACACTTTGGTTGCCTTGCTTATATATTGAAACATACTGCTTTACTTTCCATACTCGTGTGGTTTCATGAGCTGGCGAGTAATCCCCCCCCCATGTCTTAGACAAAGTGCTGAATCTGTCTATTTCTGGACTAATGTGGTTAGTAAATCGCAGCACATTAACCCTCAGAGACACAAGCATTGATATACATTTTTTTTTATATGTCTGTAGAAAGCCATTAGTTGTAAAAAAAGAAGAAAAAAGAAAAGAACAATACTAAGTGATCTCGCAACACAATTCGGCACACAAATGAATAAAAAAAGTAATACTCAATATCAACCGGTAAGAATAAAGTCGTGTATATTAAATACTGACAAAACAGCTTAGAAAAGAGCTGAAAAAAGGAATAATTTGTACCATTCATAGGTTCCATTGTGTGTAAACAATAGACATTTTTTTTAACCCTAATACCCAGCATTATTTTTGCTGTAAAAATGGTCTCATTTATGTGTGTTAAAAAATGTCCAGTGATTTGATACATAGAAATAAAAATAAAAGGTGTTACATGTCAAAATTTACTTTGTAAATAGATGCATTTGTTCCTAGAATTGTGTCAGCTGAGTATAGCGAGCTGTTTCATATGCAAAGTATGCAACTTTCCCCCCTCCAAAATGGTTTTTGTGATACATTTCAGAGTGTCTGCTACTGTTGTGGTAATATTCAATGGCTTCATACAACCATTGCAGTTCTGTTAGGGTCTCTGAGGGTTAAATTGATAAATCCACTCAAGACTTGCATTTTTGCAATATCAAGGCAGCCCCTTAGTTTGTTCCTTTTTCATTTCTGTTTAATTTGTTTTTGTTGCATTGTTTTAGTTGCACACTAAAACTTAAGTTCCTTCTCTATTAACTATTTGCATGCTTGAGTTGTGCTTCTCCTAAAAAAAATGGGTCACCATTAACCTGTTTTCATATGTAATTTTTAGCAAGAAGCATATGTGTCATTTGTGTAATGGCTTTCACAAATGCAGAAGGCGCCATAATGTCTCCCAGCAGCACTCATTTATTTACATTATTCATGTATCAAATGCTTTTTATTCAAGGCAAATAAAAGGAAAGTTTTTTTTTAGTTCACTGACAAGTTCTCATTTTCTTTCTGAACTCTCAGAGCAGAGATGTATAATGGTATCGGGTTGACCACGCCGCGAGGCAGTGGCACGAACGGCTACGTTCAGCGGAATCTCTCCAGCGTACGCGTGAAGAGGAACAGGGATGAGCGCGGAGGAGAGCGGGATGAGAAAGACAGAGAGAGACTGGAGAGCCAGCTGAACAGACAACCTAATGCTGAAATCCTAGAGCACCAGAGGAAGAGACAGCTGGAGGTGAAGTGTGCCGAGCTGCAGGACATGATGGAGGAGCAGGGGTAAGATGAGATCCTAATCTGAAGAGAATTTTTCATACGGTTTTTGTGTTAATGGTCTGCACATAATGTAGCCTATGTATTTCCTCCCAGTGGTTCACAATATTCCTGTTTTTACTGTGTTTTTTTTTTTTTTACAAATAAATGCATCCTTGGTGAGCACAAGGGACTTTTCAAAAACATGTTTTTGTGTTATTATCATTCTTAAAGAGCAAAGAGATCTTAAGAGTGACCTCTGACCAGTTGTTCTTGTGTGGCAGGTACTCTGCCGAGGAGATTGAAGAGAAAGTCAACACCTTTCGTTTGATGCTGCAAGAAAGAGAAGAACCGGCACCTCTTCCAACAGAGAAGCCAGTGTGAGTATACCTTACACACTGCACACTGCACCCCCACAAACAAAGACCATTCAAACTGACATTTAGATTTTTATGATGGCCTTTTTCTGTGCACTGCTACCTTTTTTTTTTTATTCATATTTTGCACTCTTTAACAGTGTGACTGAGACTCATGCTCTGGCAGCTGCTAACCAGCAAAAGAATGACCGTCTGAGAGAAGCGTTTGGTATCAGCTCTGACTACGTTGATGGCTCATCCTTTCATCCTGACCGGAAGGAGCGAGAGAAGGAAAAGAGGGAGCAGGAGAGGCTGGAAAGAGAGAAACAGCAGCAGAAGTACCAGTGAGTACTTTATCTTTTTGAGATAAAAGAGCTTGATGTACTATGAAGACGTACTGTAACTTTCAGAAGTCAAAGCCGTTGTGTTATACCATATCTAAGTACTTACTGTTCTGTCTGTTTCTCAACATTTTCTTTCAGGATTGTTGAGTCTGATGATTCAGATTCATCTACTGAGCGAAAAAAGAGCCGGAAGAAGAAGAAAAAGAAAAACAAAGGCAGAGAAAGGTAAACTGGAGAATGGAGGAGGAATTTGGAATGCTTAACATAAGTTTAAAGAGAATAATTATGAATCAATTTTCACTGTTAGCTCTGAGAGCCCCTCAACTTCCCCTCGGCGAGAGAAGAAAAAGGACAAGAGGAAGAAAAAGAAAAGGTTTCAGTTAATGCTTTTAATTTTGTTCCCTTACATAACAATATGCTGTTAATTATTCTTATGTTGCCCTCTAGGCAAGAAGAAATTGGGTAAAATTAATACACCTACATTTATTTTATGAAATCTATTTAATTGAGTCAGTGTGAAATATATGAGCCATTTCAAATTAAATATTTGAATGTGGGAATTATATTTTTCATTTGTAAACTGAAAATCGCGTCCGGTGTAGACGTGTACAATTTGTTTGTTTTTTAATTGCTCAAATAACAAAAATCTTTGCTTTCAGGGAGGGGTCAGTGAAGAGTGACACTGAGAGGTAGGTTTTTTTCCTCATTGTTTTAAGTTACATGTGAACAGATAACACGTTCTTTATTCATCTTTAATTGTTATTATGTAACTTGCAGCAGTTCGTCAGATGAAAGGGAAACCTCCAAAAGAAAGAGAAAAAGGAGTGACAATGAGGCTCCTCCCAATAAGAGCCAAAAACAACAGAGTGCATCTTCTAGCCCAGCTCGCAGGTAACATGACACTAAATAAGGCCATGTGACTATTGTCATTTTATAGTGTGTACTAAGGGATAACTCTTTATATTGAGTTGCCTTTTATCTTTTTCTTATAGCATTTGCAAAATGCTTTAATATATTATGTGTTTTATTAGACAGTTGAGCAACTGTTTGGATCCATTCATCGACAGAAAACGAATCATTGTTATGCAGCTCAACTAGGGCTGGGCGATATGGCCCAAAAAAATTATCACGATAATTTTTTTTATATCAGTCGATATCGATAATTATCACAATAAATGTCAAATTTTTATTTCTTTCAAGTTTAAAGGCAGATTTTTGCTCTTAAGTGAAAGTTGTAGAAACCAGGGAGTTAATTGTGGTTTTAAACTACTCTTTATTGTCAGAACATATCATGACAAACACTTACCAAACAGGTGAACATTTCACAAATCTGAGGTACAACATTCAAACATTTGTCATTTTTCCTTAACAAAATAAATATCTTTATTGGAAAATTAATTTGTGGTCTGTGGTCAAATGAACCATTGGTCATCCAGTATCATACATTTAGATCATGATCTAATGCTGCCGTTTGGACTTTGAGCCGAGTGGATAAATGGTCCGTGTGGCGTGCGGTTCAAATGAGTTTCGTGCCGCTTTTGGCGCATAACATTTATCGAACTCTTGATATCGTTTTATCAAGAAAAATTATATTGGGATAATTATCGTTATCGTTTTATCGCCCAGCCCTAAGCTCAACACAGTTAATCTTTTTGTTTAAATCTCGTGTTCTTGATTTACTGCGAGTACCATTTTTTTACCATGCCTATATCGATCTAGCTCACTGCATTGTGCAACAAGTGTCTCATATAGTAGCCGCAGAGCGAATGCACAGAGTAGCATTATAACAACTTTGATCACACTCAAATGTATCTAATATGACAAAACAGCGCTGCGTTACCCCACATACGCATGACAGGAAGAAGCGGAAGTGGTCTGCGGCATAATAAAAGCTCCACTGCTCTTGAGCTGTGTGTCGTGCTTGTCTCTCATTAGCAATCGCTCCAGCGGCCTCGTTCCACTCCAACTGCTTTCGTAATGTTAATAAATCTTTTATACATTACCGGTCATCCATGAATATGATTTCTGCCCAAGTCCTGTCGTATTCTCCCCCGGCTGTAGAGGTGAAGACAACAACTCCCATGATTTCGTGAAATCAAGGTGTCATCAAGCTATGCCTTTGTTTTAAATAAACGACCTCTAGTGGTGAAAAATTACATAGTGTGCCTTTAAATAGATTTATTTCAAATAGGTTTAAATTAAATGGGAAATGTATGAATGCGTGCTCAGCGTTTGAGATGGTCTAGTTTATCAAAATGGTCTTAATTAGTGAAAATTCAAGTTTGTGTTAATATATATGCATGCTTTTTGTTTTCAGCCAATCCCCTCAAAGAGGGAAGCAGCAGAATAAATCAGATTCTCGTCCAGATGAGGGGAGGAAAGGAAGATCCCCTGACAGGAGGCGACGTGGCCGTATTGAGGAAAGTCCAAAGAGGATGGAAGTCAGAGAGGTAATTCATTTGTTCTTTTGGAAGTCTTAGAAACACATGCACACAGTATTTGTTTAATCTGATTTATTCCTTTCACTTGATTAGTGTATTCGACTAGTTCAATTCTTAGATATGGTCTTTCCTTTTACCTTACCTTAAAGGGGTGGTTCAGGATTTTCAACATCGGACCTCATTTTCAAGTGAGCCTGTTTGTCATTCATCAGTGGAGACAGTTTTCAAAAAAATTCATCCAGTCCTTACTTTTGGATAGTTCGCTGGTGCTAGGCTAGCGCGAGTCAACGGTAGATGCGTTAGCCTGCCATTAAAAACAGTTTTACCCACTCCACAGTACACCAAAAGCAAATAAATTATATAACGCCAGACTATCGATGTAAATGTCTGTTGAGAGAATAATGTTAGAATTCAAACTACACTTGCATCTCAATGATCGCATTACATTTACAGGAACTAGTTTCTCAGCAGTGGCGGAATTTTACTTTGCTCCGGTTAGTACTGCGCCGAAAAGTAAACACAGAAAAGAAGCGCACTACAGTCGGGACGTCTAGCTAGCTAGTAGGAGTCTCGGTTGCCTAGGTAACTTAATATCACTCCGCCGCTGCTGTAGACTAGGGCTGAAACGATTAGTCGACATTGTCGACAACGTCGACAATAAAAAATTGTCGACAAATATCTTTGTTGTCGAGTAGTCGTTTGATCCCACGTGACCTAATGTAAGGGCCTGCAATATCGCGATTTGACCGCTACGGCGCTGTAGCGCTAGAGTGTAATGCAGCCGTTACAAATGCTATTGCGGTAGAAGAAAACACAGCGCGAATTATGACGGAGTGCAAACGAATCCGAACTAGTAAGGTGTGTAAAGTTTCACAAAACTGCAAACCAAGAATGCTGTCGTATGCAATACATGCAAGGCGGAACTTGCTTTTCACGGGAGCACAACATGCATGTTAAAACACTTAAAGAGGAAAAACCCGGCACGAGACGAGCCGGTGAGAGGTGAATATTCTCCAGCTGAAGCTAAATAACTAGCAGTAAATCTCTTTTTAGAGAATGCAATACTACTAATAATAGCAATAATATTAACAATAATAATATAATTACAGTAATGTGATGATTCATTTTTGCATAGAATAAAGCTTGATCGAGCTTAGGAGTCGGGGCTGTTTTTATTATTGTAGCTCTATTAGGTAACGTTATTACAGTCTTATCCCTTGCCTGTATTTTGTTACATATTCATGAAGACTTACAAAAGGAGATGTTATGAAGAATATCATGTCAGTTCATTTTTTATACTGTAAATTAAAAGGTGAATGAGAATGTCTCTGTCAGCTCAGCTCAATTGTCATATCAATTTTAAAAAAAAAGATTCTTATAATAATTGTTTGCAGTTTAAGTGTGTCTGTAATGCAGCTGATAATTTTTTTTGTTTATTTTTTTTCTATTGAAAGAGAACAGAATATTTAAACAATGCTTAGAGAGCATTTGTGTGTGATTTGAGTTGGACAGAAATCTGAAAACTTAAAGAGAATGACCTGTTTAGTTGCTCGAAGTTCATTAAAACAACCATTTCAAAAGCTGAAGTGATTTTCTTTTTTTATATTATAGTTAGAATATGTATAATTCCGTGTTTTAACTAATTGAAAAGGCTGAATAATCGTTCCAAACGTACTGATTAGTCGGCGAAATAATCGATGAATAGTCGATTAATCGTTCTAATAATCGTTAGATTATTCGATTATCAAAATAATCGTTTGTTGCAGCCCTACTGTAGACTGTGCTAATAAACACAGGGAACAAAGTATAACTATTGCAATGCGATGAAAGGGTAGTTGGATTTCTAACATTATTCTCTCAACAGACATTTATATCGGTAGTCTGGCGTTATAATTGATTTGCTTTTGATGTACTGTGGAGTGGGTAAAACTGTTTTTAATGGCAGGCTAACGCATCTACCGTTGACTCGCGCTAGCCTAGCACCAGCGAACTATCCAAAAGTAAGGACTGGATGAATTTTTTTGAAAACGGTCTCCACTGATGAATGACAAACAGGCTCACTTGAAAATGAGGTCCGATGTTGAAAATCCTGAACCACCCCTTTAAACTTATTTATATATTATTAATTTATTTTATTTATAATTTATATGTGTGTATATATTTTGTTCTTTTATTACACAATGTCGATGTTAAATTATAGCCAAATACATTCAGATGGTGTCTTTGGCCATTGTCGCATCTCACATCGTTTTTTTGGAGCACTTTGCCATAAGCATTGTTTTAAAATAGTTTGTCAAGATAAAAATAGCCCAACATTTAAAAATGCATCTAGAGACTCTTGCATTTAACGCAAGAACCTGTCATGCAAATGTTTGATGACTGACCTAATTATTTAGGCCTTCCTTGAGCCAGATTAGTCAAGCAGTTGTTCAGGCAAACCTCTTACTGATTTTTACAAAATATTTGGTTTTGCATTGCTCTAATTCTTTGTCTTCCTCAATTTTAGAGATCACCAAGACGCTCAAGAACACCTGAGCACAACAGAAGAGACAAAGGCCAAAAACTTGAGAGAGAACAAGTGCAAGAAAAACCTCAGAGAAAGCAACACAACTCTTCATCGCCATCTCCTCTACCAAAGCAGAGGCGGGATAGACGACCACGGAGTGAAGAGCGGGTGAAACCCCTTCAGACAAGACACATCTCCTCTTCACCGTCTCCACCACGTAAGCAGCAGCGAGACCGAAGACAACGGAGCGAAGAGAGACAAAAACCCTCTCAGCGGAAAAGGCGTGACTCTTCGTCTCGCTCTCCGACTCCTAAGCTGCAGAGAGACAAGAACCAAGGGGACGATGGGAGAAAGAACAAAGGTCAAAGAAAACATGACTCTTCCTCATCCCCGTCTCCTCCACGTATAGATAGAACGAGAAGAGGACACAGTGGAGAGAAAGAAGCTTCCCTGAGGGACAGAGAAATGGAGAACCATGGGGAAAGAGCAAGAGACAGACAGAGGAATAGCGATAGAGAAACAATCCTGTCTAGTAGAAAGGATGACCAAGGACGGGAGAGTGATAAAGGGAAGGAACGACACCGAAACCGATCTAGTGACTCCCTGTCTCCTGCTAAACGTTCACCTTACGCCAATGGAGGGCAAAAAGAACGAGATCGTGAACTGGAGAAGGAGCGAGAAGAACAGAGAGACAAAGACAGAAGACGAGAGGAGGAGATGAAGGAAGAGGCTCTGAGAAAAGCCAGAGAGAGCGACAGAGAAAAGGAGAGAAACCGCACCAGAAGCCAAGAGGTGTCCCGATCAGACAGAAAGTCCTCTTTTAGCTGTCAACCTGAGGACAGACGAGGTGCCAGAGGAAGTGAGCCAGAGCAAGAGGTGGGCAAGAAAGACAGGAAAGTTGAAGAGGACAAGAGACAGGAGAGGAGTCCTCAAGACCAAAAGAAGGAGAAACAGACTCAAAAGGAAAAGCCTGGGAAGAAAGACAAAGCTGCAAGTAGTAGTAGCAGCAGCAGCAGCAGTAGTGGCAGCAGCAGCAGCAGCGAGAGTGATAGTGACAGCTCCTCATCATCATCCTCCTCCTCATCCTCCTCCTCCTCATCATCGTCATCATCCTCGGATGATGAAAAAAAGAAAAGTTCAAAAGACAGCAGCACAGCCAGTAAGTTGGTTCCTAACGCTGTCATCGCTCTGGCTATTGCACGTCGAGAGAAGGAGAATCGAGGAAGGGATGGGGAGAGTGATGAAGGCAAGAAGGTGTACCCTGCCACACAAAAACAGAGCTCACCTCCTGAGCCCCAGAGAAAAAGGGACAGCGTTGATAAGAGACAACAAGACGTAGTGAGAGACCGGAGAGCTGGAAACTCCTCGTCTCCCTCCACAGGAACCAGAGACCGTGGAAAAGAAAGGTACACTCCCACCGAGAGTTCCAGTCCGCCTCCTTCACCCCCTCAGAGAGGCCGGGACAGGTACACGCCTTTAGAAGAACCCAAATCTCAGATCAGAGATCGTGGAGGCGAGCGATACACCCCGTCAGAGATGGAACGAGAGTCGTCACGCCCCTCTCCTGGCAGAGGAAGAGATCGACAGAGTGACCGAAAGAAAGACGTGTCGCCTTTGTCTCAGAGGGGAAAAGAAAGGAACAATGTGTCACAGGTGAAGCAGACAGTAGCTCGGCCTTCACCGAAACGCACCCCACCTCGACAGTACCAGGACCCACAACGTTCGCGTTCCCCCAGTCCGAGACGAGGAGCGAGAAGACCGTCACCTCCACGAAACTCATCGCCTTTCAGAAGGGACCGCAGCCGAGAACGTCTCCGAGAACGAGAAAGGGACCGATTTAGAGCAAGGCCAGGAGACAGAGAACGAGAGCGTTCCAGGGAGAGGAGAATGAGGAGCAGCAGATCCAGGAGTCCTCGAAGACCAAGTCCTCCCTACAGGTTAGTCAGATTACCATGTTTTTTTTTTAGAAAAGCTAAACATTTAAAGTATACACGGTAGGCAATATGGAAATGGATTGCTGAGTGATGTTGCAGTGTGACATTTCAAAATGCCAAATTATAGGTGGCAGCATCATTATTTTATCTTTACACAGAGTAGTAAGTCTATTAGAAAAATCTGCTGAATTTTGAATTTAGCAATCCTTGTGGCATTATATCATGGTGACAGGAAAAAGCACTTCACAAATTAAGAAATTAGAAATGTACCTTTATTTATTCACATAAAAGTAATAATGCCAACATCTTGATTTGAGAGTCTATAAATGTATTAATAATTAGGAAACCATGGCCATGTAGCTCGTGCATTACTTTTATTTCACTTTTGGATTTCAGAAAGGTACATCTACAAATCTCTAAGGTAAAAATGATCTTTTGAATGTCTTTTTTAAAATGTAAAATCAGTGATTCTGTAAAATATGCCGCTTTGCAGTGGATACTACTTGGTCTATGACCATGCTTCACATTTTACCAGGAGAAATTCGAATCCTTCCACTACAATCCCGGTGAGGCAAATCTAGGTTTATTGAACACAAATAATAAAGTGTAGGGAAAGCAACCACACTGCCCTAAGGGACTTTTTACATGCATGTAGTTATAATACTGTGTATTTGACCTCTTGGTAGCTTGAGAAGCAGTTGAAATGAACAAAATCCCTTCTTACAGATATCCCTGAAACTGATTCAGATACATAGAATCTTATGAATACACTATTTAGAGCATGTTAATGCATCAACTCAAGCATTTCCGTGTAATTCTGGCACTCAGACAGGTATGTTCTATGCAATTGTTTTGATAGATGGAAATACTTTATTGCTGTGATGACAAAGCTTAATTTTCAGCATCATTACTCCAGTCTTCAGTGTCACATGATCCTTCAGACATCATTATAATATGATGATTTGGTGCTCAATAATTTTTGCTGCATGTGGTACGTTTTTTTAGAAGTCTACGTTAAATAGAAAGTTCAAAAGAACAGCATTTACTTGAAATTAAAATATTTTGAAACATTAAATATTTACTGTCACAAAGAATGAATGTCTTTCAAAAAGAAATACTTACCGATATAAAATGTAATTATTATTATTTAGATGCATCTATTAGGAGTTTTTGAGCTGCAGTGTTAACTTGTAAATAGCAGAGTTTTAAATTAAGTTTAATATAATAACAACAAATTTTCTCTCTACGCCTAGGTTTCGTCGTTCACCCTCTCCAGTACGTCGGCGCAGAAATAGTCGTTCACTGTCAAGAGAAAGAGAAAGGGGGAGAGAGCAGGAGAGGAGGAATCGAGAGCGAGAGAGGCAGCGTGAACAGGAGAAAGAGAGAGAACGAGAGCAAGAACAAAGAAGGAGGGCACCACCCAAAGATCCCACTCCTCCACGCCGCTCGTCATCATCCTCATCCTCCAGTTCGACCTCTTCATCCTCACCCTCTCCTCAAAGACAGATGAAGGGGTTAAAGTCAACCGATGCAGATAAAAAGAGATCAAGGGAAATTGATGAACAGACAAGAAATAAGCAACCAGAAAGGAACTCCAAACATCCATCTCCCTCCCCTCCTCGTGAGACTCGTCCCCCTTCTAATCAATTGCATCATCGCTCTCACTCCCGCGAACTTCCTGCCCGTTCTAGATCACCAACGACCAACCAATCACAGAGCAGGGATCCACCAGGTGACCGATTAAGAGGCCAGACCCCGTCATCTGTCCATGAGCGGCACCACGAGCCATCAGTGAAAGGAAAGACTGCAGTGAACGGGAAACCAGAGAAGGAGAGCTCTGGCCAACAGCAGAAGAAGCAGAGAAGCAGCTCAAGTTCTTCATCATCTTCCTCATCATCCTCCTCGTCCTCATCGTCATCCTCATCATCATCCTCCTCAGACAGCTCAGACACTGAAACAGAGAAAGGAAAAGGGTAAGTGCCTAGTCATTTAGCATTTATGTAGCTCAGTTTAATAGATGGAACTACATTTTAATGTTTGTTTTTACAGGGGTGTCAAACCAAGTGCAAACAGAGACGCTGGCAAGACGGCGAAAAGCAAAGCTTCTTCGTCGTCGTCATCATCCTCATCAGAAAGTGAGCAAGAAGTGAAGAAAAGGTAGAATATTTTGCCTGTTTTATTAATTGTTGGTTTATTCCTCTACTAAAGGAATAATGGATTTTCCACCTCAAGTCAACAGGGAATCAAAATTGACTCTTTACTTTCTCAGTTTATGAGCATGATCCAACAGGGCAATGTTTTAAGCTACTGTTATAGTAGGGCTGCACGATTAATTGATAACTGAGCTTAGTGCCATTATCAAATCACAAAGGCTGCGATTTAAAGAATTATATGTACTGCATGTTTCAAAGTGAAGCCCAGTACTGTGCTCATTTACATGCAAGCAGCTCATGATACTGTTTTCAGTGTCTCTGTTCACCGTACATGCTGATCCACATGAACCCATCTATGTATCTGTGTAGCATTATCTTTAAAAAAAAAAAGTCCCCCAATTCAATATCCTTTTTACACTGAAATAAGTCACATTAGAGACATAAATTGGCAAAATAAACATTCACATCCCATTTTGCTGCTTTACTCTAAACCACCGTCTAAATATATATATTTTTTTAACTATGCAGTCCTCCACGGCCCAAAAGAGTACCAGCAGACTCACTGAGAGACTCTAGGTCACTCAGTTACTCCCCTCCAGCGAGGCAACGAAGACCTGCACATTCTCCACCCTCTCGACGGTCAGTTCTGAACAGATCTGTGTGTTTCAGCACATACTATAATTCTCAACCGTTGCTATTACTAATATTGACCTACATCTCTGTTTTCCATCAACAGTGCAAGCAGGAAGTCGAGAAGCAGATCTCCAGACAGTCGGCGGAGGAAATGAGTGAATAAATGTTCACTTTTTTTTGTTTTCTGGACTCTCTTATCTGACTCTCACTGGACTGGATCATCTCAGTATCACATGGATGAGACTAGAAATGTGACTAGTTGTAATGGTGATATTTTCACCATTATTAGAGGAAGGTCTATTGAAACTTGGTTATTTGTAACTCATCCCAAAGGGAGGATTTATTTTTACCTTTATTATGCTGTAATTAATGTAAGAAGGCCAGCTGAGACACTGAAGCTCTCATCAACCATTGCTCTGTGCCAACAGATGCTATTTGTATACGTATACATACACACAAAATCACACATGTTCAGTGGTTTTCTGTCTGCTGCATTGTTCTGAATATAGATGAACGTCTGTAATTTGGTGATCAGAATGGACAATATTCTGTTCCTGCATATGTGGACCGAGTCTGTTCCTTTGTTTATTTGTTGGGAAAAAAAGAATTGTGAATAATAAAATGGAAGTAGAATATTCTTGTCTGAAATTTTTAGTTTGTTGTGCTGAAGGAGAAGCTGATACCAAATACACAGTCTTGTATTCTTTAAAGCTGTGTGCAATTTAACGAACGCTTTCAGTCAGCTTTCTCTGAGAAAGAGGTGACCCTGCCCCAATCTCACCCCTTTGTTAGAACCATTGTTATTATATGAGATGTTCAAATAAACATATCAGTGTTTTGATAGTGTGATTATTTTTATGCTGTGAGAAAATCAACCTACCAATTTCATTATAGTTGTTTAAAAGTCTGTAGTTCAGATTTCATAATAAACAGGTATTGGAGAAAGTCTCTTAACATGAAAAAATGAAGCATTAAAGCTTTATAACTTGAGACCCCCTCTCTCACAGAAATGTGACATGGTAATTTTCCTCCCACAATACTAAAGTAAATTGGTGCAACAATAAAATTGTGGTAATTAACATCAACCGTGTATAGTTTTACACTAGAAACTAAGGTATTTTGGCGGAAACTAGTTCCCACGGTAACTGTTGTAGCATTTATTTATTTTGGTCATTTATTTTGATGATTGATAAACTTTTTTTAATTTTTATTAAATGCTAAAAAAAAAACATAAACAACAATTATCACATAATACAACAATACTCCAGAGTCATTCAGTCTTTCAGTCCAGATTAAGTGGCAAATCCTTAAAGGGATACTCCACTTTAAAATGAAAATTCTGTTATCATATACTCACCCTCATGTTGTTTCAAACCTGTATGAATTTCTTTCGTCTGCTGAACAGAAAGGAAGATATTTAGAAGAATATCAGTAACCAGACAGTTTCTGGTCTCATTGACTTCCAGGACCATAGTATTTTTCCTACTATGGAAACTGTCTGGTTACTGACATTATTCTAAATATCTTCCTTTCTGTTCAGCAGACGAAAGAAATTCATACAGGTTTGAAACAACATGAGGGTGAGTATATGATGACAGAATTTTCATTTTAAAGTGGAGTATCCCTTTAAACACAGCCACTGTAACTGTTCTAGCTGGTCTGTCTGTGGAGGTTGTAAATTGCGTCATATTTACGCGACGCTCTTTGAACGAGCAGCAACACGAAAAGGCTTTGTATAGAAAATTAAACGAGGATTTTCAAGTTACTTTAATGAACTCCCGGAAGATGGGTCCAGTTGAGGTAAATTCAATTTATTGAATAAGAAGCAAGCACTGATGATTAAATCACTCAAAACTATAGGAAACATCTTTCAGCCTTCAGCGTACATTGACGCTCACCAGTTTTCATACACAGTTTTATATGCAGACAGTTACATTTATGCATCTATACGTTCATAAGACATTGTCGACAGTGTTCGTGACACATGTTTAAATCTCTCTCCAGCTCTTGCATATGTCCGTGTTCTCGCAGAGTTTCTCTCCCTGCGGTCGCTTCCTTGCAGCGGGGAATAACTATGGAGAGATCGCAGTGTTCAGGTGAGAGAACAGGTTAAACATGCAGTTATGATAGCAGTTTAAGTGGCGTTAGTCAATAGGTCCCCTAATACTTCTTGATGTACGTTATATGTTGAGAGGGTTGATGTTGAATGCTTATTGAAGTGTTCTTTTAGTTACTAGTTTTGTTCTTACAGTCTGTCGTCTGCACTGAGTCCAGATGCATCTGAGGGGAGTCAGAAGCCCATCCTAAACTTCACTGGTTAGACTTCATTTATAACAGATCATGTTTACTTTTACCTTTACTACATGTATCCTAGGTTATCTAAATCTCACCTATTACTTAGAGTAGCCTATATGGTTCAGGGAATATTCAATCCTTAATCCAATATTGCAACACTGACACGTGAAAGGGTTTTTAATTGTTTCAGCTCATGACGGTCCGGTGTTCTCTCTACTCTCCACGGACACACATCTCCTGAGTGCTGGGAATGGAGAGATCAGTGCCTGGAGTTGGGCAGAGCTCATCAAAAAAGTAAGAGTCAGTAAATGCTAATGGATTTTTATTGGGTTGAAAGAAAAAATCGTATTCCTTTTCATAGTTTTGCTTTGTGCATATGGATACGGACACTGTAAAAACAGTAATATTTGCAGAAAATACCTCAGCGCATCTTTTATTTATGTCTCCACAGAGCACCAAAGCCGCATGGACAAGGAAACCCAATTATGAGTGAGAGACTGTCAATGATTACCTTTCTGATTTGCATATACTAGTAACACTTTACAATAAGGTCCAGTTAGTTAACAATAGTTAATGCAGTTAATAAATATGAACTAACAATGAGCAATACATTTGTTACAATATTTATTATTTTTTGTTAGTGTTAGTTAATAATAAAAAATAAAAAATCAATTGTTCATTGTTAGCTCATGTTAGCTCAGGTCCATTAAATAACATGAACAGATACAACTTTTGATTTTAATAATGTATTAGAAAATGTTGCAATTAACATGAACTAAGATTATTAAATGCTTTAAAGTATTTTTCATTGTAAGTTCATGTAGTTAACTAATGTTAACAAACTGTATAATTCATACATTCAAGACAGTGCCTGCTAACTTTGTTTTATGACTTTCATTATTGTGTGAATGTCACCTCAAATGTTTATTCAATGTCTCATTCTATACAGGACTAGTCTTGAAATTCCAGAGATCAATGCAATGATCATTAACCCGAAGGTTTGTACTTGAACTATTTGTTTTGTTTATCCCTAATACATGCTTTTTTATGTAATCATATATTGTAGTTAACGGTTCTGTTTAAATGGTAGTTTGACAAAACATTAATTTGTGTTACTACATTACTACAAGTTCATTATATATTTGTGTATGTCTATGCATAGTTTGGCAATTTGATGCCTGTTATTTTTCTGCAGGACAACAGCTTGACAGTTGGAGGCGGCGACAATAACATTCACATCATGGACATGGAGACAGGCGTCTTTAAGGTCAGTTAGACTCCAGGGACCATATTTGAAGTAATGACGAGTGCTTGTTGTCAAACAACTTTAACACATTTCCTAAGAAAAAAAAAAACCTAACAAAACTGAATGACTGATATGACAAGTTGGTTAAACTTTATTTTAAAGCGGGGCTCAGTAACTTCGGGATTTCTTCGCTGTATTCTCGCTTTTTGCTCGCAGGTTTCTCTCTAGAGCTCCCCCCACAGCTTCGGAATAGATATTTGACAACACTGTTGTAAAAACCCGTAGGCTATTCTCAGACACCAGAGGCTAGCAGATCAACGACATCAAAGCAGATGGGTCATTCTTTAAAACGTCTTCTTCATTCGGGTTCGAACAGCATGAGGGAGCGCAATAATGACAGCATTTTAGCAGATTTCTTTTGGCCGTAAAGCAATTGTTTACATCGCGAGACCTGATATCACGCGAGACTTCCTGATGCGGCGGCCGGCGACCCGCCGGCTCAAAGTTGCAAGTGCGTATTTTCCGCTCACGGGCACCAGGGGGGTGCGAAACGACCACCATTCAACCCGAAATAAGTAATATAACCATTCCAATGACTCCGAAGCTGTTCAGTTAAGGTAAAAAAGTTACTTAGTTCACCTTTAAGGTGTCATTGTTACAGTGTAATTATAGTACTGAGTAATATTAATTAACAACATGTACTTACCAAAGGATTAGGATTTGGTTGAGGGTTAGTTGCATGTAATTATGAATATTTTACTGTTATTACTATGGTAAGTACATGTAACGTAACAAGGACACTGTAAAATAAAGTGTTACCGACAAGTTCTCCAAATTCACAAGTTGTTACTGCTGACAATATATATATATATTTTTTTTTTAATTTTGAAGGATGGAAGAGGAAGAGTCAGGGGAAAAAAACAAAACAAACAAACATAAAGTCATAATACAAACATTTTAGGTCCACTTACAGTGTCTTTGTTTTTTTTTGAGGGGACAGTTGCCACACCTTAATTGTCACTATTTTGAGCAAAGGTTGTTCGCCGTACTGAATTTGTTTTGGAAAAAATAAATCATTTTAATTGTTAAATAATTTATTTTAAACAATTTTAAGATGTTTTTCGGCCTCCTTGGAAGTTAACTGAGGGCCCCCTTAGTGGGTTGCATGTTCAGCTTTTTAAATAAATATATTACACAGTTGGATGCCATTTATTTTCCTTCCCTTTGTGTTGTTTGTTCTGAAGTCTGTACTGAAGGGCCACACTGACTACATCCACTGCCTGTGCTTTAAAGAAAGGGAAGGGGAGATACTCTCTGGTGGAGAGGATGGTGCTGTGAGGATATGGGGTTAGTGAATGACTCAGCACTGTTTCTATATCCCTTACTCTTCTTTGGAGAAAATGAAAGCTGGAATAGAGAAACATTGTGTAATAAGAGTATAAACTTCCTCCCCCAGACTCACGGACAAACCGGCCAGTTCACTGTATTGAAGTTTTCAAATATGAGGTAAGACACTCCTACTTATAAAGAATAAACGGATAAGCTGAAACAATGCATTCATGACTCATAAAAGAAAAAAATACAGCACTGAAATCCCACTATCTCTCACGTTTGTTCTGGAATGGTGGGTCAGGAATGCGCACGCCCCCAGTTTGGGAAGTGGATTAGCTGTCTTGCTACAGACTCTGATTGGATGGTAAGATGGACTTGTGATTGGTTGGCAGGGACAGTTAAACTATTGTCTCAGGTTATCTTTTCTTATTTATCTCATGTCCAGTATATCTGCATTTTTCTGCATATGTATAGACATATCTCAGTTATTATCTGCGTGGTGTACTGCTCTCCTGGAATGCCCCTCAATATATGTTAAGATGGAATGGCATAATGCCTCTATTGTTATGAAATGTTATCTATTTCCTCTCAGCTCTGTGGTGGAGGTCCATCGCTCTCTTTATGGCACCTCCGATCCATGTCCCCCACCTCTGTCTTCCCTTTGCCTGGATGTCAAAGAGAAGCTGTCTTTTACCAGGACCTGGTGAGGAAAAAAAAACATAATTATATATATCAAAATTATACTTTAAATTTTTTTTTATATATTATGTTGTGGTTGTGTTTAGATCATGTCAGTAGGTGAGGGTCCAAATGTCTCCCACTGTTTACATGGAGGTACAGTGAAAGCTCAGATTCCCTGCTCTCCTTCATCACTCAACACACTGGCTCTCAATCTCAAAAACACTGAACATAGGGTAGGTGTACCTGTTATTCACATTGTCAGATGTATCCATTTTAACAGGTGCTACAATTTGCAGCAATACCTATATATTATTTTTCTTTACTGGCTATGTGTGTGAATGGAATGATTGCAACCTTTACCCAATATTCATCTTTCAGGTTATGACAGTAGGGGGCAGCAGTCACCAAATTGATGTGTTCACTAACTTCAGTTACAGAGCCTTTTCTCTGTCATTCTGATCACCAACACTTCTTTGAATTTGAATTGAATTTTGTGAAAAATTCTTGATGTATGGTTTACTTGAATGCAACTAAACATTGATCTGTTTTATAATAAACTATTTTGGTTATTGTTCACTGTTTTTGAAAATGTGTTTTACTTTCATGGTACCTTGAAAGGCACACTTTGTGTTTTTGGCAACACTTTACAGTGTTACATTCGTTAACTACCTTAGTTAACATGAACTAAGAATTAACTTTTTTTATTTTATTTAGAGTTAACAATTAATAGTTAATGTTAATTTCATAATTGACTAATACATTATTAAAATCAAATGTTGTATTATTTAACATTAGTTAATGCACTGTGAACTAACATTAACAAACAATTAACAGCTGGATTTTTATTAACTAACATTAACAAAGATGAATAAATACTGTAACAAATGTATTGATCATTGTTAGTTCATGTTAGATACATTAACTAATGTTACCAAATGAGACCTTATTCTAAAGTGTAACCATGTTTTTTTTTTTGTACAACACTAATATAGTAAAATATTTAAAGTATAGTATAACACATGTACAGTACTCTGCAAAAGTCTTAGGCACATTATGGTTTTAAGCCAGTTATATATTTTGCTTGTGTGCAAGTAGGAAATATCAGTTTACATTTCCAAACATTCCTTTTGCCATTAATTGTAATAATCCAGTGAGATGTTTGTATATGCACAAGGAGTCTGACAACAGCCGGTATGATCTGATCTCACCATCATCGAGTCTGTCTGTGATTACATGAAGAAACAGAAAAAAATGAAACAAACTAAATCCAGAAGAACTGCAGAAACATCTCCGAGATGCTTGAAGAAACCAGCCTACAAATCTACCTGAAAACCTATGAGCAAGTGTACTAGGACAAAAGCTGTTTAAATGCAAAGGGTGGTCACACCAAATATTAATTTGGTTTAGTTAATATACGTTAATTGGTAAATAACATGATTTATTTATTACATTATTTTTGAAACCATACTCACTTTTCACAGTTCTGTTAGCTTAGTTTTTTTCTTTTCTGGTTCAGCTGCTGGTTACGTGTTCAAAACGGCAGCCCCCATGAGGCGACCCGCTCCGTGCAAAATAAAACGCTTTTATTAGGCTACAGCTGGAGTTTTAATTTCATGTGTGTGCAAATCATTTTAAACTTATCTCTCAAAATAGCAATTCATTTCTCTGTAAAACTGTTACAATGGCGAAAACTTGCTGAGTGCACTTTTAAACATTTGATGGTCCTTTACGTCACATCCCAGAGCGTATTGGCCTGCCTACCCAGACAGCATTTTAAATGAGAATAGACGTATAATGGCCAAAATTTTGTTTCTGTTGGCAAGCTTGGTGGTTTTGACTCAGTTAAAATGTCTGGCTGGAATGTCATCAGTTTGTTTGTTGCAACAGAATAGCGATGGCAATCTCAGCAGCAGCAACAGGAGTGGCATGAGGAGAAGGAGGAGGAGACTGAGAAACTCGAGCACATGATGAGGATGAGAGTGACTCAACATTCAGGTGCGGCGCCCTCAGATGGGCGGATCTGATCTCTGCGGCCGCTGGGACACTGTCCGAACTTCCCTTAACACTGGATCCCCGGATCCCAGTGCTGCCTGCAGGATTAACCCGACACTAACCGACCGCCCTAGCAGGAACTTGTGCCAAGTCTTCCGAGTTTTCCCCAGCGTGCTTGGAATATGTGGGTTAAAGTGTGTTCGGTGAGCTTTTCTTTAGCTTTGAGTTTGATCTTATTATCTTAGAGCATCTGCGGCTAGTTAAGTAGCTAGCCTAGCTGCATTTCAAAACAACTGAGTAAATTACACGAGTTGCTGATTTGAGTAATGTAACTTACACAAGTTTGACCGAGTGGTTAACGGAGACGGAACTTAAGAAGCAGATTAAGGCGAGAGTTCAACTTGAGGTTTGGTATGACGGCATGTTTTAATCGATCCATGATTCTGAGTTTCTGAGGATTACTGCGCGAGATTTTCATGTAATACAGACGCAAGGTCGCTTATCTAAAGGACACTCAGTTTATGATTACCGTATAGAAACGAACAGAATAAAGTGAATCTGCCTCTAAATGAATCTCCTTCTTGTGATTTTCCTGTTTATTCCAGTTGTAGTATTAGAGCACCGAATAGTTTCACTTTTAATTTGGACGTGTTTGCATTGAGGGATTTAGATGTGTTGGCAGTGGCACCAAAATTATTTTCTCTTTTTGTCTGATAAGCGGACCTAGGCTTAGGTGTGTCAGTTTCACTTCTCTTCCACATTTTCCGTGTTAAAATGATCACATTCGCCTGAAGGACATTACTGTTTATCATACTGCCTTCATTTTAGACAAAAAATGTGTAATGAGAAGCCTGTGCCCTCCTCGCAACGGCAGCTCAGGAAAAACACGTCCCTTCCTGTTTTCATGGAACATTTGGGCAGTTTACTGAGTCTCTAGCTGCTTTGTCTTGACTCAGCAGTCAGTTTTATGTGGGCTTTTAATCGTTATGTCCACTGTTTTGGTTTCAATTGTCAGGGGAAAGATGTGTGTGTACATTTATCCTGATTTCCATCCATAAACCCTAGCGTAAAGCTGGTGCATGTGGTTTCGAGGGTGTCATTTGCCTGTCAGAGTGGAAGAAGCTAAATTTAGTGCCACAGCTGCTGTTCTGGGCAAAAAGGGGGTGCATGTCTAAATAATCTGAACAAGATCCGTAAGTAATACCTGTCTCTTTCTTCCTTTTTTTCTAGGATTAGGGCTTGAACGGGACCGACTAGGACTTATCTCACTTCCGGCTTGAACCTGCATTCCTACAGTGTCTTTGAGTAACAGTGATCTTTGAAAGCGAGGGAAGCTACCAGCCCCTGCATGCATTGGCTAAACAGGCGGAATGGAATTGTTGTGACTGAGATGTCATCTACATATCTGTGAAATCAAGATTTGGAAACAAAACAACTTGGATCTCAAACAAATCGCCCTTTTTTTTCTGGGTAATTTGGTCCCTGACGCACTCATAACTCGGCAGGTATTATGAGCACCATCGGCGATTAAAGAACTGCTTACTTTGTAACCTGAGTCATTTGATACTTAACCACAACAATGTGGTAATGTGTTTGCACTTGAAGGCGAGGTGACGAAAAGTACTTTTCACATAGATTCTAAGCAATGGAAATATTACTTGAAATTTAAAGTGTTTTAAAATGAACTAAGAATATTGCACGGACAATGCAGAATCACTAATTCATAAATGGGAATGCACTGAAATCAAACTGATGCATCATTTCACACTTGAATTCTGAGGAAAACTGGAAAGACGATCACATGATGCTTGCAGTATTTCACCCAAAACTCTAAACCTCCTGGCATTTTAAGACACAGGGAAAGTGATATAAAGGTGTTGAAAGCTGTTAAACTTGTTTCATGAGGACACATTTTGAACAGAAGAATGGCGGGAAAAGACTACCATCACCTCTTCAAGCTGCTCATCATTGGTGACTCCAGTCAGTACTTTTGTGTTTTTATACACTTGCTAACAAATTATGTTTTTGTTCCAGCTTTTCTATCTCTATCTGGCTCTTTAATGGAGAACCCAATCAGACAGAGAGAATTACTAATATTTGGCAAAAAAAAAAAAAAGTGTTTAAGCCCAACTATTTCTGTAGCACTCTGTCCATTACTAAGAATGCTTGAGACTTGTGCATTTACTGGAATGTTGTTCTGCAATTTCACAATTTAAGCTGAAATGAAACTAAGTGAGTAACATTAGTCCTCATCCCTACATGCATTTAGTAATTTGAACAGTTCATGAGTATGCTTACTATGCACTTGTGTGGTATGCGTACTGTGACGAAATGATCTGTGAAAGTTTTGGCTACATCGCTTGAGTAGTTGTCCTTTGCTTTCATATTAAATGCACATAAATAAGTTATGCATCATGCATGCATAACTGGCTTATGTGTATTTACTATAAATCTTTCTCCAGGCATTTAATATCCCCATTTATGAACAAAATACAGGATTATAATCTTTATGCTTTTTGCTTGATCTGTAACAACAGATATTTTCTTCCGTATTGTGGCGTACATCTGAGTGTATCAGATAAAAAAATAAAATTAAGGCAGGGACTTGGTTCTGTTCATCAGTTGTGTATGGGATTTTAAGGGGGGTCTTCACAAAAAGTGACACAGTCTGGCATACATCCCCAGAGAGATGTATTCGTTTCACCCAAAGATCTAGTTATTACATTTTAATTAAACATTACGAGGTAAAAAAAAAAAAAAACCATTTAAATGAAATATACTTGAATTGTTAATAATACAAAATTTGCGAATTTTCTTTTAATGCTGACTTTAACAAACCTGTTTATGCATCCACTTTCAAAGAACTCTTTGTTTGCAAATGTGTAATCTTGATTATTTACTCTCAGTAATGCATTCTCAAGTCAAGAGTTCATCATGTTTGTAATTTTGTTTTCCTCACTGACACGCTGTAACTGTGTAGCTAAGTAGCATTTGTCTCCGTAAAGATATGAATAGGCTCATGAATGCCATTTGACCCCTTAATATTGTGACCTTTGTCACAAAGGGACATCTTAAGCAGGGTTAAGTTGTATGATGCAGATGGACGATTTGAGACATTTTTGTTAGTAGTGCTGTATTCACGCTATGCCATTGCACATTTTTATTTATTGTGGGGACATTTTATTGCCACTTATTCTCATATATTAATTTTTTTTAAACAGTTAATGTAAATATCTATTTATTACTATAATCTTGTTTTATTATAGAAAATACTGTCATGTTTAATTCAAAATATACATGCACTGAGGTATTACAGATGAACATTTAACAAATGCTACTCTGACTCTGTTGCAGATGTAGGGAAAAGCAGTTTGCTCCTACGATTCGCAGACAACTCATTCTCTGGTGAGTCTGCTTGGCACAGAATGCGTGTCTGTGACAGAGACAGAAAATGAGCCAAAGGGTCTGTAAATATATGATCTGATTCATTGTGTTCTCATGTCCAAGACAAAGTGAGAGTATATGCTTGCTTGACATGTGATTAAGAAGTTGAAATGTTGTAAAATCATGCTCTTGTGCTCCTCACAGGAAGTTACATAACCACTATTGGAGTTGACTTCAAGATCCGCACAGTAGAGATTGACGGAGAAAGAGTTAAACTCCAGATCTGGGACACCGCAGGGCAGGAAAGGTTCAGAACCATCACCTCGACGTAAGCCTCGCTCTAGTCAAACCGTTCGGTTTTGATCTGTTTGACCATTCTTTTGATCTCTCTCGGTCTCCCCCTTACATGTTTGCTGTGTTCCTCTAGGTATTACAGAAACACTCATGGTGTCATCATTGTTTATGATGTTACAAACCCTGAATCATTTGTCAACGTGAAAAGGTGGTTAAACGAAATCTCACAGAACTGTGACAACGTCTGCAAAATATTAGGTTAGTTTAAACACACAACTTTATGTTTTATTAACTTAATTTACTTCCCTGTTGTGTAATGTGATATGAAAATAAATGTTCTGGTTATATATTCCGAATTTGTTGTAGGCCAACTTTTAATATTCCTTTTCACTATGATCCCTAACAGTGGGAAACAAGAATGATGATCCTTCTAAAAGGCTTGTGGACAGCCAAGATGCTATGCGCTTTGGAGAGTCAGTTGGTGTGAGGTTGTTTGAGACGAGCGCTAAAGAGAATATCAACGTAGAAGAGGTGAGGTTCGTTTTGCTGTGATCTGTATTCACACAATTTTGAATTGAAAGTTAATTTAAAGGTGCAGTAAGTGATTTCTGAGAAACGCTGTTAAAAGTGGATCGGACCGAGCAGCACAACACACTTGTAGCCAATCAGCAGCAAGGGGCGTAAACGCGCATGATGGGGGAGGAGAGAGCGAGAGATTTGAAGAAACACTGTAGAAAGAGAGATGGCTGAGAGACATTACAAAAGAGAGGAATATCACTGGAAAAGGAAGGGTTATGATCAGCTTTAGGACCCACGGTAACATTAGAAATGTTATAAATGTTGCTAGGGCAATATGACTTTGTCCTTCTCCGTGCGATACGAGAATCGGTACACTGGCGCCAAATATCGATTTTTAATTAATAAAATAAGGCGTTCTAAATAGATTGCCCTGCTCCCAGCATAGCTACTTCGTGGCTCCTCGAGGTAGCGCTCAACACATGAACATGTGAACGTGAAACGTGAACATAAGTTAACTAGCCTAAAAAAAATAGTTTTTTAAGGGAATGGTGGATAGCAGTGTGAGTAAAATAATAGATCCCCCAGCCACGTATAAGTTCAAAGTCTGGACGCACTTCGGCTTTTATACCATTAAAGGAGAACTCCGGTCAGTTTTAACATTGAGCTCATTTTTTTGTACATTTGGAGTGCTGTCAGTACAGAGAACAACGACAAAAATCGGTGTTGCCTACAACGTGTTATCCTCTTTTAAAAATTTGCACCCTGTTGACTTCAATGGGGCAAGTTTTAAACCTGCTTTTAGCCTCTTAACATCCTTGATGTGTCATTACAAGTGCACAGGTCATGTGAGTCATTCCTTCGGAGTGAACGCGGGTGAATCTGACTGCAGTAGATGTGAAAGAAATATATAAAAAATTATGTTTATTCAGCCAGCGCACATACTTGTATTTACATCCTGTTTTCGGTCGAAGTCCACAGTAATCGATTGTCGAGTTCACGCGCGTGATCATAGGTACTAAACCTATGCGCGTGAACTCGACAATCGATTACTGTGGACTTCGACCGAAAACAGGATGTCACTGGAACCGATCACAGACATGTATGTTGAGCGCTAATGGTGCGTTCAAGTCCTCCTGGGAAGTTCGTACGTACGAGGTGGGAAGTCGTGCTTTAACGGCATGTGCGTTCAAGTCACTTTCGTTGCAGCAAAATGGCGGAGTACTTTCTCTTAATTAATTACACAAAAATACAGTATGGTTCTTAAACTCTTGTTCTAGAAAATGAAGAACAAAGAAATGTGCATCAGGTGTACTTTGTATTTTTATGTTTTTAATTAATTTATGAAGCCACTGCCAACTCATCGTTACATGTTGCATAGTTATATTATAATACTATCATATTCTGTGTTGGCGATTAGCTAACTGCGCTGTAAAAAGAAAAGCCTGACAATATCACAGCTAAATACCTTTACGTAGTGTGTATTTCGCCATGTTAATCACTGACACGCCCCCAACTCGTAAAGATCGGAGCTTTGAGAAAATCCCGAGCTCCCCACTGGTATTTACGACATTGTGGTGGCGTTCAAGTGCGTTCAACTCGTAAATACGATCTATACGAGATGACTTGAACGCACCATAACACACTTGTTTAGTTTTAAAACACCCCAAGTCGGAAACTTTGACAACAGTATTCCCAGGTTTGTTTTCAGGAAGCTGGTAAACACTGAGATATTCCCAGGTTTAAATAAAAGAGGTTGGTAAATTTTGAAATCTACGAGGTTTATATAAAGCATGTCGATAAGCAGTGAAATGTGTCCGTTTACATACAAAGAAAAGTTTAAGCTTTTAAAAAGTATGAAATGTTTAATTTCATTTACAGACTGAAAAACATTTTGTGCTGTTTTCTAACAGTTTGGACTTTAATAAAGAGAGAACCTGCACTTTTCATAGTTGATGTGATATCGTGATGTATCATTATAGGATTGTCTAGCAATATATCGATCATCACAGAATTGTAGTGTATTGCAGATTATCGTGTATCGTGAGCCATGTATTGTGTATCGTATCGTATCGTGAGTACCCTGTGAATCCCACCACTAGTTTGTGTTTACATCCCTCAAATAGTGCACTTAGCCAGCTACAGAGAAACTAGCAGCCAGACAACAGACAAGTGATCAATTCTGAGTTCCGGGAATTCCAAAACGGGAATTCCGGGCTGAGAACGGTTTGTAATCGTGCCGTGCCAGGCTTAAGTAGAAACAAAACTGGAACCTTTCCTTACCATTCTAAGAACCGTTCGGCCCGACGATGGCAAAGCGGCTATGGATTTGAGTGTGTGCCTCTGGTGACTAACAATGAACTCTTGCTTGTATATACTTGTGTGTACTGTATGTTAATTTTTTTGTTCTTCCATGTCGTTTGTTTGTCATCTTTGCTTTATTTTTCGCCAAGCTTGATCTTACTTCGCTTCTGCTATGATAAAGAGACACGTCCACTTTTGCGTGTTTGTGCATTTTGGAAGCTGAGCAATGAAGGGAGGGGTGTGTTTGTTTGGGTTGATTTTAAATATCAACAGTGTTTCTCAGAATTTGCTGTTTGATAACGTAGTCAAACAAAAGGCTAATCATATTAATTACCGTTATGTGTTCGGCGTCATAGAGAGCGATTCATAAAACGCATTACCATTCTGATAAATCGACTTGTATACGAGCCTGCATAATTCACTCTTCCACTTCTTCTGAATCAGTTTCTGGTTCAAACATATATGGCTGAATGAAACCAGTATTTCCACTTGCCATTGTGCAGCGTTTACTACAGTAAAGTTGACCAAGTGAATCTCTGAGCTGCTTTGAGTGAGTGGAGGCGGGGCTAATTTTGCATATTCATAGTCCGCGTATACTAAATGAAGGAAGAGTGTTGAGGTACATTCAAGCTATTTTAAGGCATTAATTAAAAAAAATGACAGGAAAAAACGTTTAAATATGTAATTTTGGTGATCAAAGATGCGTTTTAATGGATACAGTTATTGACTACAGGGGGACTTTAACCCCTGGTTTCACAGACAGGGCTTAAGACTAGTCCTAGACTAAAATGTAAGTCTGAGCTGTTTCCACTGAAATAAACTTGCACTGACTGATCTTAAAAATATATCAGTGCCTTTTTAGTTTTAAGATGCACATCGGTAATGTTTTTTTTCTAAGCATGTTTATAAAAATTACTTAAATGTCCTAATTGATCTATGGTCTAATCCTGGTTTAGTCTTAAGCCCTGTCTGTGAAACCGGGCCTAAATATCCTCAATATTTAAGTTTGTTCATTTAAGCTCAAATTCATGAAAAAAATCATCAACATTTTATTTTAGCTTGAATAGAATGTTTCAAGTTTTCAATTTATTACGAAAATACAGTTTGTCTTTCTGTCCACTTTGATGTGTTAAATTAAAATGTATAATATGCATGCCTTATATTCTTTTCTGTTTGCAGATGTTCATGGCTTTCACCCACATGGTCCTTCGGGCCAAGAAACAGAGCCAGAGTCGAGCAGAAAGAGAGAGAGAGAGAGAAAAGGACACTGTCCATATTAATTCCCACAGGGACAGAGAAAGGAGGAAGAAAGGGAAGAAATGCTGTTAGAGCAGAGGTGTTTGGAAGATATGGAAAGAAGGACAAATCAAACACCTTTGCAACTTTGTTCCTTTGCGTCAACTTAACAGATCAGAAATGTGACTCTTTTTTTATGTTAACACTGCGCTTAGATAAAGCCAAGAGGAATAAAATCACTATTATGTGCCGAACATCAGCGTTTGTTTACACATTAATCCATTTTTTATTTTTATTTTTTGTGCTTTTTACAAAAGGGGAATTGACTGGCATGTTTTTACACTGGTATCAAAAGCCTGGTCCAGGAAAGACACCATACACAAACTGTCTAATGTGTTCCACTATTCTTTGTGAGAGATGTTTCGTGTTGGATTAAAATTGACCTGGTATATGTCATTAATGTATGCAAATAATAAATAAGCAATAAAACATGATTTTAACGGAATGCTCACTTTCTTCTTTCAATACAACTCTGTTCAACTTGTGCAAAAAGTCACGTGTTTTTCCTGGATTAAACCTACTAAATAAATGGTGAGCACCGTTTCTTTAAGTTATTTTATTTGACCTCTGAATCATGTTTGTTGAATCATAAACTCCCTTTTAAAAATGTTATTTACAATATACAAAATGTATTAATATGTTAAATGTCATCAGAATACAAATGAGAAAAGAGTTAAAGAGCTTAAAGAGGGAAAATAAAAAAAGATAGAGAAAAATAACTTGAGGGTAAGATATTAATCTATGCATCAGTTACAATTAAAGTCCTTACAAATGGAAGACGTTCTACTTGCTTGCTTATTAACCGAAGATGTAATTATATTAAGATACATTTTAAACTCTTTCAAAAACAGAAAAAGAAAAAATCTTGTTGGTAAACTTAGATTTATGGATATAACATTTACAAAGAAAATAAATTGAAATTAATAACAAAGCAAGCGTTATTTTAGTAGGGTCAGAATCAAAATATCCAAAAATAATGTCTATAGAGGTTGTGGACATATCTTGCTGGATATTACCTTTAATAAATGTCGGTATTTTCCCAAAGTTGTTCAGTATAGAGCCCAAAATAAATGATAGATAGTTTATGTGTGAATTTGAGCATCGTGTATCAATATCAGCTTTATATTTAGTCATGAAATGTTTGACAGGGAAAAATATATTTATTATTTTGAAAGACTTTGACCTTATTAGTGAGAAAGTATTTTTGTTGCAAGGACTAAATCTTTTTCCAATTTAATTTTTTTAATAAATAATTCCAGTAAAATACTGCATGAGATACAGATAAAATAATAGTTTCAAGAAAAAGGGATCTAATTGAATCATAAACTCCTGCATCCTAGAAATTCCCATCTGTTTGTCAGTCGGCTCTGTGTCAGCTGACCGATGTCGTGGAGTTGTGACGTCACCGCCAACATGGCTGCCGAGAGCGAGTGAGTATTATCAGAGAATGTATTATCATTATGTAGCTGGAAAATACTGACAGAAACGTGTATTAATTACTAATTACTATATAAATCCAGAGCTGATTGACATTGACTAAATTCCTTATTTGGAAGACTTGTTAACGGTACAAGAGAGCTGTCATATGTGACTAAGTACATTCCGTGATATGTGATAACATAACAATTTAATGGTACAGTCTAATTTATACAGAAAACTACAAAAATCGTTTTGTCCGAGAATTACAGTAAATAAGTGAATCCATAGTTAATTTGTTCGGCTTTAACCGGTGTAGTCATGGCATTGCAATTGTCAGTATCTAAGTAAACAAATGGCCAAGTGTTTTACTGTGTGCCTTTGACCCAGCGTCTCTGGTTATCTGATGTGTCATACTCATGTTAATGTTACATTAGATCAGTTCTACTCGAAATTCACATCTGTTTGACACCACAGTGTCCTGTCTGAAATTGAAGTGCTGCAGTCCATCTACTTGGATGAGCTCAGTGTTACTCAGAGAGATGAGGGGTAAATGTTTTATCATTTATTGCTCTTTTAGTTTTTCACAAATTTCCTGAGATAATAATATAGTTAACTGTTATTAACCTGAACAGAAATAAAGATGTCAAATGTGTCTCAATTAGTGGGTGTACAGTCAGTTTGGTACTCCATCCCTCCACTGCGGAGGACTGTCTCTCTCAGTTTGTCCGTCTTACGCTGACAATGGATCTGAACTCTCAGGTTTGTTGGTTAAATTGCTATAATATTTGACTAAAGTAATGGATCTAACATGTTTTGTATTTAATTGACACTCCTTTATAGCAACTTACTTTCTGTTGGTGTATTTTTTTTATTCATTTTCAGTATCCATATTCATCCCCTTGCATCTCTATTCACAATCCACGTGGACTCTCGGATGATAAATTGCTCAGGTGATTGATTATTATTAGATATTGTTATGTTTAAACTTGAGAATGTCCTTTTTCACTTCTTACTCTTTCCAGTGTTTTCACATGCTGCTCTTTTGTCAGTTTACAGAGCAGTTTGCAGAAGGAGGCAGAGTCATGTATGGGGACACCTGTACTGTATCAGCTCATAGAGGTTAGATTCCTTATTCGGTCCATAACTACACTCACTTTCGAATGTTTGGGGTCGATACGTTTAAAAAAAAAAGGAATTTACACTTTTATTCAGCTGCATGTCAGATGCATTAATTTGATCAAAAGTAACAGTAACAAGACATTATTAATGTTACAAAAATCTATTTCAAATAAATGCTGTTCTTTTGAACTTTCTATTTATCAAAGAATCCTGAATTCCCCCACTGATTCCACAACAATTTTAAGCAGCACAACTGTTTTCAACATTGATAATAATAATAATAAATGTTTCTTGAGCAGCAAAACAGCACATTAGAATGATTTCTGAAGGATCTTGTGACACTGAAGACTGGAGTAATGATGCTGAAAATTTAGCTTTGCCACCACAGTAATAAATGGCATTTTAATTTTTTAAATTTTTTTAAATGCTTCAACCTCAAATGGTAGGGTATATTCCTTTTATCTTGTGTTTGTCTCAAACAATTTCTCTATCCTCACAGAGAGCTAAAGAGATACTGACTGAGAGCAATATTCCCCATGGAAACTGTGTCATCTGTCTTTACGGCTTTAAGGTGGGGTATTTTAATTGTGAGAGTACCATAAAAATATGCACATAATGTGGCCTGTTTGTAAAATTGAACTTGTTCCTCCTCTGTTTTGTCCTAACCATAGGAAGGGGAAGTGTTCACTAAGACCAGCTGCTATCACTATTTCCACTCGCACTGCCTTGGCCGCTACATCACTCACTCTGAGATGGAGCTGCAGGACCGTGAGAGGGAGCTGGAGGAGGATAAAACTAGAGACCAGGCGGAAAAAGAGGTGGGGCTGTTCATCATAGCAGAGGATACTTACAGTCTCCTTATCTTGTATCCACCTTGTTTTTCAACACGGAAGTAAGGTGCTTTCTGTGACTCTGCAAGACTTCCGATTTATTAGCCGCTATAGAGAAATAACGAGAAGACTATATTAAAGTGCAGTAAACTATAAATCTGTTTGCACTACAAACCAGAGTGCTTATAATCAAGACACTACATTAAAATAATATGGTAAGACATACCAGTTTGCAATATCAAACAGCATAACAAGCTGTTTTGTACAGCTAAAAATAACTGGAAGCCAGACACATTAAAATTACAAATGGCCGCGCCCACTCTTACCTGAAAAATATGGTGGATACTTTAATATAGTTTCTTAGAGCAAAATGCTACATAATACAATGGTAAATATGTAGCATTTTGCTCTAATACATCCCAGTGAAAGATTTTGTGTATTATGTAATTATTATATAATCTACTTCAACATTTCTTTGAATATAATAGCTAACTGCAAAACTTAAATGTGCAGTGAGGTATGCTGTAAACAAAATTCTTTCATTAACAGGAGTTGGCTGTTGTTTGCCCTGTGTGTCGAGAGCCTGTGACCTACGATTTGGATGCCCTTCTTTCCTCCCCTGCTCCAATTTTCACTCAGGTAAGACATACAGGCACAGTGTATCATTCTCTGTGGACACGGTTTTAGCAGTTGGGTCAAGCTAAACTGGCCTGGGCATGACGTTTATCATTGTTAGAAATGTCAAGTGGACAAAGTCACTCTTGTGTTCAGTGCCAAGCAGTAGATTTTTTTAAACAGTGCATCATTGTCCCATGTGCAGTCCCTCTTGTTGTAGCTGACTATGCCAGGATGTCTAGTTTGAAAGCGCAACACCCTAATGTATGCTCACTGGTCACATGCTGTGGATACACATGAACATTGTGTTTATTATTGCTTCACTCACAGCAGGAGGATGTGGTCATCGATGGGGAATTTAGAACGAAATGGGCAGCGCTCCAGAAGACTCTGGAACGGCAGAAGGAAAAGGGTGGAGTTATTGACCCAGAAGAAGAGTCTAATAGGTTCCTAATTCACATTAATGAGGTAAATCCTGGATGGAACATTCCGATTTGACATGTTCGGCCCGCATACACAATGCAAAGTTTTGGGAGTCACAACTGCATTAAAAAAACAACAATATATAATAATAAAAATAATTTATAATAAAATAATATATGATATTAAAGGGGTTGTTGATTATGGTTTCACTTTTCTAACTTTAGTTAGTGTGTAATGTTGCTGTTTGAGCACAAACAACATCTGCAAAGTTCCAACGCTCAAAGTTCAAAGTAAAGGAAGATATTTGCTTTTAAAGAAACTGTTTTTTAAGGACTACAACAAACGGCTGGTAGGGACTACACAAGCTTCCTCCCGGGTTAGTGACATTATTAGGGAACACGCAGTTAGGGAACACGCAGTCCATGTTGAGAAGAGGAGAGTTGTTGTAGTCGAGCACATTTGGGAGTCTGCTTGAGCTGTCGCATCCGTCTTTTGCAATACTGTTGTAAGATGCCTACAGAGTGACATGCTACTGCATTTTGTGTTACGTACGTACGTAACACAAAATGCAGTAGCATGTCACTCTGCAGGCATCTTACAACAGTTCCCACACAAGCGATTTTATAGATTATCATGACAGAATATGCTAATCAAAGACTTGAAGATAGTTAACTCCACATCAGCAACATAAATTAATCAACTAACCATTCAGAAACGTCCTGTTGCAATCTACATGTCACTTCTTCTTGAGTCTCTCCATCATTGTCCGACTCCAGTTTAAACATTAAAGGGAGAACAGTTTCTGACATTTTGGTGCTTGTCTGCGTGAGGTAATCGGAGCTGCTAACACACACACACACACACACACACACACACACACACACACACACACACACAGCTCTTGAAGCTCTGCCCTCTGCCGGGAGCAGCAGCTAATTTGCATTTAAAGGGAGACACACGAAATGATGCGTTTTTACTGACCCTCAAAAAGGGACAATTTGAACATGCTGTAAAAAATTATCTGTATTGTATTATGTATTATGTATATATCATTTTTATTATAAGTACAAAGTTACTAAATTATATATAAAAGTATATATATAATATACTCACTCACAAAAAAATATATATATATATATATATATATATATATATATATATATATATATATACAGTGCTATGCATAAGTTTAGGCAACCATGCTAAAGTTGACTAAAAAGAGGAATAAAAAATCATATTTTGCAAATTTAACTTAATGCCTTATTTTAAAAAATTAGGAAAAATCCAACCTTTAAGGACACCAATTTTCTTTGTGAATGAATAATGTATCGTAAATAAATAAATGTTCTTCCTTAAAAAACAGGGTGCATAAGTTTGGGCACCACTATGTTAAATTCCCATAGAGGCAGGCAGATTTTTATTTTTAAGTATTTTTTTTTTTTTTTTTTTTAGGATACTATGCATCCTGATAAAGTTCCCTTGGCCTTTGGAATTAAAATAGCCCCACATCATCACATAGCCTTCACCATACCTAGAGATTGGCATGGAGTACTTTCCATAAGATCATCTCTCAATGCAAATCAAACTAGCTATTAGGCTAACTGAAATAAAATCATGCCAATCTCTAGGTATAGTGAAGGCTATGTGATGATGTGGGGCTATTTTAATTCCAAAGGCCAAGGGAACTTTATCAGGATGCATAGTATCCTAAAAAAAATAAATAAAAAATACTTAAAAAAAAAAATCTGCCTGCCTCTATGGGACTTTAACATAGGGGTGTACACACTTATGCACCCTGTTTTTTAAGGAAGAACATTTATTTATTTACGATACATTATTCATTCACAAAGAAAATTGGTGTCCTTAAAGGTTGGATTTTTCCTAATTTTTTAAAATAAGGCATTAAGTTAAATTTGCAAAATATGATTTTTTATTCCTCTTTTTAGTCAACTTTAGCATGGTTGCCTAAACTTATGCATAGCACTGTATATATATATATATATATATATATATATATATATATATATATATTCACCCTGAAGAGGAGTGACAATTGAGGACTTTGAGTTCTCAATGTCAGTATTTGAATGAATAAATAAATGAGGGATGTTTTTTTTCTTCAGGCTCAAGACTCTCCTGGTACAGATGCCTCTGGTGCCGAATCTTGTCAGTCACTCCCTTCCTCATCCCCAGATTCCATTGGTGCAACCCAAGCCTCTCAAAGTCATCACACTATAGGCCAATCACAGCGTCTGGGCACTCATGAGAAAAGGCAACAAGGTGACTTCAAGAGAGGTCATAGAGGAAGAGGAGGCAGAAGAGGTGGATCAGGACGTCATGCAATGCCTTCACCTGGGGTGGAACGGTTAGGCAGGCTCACGCAGTCTTCTGATAAGATTAATTATGTCAACTCAGACCTGCCAAACACTACATCACAGGTAGAAAGCACAGCACCAGGACAGGCATTTGAACTCAGTGATAATATAGCACAGCTCAGGAAGCCTTTGATCAATGAAGAAGAAAAATATATTCCTCAAGACAAGGTTACTTCAAATTCTAACTGTGGACAAGATGTGGGCAAACAAAATGTTTGTATTTCAAAAGATGTGGATCAGACATTCTTACAGGATGGACACCCAGAAAGGGAGCATGTGGGTAGAGGATGGAAGCGTGGTAGTCGTGGCTCCGGACGACATTATGGACACTGGCAGGAGAGGAACTTTAAGGGACCCGGTTACTGGGATAATTCTGGGAGTGTCGGTCACCGTGGAGGTGGGCATAGAGCCAGAGAGGGAGGGGCTGGGCATCATCACAGAGGGGGTGGAGCTCATAGAGGTGGTGGGAGGGGTTTGCTTCAAAGAGTGGAAAAAGAATTTAGGAAAGAGGGAGTACTCTGACAATGGGAGAGGGGAGGTACAGGCAGAGGAACAAGCATACCTCCCTGTTTCACCAACTGTACTATCATCATGTCTGTGTCTATAATAAAATTCTCCACAAGCAATGAACTGACCCATGTTTTTCCTTTCTCTTTTGGGCAAGTCATTGTTGTTAGTGAAAATGAAGGAATAGACATTGCAGTTAGGAAGGAGTCTAACCACTCAGGAAGTTCAGTGAAGTTTACTATTACTAAAGCAATTGTAATTGTGTCAACAATCCACAAAATTGAAATGTGAAAAAGTTTGTTCTTTCTGTCGCAGGTTGTGATAAAATTTTATATTTATTATATTCATTCTAAACGTCTGCAAAGACTAACTCTCAATCATTAATAAAGCACTGAACAGCCTGTACAGCTCTCATGTAAAAGTAGATTAAACTATTTATTTTATGTGTCCCAGCATGTGTTGGTATTTAATGGTCATAATACTTTCAATAGTGATACAAAACAGTGGTACACTGTTTACACAAAGCAGGGCTGAAAAAGTGCACTGCGCATGCTCGAGTTATCGCGGTGCGCAATGTTTTCAAATGGACAAAGATGTCTGGCGTAGCAATGTCAATGTCCAGCAATCGTCACCCAAATATGAACAATTCATACGATAACTGCGGCTCAGAAGAGCGAATGGACGTTGAAATAGACGCTGGCCACGCTGGAACCGACCGAGGAAGCTTAGATACGGGAACACGAGCAACATGTTCATCAAACGGCAGCGGCGGGGAAGAGGATGAGGCGGAGGCCGCGGATCGAGAACGAGAAGCCACGGGCTCGAGTACTCCGCACTCCGGGGATGGAATGTCGCACTGCGGCGGCAGAGAGCAAGAGGTGTCGGTGGAAATCGGAGAGACTTATCTGTGTCAGCGTGCGGACAAAACATGGCGTAAGCTAAAATACTTATTTAGAATTGTATTTCAGAAACACATACTTTGCCATTTTATAGTTAAATTCTCCGTTACTGTATTATCACGTATATATATAATATATATAACTTATATATATATATATTTTTTTATAAAAACATGCTGATTAAGAAATGCGTAATATAAGCATGCACATACTGTTTGTTGGCTTATTTATTTATTTAGTACTTTTCTTTCAGATTCAGCAGAGGTTATTCAGTCCAGGCTGAATGAGCAGGAGGGCAGAGAAGAGTTTTATGTCCACTATGTTGGATGTGAGTGGAATTGCATTCAAATCCCATTCGTGGCTGATCATACACAGATGCTTTATAGGTTTGTGTAGTCCTTACAGATTCACTGAGCAGATGCTCTCTTTTGTCATTTGCAGTCAACAGACGTTTAGATGAATGGGTTGGAAAGGCTCGTTTAGCCCTGACAAAGACTGTGAAAGACGCAGTGAGAAAAAGTGTGGAGGAAGGTGGCGGGGGAGAGCTTGTGGACCAGCCGGAGAGGAAGATCACCCGAAACCAGAAGCGTAAACATGACGAGATCAACCACGTTCAGAAGGTACCTGTAATCACCTTTCTGCTAATCTAAATCACACACACAGTACTTAATTTGATTGGTGATACGTTTGATACGTTTTCCAGTTTAAACAGTAAATTATTATTTGACTGAGCTATGGTCACCTTAGTTTTAATTGTATTCACATATGAACCATTTAAAAGTCTGAACAAGTCCATATCAGTCCAGTAGCAACATTACTAATTATTTGACCCCGTATTTTTTTCCTCTAGACTTATGCAGAGATGGACCCTACTACGGCTGCCCTGGAGAAAGAGCATGAGGCTGTAAGAAGGGGCAACATTTGCATAATCCTCATTGATAAATAATCTACTTTAATGGTGTTTTCCATCAATATAGCTTTAAATAAATTGTCCATCTGTTTTCTCATTTTAATCAAAGTGTCACTTTCATTTTCAGATCACAAAAGTAAAATATGTGGACAAGATCCAGATTGGGAATTTTGAGATTGATGCATGGTACTTTTCTCCATTCCCTGAGGACTATGGAAAACAGCCCAAACTTTGGATCTGTGAATACTGCCTGAAGTATATGAAGTATGAGAAGACTTTCAGATACCACCTGGTCAGTCCATACAATGGTTTTGTTGTTGATTTACATTGTACCATAGGGGGTGCTATACATCTAATGTATTTAAATGCTTGAAAGAGAGTGCTGAAGGCATGATTTATTTTTGCAGGCCAACTCAGAGGTTAGGATCACACAGTTCAATCCAAAAGCCAATGGAAAAATCCTATGCCAACACATAGGGGATGTGTTGGCATAGGATTTTTCCATTGGCTTTTGGATTTTTGCATAAAATAAGCTCTGTGACCAACAAAAGTTTATGATTCTTGCATGTAAAGACAATCTTCACAAATTAACACAAATGTATTGATTTTTTGAGAGTAAATAAAAGCACCAGGAGTAAAAAGAAAAGGTTAAGGCACTGATATATTTCAAGTGAAATTGAAGAATGAACTGATGTGACATAATTTCACACAAAATTTGGCCAGAACGAGGTTCTTTTGGAGTTCGTTTTGGTAGTTAAAAACTGCTTTCCAGAAAAGTTCGCTACGGCTGGTAAACACCTTTGCACTACCAAAGTGGCGTCAGATGTTCGCTAACAGTATCTCGCTGCTCACGTATTCCGAACTTCGTTTTACCATTAAGCAAAGATCGAAAAAGAACTTCGCCGTGAGTATATTGGGGCCTTTAGGCTATAAATAAACTACACCAATCACTAAATTTCCAACAAATCTTTTAATGTTTATGTAAAATCTGAAAGTTTGAGTTAAGATAATTTGCAAGAGTGTGATTATAAACACAACGAGGCTATGAAATTGATCTAGTGTTTAGATACATTTTTGGTGTGATGAAGTTTCATGTCCCCGACCACCTCTGTCATCCCATTTAGCCACTTGCTAGCAACCGCTTTTTCAAATAACTACTAAAGTTATTTGTGTCGTAGAAAAAAATATAAAGATAAAATATCTTGAGCTTGTGTTATCCACAGATCTTATTAAGACATTTATCCAAAACCCCATTCAAAAATACCTCGACAATGGAACCAGAAGTGCAAAAATGCTAACTCACTTTTTAGGGCTCATTACTGTAGCACTCTTGCACAAGCATTTGTTTTTAGTCAGTGTTGGTCTTTGTTGGTCAGCTAGTTTTAAAAGATTTTTGTTGTGTTCGTTGTCTTTTAGAGCATTTCTAGCTTCACAGGTTAAGGTTTACATTCTTACTAAATTTATGCTTTCTTTTGTTTTCCCGCTCCTTTGTTTCTCATTGGCTCTCGTTTCAGTCACAGTGTCAGTGGCGCCAGCCTCCAGGCAAAGAGATTTATCGCCGAAACAATATCTCGGTATACGAAGTTGATGGGAAGGACCATAAGGTGAGCCAAATGAATGACACCTACCACTTACATTTAACATGAAACAGAGAAACAAATCATTTCATGATAAATAGATTTCAGACCTGGAGAAGACTATGTAAACCTAAACTGATTTATTGCATGGCTAATACATGCGCATGTGATTTTGTGCATGTCCATGTGCTGTTGAATTTTCCACAGTTTCTGTCGTTCTCACTGTCCTTCTCGCTGTAGATCTACTGTCAGAATCTGTGTCTCCTGGCAAAGCTGTTTTTGGATCATAAAACACTTTACTTTGACGTGGAGCCGTTCATCTTCTACATCCTCACTGAAGTCAACAAACAGGGAGCACATATTGTGGGTTACTTCTCTAAGGTAAAGTGTTTCTACTGTTTGTTTTTGACATTGAATGTCAGTTGTATTTATGCAGTGTAGCTGTTGATTTGTATCTTATTTAACACGCTTTATCGATGCATGTTTTTCATGAGCAGGAGAAAGAGTCTCCAGATGGGAACAATGTTGCTTGTATTCTCACTCTTCCTCCATACCAGCGAAGAGGATATGGAAAATTTCTAATCGCATTTAGTAAGTTTCACCCCTGATTCACCTTTCACCAATTGTTCGCCTCTGATATAGATGAATAATTGTTCTTTGTGTCATAATTCTTCTCAGGTTATGAGCTATCGAAGCTGGAGAGTACAGTGGGGTCTCCAGAGAAACCTCTGTCAGACTTGGGGAAGTTGAGTTATAGGAGTTACTGGTCATGGGTACTACTAGAGATTCTGCGAGACTTCAGAGGGACTCTGTCCATCAAAGACCTCAGGTACACGTCTAGTCCCAAATACAAGTACAAACCTGCACGGAGAAAAAAAATACATGTACAATTCAGACAAACATTTTTAAAAAGGAAAATACTGCAAGATAAATTGGCCGCTAATGCTTTGATAAGGAGCACTAACTAATGCATACTGTCTGTACCCATAGTCAGATGACAAGTATTACTCAGAGTGACATCATCAGCACATTACAGTCTCTAAACATGGTCAAGTACTGGAAAGGTCAGCATGTCATCTGTGTCACACCCAAACTTGTAGAGGAACATCTCAAAAGTGCCCAGTACAAGAAACCCCCAATAACAGGTAACGGATCTGAAAAATGCGCAAATGTGCTTCTTATGCTAGCTTTATGTATGTGATGTTGTGTATTTACGAGTTTAAACCATTAACCATTTTACATTTTGTGTTTTTACAGTGGACACACATTGTTTGAAATGGGCACCTCCTAAACACAAGCAGGCCAAGTTCTCTAAAAAATGAGGAGAGTGAGACTGTCCCTTCATCCCAGATGTTTTTCACAGCTAACCTTAAATGTCACGTAGAAATACTCTCTCCAAGAGGGAAAGGTGTAAGATTGTACATTCGCATTGTATTGAGGCTGTTATTTTTTTTAAATAAATGAATAGTAATATTCATGTCATTGTTTTTGAAGGTTCTTTATTTCAAGTCAACATTTTATTGCATCAGTGTGGTACTTCAGATCATTTATGTTCTGTGAGGTGGTTTAATAGTTATACCAGACTCCCTTTCATGTTCAAATGGCAAAAGCACTTTGAAGAAAAAAGTTTGTGAAGTCAAGCAACATTATGTTGAATTATTCATTAGACAGTATAGAATTACCTATTGCACATGCAGCACCTGTCTGGCTTTTAGGTGAAAGTTGATACCTATATACACTGTGTGTGTATATATATATATATATATATATGTATATGTATGTGTGTATGTATATGTATATATGTATGTGTGTATGTGTGTATGTATATGTATGTGTGTATGTATATGTATGTGTGTATGTAGGCTATATGTATGTGTGTATGTATATGTATGTATGTATGTATGTATATGTGTATGTATATATATGATAAAGAGGGTCGAATGACTTGTGTAGAAGAATGGCCCTTCAGCGTAAGGAACAATACCTGGTAACTATAAATCTTTAAGGGATTTTTATACTACTGATATAGTTAATAGCCAACTGTTTTCTATTCTTTTGAAATATTAATTATTTGATGAAGCATTTTTGTGTTACTAAAGTTATAAAATAATAGCTGTGGGTAAAGAGTGGCAGATATTTAAAGGTAAACGTGGTGTTTTTAGCAGAAATGATCATGTTTATAACCATGGTTTTATATAAAAATTCTACGATTATAGTGGACAACAGTAAACTAGTTATTACTGTTTTACTAAAAATACCAGTTTTTTAATAGTGATTACGAACCTTGCATGTAAATGCAGAAAATAACGTTACAAATAATGTTCGAAAATGTTTTCATGAAAAAAAATCTCTGTATTTAAATATTCTGAATATTAAACTTTTTATGGATTCTTTTCAAGTAATATGCAGCAAAGTTCGAATTTATGGTAGCCTACTTGAAATGGGTATATTGCTGGAATCAATAGCGCCTAGTGAAAAATTATTATTGTGTGGCTTGAGAAAAGATAAAAGTAAATTGAACTGAAAGTCTGCATTTTTTCCGAAACTAATTAAACTTTTAATCCAACTGTTCAACATGAACGGCAGGAATTCTGCTTTCCTCCACTGTGTGAATCTTCTTTATGGCGAGAACAACGGGCTCATTATTTGGGAGGAGATTGAGAGCGCGCGTTGTGATTGGATGCTGGCAGCAGGTAGAAACGCACAGGTACATTCATACATTCTCTGGCAAATGAACATTTCTGCGTTTTCGCTCGGTTATCCTTTCTTCCATGTCGATTACATCGAAATCTTTGTTCTCAAATGTCATGCAAATTATTGTTTGAGGATACGAATATGTACCGTATTCAAAACGAGGCATCACAAATCTGTAGCTTGTCGCAATTAGAGTCTTCGTGTGTTCGGGTTTAAATCGTTTTTTTTTTTTTTTTTTTGCCCGAAAAATAAACAGTGTTCATTGACTTTTATTGTTGTTCGCGCGCTTTATCCGACTTTGGGATATCCCCTTTGGGTATAGGCTATAGGACATTTGACATTACAAGTAAGTTTTTGGACTCAACTGTTGACAACAACGTTGATTGTTTTTTGTTGAATTAGAGCCCAAGGGTCACTCCAAGGGCAAATTATTATAGTTTAATCTTTAAAACACGCATTATTTATAGACACTCCGCCAACTCAACAGAATGACTGATTCTTGCCTGCAGCTGCTCTTTGTCTTGATGGTAACAGGTAGGCTAAGTCTTGTTAGGGTGTAGTAATGGTCTTATTGGATTCAATGCATTCATTAAAATCATTATTTGTCTCTCTGTGTCCGACAAAATACAGGGCTGTCAACGTGTGTGGCACAAGGTAATTATTTTTCAGTTTATGGGTCAGTGACAGTGAGTGTCTGAGATGAGAGAGAAATCTCTATAAAAATCATGTAGGCTAATCTTTAGAGTCATGTTTTGTTTTGTTTTCATACGAATTTAAATGTTTATAATGATTTTTTAAAAGATATGAAGAAAATGATCTGAATGTAGTAATAAAATACTTGTTCAACTTAAAAACCAAAATTAAGGCTACCCCATTTGCTACCCCAACTTTCTAGTAAAAGGACAAAATATTTGATATTATAAATCAGATCTTGTGGGTCTATGGGTCTTCTTGTTGTACTATATTTTCTTGTCACATGATCACAATAGTGTCCTTCCTACTACCTATTTTTCTTTTAATAGTAATTTAAAACAAATTGATTTGTTGCTTATTTTTAAATTTAAATATTTTTAAATTAATAAAAGATGCTAAACAACATTTCTTTTTAATTTACATTTATGCATTTGACAGATGTTTTATCCAAAATGACTTGCATTGCATTTAAGGAACACAACTTAGGAATGAAACCCATGACCTGTAGCTTTCTAGAACCATGCTCTACTGTTTCAGCTTAGACAGTAGACATTTTTTTACTTTAAGCCTCACGTTACATATCACAATGACTTTGGATTCAGAAATCAATTTTTATGCATTTTTGAATAGCTTAATAGATCATTCTTACAACGTTCTCCTCCCTCTCTTTAAGTTTGTAACCTTACCCACAACAGCTTTTACTCAGGTCTCATGTCTCATGCCTCATGCCCCTGTTTGTATTGCTCCTTATTAGTGAGAAGATGTAATGATACTCTAGGGGAGTTGTAGGGCAGGTGTGATCTGGTAAGAAAACCTCCACTGTGTATGTACACTAAATCTCCTCTGACCTGTTCACGTAAGTGTGCGGCAGGCCTCCGCTAGGTAAACGTATTGTGGGAGGAGTTGAAGCATCAGCAGGGGCGTGGCCATGGCAAGTGGACATTCAGATGGGAGCCAACGGTCATGTTTGCGGTGGATCCATAATTGCAAAAAATTGGGTCCTCTCTGCTGCACACTGCTTTCCTAAGTAAGTATTATTATCATATTATCAATGCCTGTGTTGATTATAGAGAAGTTAAAGGTTGTATCAGCGATTTCAGGCCCAAAAAAGGCCCAAACATAAATTATCACATTCATCTAATCTTTCCTAACGATCCGCTAGCTGCCCGCCCCATAAGCAGGCCGTCAAAAAAACGCATCTCTGTAGGCAGCCTAGGCTCTGAGATCTGCACACAAAAACAATTGGTTTCACCAACCACTCAAAACCAAAACAAATAGTGTTCCAACCAATCACCGACAGGGGGAGGGTGTTGTGAGGTTTTGCGCTCGTGCTGGAGAACACGAGAGCAAAACCTCACAACAACCTCACAGGCGGTTTTTTGACGGCCTGCTTATGGGGCGGGCAGCTAGCGGATCGTTAGGAAAGATTAGATGAATGTGATAATTTGTGTTTGGGCCTTTTTTTGGGCCTGAAATCGCTGGTACAACCTTTAATGTTCTCTGTATCTCCTACCCTCAGCCCCTCAGAAGTGTCTTCATATCGCCTGTACATGGGACGCCATCTGCTTAATGGCTATAACCAGTTTGAGATGGTCAGTCAGGTGCAGCGGGTGGTTGTTCCAGAAGGATACTCAAGCCCTCAGGAGGGGAGAGATGTAGCCTTAGTGCAGCTGCGCTCTCCGGTCACCTGGTCAGACAGGATTCAGCCTGTGTGTCTGCCATATGCTGGCTTCCAGTTCAACAGTGGAACCTTATGCTACGTTACAGGCTGGGGACACACTCAAGAGGGCGGTAAGTGCATCAACAAGAAAATAAGGGGTAACAACAGAGATTTTACTCTTTAAACATGTGGCAAAGGTTTTCTGGATGTGATGTTTCCTTGGGAGGGACAGCTGGATTTCTTACCATTTCAGTAGTGGTAATTACAGTGGACAAGGTGAAGTCAGAAGAAGCAATCATGGACATTTAAATAATGGCTTAATTGTGAAAATATGCAGCAGGATTGAGTTAGCCAAGAAATGTGAGTGGGAAAAGTGGATGGATTTACTTAATGCTGAACTGTAAAATTGACCAGCAAACTTCTTAACAGATTTGTAAGAATTGAGAAATTAGAAAATGCCGGACAGGTTGAAGAGCGACCAGACCCTAAGGGGACAAAGGACCTCTCTGGGAATTAACATTTGAACTCCCCCTTGTGCACTATCGAGGCGAAAGGGTCACCTCCGAGTCATCCTAATCTACATTTCATTCCCTCATCCCTCACCCCCTCTCTCTCATGCTCAGATCACCTGAATTCACCCAAGAAAATATATAGTTTATTGTGAATGATTATCATCAAGTATTGTACATTTTGGTATCATTTGAAATGTCTCATTGCGACTGGTACAAATGTCTCATTTCCAAATAAGTAAAACAAAAGGTAATAAGGTTTTTAAGAGATTAGGGATAACTGGCACACAAAGGAAGGTGGTCTCCTGGCAAATGGTCTCACACCCCCAAAAGGTGTAACCTCTGATTGCAAATTTCCATTGTTAGAAGATGTTTCCATGTGAAAGAGGTTCTGTCTATATAATGGAACGCAACGAGAAGATCGGGGCCTTTTTGTAACTCCAGTTGGCCCATGATGCTAAGGGTGACTCTTACTTAAGAGTAAACTCGTCTTAGCATCATGTATCTTAATGTTGGGTCGGGGCCTTTCTGTATTTCAGATTAGCCCGTGAGGCTGAGAGTAAGACTCTCAGCTTCATGTATAATGTTGGGTTCACCTCTCTTCTCTTTATTCCAGAGCATTTGATGTTTTGTATCGATTATCTTTGAATTGATTATGAAATTGGCATGACACATTTACCTGACATAATAAATTGTTACATTTGATTATTCTAACTGACTTTGACATTATATTCATTAAAGAGTTAAAAGGAATAGTCAAACATTCGCTCACATTTAATGATGCACATATCATTAAAACCTTTTCATTTATGGAGTCAGATGAAATAACGAGAGAATACATATTCAAATGTATTGCATTTAATCAAAAAATACTTTGCCTCGAGAAAAGACAGTAACACGTAGAGACCTTCCGCGCTGGTCGGATGCCGGACTTTGGGCCGATCGAGCACAAGCCTACAGATTCTTAATAGAACTTTTTTCACAACACATCAGTGTTGATACTTTGCGAGCATGTTCATGACCCTAAATGAGAAAGTCACAACATATCAAGACGTCCAGCCTTAAATGGAATGAAATTGACCCGCAACATATAAGATTTAAGTTTTTTTTTTTTCATTGTCCTGCAATGTGAGAAACAAAGTTTCCCTATGTCTTTTATCAAGCATTCATGCAAAGTAGCCATTGCTTCTGCTGTATGAAAAAGATCAAAATGATTTGACACGGTGATGGAAATGATAGATAAGAGATAAGACTGCATTGTGTCAGTAACAAATTTATGTGTGATATAGCTGCCTGACAAAAAATGTCTGGGCAAAGCATTATAGATATTACACTTCCATTCCCATTGCATGTTATAATAATAAGGTCCATTTTGTAAATTGCTTTCCCTGTCCTTCCTTTCAAATAGTCTCCCTCACTGGAGTTGGGGTGCTACGGGAAGTGGAAGTGCCCATTATCGACCAGTCTTCCTGCCAATCAATGTATCAGATTTTGTCATCTGATTTAGTAACAGTTGACGTCCTATCAGACATGATCTGTGCTGGATATATGGAGGGAGGCAAGGATTCCTGTCAGGTATGTTACTACTATTTGCTGGCGCACTGACATCCTACCATGTAAATAACATCATTTTTCTCTTTCAGGGGGACTCTGGAGGGCCTCTGGTTTGTCCTGTTGGCAATGGGACATGGATTCAGGCAGGAGTTGTGAGTTTTGGACTTGGGTGTGCTCAGAAGAACCGACCAGGTATCTACTCCCGGGTCTCGAGCTTTGCGAGCCTCATCCGCACCACAGTTCCAGAAGCTCCCTTTTTTGGTCATGCCTGGAGGAGTGAAAGTCAAACAACTCTGGTTCTAGGCCTCTCTATTGTGTTAGTAGTCTTTTGGAGATAGTAGATTCCTTAAGTACATGCAATGTACAAGTTAAACACAGTCTTAAATTTTGAAACACCATCAATTTTGTCTGTGGGGCATTGATTTGCCATGTTTTTGAATGCTGTTGTGGTGCAAAAATGTAATCAATGCAAAGCTTCAGAGGTGTTGCAGATTAATTTTAATAATGTATGTAACATGTTAATATGACAGAGTGATCTGGCCATCTTATTTTGCCTATAGGTGTTATATACTGTTGTTATTGTGTATTAGATATATTTTATGCAATTGCAGTAATGTCACCAAGATCTCACAACATTTTAAAAAGCCAATATCCTAGTTTATAGGATAAATTCAGAATGATTTTGTATTTCTTGTTCTGAATATTTTTAATGAAAAATCAAATTGATTTGACTGCATAAGGCATATTATTGCACATTACAAATACTGCTTTCACTCATTCATTCTATACCAGTGTTGTAACAACTTTTATAATTTTAGAATTGATATTAAATTAGTATGTCACCTGTGTTTTCTCTTTTGCTTGTGGTTTTTATTTATTTTTTAATATGCACTTAATAGTCATTGCAAAGCGATTTGATCTTGATTTTTTTCATACATTATACACTTTTAAAGAGAGAGTTCACCCAAAAATGTTGTAATTTATTCATCCTCATGTTGTTCCAAACCTGTATGAGTTTCTTTCTTCTGTTGAACACAAAAGATGATATTTTGAAGAATGTTGGTAACCACAGTTTGACGGCACCCATTAACCTCCACAGTGTTTGGGTGCCGTCAACTGTCTGGTTACCCATATTCTCCAAAATATCTTTTGTGTTCAACAGAAGAAAGAAACTCATGCAGGTTTGGAATTGGAACATCTCAAGGGAGTACAACATTTTTATTTTTGGGTGAAGTATCCCTTTAAGACACGGAACTAAAGATGCTTTTAATTTCAAGAAAATACAGGTTTTAAGTGGTTTTAAATTGTATGTGGTTACTGTATAATTGACTGTAGTGTGTAAATATTTTATAAGTCATTCCTGGGATTCTGTAATCAACATGGATTTTTTTTTATAATTTTTTTTTTTACATATAATTCATTTTCTAAATACCCCACATCATTAGGCACATATTAAACTTCCAAAAAACTCATTTTCCCACCTTTCCAGGCATTAAATAATTATTTTCAGATTTAAACACCTTTTATTCTCAACCCTCCAACGGACAAAATGGAATTGGTTTAAAAAGGATTTTACACAACTTGCTATAAAACAAACATCTACCTTCTGCTCATGAGTCCCTCATAACAATTTAATAACTGCAAATGTAACTTTTCTGATCGTTTTTAAAATTTTATGGGACTGAAGTAAAAAAAAAAAAAAAAATTGTGTGTTTGTGGTCTCTTTATATTATATTAATTTTTATGTTTAACTAAAACCACAATTGTATTGTGTTAATCCTTAAAATGCCAGATGGTAATCAGCAAGAAATGCTTTCCTTTTTAATTGTCGTACCTATTTTTTCCCCCAAAAAATATTAATGTGACAAGGTTGAGAACACAGTGACGGAGTTGAAGACTGTAACTGGTTTGAAGGGAGGCATTTAGTTCAATGTTATATTTTTCATTTTGTCACTTTCTCATATTGTGCCTTCCTTTCGGGTAAACATATTTGCATGCACAACACTGTCTTTATTGTTGCTGCCATTTCTGACATAGGATGCTTTTTAAGTAGACACATTACATCAAATATTCTATTTATAACAACATTTTGAGTTATGAAGTACTGAAACCATGACTATTTTATATTTTTTTATTAAAATTATTCATAAATGAAGTGAAAAACTCAGCTGTCACAAGTTTTCAACCCCGAAACAATGAGAAATATTCAGATATGTGATAGGGTTGAGTGTGACGGTTGAGGTTTTTTGCACAAAATGGCCACTTGCTCATCTTGTAGTGTAGGAGAGTAGTGTATGGCAGCAATGAAATAAGTACATTGGATATACTTATGGATAAAAAGAAAAGAAATTCCATCTAAATTTTTATGTGACAGGGTTGAGTTGTTAAGCTTGACAGTAATAGGCCTCCCTTGACTATAATAGGCCTCAAAAATATTAATGAAAAGTATATTACTACTTAGCATTTTATGCAACACTATTAAAAATACCTGAAAGGTGTCATTTCTGGTAAATGATGTCACATATGGGTGGAGTCTAAATTATAATATGCAGAGAATAGTTGTGAATATCGTGACGGGTTGAGTTCAGACCATAGACTGTAAAAAAATAGGTTCAGACTGAGAGACACACCGTTATAATCTGTTTTTTTAATATAAAATATCTTGCATTTTCACAAGAAAGTAACACAAATAAATCCTTACAAAATTGGCCAAAAAAATGACACTGTGCACATTTTGTTAAATATTTTCTAAGTACAAATTCAGTGAAGTGCCTCAGGGACATGGCAAAGCTTAGTGTACAATAGATATAAGACATTATTTTATGATAAAAATTATTTCAATTTATTTTTTTATTTTTTATTCATCACAATGAACATACCAAAGTATTGTGAAAAGCTTTTAATATTCCATTTTGGTGACCACCTTAAAAAAGTGAAATATTACCGAATCTCAGGAATGACCCAAACCGGTCCGGCGCCGCCTGCAGGTTCATACCAACACAACAACATGACAGCGTCACTCATCAGTCTCTCACCTCACTCTCCGCACAGTTGCGCAGTTGGTACTGATAACCAAAGGTGACTGAGCTCAAATTGGGCTTCTGCATCAGCTCCTAAAAGGATTTCAAGCGCTATCATGGCGTCAAATGGTAAGATAGGTCAATGTATTAGGCCTATTATTATTTGTATTTTATTATAATCTCTAACGTTAGGTTTTGACGAAACAGCATCTAATGCAAAACGTAACTTACCTAGTAATTTTCATTTGTACTGTTCACTCACAAATGGCGAGGTGATGTAATGTACGTGTTATAGAAGCAATTTACCCATTTGGAGCATTTATATATTATTTGTGAAAAGGCGAAATGAAGAACATGTCGGCATCCGCCATTTTGTTTGCAGCTCTTTCAATTTGAGCTGGTTTGTTCTATTACTGACCTATATTTACCCTGAGACCATACTGAATATTTTTTCGATTTAAATTCAGTTTAATCTCTAATCTTTAACCATTACACTGGTAGCGACGCGACAAAAATGTAACGCCCCCATTACGATTACAGAACTGTGAGCGTAAGGGCTCATTTATTAAAACGGGAGCTTGTCTAGTTGAATAGTTAGATTAACGTTACCCAAAAATGAAAATGATGTTATCATTTACTCATCCTCGTGTAGTTCCAAACCTTGACTTTCTTCTGTGGAGCATGAAAGAAGAATGTTTTGGTCACCATTGACTTTAATTGTAAGGACAAAAAAGGGTAATTTCTCAAAATATCATATTTTTATGTTCCACAAACGTAACTCATACAAGTAAAATGTCACGATTCTAAAAAAATATTACACAATGTTCGTTTTTGGGTGAACTATCCCCAGACTAGTACTCTATCTTCCCAAAGCCAATGAGATGGTCCTCACTGCAGAACACAAGATCCAGGGGGCGTGGTTGGATCCAGATCCAACTCCTCCCACCCTATAACCTACCCATCTCCACCCCCTGATCCCTAAGCCCACCCCTAAACCTACCAATCTCCACCCCTTAGATGTGGATCCAACCCCGCCCCCTGGATCTTGTGGACTGCATTGAGGTGCGTGCTACTGAAGCCAATGCAGACTTTTGATCAGATGCAGATTCATGATCTTGCCAGTATATGTAAATTACTAAAAAACAAACAAATAAACACCATGTATAATGCACATTGTCTTTTCCCATTAGATTATGCTCCAACCTCAAGCCATGGGTAAGTTTAATGCATCCTTTCCAAAGTCTTATCGTAATATTGCATTTATCGTAAGATTTCTCACATTTCTCATTAAAATAATGAATTCATTTTGTTGTGCCCAGTTACGGTGGCTATGGAGGACAGTCCAACCAGAGTTACAGTCAACCCCCTGGCCAAAACTACAGCCAGCAGAGCTTAGGAGGATACAGCCAAAACTCAGAGAGCAGCTCTGCTCCTTATAATCAGAGTGGATACGGCTCCAATTATGGACAGTCCCAGTCAGGTATTATACTGCAAATGCTGTGAAAGTTAAAGTCAACATGAAATCAAAATGAACAATTCTCTTTTTTTATGGAATAATGCCGTATTTAATATAAATTATTTATCCGTTTTCATGTGCCCTCGTATTCTTTCATCAAAATAACTTCACACACCAATTGCAACAACTGCTCTTCTCTGATGACGTGTTTCAGGGTTGCCAGGTTTGCGTAACAAAACCAGTCCAATGCTATTCAAAACCCATCCAAAACAAAAGCAAAAGGGAGGGTGGGGGTTTCCCCGGGAAAAATCACATTCCCCATGGAGAGGGTTGCTCAAATCCACAATCTAACAAAACAACCCGCGGCAACAGTGTAAAAGTAGTCCAATTGCATGGAAAAACTACGGATTTGGCAACACTGATCTGTTTACTGGGGCGGGACAACCTGTCACTCACATGAGATCACAGCAGTAGCACACCACAATGAACCAATCAATCAAACCAATCATTTCCGAAGGACAAAATCAAGTCCTGCCCTTCATTTTGTTTCTTGTTCAAGAAGCAGTTTCACTCGGTATATACGTCACAACAGGCAAGAAAAGACTATCACAACTTCCATTTCATGCCGACTTTATCTTTTTTAGGAGGATATGGGTCTCAGCTTCCCTCTCAGGGCTATAATCAGTCCAGTCAGTCGTACAGCTCTGGAGGCTACAATAACAGCAGCCAGCCTCCAGCAGCTCCAAGTGGAGGATACAACCAGCCGTCTTCTTACTCCGGCTATAACCAGCATCAATCTCCTACTTCATCTGCCTCTAGGTGAGATTTCACTGGTGAATCTTTTTGTCAGTGTGTCTAAATTCTAGTTTTTTTTATGCCCAGAAGGCCAGAATATGGCGTTATTGATAAGAACATGTTAAACCTATTTTGTGTTTCAGTAACTATGGGAACAGCTCCCAGTCGTCTGGCTACGGTCAGCAGCAACAGCAGCAGGGTGGGGGTGGTTATGGTGGCAGTGGAGGTCAGTCTGGAGGATATGGGAGCAGTGGAGGACAGAGCGGTGGATACGGGGGTAGCGGGGGCCAACACCAGTCCTCTCAACATGGAGGAGGTCCTTACAACCAATCTCCCAATTACAGCTCTCCTCCACCTCAAAACTATGGGCAACAAAATCAGCACGGACAGGGAGGTGAGGTTGAGAGATTCCTTCAGCAAGTTAACACATAGAAGTTTGATTTGATTAGCTATATAACGATCTTGGTAATAGAAAATAAAGCTGTTCGGTCTCTAATTCTAAGACTAGAGAATTGGCATTTTCTATATTTAAAAACTTGTTAGCAACTTGCTTTTTTAAAAAGTTCAATGGCCTGAATATTCATGTTTCAGTTGTTTATGTTGTAGAACAAAACAAGTAATTGTAACCAAATTCCTAAAGAAATATCACAATTCTATACTTACAATTCTATACTACTCAATATACAGTATGAAAAATGGATATTCATTTTGAAATTTTCTGAAGATTACATTTAACAGTGTACACAACTTTTAAAATCTGAACATATTTTAAAATACAAGCCATCATTCACTTGCTGACTTTGTAAATGGTTACAGAGGACAAATTGGGCATCATACACTTAACGACTGAGGATCACACACTACAAGTCGTTACAAACACAAACTCATGCATATACGCGCGTCACAAATGCGCATGACAAATGTAAACAAAATGTGTTCTAAAATTGGCTTACATTTTTTTTATATTCTCCCACTGGAATAAATCTTAGTCTGAAACTAGAAAATCTGAGTCTGTGCCCATCATACACTAGGTGATTTTCTGTGAAATCTGGCAACTCAAATCTGCAGACTGGCTCTGACTTTCGGTAACTAGCGTAAACCCATCTAGACTGTAAATCGGGGCAAAAGTCATGTAGCGTATTCTAGTCTTAAGATGACGGCAAAGGTAGTTTAAATTTAAAAATAGAGGAAATGAGCATGCAAAATTTGATATTGAAGGGTCTGTTTGCACCTGGTCACTTCATGCGTTTTACTGATTGGATAGCTATCCATTTTGTTAAAACTTCCATTTACACTTGGCCACATAGATGCGTCTCTGAAAGTTCACGTCAACGAAAGCAACAGGTATGAGCTGCAATTTATTTATCATCGGCTAATTTCAAGGTCAAAGACCACAACAGGAGAGAAAGTGGCATCAGCACTGGTAAGATAATTTAGTCTCACTACTTTTAATGAAGTTGATTGTGTGTTGAGCTTCAGGATGCGACGGCAAACTTTCAGTTTGTTTTGTGGCAGTTTGCGCTTCGGCTTGCTGAAGAGATGGGCTACTCATCTGCGTCGGGCCATATCTGTGGTGATGTGTGTTCCAGTTGAGCTGTCATATGTTGCTACCGGGAGCCGGTAGCCTATAACGCGCTCTCACATGTTTGTTTTTTTTTACATTTTGGAAGGAGTAAAAATGTGGTTTCAACAACCAGATGCATTTACGCTTGTCCAGTTTCATCCTCCTGAAGTGGTTTGAGTGATGTCAGAGATTAAAATCCATCTCAAATGTGTTTCGGAGGGCATTTACACCTTGTCTTTTGACTATCGGATAGCTATCTGATCAGAGAAAATGCATGAAGTGTCCAGGTGTAAATAGGCCCTAATACTGGTCAATAACCTATATGGTATCAAGAAGTTGTACATCTCGCCTGAAAAAGTTATTTCAAAAAGCGATTACAATGAAAGGCTTAAATGTTTAAGGTTTCCATTCAAATATATTGCATTTCATTTCTAGGTTACAACCAGGATTCCCCACCAATGAGTGGTGGTGATGGTGGTGGTGGTGGAGGAGGAGGAAGAGGCTACGGTGGTCAGGATGGCGGATATAGTCAGGATGGTAGAGGTGGACGTGGTCGCGGAGGTGGAGGTGGCTTTGGAGGTCGAGGAGCGAGCGGGTTTGACAGAGGTGGTCGTGGAGGACCCCGTGGCAGAGGAGGAATGGGGTAAGCAAACATTCATATCACGCACTTCTTCCATCTCCTTCACCACATAAAGTCCACATGTATGCATCAGTGTGTCATTTAGGGAAAAAAATAACACCTTCAGGTAAAAGGTTAAAATAGAGCCGAAGGTGTTACACCACATCGACTGGCTGGGCTGAAAGTAAATGGTGGCCTAGACCACGGTAAACTACAGATAAAGTGTTTTGATTTGGGGTGTAAAGTTTCGGTCTACTTAAAACAGCAATATGGACAAAAAGTGAAACTGAATACAGAAAATTTGTCCAATTAGGAGCCAGAATGGTCTGGTGTATGATTTATTGGTGATCCTCATATTCATGTATTTACCTAAAATGATGCATGATGTTAAATCGGTGCCAGTGTGCTGAATATTTCCGTGTCTACACCCTTCACAAGATGGAACCAGCCAAAGGTTCACATTATATTGAACAAAAACTAATCAGAAGTTGCAATGATTGACCAGGTGTTTTTTTTGTTTGTTTTGTTTAAAAAAAAAAGAAAGAATCTGTTAATCGTTGACTTACCAGCAAAAAATTATTATGGGTGGACTGTCCTGTGGCAAAAAGTTGATAATTTTACTAGTTGCACTTACGGGAGTGCATCGCATCACATGTTTACCTTCACACGTCCACATTGCACATTGTGACCAGGACAGGAGTTTACTATTATTACAATTCATTGTATTTTTAAGTTTTATTTACGTTTTGTTTACATAAGCCGCGTTTCCACCGCAGGAACTTTCCCAAGGAACTAGGAACTTTGGGCTGGTATTCGGTGTGATTACACCGCAGGAACCAGGGTCTAAATGAAGTTCCGGGTAAATATTTCCCCCCTCCGAAAGTCCCTGCGTGTGAGGTACTACTTTTTCAAAGTTAGGAACTTTCAGGGGTGGAACTTGGGCGCTGAACATGCTGATTGGTTGAGTTTATGCCGCATTTTGATTGGTTGACTCCACGCAGCATTTTATTCTGTTGCGGTAACAGTCGTCTGCTATTCGAATCAACAATGGAGTTAAAAAAATACGACCGATGGACCGACGACGAGGTTCAGGCTTTAGTAAGCTTAAATTCAGAGGATGAAATCCAGTGGGAACTGTAAAGTCATGCGCAGTCCTACGTCACCGGACTATTTGCCTAATCTTCACGGTACTTTAGACCGCGGTGGAAACGCAGCTAGCAACAGGTCTGGGGGGAAAAAAGTTCCTGGGACAAATTGTTCCGGGTAATTTCGGTGGAAACGCGGCTATATAGTGTTAGCAGTGTAGTACATTTGTTTTCATTATGATTTCCCATTTTTCAGTAATGCTTTTATGTTTTAGTTTGCAATTAGTTTTAAGTAGGGATGCACCGATACTAGTAATCAGGTTGGATGCAATATAAAAATGTTCTGATGCCGTTAAAAAACGTTAACATGCAGCATATTGTGAATGACTATCAATGCTTTCCTAGAATTTTCTAGAATTTCAAAAGTAACATTGAGGTGTTTGAGTGGATTCATTCAGTCAGATGTTTTTAATGGGGAAAAGTGAGGACATAAGTGAGAGAGTGCTAAAACTCTCGCTTGTCTCTGCTTGTGCTCCATTTTATCCTCCCCAGATGCCCTGGTGATCAGCAAAGTTAACAGTTCAGGAAGATTTTAAACATTCAACCCTAAACGTGCTTGGAAAAAAAGTCTCACAGGTATCGGCCAAGTAAAGTATTGGTGCATCCGTAGTTTCAAGAACATACAGGTCTTTTACAAACCCCCCCCAACATAATAAACTTTTTATAAATAAAACATTAGCATAATTATTTGAAGCAGCAGATCAATCCCATCTGGCTGTGATCTCACCTGTTCTCTAAACCTTCTCCATCCTCTCCTACAGGATTATTGTGTGTTGCAATGCTTTAATGAATCTTTAAATCTCCTCCTAGGCTGTTTTCTACAAGGTTCAGCGATTTAGGCTTTTCCTATTGAAGAAGATAAAACAGAAACACAGGCTCTAGACAACTGGGGAAGTGAAGATTAGTCAAGAATAAATGAGGAATGTGTGATTATAAGTAATAATAATAATAAAGTCTAAGGATCCTTTCAAATCTTAAAAGGATCCCAAAACAGTATGGAACGGCTGGATTAATCCAAAAGGGGGAGAGTGGTCACAACAGTTATGTCTATTAATTTAAATGCAAAACTGAATGCAGTGTATGCAGTTTCTGTCCAAAGAAACAGAACACGGAGACCGTTTGGTATGTAATGGGTGAAGGTCCGGGGCTAAAGATATACCTTCGATCTGATAAAAGAAAATACTTGATTTTGTGAAAGAATGATTCAGTTCACAGATGCACTGCAAAGCTGCATGGTAAAAAATATATGGTAATTCTTTTGAGCAAAATAGGCCAAATGGTTATGATAGAGCATGACTTGGGGAAGGAATATCAAATGGGTTTCCAAAATTCCCTTATGGGTTATGAGGAAAGATGAACCTAGTGAGAGGGAGCAGAAAAGAAAAGGGCCAATGGGGAACTTGTAGAAAGGATGATGGAGATGGGTGGGCCCTTTCCAGCCTCAAGAGTGAAATGGGGCACCACCCTCATCAACCTTCAATTCGTCTTGCTTCTCTCTCCTTCTCCGTCAGAATGGGCGATCGTGGAGGATTCAATAAGTTTGGTGGTAAGTGACAAACTCTTCAAACAAGGAACTTCAGGGGTTTAAAGAGAGCCTAGTCTAAGAGGGAGGAGTGGGTGTCTGGTCGTGTCACAGAAATTTGCGTTATATTTTTAAAGGAATACACTGAAATGAATGCGATAACCACCTTGTGTGTGTGTGGTAAATATAAGTGGTAAACAACTACGCTTTAATGCATTTAGCAACAGCTTTCTCATTATGCATGGTTAAGGTAGAAACACAAAGTCGTCTGTAAACCGTTATAGTAAAAGACCTTAAGGGATCGTTCACCTAAAAATTTAAATTCTGTCGTCTCATGTCGTTCCAAATCTAAATGACTTTGTCCTCTGTGGAACACAATAGAAGACATAAGAGAATACTTTTTTTTTTTTGGGTGAATTATCCCTGTAAGTGCAATTTTTCAACAAATACATTCTCTTATTAGTGTCACTACACAAACGAGAAGGTATACAATGTGATTTTCAGAGTTCAAAATTAGATTTTTATTCATTTATTTTAGATGGATTTTCACAGGCGATCACTGGAATTGGAGATGAAGTAGAATCTATTGATCAGACACTGAAACGTGAAACAAAATGGTTGTTAATACGTGTTTGGGCAGGTATATCTGAAAGTCCAAAATCATTTTTATTTTATTTTTTCATTTTATATTAATGCATTTATCAGACGGTTTAATCAAAAAGCAGCTTACAATGCATTCAAGGTTAATATTTTTGTTTATCAGTATGAGCTTCCTGGGAATAAATCCCGCGACCCTCGCACCATGCTCCAGCTGATGTGCAATAAAGTCAGTTGTGGTTAAAAAAAGACTTCTTCAATGATTGTGGCAGTATTGTTTTTTTAGTGGCTGGACAGTAACGTGAAATGCACATACCTTTATCAGCTGTACAGTGTGGGACGGCATGTCTTCAAATGTCTGGGAGAATGTTGAACATTCAAAATATTCATCAAACTTATATAAAAAAATTCCTGTACCTTTTACTGGGTTTCATTTTTGGTCCATTTTTTAAAAAAATGTTATTGGAATTTACCGTGACGATTCCAATATGTGTGTTTTTTTTTTGTTTTTGTTTGTTTGTTTTTTGGAATTTCCCTTTTTGGAGCACCCATTTTATACTCTGAGCACTTTTCAAAAGGTTTCTAATGTGGCAAACAGCTGGATTCTGGAGGTTGTTCAAATTCATTTGTGTCCGGTGGTTTTAGGGTTGTACTGGTCTGATGAAGGTCCTAATGGAATAATTCTACACACAAAAAAAGTACATGAAAAAATTATTTAAAACAACAGGAATGGAGGCCTGGAGATGGAAGGATTACACATGTTTGTTTTGTTTTTTTCACAATGCATCACACAGTTTGAAATATGAAATATGTTCATAATTGTTTGAACATGTCAGCACCAGCTGGAAACCAACATCCTTGTGTTCACTACACTGTTTCTAACTGGTAACTACCTCAAAAGGAATCTAAAGGTATAACAAGGGGTCGAGACTTGCTTATCTGGCTAGCTCAAATACAATTTGATATGAAGCCAGATCCAGTAAAAATGGTCATGGGTTTCATGTGGAAGGAATATTTGCTGAAGATGATGATTTGTGAACTTAAAAAGTGGTCTTAAAGGCTGTTACGCTTTAGGGTTGAGGAACGTCTGTTTAATACAGTGAGTCATGGTCATATTTACTAATACTGAAAGTAAACCATTTGGGTTTCAATATTATTGATTAGACTGGTATAATGTGTAAGATTGCGGTTCATCATTGATCATCGTAATCTCTTTAAAACATCAGTGGTGTTGGTAACTATTCTAATGGTTATCTAAATGAATTGTGGTTGAATCAAAGTGGTTGCTTATGCTGGGAAAACCCAATATCTAGATTCACTCATAGACAAAAAGTATTGAGCAGTGTCTGACATATTGGCTGTTTGGAAATAATCTTTTGTGGGATGGAGAATGAGAACCTTATCACATGGCCTATGAACATATTGTCATTGATGTAATGGGTCGTAATGTCACAGACTGTTGTGCTGTTCAGTGCTAATGGAGTTACTGGGTTCTTAATAAAAAGGGTGAATGACATGTGACTGGTTGCAAAGTGGTATTCAGTTAAAAGTTGTCCTTATTAGCTGTGCATGTTTTACATACAACCAATGAGATGACAGAAACCAACAACAACAAAAGACCCAATAGCTGCTCACTGCAAAGCAGACTGTAAACGTATGGTCGGGTGGTTTTGCAGGGGATTGAATCAGATGGTTATTGCATGGTTTACAGCTTTCCAGAGAATGAGAGATTCGTGGTGTAAAAGCAAGTACATAAGTTGTCCGACATGTATTTCGGTTTACGTATGAGGATAAATCAAGCTACAGCTATCAGTATGGGAGGAAAGAATCTCTTAATTGAGTACTTGGACTACCAGTTTCGTCAATTCTGAAAACGAGTCGTGTCGTTAAGAAACAATGTTCAGATAGTGTTGGTTGGTGCTCGGTACTCTCATTTAGTCAAATATGCTGAGCTACAGATTTCCATCAGGTTCTGCTTTCTGTATCTGGAGCATAAATTATAATTGATTGTACAGATGTATATGACCCCATTAAAGAAAAGTCAAAGGATTACAAATGCGTAATAAGTGTTTGTAAATCGTGTGTTTGTGTACATACGTAATATTAATAAATGTTCCTTTCACTTAAAAGGGCCCAGAGATCATGGAGCCGGTGGGCCAAATAGTAAGTATACGGCAACTGATTTCTGCAGCTACTTGCATTATTAGACGATTTTCAAGCATGATTATAAATTTCACATTTTTGTTACAGTGCAGGAGCAGGATAACTCTGACAACAACACCATCTTTGTGCAAGGTCTTGGAGACAACTATACTGTGGACTCAGTTGCAGACTTCTTTAAACAGATCGGCATCATCAAGGTGGAAAAGCAAAAAGCTCCATTGTGCTGCAGCTACCTTTATAGTTCTCCTTGTCACAATATCTATTTTTTACACAGATCAATAAGAAGACAGGATTACCCATGATAAATCTATATACAGACAGAGAGTCAGGGAAGCTTAAAGGGGAGGCTACTGTTTCATTTGATGACCCCCCTTCAGCAAAAGCAGCCATTGATTGGTTTGATGGTATGTTGAAAGAGAACCACACAAGTGCCTACCTTCTAAAACAAAGCTGGAGTTTTTGGGCGTCTGTCCAGTCTAAGTCACGTTCATCTTTTCCCCTCAGGTAAAGATTTTAATGGAAATCCAATCAAGGTGTCCTTCGCCACTCGCAGAGCTGAATTTGGACGCGGCGGTGGCAGCATGAGAGGTGGTCGTGGTCGAGGAGGTATTTTAGGTTCTCTCTTTCTCTTAGTCTCTGTTTTGTTTTTCTGACTTGGGTTTTCTCTCTCTTCTTGCAGGGCCAATGGGCCGTGGGGGATTTGGGGGAGGCAGAGGTGGTGGTGGCTTCCCAGGTAACAATGGCGGTGGTGGTGGCGGCAACGGTGGTGGCAACGGTGGTGGTAATGGCGGTGGCGGCCAACAAAGAGCAGGAGACTGGAAGTGTTCAAATCCGTAAGTGTTGGTTTGCACTTACTTTTAACAGATTGTTTTGTAGCAAAATGTAAATATTATCATGCATCTCTAATTGGATATAAATGTGACTATAAGGCATTAAGATATTATAAACGTTAAGATTATGATTTTCTGGAAGGCTGATTTGAAATTTCACTTGACTTGATAAATTCATATTTTGTGTGCTTTTCTCTTGTGCGTATGCAGAACGTGTGGTAATTTAAACTTCTCATGGCGAAATGAGTGTAATCAGTGCAAAGCTCCCAAACCGGAAGGAAGTGGAGGTGGAATGTCGCCGATTGGAGGTAAAGAGGAACTTTCCTGTGAAAATTAAAGGGGTGGTTTACTGCCTTTTTTCTTTGCTTGATTGTGTTTATGGGCTGCAATATAACATGTCTTCGTGTTTCGTTTGTTAAAAAACGCCTTATTTTTCATAAATTTCACCTTTATTGTAAGCCGCTTCCTCCTCTGTCATTTGAACGACCGGTTGACTTCCTTAGTCTATGAAACCACTCCCTCAGAAAGAGGCAATGAGCTCAGATTGGTTAGTTCGGCCGGTGTGTTGTAATTGGCTAAACTGCGTCCGGAATCTTCACGCCCATTACCTTTACGGGCGACAGTTACATGTGCTCCTGGCCCGGTCAAATGTAATGGTGTCAATATTGCCTCATCAGTTTGAGCCAGAATCAGACCAGAGAGCGGTGATGAAGAGAGTCAAGCAGAACCTCCGCAAACACGGCTCTTACTAAACGTTTCTGAATGGTAATTTTTTTTTAATTATTATTATTTTCTCAAAGAATTTCCACACGCTGATACTTGAAAATGCTACTGCTGTTTGTTAGCTTTTGAGATACGGTTTCCCCCTGATTAAACATTTAATATAACTGAATACATGACTGAGTAATACCGTTTTTTAAACATATTGTTTTATTGATAGAATGAACAACCGTTTAACTATTCACAAAACTTACCGGTAGTATACTCAGTTTGTCGTTTTCTTTAGGTGTAACGTTACATGTGATAACAGCAGCTGAAGTTCGCTGTTGCGATAATTTTTTGAAGTTTGCACACGTTTCTTATACACACAAAATAACATCGAACTAACTAGCTACTATAACCAAACAGCTTTGGCATTGGTTTGCGTTCTTGATCAAATAAAAAAATTACGTCATAAAGTAGCTATACATGGAAAATACGTTTACAAAATTTGTACATATTACAAATTCGGGTCCAAAATGTTTATACGCATCTGTCATATACTAAAGCCAGCGCTGGCATTTTTTTACATCCTTGATAAAACTAAAACATTACGTCTTAAATTATACAGGCAAATACATTTAAAATGATTAAATCTTACTTGCAGGTTGTGGCCTCTGGTTTTAAAGCTGTAACTGCTTCATGTTGGAGTAATAGTTTCTTGTTGAATCCGACATTGAACTCGTGTAGATTCTGGAAGCTGTCTTCCGTAAAATGCGCAGCACAGAGAGCTAAACTACGATTGTAATTGTCAGGAACATAATCAAACTTAAATTTTTACCATTGTTGACGAACTACAGCGTCTGTAGGAAGCCTGAACACAGAAGACCTGACAGCTACAGCTCTCTCCACTATAACTCCTCCTCTTCGACAGCAGAACATGTTCCGGAGGGAGGGTTGATGTAAATGTATGGGTTAGTTACGTATAAAACCCGGGAAGTATCTCGTTGTAGTCCCATTCGAGTCGTTTTTGTAGGCATTAAACTTCCTGATTTTTAAAAGACGATATCTCCGCTTACGTTGAACTTTCAGCGCAGCAACTTTGCAGATACTGTTCATGCACCAACAGCAACATTACACAGTATTTAAAATGAAAAAAGTGAAATAGCAATCAACCACCCCTTTAACTGGATTTTGTGTCAGCATCTGACTTACTAGAGATAGTGGATTGCTGCTTAAATGCACCTATTTTTGTAGGTGGCTTTGGTGGAGACAGGGGCAGAGGCGGTTTCGATCGAGGTGGTTTCCGCAGTCGTGGTGGTGATCGAGGGGGCTTCAGAGGAGGGAGGGGAGGTGACCGGGGTGGATTCGGACCTGGCAAGATGGACTCAAGGTGAATGCTCTGATGATTCACACTGTTGCACATCTTAAAATGTTAATTGGTAGAAAACTGATTTTCAATATACACTATTCCCCAGAGAGTGACAAATGTATCTTAGTGCCTCTGTTGTGTGTTTTTCAGGGGAGATCACAGGCATGAGCGCAGAGACCGGCCTTACTAATGGGAAATTCTCTTTTGTCCAAATAAGACTTTAATTCCATGTGGGACCAGTATTCACTCCACTTCAACACTTGTTACCTTCTTCCAAACGTTTTGTGTTGTATGTTGTTAAAATAAGTGTTTTTGTTTTAGTTCTGGTTATATAACTTTTTGTACTATTCTCTCTAGACTCTGATATTGTTAATCATGAATAACTTTTTTTCTCTCTTTGAACTTGTTGGTGCTTAGATCACAGTAGTAATATTTGTGCAATTTATTAAATATACTTTCTTTGACTTTTTTTTTTTTTTTTAATTGTGGTTTAAAATTAAAAATGTCTGAAAAATAGTAAATCGTGATGTGGCATTACTTTATTATCTCACCTTCATTTCATTTCCAAGCACTTTGCATTTTTCTATCTCACTGACTTATGAGAGTAATGAACTGCTTATCTCTAAATAATCATCTCTTGAAATAAAATAAATGCTTACTGAAATTATATATAATATACACACACATACATACAGTCCCGGTCAAAAGTTTTAAAAATAATTATTTTTAATGTTTTTGAAAGAAGTCTCTTATGTTCACAGATTAAGCATTTATTTGAAAAACAGTAATATTGTGAATATGTTATTTCAATTTAAAATGTAATTTATTCCTGTGATGGTAAAGCTGAATTTTCAGCATCATTACTCCAGTCTTCAGTGTCACATGATCCTTCTGAAATCATTGTAATATGATGATTTATTATCAATATTGGAAACATTTGTGCTGCTTAATATATATTTTTATTTTTTACTTTTTTCAGGATTCATTGATGAAGTTTTTTGTTTGTTTGTTTTGTTTAAAGAACAGCATTTATTTAAAATGGAAAACTTCTGTAGTTTGGGGTCACTTATTTTTTCCTCCTTTTTTTGAAAGAAATGAATACTTTTAGTCAGCAAGGATGTGTTAAATTGATAAAAAGTGATAGTAAAGATTTATATTGTTAGATAAGATTTCTGTTTTGAGTAAATGCTGTTCTTTTTGACGTTTTATTTATTAACCATTCCTGAAAAAAGTAACACAGGTTCCAAAACAAATATTAAGCAGCACAACCGTTTCCAACATTAATAAACACTGAGCAGAAAATAATGATTTCTGAAGGATCATGTGACACTGAAGACTGGAGTAATGATGCTGAAAATACTGCTTTTACATCACAGGAATGAATTACATTTTAAAATATATTACAATAGAAAACCATTATTTTAAATTGAAATAATATTTCAAAATGTTACGTTAATGTTATGTTAAAAATGTGAAGTGTTTCCCACCTTTTACCAAGACCTGACTATACATTTCAGCTTGTTGCCAAAGTAACATTTTCATTTAGTTTAACTTGATGTGTTAAAATAACAAAGGCATATTACAAAAACTTTAAGATCTGACAAGTTAATTAAGGATTTTTCACAAATTCGTATTACAGAAGCAAATCTTAAATTGATTCTTATCCTATCTCACAAAATCTCATCTTATCTGTAGGTAATCAACTCTCAGGTCTGTTACCAAGCAACCAACGAAGCACAAGCAGCTGCTATGTGAAGTAAACGCTGGAGATTAAAAATGAGTGCTGCAGAAAGATAAGTTTTGGTATCATATTTCGTGGGAGTCTGAAATTATTTATCAAGTGTTTTTTCAAATTGCAGCACATCATTTGGGTGTTTAAAAAGTCGTTCCAGCATCAAACGTCGTTGCTCTTCATATTGTATCATTAATAAATGTGACGTCATTCTCAGACAGGGCGGTAGGGTGATAATTCCCCTATTAAAGGTGGACTCAACAATGAAGGTCCTAAAGTTTTTTTTGTGGAGTTCGGATGCTTCTGTAATACCCCTTTTCTATCCGTAGTTAAGATAAGATTAGGCATACAGTTTCACATACAGAAACCTGACCTTGTGCTTTCACTAGCCTAGTTATGAAATTTTTAGTTTCAAACACAAGATAATTGTGATATAATGAGAACATTTGGTTTAATCACTGAAACACAACAGTGTGATCTTCTTTCAATTTAGTACTTAACAATCAGTTAATTCAACGGCAAACAATGCAAGATACATGTTTCAATCACCCTTGTTGCTGAAATACTTACAGTAATATGGGCTACAGATGCCACATTAGAAAATACACTTACAAAACCATCTGTCTCCCTTCTATTGATGCATCTCTGGTCAATATGTTGTTACTCTACTACACAGTCTTTAACTGTTTCCTCTCCCTCTCTCTCTATGTTCACAAATAGCACATTTCTCTCTCTCTCTCTCTCTCTCTCTCTCTCTCTCTCTCTCTCTCTCTCACTCACTCACTCTCACACAACACACACACACACACACACACACACACACACACACACACACACACACACACACACACACACACACACACACACATGTTTGTGCACAAACTTTGAACATATGGTGGTCATCATCTAGGATAAATCACTTGTGTACAAATAATTAATTTCATTTGGTTATCCGTATCGGAAATTGCAAAAAAGTTATATAGAATCTATGTCAAGTATAGAGTCAATATCTATAGAAATGTTTCACCATTGAGATCAGTTGGATTAAACAATAGACAAATGTATTACAGTTTTTCTCAATTGCTAAAACACAATTTCTGAAACCTTGCTCCATTTTCTGAAACCATTAAACACAAACCCTCATCTTCAAGCACTATTCACAAAACCTCTGACTCCTCTTGCAAAATGAAACTTTCGCCTCAAAATCTGTGTTCTTTTACCTGTGTTCAAAATCAAACACTGCTCTCAAATCATAAACAAAGTGATCAAAATGATATACACTATCAAGCAGTCAGTAAAGAATACACCAAAAAACAGAAAACACATTGTTCGAAACATATAGTTCTCGAAAGATATCTATGGACTGCTATTCTGTTTAGACTTACCCGTGACACCGTACCATCAAAAAGTTCAGGGAGAAGTACATTTTTAATCTCAAAACAAATTTCATGTTTCCGTCATTGTCTTTTGATGAACGAAAACATGTTCTATCATAGTAGCTCAAAATTGATCAGAAATTACTACTCAATAGATCAGCAATTTGTTTGTGTTCTTCCTCCTCCTTGTACCCCTATTTTTACAGTACTGTACCCTGCACCTCACAAACTTGTCCTTCGTCTCTGTGATACTGTAATTCTTGTTCTTTGTTGATATGAACCTGCAACCAGTCAAAATCTATTGAGCAGTCAGTGCTGTTAACAAATGGAAAGCACAATGTTCAGGGACATACAATGTGTTCATTGTACAGTATACAGCCTACAATGCACTGTACTACAGTATACAATACTAACAGGGACAAAAATCAAATGAGTAAACGTGATCAATGTGATTCTTCTTGTCTTTGGGCATCATTTGAAACAGGTTAAATCAGTTTTGAGTGATTGTGTTCAATCAATGACGTGTGTTCTCTATTTGTATTTGATTGTTGCCACTTGTGTTTACCAGTGTGGATGACGTGTGCATTACAGTGCAGAATGTGTTTAGAGTTTTGCTGAAAAGTCTAAGTGAGATCTGCAAATTGTGTTTTACCATGTGAAATGGTTTAAGGTATTGACAACAGACTGCACAATTAGCTAAAGGAGTTCAGGCAACTGAGAACTTTGTTCAGCCAATGGCTTTTAGTGTTTTAGCAATTGAGAAAAACTGTAAACTGAACCAGAAGAGAAGCAAATCAAAAGTTTGATAGTAGAGCTTTATGAAATGCAGTTACTGTGAATGAAACATTTATATAAATATAAATTTTGTATAGTGAAAATTATACTTTGTGATTTTGTTTATTGTACTAACACAATTGAAAATATGCTGAAATGTTTGGGGAAAAAATTGCACTTTTGATGATCTGTTGTGATATTACAGTTTTTCTCGATTGTTTACACACATTTTCTGAAAGCATGCCTCATATTCTCAGAACTCTACACACAAATCCAAAAACACACACACAATGGGCAAAACCCCTCAATTCTCCTGCAAAATGAAACTTTACATTCAAAACAATGTTATTTCTTCTCAAAATGGTATTTTGTTTTCAAATGACACACACAAACCATCATATGAATAGACATTTATAAGAACCAGTAGAACACTGATGTGCTCAATGTAAAACACTATGATGAATGGAAAACACTTCTTCTCCATTCATCATAATGACTTAGGCCTTTTTTTGTTCAGTGTTACACTTTCTACAGACAGTACATACATAAGTGTGTTGTAAAATATCTGAGAATATTGTTTTTATACTCAGAACACACAAATACACGGTAACGAATATATTTTATTTTTCCCACAAAAACAATGTACACAGTGTACATCCCAACCATCACAAAGTAGGACATACAGTGGTCTACATACAAAACAACAGAAGAATTTACTGTATACAGTTACAGTAATAAAAAAAAAATCCAATGTTGGCATCCATTGCCCCATTGAAGAGCTCACCTGTTGCCCTTTTATGCTAAAGCTCTGATTGCTAATTGTAAAACTGTGTGACGGGTGTTTGCCCATGTGAAGAGTCAGTGTGCATATCTGAATGGCAGTGTGTTCCTTGTGAAAACAAGAGATTTTCTGCATGAAAATTGTGCCAAAAGCAGAGAATTGTGTGTAGTGTTTTGAAAAAAGTGTGTTTTAGAACTGCAATTTGAGTGTAAAGCAGGAATTGTGCTTGTAGTTTAGCAGAATTGGTTCAGGGGGTTGGTGAATGAGTTACATGTTGTGGTCATTGTGTCTCAAGTACCAGAAAATGTGTGTAAACAATCGAGAAAAACTGTAGTACTAAGAGTTTTGAGAATGTACATCTTACTTGTGAAAATAGTAATAAGCGAATAAAAAATGTCATTTTGTAATAGCTTTTGTCCTAAATAAGGTTTTGACTAACATCACCATGGTTACCAAACATATCAGATAGGATTCTAATGTTAGGATATTTCTGTAATGCGCCCCCTGGAATAGAAATTATTTTTTGATTAATAGTTTTTTATTGATTCTCAGAAACTTTCCAGAATACAGCTCAATACATCTGTACAGAATCAACATTTTTACTCCGATAACCCCAAATCCCCTCTCCCCGACTTGGTCACAACTTAACTATACAATTAAGTACAATTAAGATAACTTCCGGCATACAATAGTAAGGAAAAAGAAAATAATAGCATACATACATACCATCACAATTACACATTCGAGTGTGAGCATGTTTCTTACACAATTATTACTGCCCCTTTTCCAAATACGTTAAGTATCTGGACCATTTCTTATAATATAGGTTTACTTTATCAGTCTGTTTATAAGACATTTTTTCAAATGCGGACACTCTACCTAGTTCTGTTATCCATTCCTGAAAAGAAGGGGTTTCCTCCGACTTCCAACTCCTAAGAATTATTTGTCTGCCAATCATTATACTGGTTTGTACCCAGTACATTATATGTCTGTCTCTTATTTCCTTATCTGTCCACCCACCTAATATAAACAATTGAGGACATAGTGAAATATGAGTATCCAAAACTGTGCAAATGTGTTCATGAACTTTTTTCCAGAAATCCTGAATTTTTGTACAAGACCACAGAGCATGAGTTAAATCTCCATCCTCAGTTTTACACCTCCAGCAATATTTAACCCAAGTTTATACAGTCTGGAAGGAGTCCAGTAAAAATGGTGCACAATCTTAAACTGTATAAGGCGTATCTTTGCATCCCTAGATGCCGTTTTGACATTCTTTAAAACTTTATTCCATTCCTCATCATCAATTATCAGATTCAGATCTCTTTCCCATATTTTCTTAAGAGCTAATAAAGCTCCATCACCAAGACTTTGAGTCAACCAGGAATAGTACACTGATGCTTCAAGACCCTTCCCATATGCCGAAATCACCATGCAGTGTACATCTGCTGACTCAGGAAGCTGTGAGCTAGAACCAAAAGTAGTACAAAGTAAATGTCGTAATTGTAAATACCGGAAAAACTGAGATCTAGATATACCATATTGGTGTTGTATGTGTTCAAATGACTTCAGATTACCATTTTCATAAAGGTCGCTTAATATGACGACACCCTTCTTAATCCATTCCTTCCATAGAAAGGGGGTTTTATTAATACGCAATTTAGGGTTCAACCAGATGCTTGAGCAAGCATTTAGGTAAGGGTCAAAGCTTTGCATACGGGAAATTTTTAACCATACTGCATGCAAGTGTGAAATAATAGGATGTTTTTTCACCTCTCCTTCCAGTTTAATGGACAGACTCTAACAGTGGGATCGAAGGCAAGATGGATTGTTCGATCATATACCAAGGGGGGGGCTCGCTCAGGAGGAAGTGACCAATGAGCCAGGTGTCTAAGACTAAAAGCATAATAATAAAACAAAATATTAGGCAGGCCTAGACCACCTTTCTCAACGGGTCTCTGTAGCTTATTAGACTGCATCCGAGGTCGCTTACCATTCCAAATAAAAGCCTTACATAATCTGTCAAACTGTTTAAAGTAGGAGAGAGGTATTTGTATTGGGAGAGACTGTAATAAATAATTAATTTTTGGCGTACAACTCATTTTAATTACATTGACTTTTCCAGCCATTGACATATGGAGTGGAGCCCATCTATCCATATTGCAGGAAATTTTTTTCATTAAGGGGTCAAAATTAACTCTCACTAAATCATTCAAATTTGTGGGGAATAAAATACCTAAATATCTAATGCCTGACTTAGGCCATTGGAATGTGCCAGGGTGAAACGCTGAGGCAGGGCAAAATGCCGTCAATGCAAGAGCTTCTGATTTAGACCAATTCACCCTATAACCTGAAAACTTAGAGAAGATATAAATTATTCCAAGGAGACAAGGTATAGACTTACCAAGGTCAAAGACAAATAATAAAATGTCATCTGCATAAAGCATAAGCTTATGTACTTCTCCCCCCACTACAATACCAGGTAAATCATCATCTTTTCTTATTGCGGCAGCTAAAGGTTCCAAAGCAAGACAGAACAGTAATGGGGAAAGTGGAGAGCCTTGACGGGTCCCTCTACCAGGAGGAAAATACTCTGAAATTAGCCCGTTGGTTTGAACCGCTGCTACCGGTTGTTTATACAATAGTTAGATCCATCTTATAAACGCGTTTCCAAACCCGTAAACTTTTAGAATTTTAAAAAGATACTTCCACTCCACCATGTCAAAAGCCTTTTCTGCATCTAGTGTGGAATAGAAATTATTAATAATGATAAAAAACTATATAAACATTAAAAACACAAAAGCTCTTGGTGAAGTTTGAACTTTCAGACATTCAACCTCCAACCCAGGAATAACTTAATGTATCAGGAGTCAACAAAAGAACAGGTGATAAAAAAAAAAAATTACACTTGTCTACCATTATATGTACTACCTTACACCTACCTTATCTATCTATGTCATACTGAGTATGTCCCACTAATAATAGTGCAAAATACCCCCTTTTTTAAAATAATAACAGTAACGTTATATAAAAACTGTTCAGTAAATAACCTTTACAGTTTTTCTCGATTGCTTAAACACTATAACCAGGCTTTTGAACTAAAATTTCAAAACCATAATGCCACTTATCAAAAAGCACACCCATTTCCCTAAACTATAAACACTATTCCCTGTTTTGACACATGAGTCAGATTTGTTGAACTGTCACTGCAAAACTCTACACACAAATCCCTTCGTTTCTCATTGCCTACACCATGTTGTCATTTAGAAAGCACTAGCATTCAATATTGTTCACTCAAGTCAGCACAGCTTCAGCTCAGTTAGCACACAATTACCCAGGTGGAAACACTAAGAGTCAAAATTTAACACACATCAATCAGATCCTTCAATAGATAGATAAAGGGGCTCAAATCAGTTTATTGAGTTTTGGAACAATGGATCCAGAAAGACATGAAGGAAGAGATCGAGGAGGGATAAGGAGGAGGAGGATGAAGGACAAGAAGACAAGCAGTCTCAGATGAAATTCAAGCCACTCTAGGTGCCCATGTCTTTATCAATGGTATGACTATGAGGGAGGCTGGGCTACGAGTAAGGCCAAATTTGAGTCGCTTTACCGTCGCTTCAAGAGCCTTCAGGGAGGTGTGGTGGCAAACAAAACTCTATCACTGAATACAGTTTTTCTCAGTCGCTTTGGTGCATTTCTTAGATCAAAAGTGCAATTCTTGATACTTGTACAAATTCCAAATCATCTAGTCACTTGTGCACATCATTAAAGCAATTTCTTATTCCTTTGAACAAATTGCATTTGCTTTTGTACATATTGCAATTGATAATGTACAAGTGTCAGCTTTTTTCCACATTTTCAATTGCTGATGTCATGTTGATCAAAATATAGTAGATGGTTCTCTGTTGAATAGTCTTACCCCTCAAAATATCTAGGCATTAGTTCCTTGCATAAGCCATTACATGCAAAATTGTTTAACTATTTGTCATAAACTGTCAAGCATAGTTTTACACATTTCTATTAGACCTTTTGCACAAAAATGATGATTTGATGACTCGTGCAGGTGAAACTGACCCTCACTCAAGGAATGTAAAGTGTTAGTTCAACCAACAATCAACCAGTTGTCTAAATTGCTTAAAGGTGCATCTTGTGCAGAGACAGCACTAGAACAGTGCTGCAGGCAAAGTTATGCCTTAGGGGGGTTTCCTGTGTTTCTTTCTAATTTAGTTTTTATGTTCCTTTGTGCCCCTTGTCTTTTTCTTACTGTAAATCATTTTGTTGTTTTCTTTCATAAAGTAGCACTAGTAAAAGCTGTGAAAAACAAAATCTCTTTTGTCTCTTTCAATCAATAACCCACATACAGTAATATGTAAATAGTACTTTTGAAATTTATATATGCCATAGAAGTGCAGCCTTGTGCATTTTCAATACAGTAACTGTCATCCAAACTGTAGCCTAAGTTTACATCTGGTAATAGTGTCAAAGTACATTGACAACATGCCTAAACATTTTGATGAGTTTGTTCATGAACAATGACTAAATGACTTATCATTCTGATGACACTGACACGATCATTGGCATGAATGGATTTTTAGTGACTGACTAGCTTTAGAAACATATCTATTGTATATTGCAGTTTGTACAAATTGTTCTGAGAAATGCACTTATTTTGCACATGTTAGGGATGATGTGAAAAATGCACCAAAGCGACTGAGAAAAACTGTAAGAGACCAACATTTCCAATAGTCTTTGATGAGGTGTATTTTCTTGCAAGAAAAGGCCAGCAGTTGTACAGTCACACAGAGTGACACAGAGTGTGACAGTGAAGGGAGGGCATCCTTCATCCTTTATAGTCTTGACTCCCAGAATGTTATCTTTCTAGGCCAATGATGGTATTTCAACCATATGTGGAACATTCTTATTTATTTTATTTATTTATTTATTTATTTATTTGATATGGACATAACAATAGCATTGGACGCACCAGATACAGTGTTTTAAGTGTTATAGCAATACTGCTAATTTGCAACACTTGTCCATAGGAGACTACATATTTCATAAAACACAACAATGCGATATACAAAACATAGTGCAAAACAATAACAATACACATCATCAATATTCATTTCATACAGCATTACCATGTGTGCAGATTTGACTTGATTTCAGCCACCGTTTCAAACCTCTATCAAAGGTAATCATGTCTGTCTGCAGTTTTAAGTCACTGGGCAGAGAATTCCATAGTCTCGATCCATTAAAGGAGAAACTGGACTGACCAAAGGATTTAGTAAATCTTGGCACTACACAGTCACCACTGACTGAGGCTCTGGTGGACGGTCTGAGTGAGCCCTGACGTCTAATAATGAGAGCTGAAAACAGCGGCGACACATGATTGTTCAAACATTTAAAAACCAATTTCAGAGTACTAAAATGTATAAAATTTTCGAAAGTAAAAAGATTATATCTACTAATAATGTCACAGTTATGTGATCTCATAGGTTTTCTGGCATATATCTTGACTGCCTGCTTGTACAATGAAACAGCCGGCTTGAGTGTGGACGCAGATGTTTGTGACCAGGATGTGATGCAATAAGACAGATGTGATAAAATCATTGAATGCATGTATAACATGGCGGCCTGATTAGACAGATCCCTCCTGATAAAACGAAAACAATTTCCTTAGACGTGTTCATCATATTGTCTCCTTGAGTGGAGGCCCTCCTGTCACGACCAACACTCTTTATCACTCCAGTACACTTCCATATTAGAATAAGGTTTGTGTGTGCTCTTTTACTGTTAAATGATGGTCATACACATCTTACTGTAAGTAAATATAAAAACAAATTTAGAGGAGAGAGTAAAAAAAAAAAGAAGAAAAAAAAGAGTAAAACAGAAAAAATATATATATATTGTGTGTGTGTTGCACTGTGTAGTACATGAATGAATAAAAATGTGCCAATGTATCCATTGGTTGTGTCTTTTGTGTTCATCATGTGAAAAGGTTTGTGAGGGGGAACCACAAGCAACATAACTTACTAGTTTGGGAAATGTTGTTTTGAATTTATTGCACCAGTGTGTTAGACTATGTTGTAGTGTGTGTGATTTTGAGGGCTTGTGTGTCCTGTCTGAGGGCAAAGTTTGGTTTTTCAGCAAGAGTGAATGGTTTTGAGTCTAGAGCTTCATTTTGACCTGAAAATAGGATGTTTGGGGAATTGGGTGAGACGTTATGGATTTGTGTTTATAGTTTTGAGAATATGAGGCATAGTTTCAAGAAATGTGTTTAAACAATCGAGAAAAACTGTAAGATTGTTGTAGCTCCACCTGCTGTTCACTAAAGTGTAGTGGGTTCTGAACTTGTGAACAGAATGAGTAATAAAATAAAATAAAATCTAATACTAATGACTAAAAGTGTCGTTTGAAACGTGAAGTATTTCCTAGTCAGTACAATATGCATGTTGGAAAATGTGTCAGTGAATCTCATGAACCTCTCGTGGTGCAAAAAAAAAAAAAACATGATACTGAGCAACTTGATGTAGCTCAAAAAGATTTATTTATTTGCCATGTTTGTGCGATTTAAGATTTCTTAAGATACGTTGTGATTATTAAAATAATTATCATTAATTATTTAATTAATGTATTTTATTTTGCCGTTCATTTGTCTCGAAAACCCCCAGGTTTAGTATTTGTGAGGACATTATTTCTGCTCATAGCTCATAATTTATCATCTGCACCCAACTTCTAAATATGTCGGTTTAACTATTTATCAAAGTAAACATTGTTATGAACTTGTGCGATTGTTCTTACACCATGTAAAGAAGAACCCTTTAAGTGCACGCAGAGCCACGCAGCTGTATCAAGTTCGTAGTTCGATGACGTAAAATGAAACGAAAATGCAGATTCGCCACAAAGAAGTTACGCTTACAACGGTCAGAATTATTTTGAGGTGATCGAAGAAAAGTAAAAGCAGAAAATAGCTTCACGTTAATGTATATTACAGTTTTACTTTTCATGAAAACATATAGTCACAATATATTTTAACATAATTGAATCAATAATGTATAGCAAAGCCACATAGTCGTGAATTATGTGGAAAGTACGAGTGCCAATGCAACTGCTAAATATTTCTAGTGACTGATGGCGAGCAGGCGAGGCTCTCAGGTTAGTTACGCGATGGCCGCTTACTGTATTATGTTATTCTTTTATAGTACATTTCATTTTCTGGCGGAATTTAAAGAATTTTGTCGCATCGATATTGCACCGGAATACAAGCGACACCGTTTTACATCAGATTTAGGGCGCACACATCAAAACGGAGCTAGATTTTAACTAAGGATTGTCTGTTTTTCCCCGTCCGATACAGGCCTAGCTGTAGCGAGCTAGCGGCTGTCGGAGCGGGCAAACCTCCTCAAGACGCGCTCTCCGTTGTGTGAGTGTTTTGGGACACCGTGTAGGAATAATTCATTTTGGTATCGGAAATTTGTGTCGATTCGTGTGCTAGAAGTAATTGGCATTTGCCCTGACACATAATTTTTAAGTTGAACTTTAGCTTGGTCGCGCTGTGAGCAGCTAGCAGCTTCAGTGTTTATTATGTTAGCTTGTTGTTGTTGCTAGTCGATATGTCAGATAATGCATTTTACATTATAACCGCACTGCTTCTTGCTTATTACTGTGTAATAGGCAGCAGTAAGTCGATTTATATTTCCTACACTTTAATATATGATAAATGTGACATTTTAACTCGGATATAAGGGATGTCAGATCAGCTTGTCAGGTTGAAAACAATATTAGAGAATGTCATAATAAAGAGGTGACAACGAATTATAGCTCCCTAAATAGAGGCCTCTTTGTGTTTGTTCTTTAAAGAAAGTGAAAACTTTTCATTTGCAACTGTATAATATGTTGCTTTTTTCCATTGTTTGCTGTTATTGTTCTAATGATTACACTGTGACTGTCAAGTCTTCAAGATGAAAGTGTTAGTGGCTGTTCTGCATGTGGACACGGTCAGATTGGTTGCCTGGTGAAGTAAATGGGCCATAAGTGAAAAGCTCTTCTCGCTGCGACTTCAACATGAGTCATTGAGTGATGTGAGCATCTGCACAACATCTCAGTCTCCTCTCTGTCTCTGCAGTGATAGCATGGATCCGGACAGCGGGGCGGACACTCAGCGAACTCTCAGTCTGCAATGGAAGAGCTATAAGCTTGTACAAGACCCTGCTCTCCGACGGGTTGCTCAGAAAATCTACAGATATGATGGGATTCACTTTAGTGTACCGGTATGGACATGCATATGTACTTCTAACCCCCACAAAAAAACAGAGCAAGGAGTCAGCCTATAATTCTCTCTTTGAACTGGCTTGTTCGTTAAAAAATAAAATGTATATATATTTACATTTTGTGTATGGATATTTGATTATGTAAAGATTGTGTGTTCTGCCTATTTTTAGGATTCAGGATTCCCACCTGTGGGGGACTTGCGTGATCCAAGACCCCGCAGAATCTGGTCTAGACACACTGAGCTGTCGCTGCCAGTGCCCAAATTTAAGGTATGCTTTTCTTTTTAACATTTCAATGTAGGGCTGTAATCAACCAAAGAAAATCTTGGTCGACTGAAGTCCTGAAATTTTCGACTAAAAATTACGTTAGGAAAAAACACGTTAAATTAATCAGCTGCGCACTGTGCGCAGTACTTGGTAGCCTTGTTGTCCGCCTAAATGAATTATAAATAAACATAAAAAACTAGTAGGCTATTTGCAGTATATTAAATCGGTTTTGACCTAATTATTTTGCACTGAAATGAGTCTGACACACGAGTCTGTCGGCTCTGACAGCGTTGCATCACATGCACCTGCGCAATATCAGAGCCTATGATTTACGAAAATAGTACTATGTTGTCAACTAGTGATATCATCACAAGAACTTTTGAGGAATATGCAACATAATTTAGACAATTGTTTTTGTCATATGTATTATAATAACTGACAGATACTGTCATTTCAGCCGGTCTGTGCAGCCGCTCTGTGGAGCTCAGCTTCGCGGCTGAGACACGAATAGACTATTAACTTTTTAAAAAATGCTGCCACACTGCCGATGTCTTTGTCTTGACATCGGCAAGAGGACTGACTGACTGACTATGAATTAAACGCTCTCACAATTAAATAAATAATATTCAGCAAACCTTCTAGTAGCCTACTTTCTTCAATCTGTTGCTCTTCTCCGGTGGGTTGGGCTAATCCAAAAGAAGTGAAAACAAGGGGGGTGTTCTGAAGACAGACTGTTACCTGTGAAACAGGGGTGCTCTGAAAACACCCCCATTAGCAATTAGTGCTTTCCACTTGATGAAATGAACGCGGCAAAACTGATGAAATGAACGCGGCAAAAAATCGACCAATCAGAATTTTGGTCGAGCCAGAACGTATCGACCAAATAATCGACTAATCGACTGGGAGATTACAGCCCTATTTCAATGTATCGTGCTTCTTTTCTGGTGAGCTCTTTGTTCTTGTTTGTTGTCTTTTTTTTGTATTCTGCATGCTAACACATTTCTTAATTTCCCTTTTTTGTCATAGTTGGATGAGTTTTACGTAGGCCCTATACCACTTAAAGAAGTGACATTTGCAAGGTTGAATGATAACATCAAGGAACCGTTCCTGGCGGAGATGTGCGCCAAGTTTGGTGAGGTTGAGGAAATGGAGATTCTGTTTCATCCCAAGACCCGGAAGCACTTGGGCTTGGCCCGCGTCCTCTTCACCAGCACTAGAGGAGCCAAAGACACTGTCAAACACCTGCACAACACTTCTGTCATGGGAAACATTGTCCATGTCCAGCTGGATATCAAAGGTGCGTCTCTCTCTTTAAATTATTGTCTTTGATCATTAATATTCTGTAAGTACTTTCTATATATGCTACCGTTCAACAGTTTGGGGTCAGTAAGATTAAATTTTTTTTGTTTCGAATTAAATTAATACTTTTATTTAGCAAAAATACAGTCAATTGATTAGAACTGACAGTTAAGCCATTTATAATGTTACAATTTTTTTTTTTTTTTATAAATGCTGTTCTTTTGAACTTGATATATGAATCCTGGTTTCCATGAAAATTTTAAGCAGCATGACTGTTTTCAACATTTATAATAATAATAATAGTTTTTTGAGCATCAAATCAGCATATTTCAATGATTTCTGAATGATCATGTGACACTGAAGAGTAATGATGCTGAAAAGTCAGCTTTTCCATCACAGGAATAAATAATATTTTTAAATATATTAGAATAGAAAATCATTCTTTTAAATTAATTATATTTTACAATATTTCTGTTTTAGCTTTTGGACGGTTGTATATATCTTCTGCTTACTAAAATGTAGAAGAAATGACTGGCTTATTACATTGTGCTTACCAGCTTTCAGTTTGTTTGAATCGAGTCTTTGAAAATTCTTGTCTTAGAAGAAAATAGTCTATTTGCAAAAATAATTGACAAGCATTAATATGGTATAAAATCTACAAGTTTGAGCTGAATTAGAAGTGTCTGTTTAGATGTTGAGTAAATTTGAAAAACACTGATAGTCAAACAATGTGTTGTGTCTCTTGCCAGTATTGATTCAAAATATATTGGTTATCGGGATAAAAATAAATAAATTATTTTAACTTATTGGTATCGATCAATATTGGATATTTAATTCTGCATACTCATTTCCCCCCTTTTTACATTTAGATGACCTTTTCTGTCATCTAATGCTCACTTAAAATTAGGGCTGCTCCCTAATAGTCGACTAAACGTTAGTCAATGAGAAGAGGCTTGGTAGACTCAATTTTAATTAGTCGGGTAGTCGAAGAAAAAACTCCAAGGATTTGGCGAAGTCATGCAGTGACAGATCGTTAACACGGCTGGTCCATGCGGTAATATGTCGGGCAGAAAATCCAAAGTGTGGGAACATTTCGACGGTAAAGAATGACCACAAAAAGGTGACATGTGACCTCAAACTTATAATTAAAAATATGTATGTAGTAGCCTAATGTTAGCCACTTTACATGGCTGCTTGCTCTAATGTTACGATAACCTAGTTAAATGTGCGCTAATATTAGGCCATATCCAAGTGTTCATGCGGAGTGTGGAAGCTAAATTATTATCCTGTTTACTGCACGACATTTCTAACTTAGCTTCCACATCCTCTCCATCGGGAGTGCATTTTCTCAAAGGCCGTGAGCAAGTCACGGAGCTCACTCATCCCCCGACAACTTGGACAAACTCGTGCTCCTTTCTAAAGCTGTTATTTATATCATGTTACTTATTTTGTTTGCGTTCTGATGTCAGAGAAGAATTTATTTGTAGCATTTAAAATGTTTGATTTTAGTTTTATTTATTGTACAAGTATTTACATAAAATTGTAATGTGTGCATTCCTGTTTGCATAGAAATGTCAAAACACATTTTAGAATAATGCTTGTTTATGTCCTGCCATCTCGTCATTTCATGAAAATATGAAACTTTCAAATTGTGTGCATGTTTTTCTAGGCCAACAGAGGATGAAGTACTATGACTTGATAGTGAGTGGCTCGTACACCCCTCAGACAGTGCCGACTGGAGGCAAAGCTCTCACAGAGAAATTTCAGCCCCCAGCCCCAACACAGCCGGATACGGTGAGTACACAAACAAATCTTAGCTCAGCTACACTGGAAAGAATGCTTTGCTTCCCCATAAGTGATGCCACTGTGTGCGGTTACCAGCCAACATTTCTGGGAGTCCTTGAAGCCCAGTGGCCTTCATTGGATTGAGTTGGCTCGTAGTTTATTCTACACATTAGTCACTCAAATACCCATGCCTGTGTTATTATCATGGTCATGGGTGAGCCACAAAATGTGTGAAAGACAAAGAGCTATCAAGCCTCTTACAGTGCATTCTTGAGAGTTTCCAAATACAGTGCAGAGGAAAACTGTCTCTGCAGAAGATAGGAGAGATCGCTTCTTCGGTGTATTTGAAAACGTTTGTGCTACTTCATATTTCTGTGGAACCTGTGATTCATTTTTTTTTTTAGGATTCTTTGTATAGAAAATTCAAAAGAACAGCATTTATTTTAAATAAAAAAATGTTGTAACATAAATGTCTTTTGTCACTTTTGATCACATTTGCTCAGTAACGAAAGTGAAAAGTAAAACACTACAAACAATTGCAGTCTGAAATATCATTTTATAGTGTTTTTAAAGAATTTTGACTTTTGTTTGTGTTAAATGACAGTGAATGTCATAAATGTAAAAATCACATATGGACACCATCAACCAATACATTTAACAATAACCGATAATATGCATCACTAATTTTTATTTCAAACTCCTGCTGAGTTCAAGTCTAGTAATGGTTTGCGTCTTTTTCACCTCAATGTACGCAGTCTGGTAAACAAAATAGACTTAATAAGAATATGGGCTGATTCAACGAACTCTGACATCATTGTTTTATCGGAGACATGGTTAAATAAGTCAATTCCCAATACTATGATACATATTGAGGGATGTAATGTTTTTAGATCGGATCGAACAAAAAGAGTTGGAGTTGCAGTTTATATTAAGTCTAAGCTAAACTGCACTTGTATATTATCCATCAGCAAACCAAACTGTTTTGAACTTTTAGGAATTAAATTACTTTTTTTTTGAATGGTCCCAGATATCATCGTTGTTGGATGTTATCGTCCCCCTTCGGCTTTAAGTGAAGCTATTACTTCACTTACGGACCTTCTCCATAACTGGACTGTTTGGGACTCTCTTTGTTTGGATCAATTGGATAAATTTACCCACCCGGTTAAATCATAAATATCTAGTTAAATCCACATTACTTGATGTTATTTTAACTAATGCTCCTCATAGATTCTCCGCGGTTGGAGTTGTTTGTAATGATGTTAGTGATCACTGTGCAATAGTATGTGTAAGGAATTGCAGGATTCCAAAGAGTAAACCACGTTTTATCTTAAAACGACAATTTATACATTTTAACAATCAAGTCTTTCTGCAAGATATTTATAACAGTGATTTATATGTTGTTTCACAGATACCCGATGTTGAGATAGCATGGGAGTATTTTAAATGTACTTTTTTGACTATATGTGACAAACATGCACCTTTTAAAAGGTTTACCCCTGGTTTCACAGACAGGGCTTAAGACTAGTCCTAGACTAAAATGTAAGTCTGAGCTGTTTCCACTGAAATAAACTTGCACTGACTGATCTTAAAAATATATCAGTGCCTTTTTAGTTTTAAGATGCACATCGGTAATGTTTTTTTCTAAGCATGTTTATAAAAATTACTTAAATGTCCTAATTGATCTATGGTCTAATCCTGGCTTAGTCTAAGCCCTGTCTGTGAAACCGGGCCATAGAGTAAGAAGTAGAGATAATCCCTGGTTTAATGAGTCGATATCTTCTTTATAAAAAATAGAGATGATGCATGGGCTAAAGCAAAGAAAACAAATAATAATATGGACTGGGTAAATTATAGGACAATAAGAAATAATTGTACAAAATTGGTAAAAAAAAAAATCTAAATGTGACTATTACATAAATATGATGAATGAAAATTTGAACAATCCGACTAATTTCTGGAAGTTGACCCAATCAATTTGTGGTAAAGCCTTACTTTTTAAAAAATGCTGCAGATCTTATAACAGAGCCCATTTGATTTTAAATTTAAGTTTAAATTCAAATGTTATTCCCCGTGCATGGACATCAGCTATGATTCTACCTTTGTTAAAGAGTGGTGATCCATCGGAGATGAATAATTAACGTCGGATTTCAAGATTGTCGGTGATGGCAAAAGTATTTGAATCTTTTCTAAATGATCAAGTAAAACAGTTTATAACTGAAAATACAATTTTAAATGAATTTCTGTCAGGCTTTAGATCAGGTCACAGTACTATAACAGGAGCCGTGCTGGTCACAAATGATATTATTAAATGTTTGGATAGTAAACAGCATTGTGCAGTTTATTTGTAGATCTCTCCAAAGGGTTTGATTCTGTAGATCACAAACTACTGTTGCAGAGACTTAGTTGTGTGGGTTTTAGTGAAACAGCTCTAAATTGGTTTAATAATTACTTATCCGAAAGAACTCAGTGTGTCTCAGTTGAACATTTTATTTCAGCAGAACAAACCATTAAAAAAGGTGTCCCACAGGGTTCTGTTTTAGCACCAATTTTTTTTTCTTTTTATATCAATGACATAGGTTGTGGGATAACCCCAGCTCGAATTCATCTATATGCTGATGACACAATCATTTACACAGTAGCACATTCTTTGAACCAAGCCATAGAGTTTCTGCAAGATTATTTTCAGTCTTTGCAGCTGTCCTTGTCAAGTTTTAAATTGGTTTTAAACACAAATGATATGCTTTTCACCCGTGGTTCCATCAAAACAGATTGCCCGATTTTAACTTTAGAAGGGGACTGTTTTGAAAGAGTAAATTGTCATAAATACTTAGGCATATGGCTAGATGAAAAATTAGGCTTTAATGTACATATTGAAAATCTCTTGAAAAAGCTTAGACCAAAACTGGGTTTCCTCTTTCATTTAAAGAAATGTTTTCCTTTTGAAGCAAGAAATAGAATTATTGAAAGTTGTTTCCTCTCCGTATTAGATTACAGTGATGTGATTTATATGCATGCAAGTTCATCTTCTCTAAAAAAGTTAGATTGTGTATACCATGCTGCCTTACGCTTTGTGACGAGTGCCTCTTCACGCACTCATCATTGTGCCTTGTATGAATTGGTGGGTTGGACTTCTTTGGAGAAAAAGGAGAGAAATACACATGTTGATGTTTATTGCTAAGGCACTGTTAGGCAAATTACCAATTTATATCTGTCGTCTTTTATCTTATTACACCTGTAATTACAGCACTAGATCTAAATTGCTTGGTAAAACCGCCTTCTCTTCCTATGCTCCCTGGTTATGGAAAGAGCTGCAGAGTATAATAATGATAGAAACACTCCCCTCTTTAAAAGTTTTTAAAAATCTCTTACTGACCAATTTAAAGGAAATGTGTGCATGTTTTGTTAAGTAGCTTTTGTTGTTATTTTATGAGTGCTGGATACAATTTTATGTAAGATTCTGAGTTTTCTGTTTGTATGTTGTTTATGTGAAACTTTTTGTGCTGCCATTTTGGCCAGGACTTCCTGGAAGAAGAGATTTTATATCTCAATGGGACTATCCTGGTAAAATAAAGGATAAATGAAAATAAATAACTTTTTTTTTTTTTCTCTCTGAATGCTGTTATTTCTTGTCTTCTTTTATTAGTCGTCTGATATCCGACGGAGGCTCTCCACAGACCAGACGGCAGCTCCTGCTGCTGCTGCTGCGCCTCTCAACTCTGGCAACACCACCCCCTGTTCTGTGGAAACTGGGTTTGGAGAACAGCGCCTAGATACCCCTCCATCCTCAATGGGGGGACCCTATACACCGGGTTCCTCTGCTTCTTCACAGGGTGGGGGCACCCCTTATACCCCTCGCTCTGGGACCCCTTTCTCCCAGGACTCAGGCTACTCTGTGGGCAGGTTGGTGCCTAATTTACATTTAAAAGGAATATTTCCTTGGTTAAGCTTCTTTAGCAAAAAAAAAAACCATCCCCTCTTTTTTTCTTTCAGGCATGGTGGATATACCAGCGCTCAGAGTTTTCCCCAGCAGGATATGCTTCCATCTTCCTCCTGCTCCTCTTCAGCGGTCTCTTCATCATCAGGGTTCAAGCCCCCTCGCTTTCATGATGACCTACATGCTCCACCTCCACAAGAACCCGCTGTGTTCCACAGAGGTCGGCCGGGATATCCTTCATCTGCACCTTTCAGACCTAATGAACCTCCCTATCCGTATCCCAATGTTGGAGGTTCAGGGATGCACATGCCGCTACATCCACCCATGCCACCTCCAGGGCCTCAGTTTGAGCCATCTCCTCTGTCTGACAGAGAGAGAGACAGAGATAGGGGTCACAGGGACAGGGATCGAGAGAGAGACTCAGGAGGGCGCTATGGAGGCGGGATAAGCTCCCGTCGTTCCTCTTACCACTATCAACAGGATACTAACTCTTCGTCCACCTCTAAATCCTACCATTCGCACCACTCGCATCATCCCGACCGGCGAGAGGACAGAGACGGCAGGGGGTACCGGCGGGACAGTTCAGGCTCCCGCTCAGGAGATCACGGAAGGCACCGGAACCACCATCACTCCCACAACCACCACAGCAGCAGTGGAGGTGGGTCGAGTCGGCGAAGGAGTAGCAGAGACCGTGAATGGGAGCGAGACAGAGAAGGAGACTATAACAGCTCTGATCCGCGTTACGGAGGCCACTCAAACTCCAGCCACAACTCATCCAACAGCCTCTCCCCTCCCTCTGCCACCTCCTCTTATGGAGGATACTCGTCATCTAAAGACCTGTCCCCCTACGACACACCCTCCTCCTCCCGGCTGGAACCCTCACCGGCCTTTCATCCTCAGCAAGGTGCCGGCGAGAGGGGTTTTGCAATGGGAGGTAGTATGGACAATGACTACCGTGCTCATTCTCACCACACACCCCTGGCGCCGCCGCCTCCACCTCCTCCCCTCCCGCCGGCCTCCGTCATCGCAGCCGCTGTGGCCGAAACCCTTGGCTCTCTTGATTTCGGCCAGGACAGTCCCATCCGAGAAGAACAGTGGACCAAACCTAAACGGCATCCCAGCACACCACCCCATCCGCCTCCGACCTCCTCGCCTCCTCACGCCTCCGTACCGTCGTCCTCCACCTCCCCGTCTTCAACCTCCCTGCCTCACCACCTCCCCTCTTCCACAGCATCCCTCTCTCCGCCTCCTCCACAGCGCGACTCCTCCCCGGAACCAGACTCCACTAATGAGAGCCTGCCGTTCATGCACCACAGCAGCAGCTTGGACTCACGTATTGAGATGTTGCTGAAGGAACAAAAGGCCAAGTTTTCCTTTCTTGCCTCAGATGATGAGGACGATGAGAAGGAGGACAAAGAGAGAGGAAAAACAGACGAGAACACAGATGGAGGGGGGAACAAACTCAGAGAGGAGAATGGAGAACGGCCTAGTCACAAGAGACAAGGAGAGACGGAGGGAGGCCAACAGAGGAGGAGAGGAGAGAAAGATGGACGTCGCAGCAGGAGCAAGAGGCAAGGTGGTGGAGTAAGTGAAGGCAGGAAAACTCCTCCAGAGGTGGCCTCCTCCACTCCTGCCATGCACGGTTTAGTGTCCGAGTCTCTTCAGGGCCAAATGCCGCCACCTCAGGAAGAGCACACAACCTCTGATACACACAGGGCTCCACATACCCCACCCACATACAATGGAGAGACACAGGTGAGTCCCCCCAGTTACATTTGGATGGATTATGGATCTATGAGCTTCTTTTTTTTTGATAGCAGGAAAATATTGAGTCAGTACAATAAACTAAGAAACAGGTAGCATTGATTATATTGTGATGTGTATCTCAACTGGTTGGTGATGCCCAACAATAAGTTGACAGGCTAAAACACAGCAGAAGTGTGGTTTACTAGCCGAACACTGGGCTAAATATTGTATTAATCGTTTTATCTCCAGAGGCCAAAATACTGTTTGAGTTTTTACTTATTTTTCTTAGATTTGTCATACAGCCTTTGACAAATATACAACAAATATGTTAAAAGGAAGCTCAGCCGCTCTTTGAGTATTGTCGATATTTAAAAAATCTTCATTTGTGTTCCAAAGATGAGCAAAAGTCTAATGGGTTTAGAATAACATGAACGTGAGTAAATAAAGAATTTAACATTTTGTTGAACTATCCTTTTATCTGTTGAAGTTGCTGACATTTTATTTTTATAACTATAGTAATTCTGACATGCTGTAAATGAACCAGTAAGCTAACAGAAGTGAAACTGACATGCTTTTGCTCTTTTTTTTTTTTTTGTGCTCTGGTTGTCTCTGGCATGTTCCTTTGCGCAGTGTCTGAGTATTATTTCTCAGTTTCGTTGCACCAATACATTTGATTCAAGCTTGAAAATGTCCTCCTCCCACACAGTGTTTAAACTGTAATCTTCACAATCTCTTCTCCTCAGCCATCTCCTCACTCCTCTGGGGAGGATATGGAAATATCCGATGAAGATGACAATGCCATCACCACAGCGACACCCCATCCCGCTGCCTCTTCGTCCTCTTCACCAGCCACCTCCTCGCAATCTGCCCTCCCCTCACAAACTCCAGACCCCTCTGCGAGCCCCGCTCCTGACACCAGCCAGCACTTCAGCGCCACCATGCCACCTCTGCCCATTCCGTCTTACCCTCCCCACCTCCCTCCTCCACCTCTGCCCGGCTTCTCCCTGCAGCCACCTCCGCCACCTGGCATACCTCCTCCGCTTCCTCACATGGAGCTGCACCCGGAGTACCCTCCTCCGCTGCCGCACCATATGTACGACTATGCCAGCTCCATGGAGCTCATGAGCCAGTATTGTGGTGGAGTGCCCATGTCATTCCAGATGCAGACGCACATGCTCAGTCGTCTCCACCAGATGCGAATGGCCTCCTCCAACAGCACTACGGCACCACCTGGAGAAGTCCCGCCTGCCTCTGAATATCCCCCGTCATATCACCTCCATTCAATTCCCCCTCCACATGTACATCCGCACCACCCATACATGGACCAAGATGGGAATGTTGCCTCCCACTACGACCAGGACCACCGCTACATCCCTCCTCACTTACCGTACGCCTACCCGGACCCTCACGCCGCCCAGCTTCCGCATCATCATGCCATCCCTCCTCCCCACAGCCCCTGGCCTCCTCACCTACCACCCCAGCAGTTTCCTTCCCACTATCCTCCACCTGGCTTCGGCACAGTGCCTGGTGTGGATGGAGAGCTGTACGCAGCTGCAGGTGACCAGATGGCCATAATGGGCCACAACCCCTGCGAGGCCGTAGTGCAGCAGGTACTGGCAGCTTTGATTGAGGAGATGAAGAACATCATGCAGAGGGACCTGAACCGCAAGATGGTGGAGAACGTCGCCTTTGGCACCTTTGATGAGTGGTGGGACCGCAAGGAAAGAAAAGCTAAGGTAACATCAGAGAGTTTTCTTCATATTTGTTTTGAATTACCTACATTGTTCTTCAACCATGCCACCTCTTGCTCTCGTCTGCACAGCCATTCCAGACAGCCATGCGGGGAGTTGCGGTGGTGCGCGAGGAAGACAAGAAGGATGAGAAGACCAGCAACCGACCTCGAGAGCCACTTATGTCTCTGGTAGACTGGGCCAAGAGTGGAGGCATGGAGGGTTTCTCCTTGCGGGGAGCCTTGCGCTTGCCTTCTTTTAAGGTGCCTGACTTTACCACCTCTTAAACATCTACAAATTAAATTGCCTTTCTACTGTCTCTTATATTCACATACATCTGATATTCATTGAATTTCACTCCCTAGTGGCTCCTTAAATGGAACTTTCAAATTGGTCTTGAACCAGTCCTTACCCCTTTATGTAATCACCATGTTAAAATGAATGAATATATCCACACAAAACAAATGACCTCCAATACATGTTAAAGAAAAACATTGTAGGTTTTCTAGGGCTAATTTACATAAATAATTATAAAAATGATTATTTTGGACATAATTATTCATAATCGTCCATTTGACAGAAATAGTGCGGACATATATTAATAATTCTCTCCTCATGGTCATAGTTTTGATTCAAATACAACTCACATGGTTGCATACAGTCTGCAAAAGGACAAATGTTTAATAAAATCAACCAAAGCTCAAATCGGATCCATATTTGCAAACAACAGAGAACTTTATTTTATAGGTAGGCTGAGAAAAAAAAAAAAAAAAAAAATTCTTGTTGGGTTATTTAAGTAATACCAAAACCATTTGAACATGTCACATTTATTGCCTGATACCGATTCAGCTGCCAATATCCAGTTAAGTCTGACATCACCACGGTCCAAATGCTTTATCAATCACAAAAGCAAATGACAAATAATACTAGTATATACTAGGGGTGTAACAATATATGTTGTAACAATATATCGCAATACAATACAATACCTGCTCACCTTCCTCTTCATCTTCCTAACTATTTTATGTCTTGAAGTATCGCAATAATATTGTATTGTGAGTTCAGTATCGTGATATGTATCGAATCGTGGCATGAGGGTATCGTTACACCCCTAATACATACTGATCGAAAAATCATAATCTTAGCCTTTATATCCATAGCAAAATCTCTGTTGGCTAGTCAGTGATTAATCTTTTCTGAATTGTTAAAATATTGTTTTCCGGGATGCTGTGAGCCCAGAGACTGTAGTGTACACCCTGAGTTTTTAAAATCTTAGCTTAAAGGTATGCTATAAATGAATAGTACTCAAAAACATCTGTTGAGACGGAGTAGTGGAACAGACCACTTGGACCAGGAAACAACAATCAATACATCCTGCCTGACTTAAGCAGATACTTAACCATACTTAAAATTGAATGGTTTTAACAAGGCAGGCACACTTCATTTACCTTGATTTGAAAATAATCCTATATAAAATTATGTTACTAACGAGGAATGTGTTCTTCAGGTTAAGAGGAAGGAGCCTCAGGAGCTTGTCGAGGGTGATGAGCTGAAGGTCAGGCCTTCCACTCCAGCCGATGAGGAAGATGAAGGTATGATCCTCATGCTGTTTTAGAGCTTGCATTAACTCACAGAAATTCTCTTTTTTTAACGTTTACGTTATTATACTTTTGTAACCTCTCTCTCTCTCTCTCTCTCTCTCTCTCTCTCTATATATATATATCTATATCTATCTATATATATATATATATCTATATCTATCTATATATATATATATATATATATATATATATATATATATATATATATATATATATATATATATATATATACACTTCCTTTCTATGTACAATCTTTCTCTCTCTCTCTTTCAGACTCCTATCAGGGGAAATCTGCAGACACTGCTACAGGAAGAACAGAGGAGAGGCGTGTGGCAGACAGAGGAGCAGCCAGGAGGAGGAGCAGAGCCAAGGCGCGTAAGCCATATGACCTAGACAGCGAGGGAGAAGAAACGTCAGATGGTTCCTCTGAGAAGGTTGGTTTGTATGTCATTAAATCTGTCCTTTTTGTGTGTAGTAGTGGACACAGGCTGGTTTAGAGCGTTCCATTACTTCATTACAACTTGAGCATTATGCAAAGAATGCCACTCACATGGCCTGCACCAGAGAATTGCAGAGGCTAATTATGTTTTTAAAATGCATGCCTTTAGCCAAGCACACAGCAGTTGTTGTTGGTTAAGAGTTGGCAAGTTAAAAGACTCCTCTTCACTTGAGCTGGGTTCTGCGAACGTTTCACAGAGCTCATGTGCTCATAGTCAATTTACTGACTTCTGATCTCCTGGTGAATCATTCTAAATCAGTGTTATTTTAATATAATTTAAATATTATTGTAGTATTTATTAATATTTTTGAATTAGCTTTATTTTTTACATTTTCAGGTTTCATTTTAATTTTAGTTTTAGTAGTGTTGTTTATGTGCTTTTTGTATTTTTTTTTTTGTTAGTTTTATATATTTCTATTTAGCTTCAGGTTTAGTTTTTACTAAACTAATTTTTTTTGTTAGTTTCCAAGGCAACATTTCCATTTTTTAAGTTTTTCGTCTAATATTTATATTTTATTTTCAGATTTATACTTTTTTAAAATAGTTTTAATTAACCATAACAAATCTGTTCTAAATTGAATTGAACCAACGTATCTGAACAACCTTATAAATTGAGAAATACAATATTTTATGTAAAAAACAAATTGAATATCATAATGGTAATATTTTGATTATATATTTGTTCTAATAATTTTAATGCAGAAATACATAACATACATTACAATTAGATTAATCTCTTTAGATAAAGTAGATATTTAAATACCTTACTGTTCTTGACTGACAGATCAATATTTATTTACTGTATATATTTATGAAAGAGTATCATGTCTTCAATATTTGATGTGAATTATTTTTTTCTCCTATATAGTGTCACTATACATTGTGGGATGCCCATGAAGGCAAAAAAGGCTATCTAGGTCAATAGTTGTTTAGCTTTTTACTGAGAGCATTGCCATTGTAAACTTTTGGTTTTAAATATGAAAGAATTTCTCCCTTTTTTGCAGAATATATTCTGTTCTACTTGTTTTTTGTTTGTTTTTCATTAAATAATGGCTAGATGGCAGCATTTCTTCTTTTCTTCAAGTGCTGTGGAGGAATTTCAATCAGATGAGTTCAGACATGGTATTGTCATTATTGTGACTGGTGACTCCTCATGTTTTATGTTTAGGAGGAGGATGAAGACAGTGACAAAGTGGATGAGTCAGAAGGTATGAAGGCGCCTTGTTTTTCTTTCATACTGTGCTCATTCATTTGGGCTCTTGTTGCTCATTTGGGCTATGTGCACATTATCACAACAATTTTAGGCTTTTATATGTATATCTGATCATATCTTGTAGAGCAATGTTTTTTGATTTCCAACTATTTTCTCTATTGCTCATGTTTCTCAGATGAAGCCTTTAGTGCAGACAGTGATGATGAGAGCGTTTCTTCCTCTTCTTCTGAGAGCTCATCATCATCCTCCTCGGCATCGTCTTCCTCCTCTGATGAGGAAGATGAAGAGGAAGGTGAGCAGGCTGCAGAGAGCGAATCATTGGATACAATGGACGAGTCTACAATGGACAGTGTAGCTATGGACAAAGAAAAGGGTGAAAGGTATGTCCCTCTGTGAGAACCGTTGCAATGAAGAGTGTTGTGGACTGATAAGTTGACATGACTCTTGTCTGTTTTTTACAGGGACAAAGCCAGCATTGACCAATCATCAGTTACTGCTGCGGAGGTCAAACTTGGTCAGTTAAAGATCACTTTGTTTTTTAGGGAATTAAAGTGATAGAATAAATTATGTCAGCATTTATTCATCCTCATGTCATTCCATATCTGTATGACTTTCTTTTGCTGAACAAAAAATATGTTTTGAAATATGTTGGAAACAGTTAACAACATTCTTGTTGTATTCAAGTCAATACAGGTTTGGAACGACATGAGAGTGAGTAAAGTATGATAGAATAAAAAAAAAAATTGGTGCACTATCCCTTTAATGAGCAAATGTATAATAGTTTGAAACTCCTGATTTTTATTTTCAAAAATATTAAGTGTTGTGTTCACTTTATTTCTTTCTTTAACTACCAGAAGAAGAGAAAACGCCTACAGCTGTGCCTTCATCATCTCCATATCCCCGGCCTTCTTCCCCTATCCTCCTCCTCCCCCCACTCAAGAAACGGCGCAAAACAGTTTCTTTCTCAATGGAAGAAAGCGAGGTCAAGCCCCCCATTCTGTCATCTTCTGCTCCCTCTCCATCTCCCACTCCTGTCTCACAAGCTTCAGACATTCCTACTTCCACTTCTCCCGGAAGTACACCCACAGCAGCTGCTCCACCCGTCGCCTCCAAACCCACCCCAATGCTCCTTCCATTTGCTTCTCGTCCCAGTGAAAGTAACGCCCTGACTTCCCCTGCTTCCCCTTCCGCTGTTCTTACTGTCCCTCCACCAGTGCGTTCCCTGCGGCCTGATGAGCCCAAAAGGAGTCCAGGTACCCCTCCATCTCCACAAACTCCCACTGCCAAAAACTCCTCTAAACGTGGCAAAGACTCCCCTAGAACGCCCCCTGTGCCCGTCTGTCTCACGGTCCAGAACCTCCCGCTGGACCATGCCTCCTTGGTCAAAATGGCCTATGAGGACCCCGTCCCTGTTCCAACCACACAAAAGGGTCGCATACGCGGCCGCCCTCGGACACTCAGCCAATCAGTTTCTGGCCCTCATCTGCATCCCGCTGTGGAGGAAGAGGATGAAGAGGAGCTGGAGCAGCGGCTGAAACTCAGGGAGCAGCTGGGAGTGTCCAGCTTGCTGCAGCTGGCCTCTGCCCCTAAGCCTGACCTGTCTGTGCTGGCCGATGTGGCGCTGAAGATGGACCCGGAGGCAGATATCGACTCAGAAGAGACTGAGACCTCAGATGAGGCAGAGGAGCACAAGCTGGAGGAGGAAGAGGGCGACTTCTTTGCCCCACACCCACGTCAACCACTCCTGGACCCAGAGGGTCTGTTCGTCCTGCAGGAGCACAACTATTCTAAAACTCTTGCGCCTCCACACCTCACATCTCCACAAAAGAGGACAAAACAGGATCCCACCGTCCTGCTTCCTGCAGACCTCAACCAGCACGGTGTTCAGGAAGCACCCGAAGAGGTCATTGGGGAAGCTCTTGCCGCCAGGGGAGAAGCTCCGGAGCTGTACGAGGATCTTTCCGGGTTGGGCCTGCTGTGCGAAGCCAGGGACGCGGCTGAGAAACAGACCAAGAGTCTCGGCCCACCATACAAGAGGAAAGGATCAATTAGCAAAGAGATGGAGATGGAAGAGAGGGGGAAAGCGAAGAGCAAGAAGAGAAGTAGGAAGGACAAAGAAAATGAGGAACTCCAGATCTCTAAGAAACAGAAGGAGAAACAGATTAAGAAACAGAGGAAGCGGAAGTTAGAGGTTTGTGATTCTGTCTGGTTCTCATTACAGAACTTGAGTGAGAATTAACATTTAAACATCAGTTACTGTAATTGTCTATGAGGATTGTGCTAGACACATTAAAACTTTTCCAGCTACAAACTACTACTATATATATAATACAACCTCTTTATATATTAGGGATGTGTGCAACCCTCGTTAATTTCATTAATGTTTAAATGGGATTTTGCAACCGATCAGTTGACTTAGTCTAACCCCGCCCCCAGAGACTGTCTGTATATGCTATCCATTTGAAATAGACTTATTTATCTATGAACAGTCAGATACATGTGATGTGCTTGCCTTGCATTATGATCATTGTATATTAAACTTAAACTTAAGCAACGTTAGCAGTTACAGACATGTTTATTCAAATCAACTGAATCAATAGGCAGGACCAATAAGTTCAAACCTAATAGCATATTATAAATAGATTTCCTCAAATAAATGTTAGTCCACATAAGTCAGCATGTTAAGGTATTGTTATTCGTTACCACGGCAACCAGCGTTTGAACGCTTCTCAGATATGAAAAGTATGTACATTTGACGGGCGTCAAAATCGCAAGAAAAGCTTGACGTGAAAATGACTAGTATCTCTAAGTCGCCTTGCAGCAGCAGTATTTAGTCGACTAGTTTTGCACATCCCTATTATATGTTTTTTTTAATGTATTGTTTTAGTCACATTGTATTGCATTAACAGCTGATACATCGAACTGATACAATCAAACAGTTTTCAATAGGCCTGGATAAAATGTAGGGAATTCTTGCTGTGCGGTGAATGTGTATATGGTTGTCAATGAATGGGATGCTAAATATAATTTTGACTTTAATAAGATTTCCCCAAAATATAGGCAAGACCTCCATGATTCCTGTTGTTTCTGATGACAAAGCACTCGAATGAGACGAGCTCGTAATCACGACTTCCCAACTCGTAATCAAGACTTCCCAACTCGTAATCACGACTTCCCGACTCGTAATCAAGACTTCCCGACTCGTAATCAAGACTTCCCGACTCGTAATCACAAGCTCTTTGCTGGGTTTAGCTACATCCAGCCTTCTGATAAATATTTACACCTGTTGCACCAACTAATACTACGACCAGGCGCAACTGCGCCCAGCATAGACCAGCTAGTGTAGCCAGCCCCTGCTTTTTAACGCTTTCACTCAAATAGATGCTCCCATTGTTTTTGAGCCAAATAAATGCTGCTCTGATTGCGAAACAACAATAAAAGTTGTATGTTTATGCACATTTTGTTTGTTGCTTGTAATGTAACTATTTCTTAAGGGGTAACTTAACTCATTTTAAATTGAAATAGCTTGAAGCTTGAAAAGCTGTCTACTAGTTTCAACATTAGTCCTTGTATGAGGAACTTTGCAACATCTTGCGTGGTTTGTATACATATTTTCTAAACGTTCTACATCCTAGTTTAAAGGCACATAGCTTTGTTAGGATGTAACTGCTATGATAATTTCACCATTTTTCAGGCTGTTGCGATATAACAGTTTGTCCTATAAACCCACAGAATTTTAACTGCTTTCCACTGTTCTGCATTGTTGGGTAATACTGATAAGTTTGCCAAATAGTGGCCCCCATATTCCCCTTCTGTGTTGGTTTCCTAACATTTTCCTAACATACTCTGTTGTCAGGATTTCGAAGAAGATGTGGATGTGGAGCAGTTGGAGTCTGGTGAGCTTTCCAGCTCCAGCTCTGACTCAGGAGACTCTGAATTTGGTTTAGAGAGATCGCTGGAGTTTGAAAAGGAAGAGGTTAGAAAGAGCGAAAGACTTTTTCTTCAGGAAGCCGGCTTGACCCCTTCGACTCAGCGGCGGCCCAAACACGTGCCCGCGGCAGCTCCTATACTCCGTCCCTCTTACAAGAACCGCAGCGAGTTTGAGCAGATGACCATCCTGTATGACATCTGGAACACTGGCCTGGACCAGGAAGATTTGAGACTCCTGAAGAGCACCTACGAAAAACTGCTGCAAGATGACCATGGCACCGACTGGCTCAATGACACACACTGGGTCCCTCATACCAATATCCTTACAGCTGCCTAAGAACAAAAATGTATAGTTTATACAAGCAAAGTTTTATTGGTCATACAGCAGCCAACAGTATTAGCAGTACCACTATACCACATTTGAGTTTGCTAGAAGTATAAATTCCTAGTTAAGACAGTAAGTAAAGGGAGTAAGGGGAACTCTGATACTGCCTTCTCAGTTGATTTCGCTCAAGTTTTGCCCCTTAACCTCTTGCCTGCACTCACCAACATCCCGAACCCCCGTCGGAAGAAGAAGACAGCAGATGGGCAGCTAAGAGAGCATGTCACTGGCTGTGCTCGCAGTGAAGGCTACTATGCCATCAGCCGGAAGGAAAAAGACGTCTACCTTGAGCTAGACCAGCCAGTGACTGTGCAGGAAGTTGGGGACTATGATACTGCAGTAGGTTCACTTTGTTTTAACAACTTAAATGTGTGTTGAACTTGTAATTAAAGCCTTATTCATGTTTTTTTGGCGGGTTTTGTTGTGTGAAGACATTTTAGATTTAAACGTATGTATTGTAGTTGTGCTAACGCAAATACATTTTTGACTAAATGACTAATTTCTTTGTTCAGCATGAGTATGGTAGACAGTTTGGGTCAGTAGCTTGTATCCATCTGACCAGCTTTCACTCACTCTCTCTGTCCGTCACAGGGCTCGAATCGTCTGCTGTCTGAAAGGCGCTCTGAGCAGAGGCGTCTCCTCAGTGCTATTGGCACTCAAGCAGTGATGGACTCAGACCTCTTGAAACTGAACCAACTGAAGGTAATGTTCTTTAGTTCGTTGACACGACCCTGACCTTGATCATATACTATCAACACTTTGATTACAATGACCTCACCGCTCCTATTCCAGAAACTCCCTTTAGATTTTCAGTGCATAATTCATAGCATTCTATTAAATGTTTGACATACAGTAAGTGTAATGCGCGTATAATTACGGTGGCATCTAGCCGGGTAGGTCTGTTTGTACCCTTTGTAGAATAATTCATACCATCCAAACAGCTTTATAAAGTCTGCTGACTCCTGTGCCATTGACCCTGACGGGCTCCTTATCAGATGTTTTGGCTGTTGTAATGCTCTGTAAGCTCTTTGACATATAGTTCATGTGTTCAAAGTTAAAAGGTGTTCCTTTAAAAGCATTTCTTATCTTAGGACCTCCTGTATTGCATGTTCTTGAGGAAAGAGTTCATGCACTCTGTATGTTTTTGAAAGGGCGGACATTGTTGTTTTATTGTACAGCAGATATGGAGGTACTTCTCACAAATGGGTCTTTGATGTCATTTTTCACTGGGAAGCCGGATTATAATCAGCGAGCTGGATTTATGTGCTTTCTGTTGTAAAAAGCATTTATCAGTCCATTTATCAAGTGGTTACTAGGAGAAAATGTCTGTTTCTGTCCGTCTGTTTTGGAAAAAACGTGTGTAGATTGATGTTTGGACAGATAGGAATGCTCCTGCCGAGAATCTTTTTTTTTTATGTCATTCCTGTACAATCAGTCAGTAAGATGATTTTTTTTATTTTTTTATTTTTTTAATACTTATTTTTAATGGGTCGTTCTTGCTTCAGGTTGCATTTTCTGACTGGCTAAGAAATAGATAAACACAGTAATTTTCCACACATATGCAGATAGACTGAAGCATGTCTCCATCGTTTACGCAGCTGACATTCGGACCCTGAATTAGGCACGTCGTGACCTTCCAGGTCGCAGATTTGGGTTACTGGGTGCCAACATGTCCAGAACAACAACTCAGTCAATCTCCAATAATGCCAGTGGTTCCTTAACCTGTAACCAAGAAGACTAACACACACACACTGACACACAGCTTCCTCAAGGTTGGATTTGGCCAGGCTCTAACTATAAACAGCAGAGTCCTCTCAAAACATCAAGATAATGCGTTCTTTCTCTCAAGGAGAGCTACACTTTAGTATAGCTGGAAAGTAAGGCTTTAACAAAGAGATGGTCCGTTAAACTATAGACTTCATTGACCCCTGTGACCATACTTGTCAGAGTATCCTAGAAAAACAGATGTATGAATTGACATGTTGAAGACCTTTCTCAAACAAAACATCTTTCCATATTTCATTTCTGGAAGCTGGGCTAAATGAGCAAGCACTGTTACTGCATTCATATCAAATACAGACATTAGAGAATATAAACATTTCAGTAATCACACTGGTAACTTCTGTAACAAAGTAAAATCTCACAAGCCTAGAGAAGTCATTCAACTCATGTGAAAAATATTGATTAATACCTTGATTCCAAAATCCACCCTTTCAACATGAAAAACAGTGTCAGTGTCTCATTTCACTTGCAGATGTCTGACCTATTACGTAATCACCATGGACCAATGGTAATACAAAGGTGTTTACCAGCCGTAGCAAACTTTTCTGGAAAGTTAGCTTTGGCATTGGCATGCAGTTTCAAACCCCCAAAATGGCTTGATTTTGTTCAAAGTGACATCACATCAGTTCATTCTTCGATTTCGAAGTATATCGGGGCCTTAAAAGGTCTGCATGTGATTCAAAGTTCTGAGTAATACAGGCATCTGTCTTAATTATAATTTAATAACCAAAATATTGTCTTAATCGAGTTAACTCAATATGTATATGGCTAAATTCTAGTTAATGTACATAAAATATTCTTGTGCCTGTAATCATAGTCTATCGTATACATCTTTACATCAAATTTATGATTGAATTCTGCTTGCAGTTCCGTAAGAAGAAGCTGAGGTTTGGCCGCAGCCGAATCCATGAATGGGGCTTGTTTGCCATGGAACCCATTGCTGCAGATGAGATGGTCATTGAATATGTGGGACAGAATATCAGACAGGTGAGCCTTCTAGCTGAAGTGTAACTAACAGCTATGAATTGAAAATGAAAAATTATTTATACTAGGAAGTGAGTTTGGTTCTTCTTGAGGAATACGTGCTTGTTGATGAATTGGTGTTAATAGATTATGTGTTTGTTGCTTCAATTGTAGATGGTGGCTGATAATAGAGAGAAGCGATATGCCCAGGAAGGCATCGGGAGCAGCTACTTATTCCGTGTGGACCATGACACTATCATTGACGCCACCAAGTGTGGCAACTTGGCTCGGTTTATTAACCACTGTTGCACGGTAAGTACCCTCCTAGTGACGCATACATATACATATATCTCAAGTACCACATGACCTCTGATAAACATATTGCTGCCACTCCCAATGTGAATAGATACTTGTTTTTGGAGTACATTTATATAGACCAAGCATTAATATAGCATTAAATTGAAGAAGCTCTATAATAACTATGTTAACGAAGATTATGTAGGTCTCAGTGCTAAGGATTATTTAAGGGCCAGTGGGTAAAATTTAGATACCAGCCTAACTAATATAGTTAAAACATTATTAAAGACAAGTGAACAATCACAAATTAAAGGTACAATATGCAAGAATTTTGCATTAAAATATCCCATAATCTCAAGGCCAGTGTTATATATTTTATTAAGTTGATTACTTACAATATCCCAAATGTTTCCAACTATTTTTAAATCGTGAGAAAATAGCGATTTTAACCAAGGAAACGGGGCGTTAGAGCAGGGGGGAGCTGGGAGTCGCCAGTCAATTGCGTCATATCCGTTAGCTGCCATATCAGGCAGCTAACCCTAACCTCAACCTTAAACCTACCCATCCCCTCGCTGCCTGGAAGGCGCCGTTGGGGGCTTAAAACAACCAAACACCGAAAGGATCTTGAGCTGACTGGCTGAAGACGTTTCTGTAGCTTTACCCATTAATAGACATGGTACTGCCTTGAAAATAAATTCCAGCACAGCGCTACAACAACCATAATAACTCTTCACAATAACTCTGTTAGAGAGCTACATATGACAATTTATCTGTTCAATTTAATACGTTACTCAACTGTTGAGTGATAAAAACACCATCTCCGTGCCGCTTTTACAACATTTCATATCCTTCCGTTCTCACCATCTCCGAAAAGCCAAGCCAATGTTGATTCTCGAAGGTTCCAGATTTAGCATGCTCCATGTCAATCTTTCTCGCCCGTTGTGACAACTAACCTATGTCACTCCCACACCATACATGCATCAAAGTTGCTGGAGCAACTTTTCTCTATTTACGGATATGACGAGACACGCACGGGCGAGTGACGTATTTATACAATTTCCCACGAAAACCATCCCGACAGGTCTAAAATAGTCTAAAACTCTTATAATAGGCTTACCACAGTGAATGAGGGTAAGATAAAAACAAGTTTTGAATGAAGGATTGACTCGTAAAAAAGTTACATAGTGTCAGTGTACCTTTTAAAAACACGTGCAAATGATCAACTTTTGTGCCTGTAATAATTCTGTTGACTGTCCCAAGTGTCTTTCACACCGTTATAAATGTTTACAGGTGGTCTTCCAGATTAGCAGATTTTTGTCCCCCCCATCTTATCTGTTGCCATGCAGTTGCTGGATTTGCTTATTTATTGCTTGATAAGACTTGCTCAAAGTTGCATCTGGTCTTTACGTAGTCTGTAAAAGCCAATAAAAATGCATGTTTTTTTTTTCTTGCTCCATGTGTCAATGGAATTTGTGTTTGCACCATGGTGATCACGCCCTCCAGCAACCCAAAATGAGCTCATAGATTTTGTTTAACACATACCCCAGAGAGCTATGCAGTGGAACAAACTCTCAGAAACAGAACATTAAAAAATGTCAAGATCTCCTATGTGAAGGAATTGGGCAGTTTCAAGAAACCCATATTTATCCATGATTTCATGTACTTCTCTCTCACAGCCCAACTGCTATGCCAAAGTGATTACCATCGAGTCCCAGAAGAAGATCGTCATATACTCCAAGCAGCCTATCGGTGTGAACGAGGAGATCACGTATGATTACAAGTTTCCCATTGAAGAGAACAAAATCCCATGTTTGTGCGGCACGGAGAACTGCAGAGGAACCCTCAACTAAAAGTGTCCTAGTCCTTCCCCAATACAAGACTTGCCAATCAGCTTTCCTGGCCCACAAGCTATTTTTCTCAGAGCGCACAAAAACATAGTTAGTGTGTGAAGGGAGAACGTTTGGTCAGACTCTTTAAAAAGCTTCTATACAGACACACAGTGTCGAGATGTTTAGTCGAGGGTCATTGGGATCTCAGCACTGCCGCAACACCCTGAGTTCCATCTGTGAAGTTTTTTTTTTCTCTCCTGTCCCCAGGCCCTTATCTAATTTCGTTCATCCTTTTGCAGCTGTGTCTGGTGGTGTTGTTTTTGCCAAGGTCTTTGCTTTGAAATACCGCTATTAATCGACTGCGCACACACACACACATATTCCGCTCACTTCTGCACAGCACATTACAGTGGCACCCTTAAAGTGCTGGGTCTTTTTTTCAAGGGCAACTTTTAAAGACCTACCTAAAGACATGGATTTAAGACTTGTGTAATGCTGCACCCCTCTTGTGAGAGAGAGAGTATTAATTTTAGTTTATTTATTATCATCCCTGTTCTGATGCCTGTCCTTTCATGTCATTCATTTAGGTCAGATCTGCCACTGTACCTTCTTTTAGATTATTTGCGTAGAATCACCTCTGCCTATTTTTATTTTAATATGAAGCTGTTTTGACGCACATGTTTCTTTTCAAAACTTCCTCTGAGCTGAACCGATCTTAATTAAAAATGTCCCCTTTTCCAGCATGACATGCTGGTGTTCTATAACTTTAAAAATTATACAGTATTGTAAGTTACATTGTACATTGCTATTTTATTTTCATAAATGAGTTGTTACAACATCGTTATTATAGAGGTTAATATGTACCTCCCATCATTTTAAACCGCCCCTTACATGAAGTCATAACCCTTTCGTCAATAGTTTTTAGCAATATAAGGACAGGACAGACGTGGTCGTCTTTTTTGGTGTGCTGAAATAAACGCACATTGATATTTTAGCAGAAGGATGGAATTGGTCATTGGATTTTCTTTCACCATTGATATTTTAGTGGACCACTGAAAAATGAATGGGGTATATGTTTTGAGATAAAGCACTCTACTTTGGGGCTAGTAACTCCTCTCTGCTAAGGAGAACATGCTTGCACAAATATGTATATATACACACACAGAGCGCATTTAGTTGAAAGATCAGAGTTTGCGTGTGCATATTCGAACACAAAATTGATGTCCTAAATCCCCTGAAAGATGCGCAAGGAGTCGCTAAAATGGATGTCCGTTCCTACTGTTCTTTCCTTTCGTGTGACTGGTCATCTATCTCTCTCTGCTCCGCCATAATTTGACGTGTTCACATTACTCCTTTGCTTCCTTCCTCCCCCCAACCTACCCACTTTGTCCGAGGGCCTTGCCAGCACTCTGTTCCTTTGAGAGGAAGACCTGTAAAATATGTAGATTTATTGCAGTCTTTCAGTAAAAACTGATCCACTGAAGTGTAACCATAAAAAAAGGACAAAAAAGTTAAAAATAATTACATGTAAATATTGTAGAGGTGTTTGTTTCTCGTAGAAACACACTGGTTCTAGTCTGTAAATATGTTCATCCTTTTCCTACTTCCCATTGCAAGAAAATAATTGTACATACCTATCATTCAGTTTTGTTTTTGTTTTTTTGTTTATCTTTTAATTTGATTTAAAGTTTTAATATTATTTGCAATATTTCTCTTGTATTAATGCGTTGGACCCTTTATTAATGGTGCATTAAAATATTTTTTAAAAAATAACTGCCGTTCAGTTTTTCTTTTCCTATTTTTCAGAGTATGAACTACAACATGTGAATGTGTGAATCACTGCACCCCTTAAAGTAGTCAGACATGACACAGTTAATAAAATATGACCTATCAAGCTTTGTTACATTCACGAATGAGCAGAGGGGCACTGCTGGGGGGACCCCTACTGCGTGGAAATGAAACTGGTAATATTTCTAAGGCCCATTTTTGGCAATATATTTAAAGCCCCTCCTGTAAGAATCACAATTTTTTTTAACTTTGTATTATGCAACATAATTGCCTTGGCAGAATAACCTGCCACATCATAGTTGACACTACTTTCAGCTGACAATACTTTTTTTATTTTTTTTTACAATCCAATAAAATCACCCCACTGAGAGTCAGAATAACAGCATTAGAATGGCATGTTTCACTTTAAAGGGCCTGTTTATTGTCCCCTATTGGATACATTTGAAAACTGCTGCAACATCAACCCACAAAAACAGATTCACAATTACAGTATAATCTGAAAATTTCATTACGAATTGATCTGGTTGATGACTAGTGCAGTCATTTGTGTATAACATGATACAAAATGATGAACTTACATCTCCTTGAGGCACCCCTGCGTGCTGCTTACTACTACAACAGCAGACGACACTGAATTAAATTACACTTGTGTCCTGTTTGTTAAAAAAGAATAATACCAATGAATCAAAAAGAGGAATAACCTTTAAATTAACTAATTTCTCCAGCAATGTATGTGCCTATGTGGTCGAGTCATGTTAAATGCAGAACTAAATTCAATGAAAACAGCCTAGCAACTGGACGCTTCCAAATGCTTCAAAACAAGGTGCATTTGTGTAGAAATATAGCATTATTAGTACCCTGATTACTCTTGAAACTGATAGTGATCTAAGGATGGCTCCACATGCCTACGCAGCTCTTCTATGATAAGTTTTTCCATTGATTTCATGACTTTAGATGTCACAGGATTATAGTCATTGTTTTCCTAAGGACAGTAAATTTTAGGAGTTGGAATTATAATAGATTTTCCCCGAAGCTCTGGAAATACTGACAAGCTTTTAGTCTGCGTCATGGCAGATGGCCAGCCTTCCAGCAGGACTGAGTTGGATGAGCATCTTCTTTTCTTCTGCAATAGCAGATGTTTCGACAAAGATTGACTGGCATTTCCAAACTTTGTCTTCAGGTTATTGTAGATTTGGGCTATTGTTACAAATGTAAATAATGGACTCTGAATACTGATGTGTTTTGTTATTTTGTTCCACTAAGGCAGTAGAAATAACCTCTGTCACTCTTGCTCTCCTTTACCATGTTCCTCTTTTGAGCAGTAAAATGTGAGGCGGAAGCATGATGCTTGCAAGAGAGGAAGATGCACCTCCGTCTCAAAAAATGGCACAGGAAATAGAAACATCAAATGTTGAGCTCACTGGATTCATTGAAGAAAATAATGGAAGTTACAGAGGTAAGGGGTAAATTCAAATATATAAATGTATGTGTTTTTGTATAGACCACCTGCGAAGTTCTTGGTAAAATAATGAGAGAGATGTTGAGGAACACGAAGCATCCGTTGAGGAACACGAAGCATCCTTTGACCGCTTTAGTCATCTGACTTTGCGATAACCTAATTTTGTTGTGGGCCATGGACAGAAAGGAAACTGAATAAGACTTCGCGTAAACTCTCATTAGAAACACAAAACCATTGAACTGAAACACAGTAGGCTACTCATTCATTCTGCAGAGGAAATCTGAGCGGATACCATGTTAAGTGTTCCAGACCTCGAGTAGCCCACAGTTTGGGCGTTAAAATACAGGACATATCATTCATACATCCTGATGACGTCTCTTTTTGAAGGCTGCGTCCTCCGGAGGTCGCGTTTGTCAGCAGCATTCGTCATAAAGAATGTCTTATTTCAGAACAGTAACCATTATACAGTAGAGTGCAGGGACACACCAAAGAACTAGTGCTGATGAAAGCCGCCTGCGTCGGAGGAAAAAAAAGCTGACACTGTCAGCTAGCATGCGCGTTCTGCGCCTGCGTGTAAATGATACTGTCTATTTCGGCAGATATATTCGTCTATATTCGTCATTCAAAAAGGGAAACCGACGCTGCAGGGCAGGCAGCAGATACACAACCCGTAAACATAGCAGTGCGTGCTTACCTTTTTGAATACCAATCTTGCTAAACACTTTCTTTATTCCACTCTGCTCATGTTAATATTGAAATATTCGCCAAGGAACACTCAGGTAAGATGACGTAACATTAGAACAGCCTTCTATCTGCGCCGTTTTGACTTCTTTGCTCGCTGTTTTGCTATTATTCTCGTGCACTGACTGGTTCACTAAGCCGAACAGCCAATCAGAGTTCTCTCTCTCACCGACGGCCCGGGACACCCCGACGGCGTCCGACTAGAGTCAACTGTGCGGAACACACCTGAAAAACTACTTGCCCGACGGCCGATCGTCGGCTTGGTGTGTCCCAGGCTTATGACTTAAAGCAAAGTTGCTGCTATAGTTAACGCTGCACCTGATCGGAAATTTTAGATAGGCCTAACGGAAGATGAGCAGCCTATCAGTTTATCGGTGAGAAGTTCCAGAGCCACCGGTGGCAAACCACTAATTAATGCGGATGTAACCCCTACACCTGGATCCTCTTTGCAGGCCTCGAAGCCAGGTCTCGGGCGTGAGAGTCAGGCGCTAGGAGGCTAAAGACTGTAGCCTCTAGCGTCTGTTGCTAGAGCGCCTATTGAGATCAGAGGAGTGAGGTTTACTTGACACAGCGACTACTAGCTGGCCTCCATTACACCGTACACGGATATTGATTCATTTAAGCCAGTGTCTGGAATCTGGAGGACCATGATGCTATCAAGCCGCATTACGTACATAAGATACAAAATGAACACTTTTTGTTACAACTGATACAAAATGACTGAACACTTTAAGATACAAAATGAAGTGTTCAAATGAACTCAAAATGAACACTTAAAGCAGCACTCAGTAGCTTCGAGATTTCTTCGCTGTATTCTCGCTTTTTGCTCGCAGGTTTCTCTCTAGAGCTCCCCCCACAGCTTCGGAATAGATATTTGACAACATTGTTGTAAAAACTCTTTGGTGATTCTCAGACACCAGAGGCTAGTAGATCAACGACATCAAAGCAGATGGGACATTCTTTAAAACGTCTTCTTCCTTCGGGTTCGGACAGCGTGAGGGAGCGCAATAATGACAGTATTTGAGCAGATTTCTTTTGGCCGTAAAGCAATTGTTTACATTGCGAGACCTGATATCACGCGATACTTCCTGCCGCGGCGGCCGGCGGCCCGCCGTCTCAAAGTTGCAAGTGCGAATTTTCCGCTCACGGGCACCAGGGGGGTGCGAAACGACCACCATTCAACCCGAAATAAGTAATATAACCATTCCAATGACTCCGAAGCTGTTCAGTTAAGGTAAAAAAGTTACTTAGTTCACCTTTAAGCCAGTGATGATGCTATCAAGCCGCATTACGTATGTAAGATACAAAATGAAAAAAGAAATCATAAATAATTTTGATAAAATCATATGTGTCAATGTCATGTAAAGAGATCTGATGAGTGTAAATCTTTTAACAATCTAGGTTAAAGGGTATGTTCCAATTTTGTATTTGAGTTGGTTTTATTCATTTTCTGGATATGTGTATTTCCTTCTAGCCTATGTTAGATTTAAAATGTGGTATCCGAGCAAAAATAACTAAAATACATTCACCTTGAATAGTTAAGTGAGGGTTGTCATTATTCCTTTTTCAAAAAAACGTTTTCAAATATTAATATCACATTTTGAGCTGTTTTTGTTTTAGGGTTCCTCCATTCGACTTAAAAAAAAGTCACTAAAAGTAAACAAAGTCCCCATGAAATAATTTTTTTTTTGGCTTTTAGTATGAATATGTTAGACTTAGGGTTATCTATAGGCTAATATGCTCCAAAACAATGACAAAATTCACATTTAGAAGATATAAGCATTCAAAACTTAAAGTCTCTCACTTCCACCATTATAGATCAATGATTTTGATGACAAAAACCTAAAATGTCCCGCCCCTAAGAAGATGCTGCGCTGCGGCTGCAATCGGTCACTTGTTCACAGTATTACTATTTCATATGGTTAATGGCACATAGCTCACTATATAGGGGATAGGAAATGATTCAGACATTGTAAATATGCTTTCCATTGGGGCGAATGAAGTCTGGTTTCGTGTTTGAGTCACGCGAAGCACCGCAGCGCACACAGTCTGCTCTGGTCCAGAGACACGATAGCACAGAGAGGATCATATGCGCAAGTAAAAAAAACACGGTCTCTGTAGACAGCCCAGGCTCCACAAACGGCAACAAAAACAAACTGGTGGGCTAACCCACACCACGAAACATAACAAACTGTTCCAGCCAATAACCGACTAGAAGGATTTGGGGGGTTAGTGCGCGGATGAGGAGGAGGGAGGGTCTAGCTAGCCTCCGTTTTGTTTGACAATACTTCGAACGTCAACAAGAAGTGACGTCACCCAACATCACTAGAGCACCTTTAATACTGCACAGAATGCTTTATTAAAGCGATATGGAGGAGATTTGGAGGAGAAACAAGTAGACAGACTCGGCATTAGAAACAGCACTGGCGCGTGGAAGAGATAACACCGGTGCCATGCATGCAGCAACATACATTTCAAAACGACACATCTACACAAACTACGGTTTTCAAACTACACATCCTCAGCATGATAATGATCACTGTTTTGCTTTAGTAAGAGTTTCATATTAAATCTAAAGGGGGAGTCTATTTGACTGTGGCTGTCAAATACGGCTTTACCGAGTTCAACAGCTCTGGCCGAGCTATGATATAAGCAAAACGTAATTGGCTATTTTAAAAAAGGGGAGGAGCTCCTCGATTCGTCCGCCCTGTCTTCCTGTGTCAGTGGAAATTACGTCACCACATTAAAAAACTCTGTGTGTTTCGAAGCACTTCAAAATTCTTTAATCTTGGCTTCTTGCATGTTGATTATTTCCACACTGACTTAATTTGGTGGACAAAGTTTTTTTTAAATATTAATATTTTTATTATTATAGAATACAAATTACTTTTATTCCAACAATTGAAAACATGTTCATCATAGAAGAGGAGTCATTGGGTTCATAAATTGCATTATTAATCCATCTTAAATGCATTACATCATTGACCCATCTGCAGTCAGTCATGAAGGGATTTCTGGAATGTTATTCTTGAGCCACCTTACATGCAGCCATATATTGAGAAATAAAAGAGAGAAGCACAAATAACTGCAGTTCATCCAGTCATTGGTGAACTTTAGATATAAAAGAACACTTTAATGATTTATTGTTTATTTGTAAAACTTATAATGCCCCTTTTTCGGCCTACAGTGCTGTATGAACTATGAACCTGTCATCTGAAACTGGTAAATTATTTATTAGGAAGTATCATTTTCTCACCCTCATGTTGTTCCAACCCGTATAAGTTTCTTTCTTCTGTTGAACACAAATGAAAGAAATTCTGAAGGATGTTGGCAGCCAGACAATTAGTGTCACCCATTGACTTATATTTTAGGAAACAAAAATACTATGAAAGTCAGTGGGTGAACTGTCTAGTTACCAACATTCTTTAAAATATCTTCTTTTGAGTTCAACTCATACAGGTTTGGAAAAACATGAGGGTGAGTAAATGAGGACAGATACTATCACTTTAAGCTTCTTTTGTTTATTATGTTTCAGATCTTAAGTCAAGTTAAGAATGTTGATCTGATGTAACTAGTTTGGTAATATATCCAACTGCTAAACGTTTTTGCTACGCAAATTTCTCTTGCTTAATTTCCCTAAATGTACAGTTTTTTCACACGCAGTGTTGAAGATTATGCAAAAAAGAAGCCTTTTAACAGGTTAAATTGTATTTGATATGGGCTCTGTCCTTGACATGAAATTGGGCTTGTGATTACAGTTATGATCATTGTTAATTTTTAACTATTCACACACTTTGGGATTTAGCAATAGGTTGCATGACTTTTAATGAATGTCTTGATATGGGCTTGAAAGATTTGATATTGTGCAGAGTAGACAAAAGTTAGGATTACATAGTGTTAGTGGATGAGTGATCGTGCACAAAAGACTAATTAAATAAGTCAAATTGGAAAAAATAATTCGCTCCAGTGGGGTATCGATCTCCATTTCTTCTCCATTTCATCCAAAAATGAAAATGATTTCATTAATTACTCTCCCTCATGCCGTTCTAAACCCGTAAGACTTTTGTTCATCTTCTAAACATAAAAGATCTTTTTGATGAAATTTGAGATATTTCTATCTCTCCATAGACATCTACGCAACTGATAATTTGGCGCTTCAAAAATTTCATAAAGAGATCGTAAAACTATGATTTGAGTGGTTTCGTCCAAAATTTTCTGAAGAGACATGTTTGCTATATATGATAAACAGATATAATTTACGCTTTTATTCACATATAAACACTCTGAAGCTCAAGCATATTTGCTTGACGTGCGAGAAGCAATGAGGTTCATTCTTGTGTTACGGAGCACGTTTGAGCTTCAGCAAGAACCAATGACGTTCATTCTCATTTAGTTTTACAACCACTTAATGAACATTTTGAAGTGTCAAAGTGTCAGTTGTATAGCTGTCTATAAAGGAACAGAAAGCTCATCAAAAAGATCTTAATTTGTGTTCCGAAGAAAGGGTTTAGAACGATAAGAGTGTGAGTCATTAATGACAGAATTTTCATTTTTTGGGTGAAATAAACTTTTGGGTGTGTACCAGATAGCCTACCAATATTTACTGACTCTCAATTAAGGTCATAGTTGCATTCAGTTAGGAGTCGGACTATATACAAAGAATTAGCCTACCATTTAAGTCTTTTTCTTTTAATGTGAAATGGAACTGAAATGAAATGTTTTCTCCAAATATTTCACATTTGCACGGGGATTACATGATTATTTTATTATTAATTAAATTATGAAGTCTGAACTCTGAAGGAATGAGTGACTAAAGTATTTTTCGAACTTCTTTCCAATTTTGGGCGGGCACTGTTAGACCACAACTCTAGGAGGAGTGAATGCAACAACATCAGACTGTCAGAAATGACTTGTCCATTCAATGCTAGTAGGCTATGTTGATTTGTCTCCGACAGGTAGCCTATTGCTTGTTATTGCGCTGGTTACGTGAAGTTTGACGTCCTTTTGTTTCATTTGCAGAGTGAATCAACCGACTGTCGTCTGTAAACACTTCAGTCAACAACCGGGAGAGGATTCAACGGAGTTATAATGTCTAGTGAGAAATCGAAGTTAACTTATTTGATAACTGGAGGATGCGGTTTTCTTGGGCAGCACCTGTTGAGAGTTTTGTTGGAGAAGGAAGAAAATATCAAAGAGATCAGGCTTTTCGATAAAACCGTTTACCCTAATCTACAAAGTCACAGTACAGGTAAGAAATACATGGAACAAACTGTTCATTGCGAGCTTATTAGTTCCCACAATGGTTTGAATATTGATATATAGCCTACTAATTTGTTGAATAGGCTATACGTTTACGGTTGTGTCTCCCACCTAGTCATGTAACGTTCACTAACTTACGTTCGTTTTAGTTTTCAGATGCCTGATGTTAGCTAACAGTTATATACATCACGCTATTTTTGTCATGTTTTTAAAGTAATTAACATGTTTATCACATCTCAAATTATGCATTGCGTTTGATAATTTTCGATAATGGGAATTACATTTTAAACATTTTTGGTTTAATATGACAGACTCATCTTGCTGAGCATTTCAAAGCTAGCCTATTTATTGTTGCATACTTCGAACAAAAATAATGCAATCTTGATTGGGAATGACACAGGCTAAATAAAAATGTTGTATTCACAAAATATTTACCTTGATTGTTCTTTTATTTTCTTCATCATACTGACACATACAACAAATATTTTGTTGGTAACCAAGTAGCCTACACACAACTTCTGAAAACATTTATGTCAAAATTTCAGTTTGAGTTGAAAATTAAGCCACAAATCGAAAGGGGACAAGTGGAAATATTTTTGGGAAATAAATACATTTCTAATTATAATACTCTAAATATCGAATTTATGTATATTCTTCCTTTAGATGATCATAGTTTAAAAAATGTAGTAATTTATAGATTGTTTTTGACATTGGTGATGAGCACAGTATAGGGTGTAGTTTCCGAAAGTGCCCAGGGGAAACATCTGTTGTTTTTTATGACTCCAAAAATGGGAAAAAAACATTGAAAAGACTGAGGAAATGGAAACGTTCATTCATGTCATTGTGTGTATATTATTGGCTTGGTTACGTTGTTGAGGTCAGGCCACACCAGTCACTTCCCTCATGAATCTGATGTCCTGCTGTACAAAGGGGATATCATGCAGTGTATTGACCAACCCCCATTGATCATGTTAAATGGAGAAATGGATCTATTTTTTCAGTAAGTGTGTAGCTCTGCTTAGCTGAAGCACAGTGTACTATATCATTATGCAACGTATGCTTGAGAAATAGATGCACGAGGCATGTTGGATTTTGAATTCAGTTATCTGCTTCTAATTTTTGTCAAATGTTTTCTATCAACCAGAGTTTCTTGGCTCTTTCAACATTACAGTGTCCGTTGTCCTGCCTTAATGTATTCTACTCCTCACATATTTTGCTAGTTTCTATCCCAGGGGCTATGGGGGAAAGATTGCATTACTTCCACAAAGATGCTTTGAATTGACAACAGTTGAACATGTGGTCAAAGTCTAAATGGCAACAGAAAGACGTTAGATAACCATTTGTTATCAGAACTGAACATTGACTTACTTGGCACTGTGAAATAGTAGGGAGGTTTTTTTTTTTGTACGTGACTGATTTTATCTAAACTTTGTGACTGCTTGCAAAGATTTTGTTCATAGACAGACTTTATATATGTTATTTATAATGTTTTATCATACAGCTCAATAAATCAACATCACCCAGATACAAGGGACTGTAGGAAACTCAGAATCGAAGACCAGGAGACTTGGTTCTTTCTTCAGCAGGATTCTTTATTGAGAACACGAGTCGTAGCTGCAGTCATCAAGTCTGACTAAGGGAACTTTACATGGTCTCTTATAGGCATTCAGTGGGCAGTCCTTAAAGGTGCTGACAGTCCTTAAAAGTGTTGACCTTACACACAGCCTTAGAGATGACCACTAAATCTAATCATCTAAAGACAATAGAGGCAATAACCCCCAACTGGAGATAAATGGTACCCTCCAAATTGTATAAGCAACACATGGTCACAGGAACTAAGACTATGTAAACATTTACACATAGTTCAACTCTCAGTAAAACCCCTTCAATGGAAACTATGTTGAATCTAATCAGTAAATGGATGCCGTCATGTTCACCTTGAATGCCCAATACAGTGTAGTTGTTCATGTGATGTCATGTAAGGAAGTAGGATCAGCAGATCATAAACATATTCTTAAATGTGTAATCCTACAGGACACTAGAGACATGTTTATTTGAACATCTTTGCATGGCACAGAGGCAATTACAGGTTGTTCCATTCACATAAATTATAGTTTGTCTTGTGTAGCGGCTAAAGAGTTTGTCATTCTTTGGAGTTGTTAAAGGAGAACTCGGTAACTCTAGCGAACTCCAGTCACTTCTTCGCTGATTTTCCCTTTTGTTGTCGCATGTTTTCCCCACGAGCTCCCCCTACAGCTGTGGGGGGGCGTATATTTCACAACACGGTCGTAAAAAACTCACTTGCGGCGGCCTCCTCCCCCTCTCTGCCGCTGCTCATGTGCGTTTGTTTTGATCGGAGCAAGCCAACTGTATCGTGTGGAGCTATGTCCACCGAGGTGGGTAATCTGGAAATACATCATACATGCGTGTTTGTTTATGTCGAATTGCCGTAAAGCAATTTGTGTTTCGCGCTCGTTCTCATTCTCGTTCTCGCTTCTCACGAGACTTCCAATTTCTATCTTGCCGGGACGGTAGTCCCCAAGTTGCAAGGTTGGTTTTCCGCCTGGGAACGCTGGGGGGAGCGGGGAAAGTCACCAATATCACCAGAACAGGTTGTTTAACCATCCAAATGATTTCTAGACAGTTTTATTACGTTAAAAAAGTTACCAAGTTCTCCTTTAAATGCATAAATGTAAAAGCAATTGAAAATTTCAGCTATCAGATTCAGAGAGATGCTACAGCAGATCCAGAGACAATATTTCTTTGCAGAACCGTTATGAAGGGCTGTTCTTTGTTAGAAAAATAGCTACGAGTGAGAAAGGGAACAATGTATGTTGTTTACAAGGACGAGGGAGCTGCTCCCACCAGATAGATGGAGTTTATTGTTTATTTCCTGTACTCAATTGCATCATTGTAATCAAGAATATAACTCACAATCCTAAAAATGACATCAGGAAGCTTCCTAAGGTGGTAATAGAGATAATAGGATGCAACAAAGTGACCTTGTCATCAGCTGTCAACAACACACCCACACACTCCCTCATTTACTAGAATACATAAAGCACGCACACACTTTGTTTGGTACAAGGAAAACAGAAATGTCAGTAGATTTAGTACTATAGAAATCTTTTTATTGTATAAAAATATTGGTTACACTTTATTTTAAAGTTTCCTTGTTACAGTGTAATTATACATTTAACTTAAGTATTGAGTAATATTAATTAACAACATGTACTTACTACATGTAATTATGTATAATGTATTGCTATTAGTACAGTAAGTGGTTACACAATTTTAAGGTGAGGTAGTTACATTGTACTTAGTCAAATAAGTTCTTGCTTTCTGCTGGGTGAGGTAGTGCTGTTGTCATGCGTGTGGGACCGGGGTAAATGACAGTCACTGGACACTAGGGACGGGATTTCAGGGCAGGAGTAGCTGCGCAGGAGGCGGTTGGAGCCGCTACCTGACAACGACACTACTGGGACGGCTTCTGCTTCCTCCTTGCCTCCTTTTCTTTTTGGGTCTGCTTAGTTTTCTTTCTAAATGCACTGGATCTGTTGAATCCGGTGACAAACGTTCCTTTATTTCTTCTCTTGATGCAAGACCAGAATGAGAATAGACTGTTGGCGGTGCACTACTGTTATTTTTGTAGGTTTACCATTTAAGTCACCCTGTAGTCCTCAAACTTACTGTATGCTTAGGTGGATGAAGGTTTCTCTTCTGTGAAGCTGTAGAAAATCTAGATAAAATGCCTTTTTTATAGACATTCATCCATTTTATTAAAACACTAACAGTCCATTTGCTTTTTAACAAGGTATCTTCTCTCTTCTATTCGCAGAACATGTGAAGGTGGTGGTGGTGCAGGGGGATATAACAAATTATGAGAGCGTGCGTGATGCCTTTCAGGGAGCAGACCTGGTTATCCATGCAGCTAGTTTGGTTGATGTGTGGTATAAAGTCCCTGAAAAGGCCATCTATGCTGTCAATGTACAAGGTGAGTGAAGAATAATATTGAGGAACAAATGGAGATGGATAGTAATGACTTCACTGTAGAAGTGATGCTAATGTTTTGCACTTTGAACAGGTTTAGGAGAACACTGAATGTTGTCAGCTTCAAAGATGGACTGCTGTTTAAAAGTTTAGGGTTGGTAATGTCTGCTCAAATGTATGCTCACAAGGCTGCATTTATTGTAACAAGCATATAGTAAAAAGCATAATATTGTGAAATAACATAACACTTATGTTTAATGGAATATATTTTTGTCAAATCTGAATTTTCAGTTTCATAACTCCAGTCTTCAGTGTCACGTGATCCTTCAGAAATCATCACACTTTTGTATTATTATCAGTGTTGAACCAAACTTTTAAACAGTAGGTTTTTTTTTTTTTTTTTTTTTTTTTGGTCAGTGGGTGGGTTATGTAGGTTTTGGTTTCTCCCACAGTTTTCCTTTGGTGACATTTCCAGTAACCTTAAAACTTTACGATCTGTTTGGTCCGGAAATGCATCATTTACTCTCACACACAAGGCGAGAATTTGCATTTGTATTGAATTTCTTTCTAAAAAGGAAGTGAGCATAATAGGCATGTGCTTTTTAGCAAGTCCACAGCTCTTCTACAACACAGCAAAATCCCCAGAGTTAAATTAACTCTGTTCAGAGAACATTTGGTCCCTCTCTACAGAGAGTTAAAATAACTCTGAATCAGAGTTAAAGTTAATGAGATACTTAAGTGATTAAGTGATGATTGGGCATTGATGATGAACACCTGCTGTCAACATGTTCTCAGCAGAGGAGGATTAAACAACTCCATAAACAGCAGTTCCAGCTTCACTTATTACTAACCAGACTGACTTTATTTCTGTCTGACATCTACAGAAGGTCTTATTGAGAATTAACAGAGGTTTAGATGTTGATGATTTATTGAAAATGTATGATCACCATTATGGTGATGAGTGTTTCCTTCAGTTGGGCAGTTTGACTCTACTTGTGAGTTTGTGGTTTTTCTAACAGTGTTTACCAAAACATGTAATTTGTTACAAAGAAAGCCAAAAACAAAGATGATCAGGTGATCTAGTTTTTAACAGCAGATAATAAAAAAATGCACTTATCTCATGACTGTCTAAAAGTGATTATTTGATGTTAATAGATTCTATTCACTAACCATACTCTCTAGCCACAGATCGGACATTCTGAATTTAGATTTTTAAAATACATTATAGGAATTATTTTTTTATTTTTTTTTAAACAAAGACATCAAGAATCAGCATATGAATCTCAACAATGATGACATGCTTCATGCTGCAATGCATGCTGGGAGCCACAATAGTATAAAACTCATGGCTTCCAGGATGCATTGCGGCATGAAACATGTCACCATTGTTGAGATTCATATGCTGATTCTTGATGTCTGTGTCTTAGAAAAAAAAATCCCCCATTTTGTATTTAAAAAATTCTAAATGTCCAATCTGTGGCAAGAGAGTATCGTTAGTGAATATAATCTATTAACATCAAATGACCACTTTTGGACAGTGATGATATAAGCGCATCATTCTACTTTTTGTTGCTGAAAACTAGATCACCTGAACATCTTTGCTTCTGGTATTCTTTGCAACAAATTACGTGTTTTGGTAAAAGCTGTTACAAAAACCACAAACTCACCAAAAAATAAGCTAAGAGTCAAACTGCCCAACTGAAGGAAACACTCATCACCATAATGGTGACCAAACATTTTCAATAAATCGTCAACATCTAAACCTCTGTTAATTCTCAATAAGACCTTCTGTAAACATATGACAGAAATAAAGTAAATCTGGTTAGTATTAAGTAAAGCTGGTAATGCTGTTTGTGGAGTTGTTTAATCCTCCTCTGCTGAGAACTTGAGAGATTTAATGTCTTATTTTGTCTTCAGTTGATTTCATCCAAGACTGTGTCTGAAGTCAGTTGTAGTTCTTGTGTTTCTCTTTTTTTCTGTTCTTGTTTATCTTTCCTTCAGCGATTCTGCATGTTGACAGCAGGTGTTCATCATTAATGCCAAATCATCACTTAATTAATCACTTAATCTCATTAACTTTAACTCTGATTCAGAGTTATTTTAACTCTCTGTAGATAGGAACCAAATGTTCTCTGAGCAGAGTTAATTTAACTCCGGGGATTTTGCTGTGAATAAATGCTAGGCTGGATAGATCATGTGGCTTTATGAGAAATAGAGCGTATGCAGTTATTGATATCTCATTAAGCTCATCAGAAACATCAAACTCTCCATCTGATGCTGGAATTCGTTCAGCATCACCATTTGCATGAGTGAAAACATGTCTATATTATCAGATACGATGTTTTTAATTTTGACTGTTTGTGGTAGACCATACTGGTTTTAACGTTCCTTACATATGTTTAGGCCTGTGTCAGTTTAGCACTCATTGATATAGACAAACCCAGAAGATACAGATAAAAACAAGAGCAAGAGATGATGAATGTGCTATCGTACTGGAATGTTCCAGTGGTTTGGATCCTGCCCCACCATATAATTTGATCCTTTTCTCTCACATCTGCATTCCACATTAATTTCCCAGATAGCTCCTCTTTAAATGCCATTGAAAGAGGCTGGATACTTAAAAGCCATCTGTTGCCAACAAAAGCCAATAAAAGCCAACAGTTGTTTACCTTTATCACTTATCACTAAATACCTGATACTTCAGAAAGCATTTACATAGCTGATGGGTTTCTCGTTCAGACTATCTGATGCTTCCAAGTGCATGAAAGCATTACTCGGAATTTAGAGATCGTGTCATCCGTTCCAGCTTCCAGCCTGGTTAATGTCAGTGTACGCAGCACAAACAGATTTGTTTTTAGCTCCTTCATTTGGTTTAGTACAGCAGTAGTGTTCCTTTTTTCTTCACCCCTTAGTTGTTTTTAATTAATGCTTTTTCTTTCTGGGTGCTGTTTTCCATCAGGGACGGAGAATGTAATAAATGCCTGTGTAGAAATCGGTATTCAGAATTTGATCTATACAAGCTCCATGGAGGTGGTTGGTCCAAATGTAAAAGGGGATACGTTCATCAGGTAAGTGTATTAATTTAAATATCGTTTTATATGTAAGAAGACTTTACATAGTGTTGTGTGTTCAGATTTAAAATATTAACTGGAATAAAAAGAGTTTAAAGGATTTGGGTGTAATGGAGAGAATGTCTGGGAGACTGAAGGGGAGGAAGGGTTTGCACATGCTGAATGCATTCTGGAATGACAGCAGAATCCCAACATGTTTTCAACATTCCATCTTGAAATATCTGTCACTGTCAAGCTGAATTATTACAGGCAACAGTTGTGATGGACACAGTTTGGGAATGCTATTTACACTTTTTTAACCTTTAAAAAGTAACGGTCTGTATCTGCCACTGCGGTTTTTCTACTGGTCACCTGAAGCAAGTGATGTTTGCATGTCTCAAAACACTCGTGGTGTTGTGCATCGTATTCTTTGTGTATTGTGTTCTAGTGGTAGGAATTCTAAAGTAGCAATTGCCAGCTCTGTAATTAGTCAGCCCAGATGGAATCTTATGTTTTTCCCACATGTTCAGTGTTGATTTTGCAGGAAACTTATGAATTCTGCTTGTAAATGTTCAAATGTGAGCTGAGAGTAATAAAGACACAAACTATTTAGCCATAAAATGTAACAAAAAACAAAACAAAATGTGTGTAAAATATGGATGTGTAAAAGTTGTGAATTGTGAATGCTTCACGGATCGTGGTTTGGCCTAGTAATCAACCAAACTCAAAGAAAAATGTGTCATGCTGTCTTATCAGAGACCCAAATGACAAATTTAGGACGACTTTTAAGTGCACCAAAGGTCTTGCCACCAACTTCAAATAAAAAAGCACACAGAGAAAACCTTGAAGTCTTTCCATTACTGTCATGTGCTAGAAACATTAATGGTTTCCTGAGTAACTAACACACATATATACAGAGCATCAGTTTTGAGATATTTTCATTCAAACATACACATATTCACACATCAATTAAATTATTTAAAAGCAACAATATTATATTCCAGCAATAACATGTCATCCCTCTTTTCTCTCCCTCCTTCCCTCCACATTCTTTTGATAGTTGCATGCCTTTCTAAGGTCATGAAAATAATGAATGTTTTTGCTGGAAAATGTGAGCTGCCTGCCATAGACAAGTATTCACATTAGAAAGATAAAAACTACCTTCATAACCTCTTTGGAAAGCAGCATTGCACAAAAGATTTGTGTTGTTGCAATATCTGTGTTTCTCTCACATTACAGAATATTAAAAGCTAAAATGCAACAAACTATTTCTATAAATAATTGTGATTAATTACAGTGGGTATGGAAAGTATTCAGACCCCCTTAAATTTTTCTTTCTTTGTTATATTGCAACCATTTGCTAAAATCATTTAAGTTCATTTTTTTTCCTCATTATTGTACACATAGCACCCCATATTGACAGAAAAACACAGAATTGTTGACATTTTTGCACATTTATTAAAAAAGAAAAACTGAAATATCACATGGTCCAAAGTATTCAGACCCTTTGCTGTGACACTCATATATTTAACTCAGGTGCTGTCCATTTCTTCTGATCATCCTTGAGATGGTTCTACACCTTCATTTGAGTCCAGCTGTGTTTGATTATACTGATTGGACTTGATTAGGAAAGCCACACACCTGTCTATATAAGACCTTACAGCTCACAGTGCATGTCAGAGCAAATGAGAATCATGAGGTCAAAGGAACTGCCTGAAGAGCTCAGAGACAGAATTGTGGCAAGGCACAGATCTGGCCAAGGTTACAAAAAAAATTCTGCTGCACTTAAGGTTCCTAAGAGCACAGTGGCCTCCATAATCCTTAAATGGAAGACGTTTGGGACGACCAGAACCCTTCCTAGAGCTGGCCGTCCGGCCAAACTGAGCTATCGGGGGAGAAGAGCCTTGGTGAGAGAGGTAAAGAAGAACCCAAAGATCACTGTGGCTGAGCTCCAGAGATGCAGTCGGGAGATGGGAGAAAGTTGTAGTAAGTCAACCATCACTGCAGCCATCCACCAGTCGGGGCTTTATGGGAGAGTGGCCCGACGGAAGCCTCTTCTCAGTGCAAGACTCATGAAAGCACACCTGAAGGACTCCAAGATGGTGATAAATAAGATTCTCTGGTCTGATGAGACCAAGATAGAACTTTTTGGCCTTAATTCTAAGCGGAATGTGTGGAGAAAACCAGGCACTGCTCATCACCTGTCCAATACAGTCTCAACAGTGAAGCATGGTGGTGGCAGCATCATGCTGTGGGGGTGTTTTTCAGCTGCAGGGACAGGACGACTGGTTGCAATCGAGGGAAAGATGAATGCGGCCAATTACAGGGATATCCTGGACGGAAACCTTCTCCAGAGTGCTCTGGACCTCATACTGGGCCGAAGGTTCACCTTCCAACAAGACAATGACCCTAAGCACACAGCTAAAATAACGAAGGAGTGGCTTCACAACAGCTCCGTGACTGTTCTTGAATGGCCCAGCCAGAGCCCTGACTTAAACCCAATTGAGCATCTCTGGAGAGACCTGAAAATGGCTGTCCACCAACGTTTACCATCCAACCTGACAGAACTGGAGAGGATCTGCAAGGAGGAATGGCAGAGGATACCCAAATCCAGGTGTGAAAAACTTGTTGCATCTTTCCCAAAAAAGACTCATGGCTGTATTAGATCAAAATGGTGCTTCTACTAAATACTGAGCAAAGGGTCTGAATACTTTGGACCATGTGATATTTCAGTTTTTCTTTTTTAATAAATGTGCAAAAATGTCAACAATTCTGTGTTTTTCTGTCAATATGGGGTGCTGTGTGTACAATAATGAGGGGAAAAAAAGAACTTAAATGATTTTAGCAAATGGCTGCAATATAACAAAGAGTGAAAAATTTAAGGGGGTCGGAATACTTTCCGTACCCACTGTACAAACCCCGACTCAAACCCAAAGTTATACCTAGGTAAAATGTTTGAGTTAGGTCTGGGTTTGTTATTAAAGGTGCATTGTGTAATATTTAGGAGGATCTGTTGACAGAAATGCTATTTCATAAACATAACTATGTTTTCAGTGGTGTATAAAGACCTTACTTAAGGAACCGTTATGTTTTTAGAATGAGCCATTTCTATCTACATACACCGCGGGTCCCCTTATGTTGAAATGCGCTGACATGTTTCTACAGTAGCCCTGCAATGACAGAGACAGTGATGTTTCAGCCATCCTCAGGATGTAGCGTCATTTTGTGCTTGCACACACATTCCATCTGTGCAAGCTGTAAGAATGCATCTGTGTCTACTCATTCAGAGAGAGTATACAAAGAGAGCGAGCATTATGGGGATGAGTTTGGTCTTACAGTTTGACAGTATTGGTCGGGTTGTGCCACATAATTTTAGTTTCAGACTGAGTTGAGGCTATAACTTAATGCCTGTGTAGCTCTGCTACCTATTACTTAACAACATTTAAAAAAAAATGTTTGTGTTCTTCTCTTCTCTTGACACAGAGGGAATGAGGATACTCCATATAATATATTCCATGAGATGCCCTACCCGAAGACCAAAGCTGCAGCTGAGAAAATGGTGCTGGGAGCCAATGGCACAAAGGTACTACACAATACACAATCCAACAATAATCACACACCGATTTAGAAATGACCCTGGCTTCAAATCACTTAGAAAAGTCACGATCGCCATTTACAAACACACCTGTACCAGGTACCAATGACAACGTTGTCAAAACGATCCCCGTTCACACAGATCTGTGAAAACGACTAATAACGCTGTATTATGCATGCCAGACGTAGTTGGCGATGTCACTTTGTTAAGAAAGTCGAATGCACATGCTTATAGACACAAATTACATAATCTATCATTTTTTTGTCCGATTTTCATTCTAAAGATTGATAATCGTCCTTGAGTCTGTTGTAAGGAACCTTTCATTTTTCATGATGTCAAAATGTTGTACTGTTGAATGTTATAATGTCCGTATTGAGGCATATACTGCACGTTTGCAGTTTTATCAACTTTTATGCAAGTAATTAATGTCATTTTAAAAAAATATATTTTTTACGTACGTTTTCTACTTAGTACTTGCATATGTTATATTCAGGAGGGTTGTACAAATATCACCCAAAACTGTATTAAAATCTACTGACATTTTGATGGAATTGAAACTCTTACTTCTCAATCACATTCTAGTTGCTATTTTCCAACTTTGCACAATACTGCACCCTCCCAAACCCAAGGGAAACAAACATCACATAGCACTCATGCTGAAATCCTTAAATCACTGCATGTTTTGTTATCGTCACGCCTTTGCTCTTGGTGTTTCAGCGTGCCATGCGCTTCCTGGCGTTTCTAAAGACTATAAATCTTCATAAAGTTGTTGGTGTGTCTTCTCCATCTGAGTGATTTGTTTTGTAATGGAAAGATCCTTTGTTTGCTTTTCTGCTGCAAAACAGTGATTTATTTATTTCTCTCTCCTTTCTCCCACTCTCCATGATTAGGTAAAGGGAGGGAACATTCTCTACACATGCTGTCTGCGGCCGACAGGTATCTATGGGGAACAACACCAGCTCATGAAGGACTTCTACCAGAACGGGGTCCGTACAGGTGGTTGGGTGATCAGGGGAGTTCCACGGGACACGGAGCACGGACGGGTCTATGCAGGTTAACCAACAGACTCTTGCTTCTGTGTGTGATGACTCTGATTTACCATAAACACAGTAATTACGGAAATAGGGGAACTGAGGAAAAAAGAATAGAATCTTCATTGATTTGATGTCACTTTATACACTCCCTTTTTTCTGAATCTGAGCAAATCCGTCTGTCGCAGGAGAGGTCACAATTATGATGATCCCTTTCCTAAAAACTCTGCTATTTTTGTGTGTAAAGACACATTTATACTGTGAAAAATAAAAGTCTGATAAACAAGTCTTAAATATCGCCTGGAAAATATTCAGTAGTATTAATGATAATATTTATCTTTTTGCAGCCATTAGATTACATTTCGTTATATAAACCTCAAGCATAAACCGTAAGTAAAACAAACCATGGCTGTCAGTGGAATCAGTTAATTGTGATAAATCTCATGATTTTTATCCAGTCTTTAGAAAGCAGAATGAAGTAATACCTAATTTAGTACATTTTTACTTTATTTTATTGGATATAATAACACATTTATTTATTTATTTTAGACTATTTTTCTCCTAACTTTTTTGTGTTCCCCCTAGACCTCTTGACTTTATTAAATGAGTAGGAAAAATGTCAGTACATACATAGAATGTGAATGTATCTGTGCTGTTTATATATTTCTGTCATAGTTTTAAAAATGCTATGATTAATTTGCTTGAGTTTGGAATGATAGACCCCGCAGTGTAATCTCTTAAATACCTCGGATGTGGGTTTTTTTGCACGCAGGTAATGTGGCCTGGATGCACCTGCTAGCAGCACGTGCTCTGCGGGAACATCCCGATCGGCTGGGTGGGGAGTTTTATTTCTGCTACGATGACTCTCCATACAAGAGCTACGAAGACTTCAACATGCAGTTCCTGTCGACCTTCAACTTTCGCCCGTTGCATGTGCCAGTGTGGGTGCTGTGGTTCATAGCGTGGATGAACGACCTGATGCGCTGGCTCCTCAAGCCGTTCTACAACTACACACCACTGCTCAATAGTTACACACTCGCTGTGGCCCGCACATCCTTCACTGTCTGCACAGACAAAGCGTTTCGTCACTTTCAGTACCGCCCGCTCTACAGCTGGGAGCAGTGCCTGGCCCGTACACAGAGCTGGGTCAACACGTTCCCTTTAGAAACCAGCACTAAGGACACCTAACAGCTGCTTTAATATCACGAGGACAGGATTAAATAGCACATCTGTGGCCATATACGAAAGTATGGTTTTGAGTAATGACCTCACATCTAATGATGGACTGCACACATATTTTTTTAAATGTTGCACTGCAGTATTTAGTATGTGCTTTGCATTAAGTGCATTTGATCATTAAATGCACCTCTTAATCATATAATTACAGGTGTGATGATCTGCCAGACATTTAGATGAATGAAAAGTTATGCTATTAGTGACATTATTATTATTAACAGCTGGGATAAACTTTACAAGCACTTTAATGCACAACTGAAGCTGTTTTGATTGTAATCTGGCACTTCAAAAACATGTATTCTTTTGATCTGATAGCTGAAGTTCAAGTCTTTGAGCTGAATATATTTAATGTATCAAATATAACGTGTTATACAATCCACCACATAAACTTGTATATTTCTACAATTCTTTGGTCTTTATAAAAAATATATTTAATTGAAAATATTTAGATTTAAATGCATTGTATTGTATTGTAAGAGGAAAAATAAAACTTGCCTATGGCTGTCAAATAAATAGTTTTATACCGTCCAGTCTTTACAAAGCAGGAATTTGGAATAATTCATTTGAATTAATTAATGCATTTTATTATTGTTATTATTTATTTTGTCATTTACATTTCTACAAATGATCTCAGAAATGTTCCAACCCCCCCTAGCAATCTTGGCTTTATTAAATTAATTAAATGGAAATACATAAACATAATGATGTGCTGTTTAAATTGCTTCATGATGTTAAAAGTGCTATAATTAAGAAGTTGAATCACTTGTTAATGTTGTCTATATATATATATATCTCCATGGCAGTAAAGACTTCCAGACTCTCTTTTTTTCCTTAAAGAATCATTACAGTGACTCACAATAACCACCCTCATTCTCCAGACACTCAGATGTTCCATCTCTGCCTGGACAAGAAACACCGAATGATTTTAATATAAAGCCAGGTTTTCCACATCAGCTTCTATTGTTGTAAGCGGTATCATAGCAATCATTTTGCATATAGACATGAAAGTAGACTATCTGTTTGCACTTTAAAGAAAAAAAAAGAAAGAAAGAAATGCATAATGTACTCCTTGTCCTTGTGGGGAAATTTTTTTGATCCCCATGAGGAAAACAGCTTATGAATCATTCAGTTTTCTGTGATGTGTTGGTATAGGGATAAGGTTAGTGTAAGGGTTAGATACAGAGTAAAGATACAGTTTGTAGGCTACTGTATAAAAAATGAGTGTGTGTGTGTGTGTGAGAGTGAGTGAGTGAGTGTGTGGGTGTGAGTGAGTGAGTGAGTGTGTGTGTGTGAGTGAGTGAGTGAGTGTGTGTGGGTGTGCTCTTTCACAGAAGAAATAAAGTCATGCAGGTTTGTAACGACATCAGGGTAGGTAAATGATGACAGTATTTTCATTTTTGGATGAACTTTCAGTGTGGTTAGAAACATTGAAAGAGCAGAAAAAAACATGAGGGTGTTCCCAACTGGCTTCAGTTCAGGGGCATTCCCTTGTAATGAGTTGCAGACTATGGGAGTACCTAGAAACAGCTTCCATAGTGACTGTCACAATATTTATTCTTTTATAATTGATGAACGGCTGAACATAATATGTTGATGAACAGCTAATTGTCTGTGTTTTACCCCTGAGGGAATTGTGGTCAGCCCAGACAAATAAAGATTAGCCACATTGCATGTACAAACTGTAGGACAACAGTGACATCTAGTGGTTAACATGAGACATGAGACATTTCTAGAATGACTTACCTATTTTCTTGGCATGATGATCTTTCTTTCTTTCTTTAAAAAAAAAAAAGGAAACATTATGTCAACGTCTATTATTATACATTTAAATAAATGTAATGTTAAATTTAAATTAAATTATAAATGTAATGTTATTATAAATCTAAATAATATCTATTCTCATAAGTGACCCCTCTTCCTCTAAATTGCCCTTATTTTTGATATACATATGACATAATAATTTTGCCCAGGAATAAGTGCCTTATAGTTTGATTTACCATTTGTAATGCTTTTGTATAACCTGTAACTGTTTTTATCTTTCGTTTGGCATACACCTTTTGTTTAATGGCATGCAAAAATATAATTTTTCAGGGTTGATACCTTACATTGTGAAATGTAACTAGTATAATGATATAACATGATATTCGGCTCACCTTTTTTAATACTCTTTTCATTATCTATCTATAAATTACAGAAACGTCTGTCTGTCTGTATGTCCGTCTGTCTGTCTCTGTGTGTGTGTGTGTTAACCACATATCTCTCGAACCGTTGGTCCGATGGATTTCAAATTCGACAGGTGTCTTGCCACGGGCACGAGTAAGTGCAGTGCCAAGTTTGACGTTGTTTGGATGAGAAATGCAAAAGATATCGTTAAATATATATATATATATATATATATATATATATATACATTTTTAAAAGGTTGTGGTTTAAAAATAAACAGAGAGTTGTATCGGTCAAAGAAGCCCCAAGAAGGTTGTGGTTTAAAAATAAACATTCTGACAATCTGTCAGCTACACTGTTTACTTATGAATATTAGAGTTTGGTTCCAAAACGTGATAAATCCATTTTGATTCATTTGAGTAAAAATGTGTTTTCTTTACCAAGAAAGTGACAAGATGAAAACCACTATTTTCTGTTTCAAACTTTCACATAGCATCTTTAGGTTATAATAACATAAAAAATTTCAAATCCAGATTTTGATTTTCAAAGATTTATTATAAAAACGGATTATTTTCCCCAAAAATGCAATAAATTCATGACACTTTTTTTTTTCAAAATGCAATTAATCAATTGAATCAATAAAAAAGTAATTTTTTTATCATATTGAAACTGTTGAAATCAGCCATCGCTAAGAAATATCTCCTGAACTTTTTTGATGGCGATCAGCTCACAAAAACTGATTTTGCACGGGCATCAGCCTATTCACAAACTGTTTGCTCAAGCATAAGCGTTTTCTCGGAGTTCACTTTGTGCTTTCTACCATGCACATATAAAAATGTCACTGAACTTTTGCTGTGTAATTGTAACAATGAGCACTCAAACACATCAAACCAACAATTAGGCTACTAAAAACACACTCCAAAACTGATTTTGCACGGGCATTTTACACTAGTTTATATATTAATTAATTGATTATTATTTATTTTTATTGGATAAAAAAAAACAATAACACTTTATTTGCGGTGTTACATACTTACTGCAGTAATAACTGTAAATTATACATAATCACAAGCAGCTAAACCTGCTTACTATACTATCTTACTATACTTACCCTATAGTAAGTAGCCTACGTTTAATTAATATCAATCAGTACGAATGTGTAATTAGATTTTAACAAGGCCCACTTAAAGTAAAGCATTACCAAAAACAATCAACATTTAATTTTTATTTAACGTTAAATATAACAGCTTTATATTTTTGGTTATTTTAAATAATGATTCCCTTATATCTTACCTTATCGTAGTTAGGCCTATATCTCTAATAGGTAAATATTCTGTCGGGGATAAAGAAGGTCCATTGGCAGTTGCTTGTCTTTTTAAATTAATGCGCAAACAAGACAATGTAACAACGAGAAGCAAAATTAAAACATAGCAAAGAGAAAAATAGGGTTAAATAAAATAATAAACAATTTAAAACATTGACAAATAAATATATTATAAAATACTTACAAGTTTTGTGAATTACAAGGCAGTAAAACATTCAAAATAATGGAAAACAATTGTTTAAAAGCTTTTTTGCTTAGATATTCAAACGGTAGTTCTCAGGGTTGGTTGACCTGACTGGACGTCGTTACGTCAGTAGATACTGAGCGCTTACGTCTTACCCGTCTCGGGTGCGCGCACGTCGCTGTCACTCAGAGTTGGTTGTAGGAAATGCGGACACGGCGATGTCAGCAGGGCCGTGTTTATCTCTTCCAGCGATGTGGCCCGATTCCCATTTCAGGGAGGTTTCTTGACTTTCTCAAACGCAATGCACAAGTGCACTCAATGCCAACACCGATACGGATCTGTTTGCGCGCGGATGAGTGGGAACCCAGTGCGGAGCGGCAGTGTTTAGCTAACCGTTAGCCCTTCAACACACCACCCTACACACACACACACCCCTAACCGCACTTTTAGGTTTATCATTTAAACTTTCCTATCGGCCCAGAGGCATATCAACGGCCTGCCTTCCTTGCGCCTTAAATCCGTTCACCGTCGGCGGCGGTGGCGGGGGGTCACGGCAACCGGTGTGGACAGGAGCCCCCCCGGCACGGACGGACAGATCCCTCAGCTGCGGGTGAGTCTGCACACTCTTCTCTATTGTCTTCTCTCAGATGAGACAGATGTGTCAAAACAGATCAACACAGGTAACTAATAACACTATTTCACTGCGCCGTAAACCGGGAAGTTGAGCTGATCGGCCGCACTGGACACTGTAGGCATGAGCTAGCAAGTTAGCAGGCCAATTTCATCAACTAAATTAGTACATTACAATTAACTTATGATTTTGTATACATCGTATGTATCACGGAGTGATTCTCGGCATAATTAAGACACGTTTGATGAGAGGCTGTTGAGTGACAGATCGGACAGCACGATTAGCTGCTTTAGATTAAACTTGGCAGTCACAAATCCAGCTAACGTTACTCCTGCGGGTTAAGTCTCAGGTACCAAATTATCACTTTATGACCTTGCTTGTGTGTCTTATGACTGTATTCTTCCGTTTAAAAGCGTGATGTATTTTTGTATAGATGTTGGTCTTTTAGAAATGGAGGTTTCCCGGTATCCGGTACCACTGTATTATTGTCCAGTCACCTCACATGTGTGGTTTTAGTCACACTGCGATTGACAGCTCACACGTTTGCACCAATGCCTTTTTTAAAAACTGTCCCTGAAAGTTATTTTGTGTGGTTTGTTTACATCCCATCTCGGTCCTCACACTTTAGATATTATTAGTCTTGGTCACCCGGAACGAGCACAGTTCATGTGTATGGGTGGAGTCCCACTAAGTAGCATTGTCCGATTCCTGAACGAATTGTTCTTTTGAGCCGGATCGTTTCAGTGAATCTTTTGAACCGATTCATAAAATCAGTTAGAACGATTCTTTTACGATTTGGGCTTTTAACCAACAACAGCTGATTGACTGATTAAAATTACTTCAAGAGTATTTGGAGGATTTGACAGATGGGGAAGAAAAAAACGTTACTTTAATCAAACAGCATGAACATGACAGATAGGCTATATGATCGTTTATCTTCACATACGAGTTGGTTGGTTGAATAATAGCTTTAAAATGGTGTAAACCCGTTTTCAGCCAATAGATGTAAATGTAAATGCTAATTTATATTTAGGTACCAAATTACTGTTCTTTTTAAGATTAATTTATGAGCATTTTTAATTACGCCATGTCTTAAACGGATCATTGAATCGTTTTTGCACCTGTCTGAAAACCAATTTGTGAAAATGAGCAAGACTTCCTATCTCTACCACAAAGACTTCCTGATGAGGTTTAGAGGTTTACAATTAGGTTATTAATAGTTTATTGTGCGATAACTTTAGTACACATTACTTTTTAATAGTCATCTGACTTCTGTGAATGTTTTATCAGCCCATAGTTTGACAATCACACATGGTTTGTGTTTCAAAACCTAGTGAGCTGTCTGCCTGCCTAGACAGCATTTGTGCTTTACATTCACAAGCGTGTTCGAACGTTCAGCCACGGTGCGTCTGTCAAGGAATCACTTCCTTTTTATCTCCTGTCAGCATGTGTACTCGCACACATTTATATATAGATCATACGGAAGTCTATGAGGCAGATCTCGGTGTAAGAGGAAATAGCGGTAACCTGTTCCTTTACACTGTACCTAAACTAGATCTGTAAAGACTTGTGCAGCCCATCATATCACTGTTGTTTGCATCTGTTTAATTCATATTCATTGAGACTTGGTTTAATCTAAACCAATGTATGCTATTTTAATACTTATTCAGCAAGAATGCTGTAAAGACATTTTACTAAATATTTATTTCTCAGGATAAATTGCATTTAAAAGAATATTAAATTGACAACAGCATTATTTCACAAAATAACTGGTTTTACTGTATCAATAATAAATGCAGCCTCGGTGAGCAGAAGACATTTAAAAAGCATTTTTAAGAAATCTTACCGACCGATCCCAAACTTTTGAAGGGTAGTGTGTGTTCTGCCAATAATAGTCATTGTAGTTCTCTCTAGGATCTACAAGTTAAGCATGCTGTCAGTTACTACATAAAATAAAAACTCATGTCACGGATTGTATAAGCAAACAAGAAATGTGAGGATATTTGCCCCATAGACTTCTATTGTAAGTGCATTTCTCTATACACTTAAAAAAATATATATTCCTCAAAGACATGTCATTCTAGAAGTCTTATTGTCTTACTTGTAACAAATGGATTATTGATAGTTGATAAAACAATTATAGAATAACCAGCACAATCCTGTCTAGCTAGTGCGCTTCCCATAATGTTTATGCATTAGGTCAGTAGTCGGGAGAGCCTGCGGTCTTTTGCGGCTGTTCAAACACATTCGACCACGTGAGCGCTATGAAAGCAATCCGGTCGAATGCGTTTTCGATTACCTCTGAAAGTGGTCAAAAGTGGACAAGCTCAAAACATTGTAGACCCCGTTTACACCTTTATTTAGAGTCGTCCACTTGTGATCGGATTGACGAAAACGCTTCTTAATACCAGGTTTAAACAGGGCCTTTAAGTTGGATGAGACCAGCTTTTGGAAACTGTGCTTATTTTCGGGTCTCTTAAACAGGTTTGCCATATTTTTGAACATTTCCATTTTTATGAAATGTACTATATTAGAATAGTATCTGACTTGTGATTTTTGTGAGACAGTCAAAGGTGATCAGAGATTGTTTTTGGAGCAGCACACTTGAGTTTAATGCCTTTTAGGTGTGTATGTTATTATTTTAAGGTGAAAAAAAATGGGAAAAATCGTATCTCTGAAGAGCTGTGATATGAGACATGCTCATGGAATTTGACAGAAGATTTATTTGGTTATTTTTTTTATACGTTTGTTAATGTTTTCTCTCTTTTCCTGCCAACTGAGAGTATTCGTCACATTTAAACACCTGCTTCAATGCAGCCATTCACTTCTCAGACCAAAAGGGGCTTACTCTTTTAATGAAATGACAGCGTTTGTTTTTATTCTTGTATTTCAAGGAATAATAATCACTGACTCTGGTTTTGTCTCTCTTTTGATCAGCTGTATCATTGAGGAGCAGCTATGGCTGAAGTCTCCGCCCTCACCCCCTCCCCTCCCAGTATGAGCGACCAATCAGTGCCTGCTCCCTCCAGCCCACAGCCTCTCCCTTCAGAAACTCCCATCCCAAAATCATCTCTCTACGGGGACCGAGCTGTAATGGGAAACCCAATGTTACAGGCAGGTGGAAAAAACTCTTCGTCTTGGGAGCCCACACCTGGCCAAAACAATGCGGCAGCCTCTTCAACAGCAACAAAGAGTGCTGTTGGACCACCAGTGGAGGTACTAGCTGCTACAGATACAGAGTCCAATGGGAAAAGTGATTTCATTGGCCAAACAGAACGGCACACTGAAGCACAGGGCTCAGAGCAGGAACAGCAGATGCCTCTGTCGCCTGAACTTAATCCCAGTCCTAATCTGTATCCCATCGTTCAAGTCAGCCAGAATTCCAGTCCTGCTCCCCCCATGGACGTTCCTCCTCAGTTTACCCCTCCTCCCGTTCCAGTCTCCAACCCGGCCCCCTCTTCACAAGATTCCAGGCAAACAGAAGCACAAACAGCCCCACTGCCCGAGCCCATCCAAAACCCTGAACCCAACAGTCCCAGCACCGATAAGATGACCCCTGAGCCCCCCTGCACACCCTCCAGGGCCGAACCCCCAGCTGTACTGGTGCAGGAGTCTGGTGGGTCCGTGTTTCTGCCCTCCACGTACAGGCGTCCGGCCCCGGACACGCTCAGCTACCTGGAGTCGGCCAGCCTGATGTCAGGAACTCTGGAGTCTCTGTCAGGGCTCGGCGAGGACGGCAGCTCGGTGGGGTCAGACTCGGAGATCAACGGTCCAGTGAGGCGTACTGATAAATACGGCTTCCTGGGAGGAGCGCAGTACAGTGAGGGAAGGTGGGTGGTTGTGAACCGAATGACACAAAAACACGTTCTCACATTCTCACGTAAAGACTAACCGCGTCAGATTATAAGAGCATGTCACATATTTCAGCATTTAATGTGTTAAAAGAGTGTTTTACAATGTATGAATTCTTCCCTTTCCTGCATATTGAAACTTGCTTTTTGACTGTCAGCTGCATGCTTGTCAACTTATTTCTGATATTAATGTAATATTTTAATCTAATATTGCTTAGTATAATTAATGTTAATTATATAATCATATGTAAAGTAAACTTGAAACACTGTTCAAAAAATATTTTGCTTTCATAATATGATGTGTTATATGTGGATCATGCTTGGCTGCCAATGTCTTTGCCGTCCATCAGCTGGAAAAAAATCATTCTGAAAGTGATTCCAATGATATCATTCCTCTTTTTCATTAATATTGTTATAGTTGTGGTGTGGGCTTGGTGTTAGTGTGAATAGGCCTTAAGAGTTGGTATGTTTGATTCATTTTTATGAATCAGTTCAAACTGTCAGTTACAAAGAATCAACTTGAAACTTTGATTCAACGATTCATTTTGCATCTTCCCTGCAAATATTACCTGAAGTCTTTGTTTTTCATATACAGTATATTAAAAAGTATATATTGAAATGTAAGAAGGTAAATATTGATATCTATTACTGTTTTATATAAATATTTTTATATAATTATAATTTAGTAGTGTTAATTTAGTGCAACACATTGGAAAACAGGCATTAATGATTTTAAACTAGTGTTTTACTGTTTTTAAGCCATTTCCGAACAAATACATAACATGTATATTGATTATTGTGAAAGGCAGACAAATATTGATCATCAACCCCAGCACAGGAAGTCCATGAACATACGTTAAGAAAGGATTTGATTTCATGTTGAAACTCATATATTGAATATACTTCTGTTTGGCTCTACTTGGTTTGATCAATCAGAGTAAGGATTTATAATGAATGAGATTGATAGGGTAATTGCCAGCACCTGATGTGAAGTGTGCTGCTGGGGTATTAATAATTTACGCCTACAGCCGAGAACAGGATGAGCGTTTGGTGCGTTTTTCCTGTGTCCGTCTCTCTCGCCGCTTCTCTGTATCCTCCGTGTGTTTGTTGTAAGTGACTCAGATTGTGCTGAGAGGGCTCGTCTGAGTCAGAGTGCACTGACTGTCTCACTTTTTGTCTCTCTTCCCCCGGCTGTCTCTGCTTTATCTCTAGTACTGAGTAATTCAACTTAAAATAGGCGCTAACACTGTCCTTTACGTTTAAACGTTTCCTTTTTTAATTTCGGCTCAGCCTAACTTATTAACCACCACATGCTTTTTCGGCTATTTAAAAATGGTCAGTGTGGGTTAGTCTTAAATTAGACTTTCTCATATGCTCAGCGTGCTGTCTGTCAGATTTAGCTCTCTGCTATTTTTGTTTACAAGTTATTGTCTCAGTCAGACATGTTCACAAGTACATGAATTAGTGTCTAGTCAAGTTACAAGGCTAAACAAATCTCAAAGCCTATTTATTTGAGTTCACACATTTGCTACAGATTCATTGTTAAAAAACTAATTTTGTACATTTAACTAATTTACAATTAGTAAATTATCTAAAAAATATACATTTTATTCTACATTTTCAAAGGTATTAACTTAAATTCAATACATCTAAACAGTGTAGCAATGTTCTGAGATGTTATTTCTTGTCTGTAAGCTACTGACTTGTTCACTATGTTCACAAATTTCTACTTTAGAGACCGAGTGAAAGCTGAACTTAAGTAAGTTGAGTCTTTTTTTTTTATTTTTTTACTAGATGGTTTCCTGAATAGTGTAAATATTGGCTCTGTGCTGCAATCTTGTGTTTGAGCATCTTGACAAGCCCCAAATAGCGTGATTTGTTCAATCAGTGGTGTGAGTTTGGGGCGGGACAATTGTTTTTTGGTTTGTCCTTATAAAACTATAATTATTGTTTTTGCAATTCTGTTTAGCGCAGAAATCACACACTTTGACTAAGACCAAAGTCTCAGACACGAGGTGTTCTATCTGTCTGGCATCACTACTACTTGGCTTGTTCATTTGGTAGATGTTATTTCTTTACAAAACTGGTAACACTTTGTTTATAAGTCACATGGTTACACATTACTACATGTAGTAATAACAGTAAATTATGCATAATTACAAGTAACTAACCCTAAACCTAACCCTAACCGTAACTAAATGAAGTACATGTATTTAATTAAGTACAATGAAACTACGTCACCTTAAAATGTAGTGGAACCCAAAAACATATTAATTTACCAATAACTCTGAAGATTTCAGGGCTTTCTAATTAGTTTTGAGAGATTCAAAATGAGCAATTGTCTGTATATTAGATGTCTGTTCTCTCAGATTCAGAGTAAACCATTTTGACTTTGAGCCATTTGTCAAAAGCGCAACATTATCTCAGGGCTTGTGTGGGTGCTTGTAGCCAGGTTTATGCGTTGTATGTGGTTTATGTGTTTGTGAATCCCTCTCTCTTGCAGCGAGGCGGAAATCGCTGTGGCAGTGGCGAGACAGAGAGAGATGAAATGGCTGGACATGTTCAGAAACTGGGACAAATGGGTATCCCGGCGCTTTCAAAAGGTCTGTTTCTTTTTTTAAAGGGTCACAGAAGACATTCCTGACTGGATTAGAAAGTACAGTGCTTATGAATGTTGATACAATCTGAGTTATGTTTTCTTTCTGATGCAGGTAAAAATCCGCTGCAGGAAAGGAATCCCTTCCTCTCTCAGAGCTAAAGCCTGGCAGCTGCTTTCCAACAGCCAGGAGCTCCTCGATTCCAATCCTGGAAAGTTTGAGGTATGGTCGGGTTGATACACCTACTGCTCGTATAGTCATGGCCCTAAATCAACTTCTCCCAAGTTCATATGCTATTGCTGTTAAAGTCCGCGTGAACCGGAAGTTGCAAATGACTTTTCTCCAGTGCTGTGACGTATTTCCCAGTGAAAAGGAATATTGAACAGAGGGCAGGGTTTTACTCTAGCGCTCCTCCTCTCCATCTCTCGCTCATTACAGACTAACGATTTGAGGGGAGTGGTTAAGCGTTTCCCAAACCAAGCCGTCAAACCTACGTCATCAGAGAAGGTCCTCCAAGGCAGAGGGGAGGGGCATTTTCAGATTTTGATTAAAGATTACGAAGCCAAAACATTTTTTTCTGTGTTTTAACTTGCACGGATTAATTGTTCACCACAAGACTAGTAATATGCGCTAACAAAGTAAATAGGGTCCATTTTGATTTCAGTTGGACTTTAACTATTTAGGTTTTACTATCAAGGGGCTCCTGACTAAAATTGAACAATTAAAAGACAGACACATCAGATTATATATGATGTTTTTACTGTATTACACCATTAATTGCATCTGCTAATCATATTGCATATTTTGTACCAGTTCACATTTGACAGTTAAGCTGTGACCACTAACAACATTGTGTTAAACGCGCAACCATTTAGTTGCAATTTGTAACCCTTTCTTTCCTTTTAAACGTTCTTATACTAGCAGTCATGTATATCTTAGTTTAGATGATCAAAACACTAGTTTTTAATGTACAAACTTTTTTTATTATAGACATATTTGTTCACTTTTTGTCTCTTAGGAGTTGGAGCGAGAGCAGGGAGATCCAAAGTGGTTGGACATCATAGAGAAGGACTTGCACAGGCAGTTCCCGTTTCATGAGATGTTTGCTGCTCGGGGAGGACATGGGTAAATTCAGATGAGGGTTTTATCAAGAGAAAGAGTGATGTAAGGTTTTTATTTAGATTGTTGCACAATCCTGGAAACTTTTGGTTTTGGTTTGCTTTGGTTTTTTTATATTAGTCTTTATTCACTGCAGAGTGCACATATTGATACCAGCACTGACCCTCTCAAGCCCAAAGGATACTTTGTTTTTTTTTACTGTACTGTACACGTGTGCCTGATTTTTGTAACCAATGCCACTTGAAGGCGAGCCTGCGACCTTAGCCGAAAAAATCGTAACGCCTGTGGTTGGCAGGGAAGAAAACAAGAGGCCGTTTTTTTTTTTATGGATGTCAATGGAGGAGAGGTTCACTATGCTGAATAAACCGCTTTTGTGAGGAAATAGCTAATCATTTGATGATTTGTCAGCCTATCAGCTAATCTTCAACATGTTTGCGCTTAAACATTGGTTTTGGATTGATCTATTTGCACCGAAAAATGCTGTTTTATAAGAGAAGTCACGGACAATTGCGCGACAGTTATGATTCAGTTTACGGCACTTTTCATTTAATTTTATGGTATCCGGAAACAGTGATTGACTGTCGCATAACTCACGAAATAACGAAATTTAATGATGTCAAGACTGTAATGTGATTGGTTATCAAGGCACACGTGATCCAAGTTTGCCGTTACGCATTTGCCATGGACCCTCATATCTCCCAATAATAAGAACATTTCTGCGTCCGAAATTGAATACTTCCCTAATATATAGCATGCGAAAAACAGTACAGCAACAGAGTAGTATGCCCGAATACATAGTACTCAAAAAACAGTAGGTGAAAAGTACCCGGATGACATAAAACTTCCGGCAAGATTCTAAAGTGCGCATATGGACACTTTACTTCCCATCAGGCCACGGGAGAGGATTTATGAATGGAAGTGAAGTGACGCAACTGACTCTGGTAGGTCACGTGACACAGTGACAACATGGTGGATGTAGTACATCTGAATTTCATTCATACTACACACATTCATACTATATATATAGAATTTAGTTTTTCAACAGTCATGAAGTAAATTCAAATGTAGTACCCACTCAAAAAGCACGCAGTTTCGGATGCAGTGCATCTCTGTTCCACAAGGTGGCTACACTGGCCCGGGGTAAAATAATACAATGACATTTTTATCGGTCATAACTTCTGGAGAAAAACAGCGCAGACACTGGACAAAGATGAAACTTTCTAGAGTGCATGTGTCTACCCCTATCAAATGGAGTATACTTTAAAAGGCTACGACTGTATGCATACACTAGCATTTGCGTTAGAAAACAAAAACAAATTATACTTTGGGATTTAGTTTTATACTTCCCCACACTTTCACATCCCTCCTCTGCTCTGTTGTTTCTCAGTTCATCTATTATATGTTGGGGAATATATCTATGCCAAGCAGATAATATATTACCCTATTCAAACAGTACATTTTAAAAGGGGGGGAAGAAAGGATTATTATTAATTTATTATATTATATCTAATAATAATAAGATATTTATTTTTGTGATGTGAACAATAATGTGATGAAGCATGTTGTGTTTTGATTGTTTAAACTTTAATAATAATAAAAATTGTTATTATTATTATTATAAATGTTTGTTTTTTTTAAATTGGCAAAAGTTTTATGTGTGTGTGTGTGTTCAGGCAGCAGGACCTGTTCCGTATACTGAAAGCCTACACAGTCTACCGGCCGGATGAAGGCTACTGTCAGGCCCAGGCACCAGTGGCGGCAGTGCTGCTCATGCACATGCCCGCTGAGGTAAGACAGAGTTGAACAAAGCTCAGTCTGGGTTGCTGTTCTTGGCTGATTTTCTTTAAAAGGACAGGATGAAGATAATATGACTAGAGTAACATAACAGGATATAACCCTGTCACCATCTCCACTGTTATTTTGTTCTAGCAAGCCTTCTGGTGTCTTGTGCAAATCTGTGAGAAGTTTTTGCCTGGCTACTACAGTGCTGGGTTGGTGAGTAACAAAAAGAGACTCTTACTAGGACCACGGAGGAGAGTGTTTATTTTTATAAACTCCTCTTTCTTCTCCTCTCCGGTCCATCAGGAGGCTATCCAACTGGACGGAGAGATTTTTTTCTCTCTTCTGAGGAGAGTGTGTCCCATGGCTTACCGTCACCTGAAGAAATTTAAGATCGACCCCATCTTGTACATGACGGAGTGGTTTATGTGCATTTTCTCCCGAACGCTGCCTTGGTCTTGTGTCCTGCGTGTCTGGGACATGTTCTTCTGTGAAGGTCAGTCATACACATTTCAGCAGTCTTCAGAGTCACATGATCCTTCAGAAATCATTCTGATATGCTGATTTGGTGCTCAAGAAACATTTCTTATTATCAGAATAAGAGCGTATTTAAGCATTTTTTTAATGTTGTTTGTCAGGAGTGAAGATCGTGTTCCGGGTGGGTTTGGTGCTACTTAAGCAGATGCTGGGGTCTGTGGATAAGCTCCGTGAGGTGCAGGGCATGTACGAGACCATGGAGCGACTAAGGAACATCGCCCCTGAAAGCATCAAGGAGGAAGTTCTGGTGCAAGAGGTGTGCACACAAACTCACTCTTGCAAGAAAGCTCGCAATAGAGAAGTAGCAGTGCAGTACGCTGTGTCCTTTCTCATACTCTCTGCTCTGTTTTCAGGTGGTCTCTCTGTCTGTGACGGAGGCCCTGATCGAGAGGGAGTGCAGCATTCAGGTGCGTAAGTGGCGGGAATCTCGTGGTGAGTTGACCCACCAACCGAATCGTCGTTTGCATGGCACACGGGCCATCTTCGAGCAGAAACACCGGGCCGCTGCGATCAGCTCTGGCGGCAGCCTGTCATTTCTGGGTGGTCATATCCCTCCCCCCGGACCCTTGCGTGCGTCATCAAGCCTCCTGTCACTTCCTGGTCTTAGAAAGTCCAAGATGCCATTTCATTCACAGAATAAGAAGAGCTCCACCTCTGGCAGCTTGGGCCAGGATATCGTCCCAATGCAGCCACTTGGGGGCAGCGCCAGTGCAGTAGCCTCAAAACCTCCAGTGCCGTCTGCCTCTAATGCTGGAGCCGGTGGGCGTCCCCCGCCACCGCATGGGCCCAGTCCTCTAGCTACAACATCTACTACTACCACGCCACCGGCTCCAACCGCACACGCGTCCAGTGCGCACATGCTCCAGCCGTCGCCTAAAGTTGTCTCTGAACAAATCACCCCCACCATCCCATCACCCACCGCAAACAACTCACCGTTACCCCCGGCCCCAGATACTCCAAAAACGGCAGTAGAGGAAGACGGGAAAAAGAAAAAGAAAACCAAGGAGGACAAAAGACGGGAGAAAGAGGAGGAGAAGCTAAAATCGCGGGAGAAGAAAGATAAGGACAAGAATGAGAAGGAAAGGCTGAAGAAGGAGAAGGAGAAAGCCGAGAAGGAGAAAAAAAAGGAGAAGGGGGGTAAGAAAAAAGACAAAGGGGGAGGAGGAGAGACGGAGGAGAAGAATGGAGCCGCGGCGGCGAAAGATTTGGCCTAATTCTGCCCCTGTCGTTCCTTCAACAAGAAGAGGACTTGGAATCGAGATGGCTGCAGACTGGTGAAAAGAGACAAAGAGGGAAAGCGAATAATGTCCTGTAACGTTCATTTCATCTCAAGTACTCATTTCACAAGGATAACTGGATCTCTGCATCTGCCCCGCCCCATGTCTCTCATCTCGTCTGCACAGTGCTTTCACCCAATGCTACAACAGGAAGCGGTTCTTACTCAGCTTTTTATTCTTTTTTTTTTCTTTTTTTTTAAGTTGGATACCTGATTGATGAGATCAGCTGGATAATTAGTTGTCAATTCTAGTGTACTGGGTGCCATGGTGTACATACAGTAGACCTCTAGCGCCATCTGTGCCAGTCCAACCACACAATCCCCCTCTGTCCGTCACCCGAGAGGTGTCTCAGCCAGAATACCTAAATAAAACATTTCTGCAGCGCGAAAAGCGCAGCAGTGTCTAGTAATAAGTTATGTTTTCAGTGTTCTGGAGGACCTATTTATTCATCGTACTGTTGCTTGTTAGTGTGTGTTCTTGTATGTCTGTGCCTTGGCAGTGTAGTGAATTGTGTCAGTCTCGTGCAGCACACGGGTCTTGTCTTTCTTCTCTCTTTTCAGTCTCCTTTCAAAAGAGCTTTTCGTTCCTGTTGTGCTCTGGTAGGAGGAATTAATAAGTGAAAATTTAACCGAGGGAAAGGTGTGTTCTCTTTCAAAACTCTTTCCAACTATCCATTTAACAAAAGTTTGAATATCCGAATGAACATAATTACTAAGAGGAAATCAAAACTGTTCTTGGTGAGCGTGCTTGTGTATCTCTCCTCAAAGACTGCAAACTCGTTAGATCTCAATCCATCATGTCAGCCTCACCAAATATTTCCTCTTGCCGCAGATGAGCTTATTTATTTCTTTGTTTCTCTTTTGCGAACAAATTGCATCACATAAACTGCAGCAAAGGTTCAAAATTCTGCCAAGCGTGTAGATCACTCCAGATATCTGTGTGGTTTGATGTTAATTATCTTGATGTTGATATGGATGTAGAGTTCAGACTACGATTTTAATAAATTTATGCACTGAGGACTTGATTTTCAGCACTAACCTTGATGGGTTCATTAATATAGGGCACTCTCTAATCCAGTTCACATGACTCCTTTAGTCCGCGCCTTGTTGGATGGGAAGGTTTTTGGCGGAGCATTGTAGCATTAACCTTTGACCTTTGAAGTTTTCGGCCTCAGGCTGTTTTGATGTATAAACTATTAATTTAATCGAATGAAACCATGTAATATCTATTACGGTTATTATTAGTCTTATTTTGGATTAGATTTTTTTATTTTTCTATGCAAGTAAATGGAGGCCTGGTAGACTGGAATGGCAGTGATCTTTGTTTTAGGAGAGTGTTGTATTTAATCACAGGATTAATTTTTTTCTTTTATTTTCATGCGCTGAAAATGATTTTTGCACATTTTTTTTCTCCCAACATCCTGGAGAACAAAACCAAGCAGTTATTTATTTTAGACATTTTATAATCACTAGCTTGTCTAATTTTACTGCAGTATTTGTTTCATGAGAGATGATTTCATACTGATTATTATTTTGTTTTATTATTATTATTATTATTATTATATGTCCCATTGAAGGGGGAAATGATCCCAAAGAGTTGTGAAAGAAAAGGAATGGATCAGTAAAATGTGTGTGAGGCATTTCTGTGGTAATTAAATGTTAAATATTGTCCTTAACAAAACTTTAACTCGAAAAGTGTTACTCTTGATGAACTGAACTCCACCATAATCCACTGACCCCTCAGTATTATGAATTATTCTGATACATTCACTAGGTGATTGGACCATACTTATGCTCTTAGGGCTCCTACTCAGTATGTCATATTTTCTGTCAAGACAGAAGAAACCTGATGTGGTTTCTGGGTTGCAATATGGTAGCCAAAACTCTGTCAATGTTTTAATGGTGTCTCCTGTGTTTACTGGACTCGTTGCGTCGTTCAGTTCCAACTGCAGGGGATCAACCCTCCTCCTCACCTATCAGTGGTGCCCTTACTGACCTCAGTGGTCATTGCTTCCTCTAAAGACACTGCTGTTCAAATGAAAAGCAAGCCAATTATGTCTATGCAAACTTCGTTCCTAACTGTTTGCACAATGTAGATGTTGACATTTATGTTGTGGCCACCAGGGGCCTCCGACTACCTTCACTGTTGACACGAGCACTGGATCTGCTGAAAGTGGAGTGGAGTGGGATGTCCATGGCCTGTTACTTTCAGATGACCTGGGTGATCTAGATTAAGGTGTTTCATTATTCTTAATAATTGCTCTAAGTTCTAAGCACTGGCATAAACCTGGTTTTGCACCTGTCAGGCCATCTTCACTAACACCATCCTGTCTGTATTGCCAACCAAGGGTACAACCGGTGGACTTAAAATGGTTCAGACCCTGTGCTCACCAATAATGAATGAAAGGCCACCCAGTGTTGGTTGACTAACACTCTGAGACAGCTGGGACTGGGTGTAAAGCAGTTTGACTTGTCTTATGGATTTCTGCATTGGTAAATACAATGATTTCTGCATTGGTAAATTAATTTTAATCATTTTCATTTTAGTGTTTGTTTAGGTTAGTACTCTCATTCTGTCCTTTGTATGTCTCATACTTGTTTTTAAGTTTACATGAAACCATTTACAGTTGAGAATTAAATAAATTCATAGATGAAGACAGCTGTTCTAATACTGCTGAAGAGGAAGTTCGCAGTGTATTTAATAATTAATTACAGGTGTGATGAATAATAAATAATATATTAAAATCTCCCTCGAGTGTTTTTTTTTTCCCTTCTATTTATGTTATGAGTGATTTTAAGTGTCATTTAACTATTTTGATACAATTAATTAGTCACCATTCGACAAAATTTACATCACGTGGTTCGGGAGATGGATACAAAGGATTAATTTTTTTCAATTGAAGATGTTGCAGGGGCTGTTTAATCGAAAGGCGAAATGAAAAATCTATTGCAATTTCTTGTATATGTAAACCTTATGAGGGCATGTACATTAAGTACTTTTACTCAGATCGCACTTGACTCCAGAACGGCGCGAATTTTTGAGGTGAGGCATTTTTACCTAACATCGTCATTATTTTCTCACCCTTATGTCGTTAAAAACTTCTTCTTTTTTTTTCTGTGGAAGGAAGAGGAAGTGTTTGTTTAGGTCAAATGAGGGTAAGAGAGATGGATTCCAAAAAATAATTGATTCCAAAGGTTGATAATTCTGAAAGAAAAATCGCCATTCAATCTAGGCCTATCTATAGTAGGCTAAACGTGTGGAAAGTGTGGGCGACACTAACTGATTTTTTTTTTACTAGTGCTACAATCATTGATTTGGAATTCCAAGAAATAAGCAATGTTTTTAATGCTTTTTTGAAACACTAAGACATGGGTCTCCACTCTCCAAGTGTTTTCTTTTTTTTTTAGTTTTCAAGTTGTGCTCACTGCAGAGTCAAATGACGCACAGCTCCATCTCTCTCTCTGGATGTCCTGGGTTGAGTTCTGGGTACGGTCAGGGTGTGGTTGGATATTCTAGTTCCACCTATTACGCCCAAATTACATTCAGAGAGGGGGAGCTGGACTTCACACTCCACCCATGGCTCTGCACTGGCTCACATTTTCACATGTGAGTTGCAAATTAAATATAGCAGCACAAGATGAAATGGAATGTTACTAAAGCTTTTTAATGTTTTTTTGAAACCCTAAGACCTTTTCACTGCATTTCAGATAGTGAAAATACATTTGAATGTGTGTGAAGTTTGCCAAAAATAATTTACTATAATAGGACAAAGTCAGTTATAAATGACACCACCCTAAAAAAGTCAAAGGTCAGATGTTGAAAACAAATTTTAGTCTTAAATATATGTAAAATATAAAGTCATATATTTTTTTCTAGCTGTGATTTCATAATTGGTCCAATATAGGGTTAAAATATTACAGAGTTATAGAAATATATCTTCATATTTTGAGGTAAAACTTCATTTTATGAGAAGGCTACTTTCTACTACCTTTATATACTGTGGTCACGATGAGATTAGGTGAACAGGGTTCATTCGGTCTTTCTTTAATAGTAAAACAAAGAATTGAAAACAGTGAGGAATTGAACAGCCCTATATACTGCCTGTGCAATGTCCCGCTTTTTACACTCATAGCAAATAAATAAATATGCTCAGAGAGAATGCAAAAGAAAATCTCTATTGGGTGAACTGTTCCATACATGCATCACCTCGACGTTTAGTTTTGTTATGGATTAAATGTTAAATTGGACATTCACAGTTTTAAACCAAAGCAAGTGCTCTTCAGCTAGATGTGTTTTTCTGCTTTTTGCTGCAATTGATGCTTAAAACATTAAAAACCTTTCAATTTATGAGGAGGCGAATGTAGCAGCTCTTTTATCATTGCCGTTGTAGGACTATCATTGTCCAGCAGCAGGTGGCGCTGGTCACCCTTGTGATTTACTGCATCATTATACTGCAGTCTCATGCAGCCTTCCCTATCTCACAGTGTCTACCTAAAACAGACTAGTCTAGTTTCTTCCCACCTATCACACACAGCCAGCAGACATAGCAGTACAAAAAGATGTTTTATTCACAGTTTGTGTCTTTTATTGGTTACAGAAGAGTTTCTGACAGAGCAAAGCAGGCCCAGATGCAGAAAGCAAAAGGATAGATAAAAAAAAAAAAACATGGACAGAGAAATAGTGAAGAGGAGGGGAGAGGGGGAGTGAAGAGGATATGTTTTCTTTCAGTCCCCTCTCTCCTCTCTTCCTTGGATGGTCTGTCTCTCTCACTCCCTCCGTGATAAGCTTGGCATCGCTTTTAGGAGGCCCAACTCTCTCGGTACAAAACCCTCATTTTCTCTTTTTTTTTTTTTAGTCAACCATCAGGGGAAGAAACGAGAATGATGATTGGTTCCTCTATTATAGAGCGAGATCACTCCATCTTGCTTCTTTACCCCCCAGAGTGAGCTATCTTCCACATCTATCTAGAGAGGTATTTCAGCCCAAAGCTATAGATGCCTTCAATTCAACCCTCCAGACAGCAGCGTAAAATGCAGCAACTCTCATGCATGCTTGATTGTAATGAAAGAGAGGTGGTCATGGGTAATGAGTGAGAAACAGAGAGAAAGAGAGAGTATGTGAGAGATATAGAAATGATGTTCATTTTATTGAAAACAATCCCATGTCCCCACTTGACAGACACCGTGGTCATGAGCCTCTCCACCCTCCCGATTCAGCCTCAGCGAGACAAGTCTTTGGAGAGATGGAGAGAGTAAGTGCTTGAAAGTAACAAAGATGATGGGAAGGGAGGAAGAAACACAAAGAGAAGGAGGACAAAGAACAGCCTGGGTGAGTAAAGCAGAGAGAGAAACACGTTCATCTCTTTTATTTTCTGTCTTGTCGCCACAGCCGTTTACTCCTCCTTCTCCTCTCCGTGTGTGATGACGTAGCAGATGTTCTTGTAGTCAACATTGCCAGCCACATCTGGGGGGAAGGCGGCAAACAGATTCTTCATCTAAAGGAGGAAGAACAAAGAATCTAAGATTAAACATACATTAAAGTGCTTTTAGAGACTCTAACTAATGTAGGAAAATAGATTAAAGTTGCGATGAAACTGAAGTAGCAACAGATCTGTCTTCTATATTGTCACGGATTTTCCACACATCCGAGCGAAACGGATTGTCAAAAAAGAAATCGGATTTGGCAGATCTGAAGTCCTGCATATCTCATCAGATTAAAAATGATAATTTAATTAAGTTAAAAAATAAAACATACATGGGTGAATAATTTACAATAACATAACCTGCATTCAGAAAATTAAACTTCTAAAGATGAGCAACATCTGATCTCACCTCCTCTGCGGAGAACCTGTCGCACTGAGTGGTCAGAAGCTCCGCGAGGCTGGAATGAAAGAGAAAGAGTAGCAGTCAGATATGGAGTCTTTCTTTTTTTTCTGCGTGGGAATAAAATGTCAGTGAATATAGCCTCACAATTCCTTCTTGATGCTGCCAGTGCCCTCTGGGTCCAGCACCTTGAAGGCAGACACAATGACGTCTTCGGGGTCAGCACCTTTCAGAGACACAGAGTGAATTACACTAACTGAATGATTGGAAAACCAAAGGGAAAATGGACAGAAAACAGGACTTCTGCATACCCTTCAGCTTCTCTCCAAACATGGTGAGGAAAACGGTGAAGTTGATTGGGCCGCTGGCTTCCTTGATCATAGCCTCCAACTCCTCATTCTTCACGTTCAGCTGACCTATTAGAGCGAGATGAGGACGGTCAGCACAGATTCATGGATGTATTTACAAAGTACACGACTGACACAAATCATAAACGCACCCAATGAGGCCAACACGTCCCTAAGGTCGTCTTTGCTGATGATACCGTCCCTGTTCTGGTCAATGATTGTGAAAGCCTATGTGCGCAGGACAGAAAAAAGACAAGAACGTTGTTACAGGAGTAGGTGGTGACAGAAAATGAGGCTGCTGACAGTCGCAAACCATGACTATGACTAATGAGTCGTATCAGGAAATCTTCCCCTTGCGGGCTTTCTTTCTTGCTTGACAGTATTAAAAATGTCCTTCTGAATCACGTGAAACTCAAGAAGGGGCTCGAATACGTAACGGCAGCTGCTGCTTCCACCTGGCCCCCACAGAGACCCTCGCTGATCCTTCTTTCCATCTGGGAGACGTGTTAAGTCAATCCCAACTGTAATGTCAGACATTCCTGAAGAGGAACTTGAGAAGGCTGTATCACTTACTAATAAACTACTCGAACCATTTCATATCCTTACTTAGCTCAATCACACGCTAGCCTGACGCTAATTCCAGTCCTTTTAGCATGTGCTCACATACTCTTTTACTTCGAGTGTTCGAGATAATCATGCTAATTCAGATGGATCATGTTTGAGAATGTTTAACTACTGTTAAATATCACATTTTCTCCAGGTTTTTATGTTGTGTGTGAATTATATGTAATTTCTGGGTCCACTTTCTGTTTTTTTCTTGCAACCACTTCAAGCGCCCTAAAACATGAACCATATTAACAATAGTTTTTTTTTTTACTCATTTGAGTCCAAGATAGAGGGCTGTTATTTATTACTTTTATCCATTAATCTTATTCTCTTTTATCTTGTCTAATATTTCACATTCTTTCTTTCTTTTCTCTGGCATGCACTGTGATCTTCAGCTGCTGTCCCATTGGTATCAGAACAGTGTCTGACAGATGGGAGGGCAGTGGAGAGGAAGGCTCTGGCATTTATATATATATATACAGTATATATAAATTAGCAGACGAGACAAATTGACTAGATTAAGATGTTGACTCTGTACAGTTGCTATACTATACAAGCCTTAATATAGATATGGTTCGACCTTTCTCTTAGTAGGGGTTACAAAAAAAATTGCCTTTGATCATATTAGCATTAAAAGGCCAGTTATAAAGTAACCTCTGTGACAAATCACAGTGGTAATTTATTGCATTGAACTGATAAATGCAGTAAAATGTACCCCCATCAGACTCATTCGACTTTGATAATCCACAATAAAGTGAAAGAATGCAACTTCTAAAACAACACATAACGTTCTCAAAATATGATGTTTGCTAAGTACCAATGTATCTGACATGGTTGAGTTAGTGTGCTTGTTGTTTTGACAAGAAGATCTGAAGAAATATTTACCTCCTTGTACTCCTGAATCTGGCTCTGCTCAAACATGGAGAAGACGTTGGAGGAACCCTCTCCTCCTCCTCCTGCCCTCCTCTTAGCCTTCTTGGGTGCCTACATATGCAAAATAAAATATATAATAAGAAGAAAGTTTTTAATGTTTAACACATGCAAATAGAATAGATGTAGAGCTAATTTTTGACAATAATCCATATCAACATCATTTGAAAATTAGACGCTCACATAGCAGTGCCACACAGAGCTTAGAGACACCAGACTCTCATTCATAAGACATTTTAACACATTTATTGATAATAAAACAGTATGAAAAGCTACATACTAATGAAACAGATTTATATGAGTGATATAGCCTACATCCAAAAAATAATCATTGCATAAGTTTGCAATGATTATTGACACTGTATTCAGTATTTTTGTAGCTTCAAGGGCATCATAGTCAGCTACTGGAAACTGTTGGATTGGATTCTGCATTGAATTTGATCCAAAGTACCTTTACATTATAGTACATATGCTTTCTGAAACTATGCTGAAACTTACAACTTTCTATATACAAACATGTAATCTCTGTCCACTCAATAACTTTTTAATAAATTACAAAAAACTGCATGTTATGGGAAGTGAAAGCAAAACCACTTAGTTTTGCAGCTTAAGCATTAACTTCCTGGTTCCAGTAACGCAGGTTCAGAAAAAGTGCCCAATTTATCACATCCTGTTAAAGGTATTGTAAGTCCAGAGTTCAATTATCCGAGAATCAGACGCTGATTCAAAACGCGAGCTCTCCTCCACGTGACCCTGCTGAGAGCGAGGCTTTATGTCCTTGGTTCCTATGTGTCCACCTAGATGGTGTGGCCAGGTAACAGCTAAGGTACTGGTTACTCACCATGCTGGGACGGTGTGAAGTCTAAGAAGCTCAAGAAGTGAAGACTGAAGCCGCGTAGTGACCTGTTCCCGAGAGCCTTTTATACTGCCGAAGGCCCCTTGCTAATTATAGATCCAACCTTAAGTGTGGCTTGGGAAACAGCAGACAGAAAGAGGGAAACTATGAAAGGGGAGAGAGATGAGGTAGGGGGAAAGTGATGAAGGAACACAGGGTGGGATGCACTATCATCTTACAGTGCTTAGAAATAGCTATTAGGGTCTTGGAATGGGATGAATCTGATACTAGTGGCAGCAGTCTGCGTGTCTCACGTAGACTAATAAGGACATGGAGACGTAAGGGACTGTTTGAACTTCACACAATCACACAACTCAGTTTGAAATGAATGAGATGTAACCATAGACACCGAGGAGGACACAACTCCCACCACTCTATTTAGTTTAGCGGCAGATCAATATTGGGAGGTTGCAATAATAGATACTGATTGATTTAAATCCAGAGATTTTTTTGAGCCAATGATAAACTTGTGTACACGCCCCCCATCTGATTTACAAGAGGCAGTTCTGGCGTCAAATCATAACCCTTCCCATCGCCTCTTTCCAAGTCAGCCCTAATTGAAAATAGGGTTTTAATGCCTTTCCTAGTATAGTGATGCCATAAGATGTGGGCCCATGTCCCCCTGCCTCACCCTGCCTCATGGCCATGCCTATATTCAGCACTCTCTCTCCTTGGCGCTCTTGGACCTCACTTGGCCACTCTACAGTCACTTTGAGGTGCACTTTGTGGTGGCAAATGGGAAGCTGCTCTGTGAAAGGGCACATAATTATCCTCTTTTCTTTTAGTCTGAGATGATCAGCACAATGCAGTCCAGTGAGGGGTTGGTAGGGGACACATGAAGAGAGGCTTAAAACAGGTTCTTTTGGGAAGGCGGGGGCAATGGACAGCTGAGAGCGACCAAAATAGCACAACAAACTTGTCTGCTTCTTGCGCTTGCCTTTTCTTCTCTGTTTAATCCATCAGTCATTTCCTCGACCTCTTCTGGAAACTCCACAGTTTGTTGTACGTTCCTTTCCTCTTTTAGATTAATTTGATATCTTGTGAGTCTGTCCTTTACTTGTGTTCCCGTATCTAGATCTCGCCTAGATCTTTCATTGTTCTATTTCAGCAATCTTTTGCACAGCTGTAATTATTTATGCAGCATTTTTATTAGATTAATTTTAATTGTTTTAAAATCAAAAAGTCATGTAAGTAGTGCATTTGTATCCTTGATAAATTTTTATTTGACAAATTCATTACTAGTGATTTCCAATATATATATTCGCATTAAATGATTACATATAATTATAACAAAATTATTCTAAATTACAAAAATTTTGTTCATTAATAATGATCTTGAAAAGGAAATGCATACATATACACAAAGTATTACATTTTTCTGCATTTCCTGTAAATAGCTGTATATTAGTATATTATTATGTATAAATACTAGTATGTGTATATTTATTGGATTGTGTATATGCATCTATTGTATTCAGTAATGGGGTTTGAAGTTTAAGTTTAAGGTAACATTGATAACTAATAATTGAATCATTGAAGCAGCTTAATGATTAGACAAGTTCTCAAATTAGATATGTATAGTCAATGCTATATTAACACACCCCTCATATAACTATATATGGTGGAACAGCTTTCAAAGTGTGTATGTGTGTGTGAGAGAGAGTGACGGGGAGGGAAGGAGGTTTCTGGGTCAGAGGATGTGTGGACCTTGATTTGAGATATTTTATGTCATTTCATTTTATTTTATGATTTAGGTCTTCAGTTTAGGCTTGTTAAGTATGTCCGCTTTATGACTGATATGGTTGTACACATCTGTGATTTAGTATCTTCATAGGCTGGCCTGTAGGTCACTGTGTTACTCATCTTTGTTTTGTTTATAGCCTGTCAAAGTTTACATGTCTATACGTAGAGTAAGAGTTATGCGTAACGTGATCTGATACGTTTCTTCAAAGCTGTTTATCATGACAGAGATGACTGGAATGCGGATGAGGTTAAAAAGGCCACGCCATCGCTATAGGGGTTAAACATACCTCAGGTCTGCAATGTGCAGAGGATCTTCATGTTGCTTCCAACACTGAAGGCGTTGGTAATTTTGTTTCTGTTCTTAGAGCTCTTATGTATGCTACAGAATCTCCATAAATCTTCATAACCTGTTGTGATTTTATTAATCATTACACTAACCACAATATCTGCCTATACTGAATATATGTTTGTATATTACATACTCACCATAGGAAAATATTAATTTCCCACATTGACAATTACATATATGTATATGAATATATATATAGCCTATATGTGTGTGTATATATAAATATGTATGTAGTTGAATGAAGTACAGTAAAATTTATATTAACACTCAGACTGAACACCACTGATTTAAAAAGTGTCCTTATTGCTGCTGTGATGCAGTGTTGAAATACACTCAAAATGTTAAAACAGATCTTTACAGAATTTATTATAATGTACATCAGAGGATTAATACTAAAAACATTGCATCAAATTAATCTGTCAACAAATTATCATTAAAATAAATATTATAACAATGTTAATTTAAGACAATGTGTTGTGGAAGCAGTTCATATAGAAACTGTGAATATATAAAACGTTTATACAATAAAACATCTAAAATTACTTCTATAATATATATATATATAATTTGGGGCATTATATAATAAAACATCAGTTTTCTCACACTAAATATACAGTAGGTAGTAGTACTAGTGAGGTGCAGTGCCCTCTATTAACCCTATAAAGAGCTGCACCTCAGAAAAGATTAATGCATACAAACTGTACAGTTTATTTTTTAATATTGACTGATATGACTATCACACCTATAAAAACTATTACTATTAAATAATGTGTTGATTGTTCCAAATGTGTAAAATAAACTAAAAACTAAAAGGAAAAAGGCACATCTACATCCCCAGAGAATTGAGGTGATGAGAAAGAGGAAGAGCAGACAGGGCGTGTATTTCACTTTGTTTGTGAAACCTCCTGAACTGAGTGAAACAGGTTTTGTAAGGCAGAACTTAACAGTCACTTATTCTTTAGAACATCACACAAGTTCATTTACATCCTTCTGTCAAATAAAAGATGAACATTGAGTGCAAATCCTGACCTATTACATACACAATACAATTACTTTCATTTAGGCTCCCTCAGTACATAATTTAGAAGATGTAACAAGAAATTAAATATTAATCATTGTTATAGATCTCTACAACTAGCGTGTAATCTTAAATAAAGCAAATACTCAATCCCTTCACTAAACATGCATGACATCTGACCTCATTTGACAGTTTTTGAATTGCTTTGAATGCAATATTAATTTTTGCAGTTATGTCCGCACATAAATGCTGGGTGTAAAACTACTTGTGGTTTGGGTCTGTTTTATGACAGTTGAAGCAAGAAGGAACTAGGCTGAGATGGGGGCTGAGACGTATAGGCTGACCACAGAGAGGAAATGAGAAACCTTTTACCAGAAATGCCATCAAGATCAGAAGTCGGTGCTTATCATACCTTCAACATAAAATTAAACAGACAGTAATACATTTCACGAATCCTTAATACATTCATTAATCCAACCTACAACAACCTAAACGCATGCATATGAATATGCATCTGCACAAACCAACAGAGGTCACTCTAGCCAAGGTCAATGAGGTCCTCCTCAACGTATCCCACTTCCTCACGCTTCTTCTTCAGCCAGTTAGCTCTTAGTTGCTTAATCTCATTTCCATAGTACTCATGCAGTTTACTAAATTCTTCCAAAGGATCAAAGCCCACGACTGGCCACTCCCCGTAAGATGGCGCCGGACCATTTAAGGGGGTGACGTGGGCATTTCTCTTGGGCCAGAGCTTTGGAGATCTCTTACTGGTAGTTTTTAATTGAATAGGAGGGGCATGAAGACTGTAGCTGATGGGTCTGTTCGGCATGGATGGGGGTGGTGCTGAACTAGCGCTGTAGCTTCGCCCATCTCTGGGCACTATGGAAGTCCCATGTACGAAATAGGGTTGTCCTGTATTCCAGGAAGCCATTATCTTATTGGGTGTAGAAGTCCCAGCTGAGGTCTGGATGGAATCACAGAGGCCTTTGTCTCTTCTAGCTTCTGTTTTATTGAGAGCATAAACAAATTGAATTTAGACGAGATGACTGCATTCAAGCTAATACAGCCACACAAAACACATACAGTATGCAAGCACATAAACACACCTTGGTAACGTCTCTCCAGGTCTCTGACAATCATAGAAAGGTAGATGTGGCTAGCGCAGAACAGAGCGCCGATCCAGCTCTCCTGGCTGTTATGATCATCAGCGGCTAGTCTATAAGTGCGGAGGCCTGGTCCGGTGAACACCAAAGAGAAACAGAACTGACCCTTCGTCTCACATGCCTGCACCATGCAGCCCTCCAGAACAATCACACCCAACAGGTTACGATCGCCTGGACGCTCCTGATAAAACAACAGATTCCCCTTCAACACAAACCAGCGGCGCAGGTAAGTGGTGTTCCTCTCTCTCTGTGGTAAAGAAATGTGGTAATTGTTCAGACACAGGTAGGACAAGGAAGTCATTTCAATTACGAATTGTTTAAAGAGAAGAAAATTATTCTAGAGTGAACAGAACAGAGAAACGCTGGAGATGTGAAACATTTCTGTAATGCACAGAAGACAGATAGACTTCTTAGTGTCAGTAATTAAGAAATAGGCCAATGGCATGCTTTTAATAAGTGTCTATCAAATGATAAGTGTGACAGCCTTGTTTCTCCAGTAGTGCCATTTACAGATAGTGAGGTGGTTTATTTTTAGTGTGTTCAGAAATATTGGCATACACAGAAATTATATCTGTGGCGTGTGCACGAACTGTGATTGACAGTCAGATCTCACACAGCCCTGCACCGATTGGACCAGAAGAACTAGGAGCGGTGGATTTTTGCAAAACAAATAACAGGCTCTAGGTGGAGGTAGAAGCCTGTTTTTTTTTTTTTTTTATGTTGTTCTGTCGGAGCATAGTGTCGGTTCAAATGTACAATAACCTAAACATGCACATTTTTTCTATTTGAATTGAGCAGGGAAATAGCACATAAACCATTTCTAAAGGGACTCTATACAAGGATCCAGGTAGGCCTAACGTCTGATTAGATGTGTCAGATATAATGTAGTTCGTTTCACCTAGGCAGTTTCAATCCCAACACTTTGATACAAGTAGGCTAGTTACAGCACTCACCAGTGCATTTTATGGTTTAAAAACTATTTTTTAGCATTTTACTGTTTAGAGTCAGATTTTTCAAAGTAGCATTCTAGGTTAATTTAATAATATCTGGGTAAACTGACAAATCCAGGTCCTTACCTTTTTGTAGAGGTAACCCTCCTTATCTACAGGCGAAGTGCAGGACAGGTAATGGGTTAGAATTTTCTCATGGATCTTCATTACAACGCCACCTGGCGTTCAGCCGTGTCCTAGCGTGAGCACAGGGAGCGAGCTTTACAGTCAGCAAAAGAAATTACAGCCCATGGACAAATAGAATTGGCTATCGTCATTATTTTAAACAGAAGAAGATTAAAATAAAAAATAAAAAAATAGTGATTTTTTTTTAGAAAAAGGAAACATGCAAATCTAATCATGAGTAAGCATTAAATCATACGCGAACAACCTGTCTATCCGGTTCACGCGGAGTCAAAGCACTGCCACGTAAATATTATGTATCCATCTTAAAGCATCTATATACGCTTTGTAAAAGGATAAACAAGGAAACAAACGGTGAAAAGGAATTCTGAACTGAACTGTGACAGACCGCCTCAATATTTGTCAGGTGCACCAACTTACTTCTGTCAATGCCTTTCCGTTGATTTATCGAGGGTATCCATACGACCTTAGTGGAAAAACCTAACTTAAGGCCAAGCGCCTCAATCCTGGCAAAGACCAATATTATTATTTAAGTTTCGTGTTACCAGCGCGCGCTCTCGCGCCAGTGTTCTAAGTGTTGAAATATAAATAACGCGACCCACTTCCTGGTAACAAAAGCCGATGTCCTATTCTCTTTAGACTTTAATAGTGAAACTGCAGTGGCATGTGGGGTTTCACATCCACATCAAATATTACTGATGGGCAAATAATAGGGGAAGTAGATAATTATTAATAAATAATAAAAACAGATACACTGCGTATTATTGATTCATGTTTCTAATTTAGGCTCTCATTAAATATTTACCGGATAGATTATGTCAGAACTGTGCCTTTGCATAGAGGTGGCTTTTGCACACAGTCGCTGCTGTTCTACATCCTAAATGCACTTTCCTGTATTTAGTTTCATAGAGACGCATCATATTTTTCTCTTTCCAGAGAGTGAAATGTTTAAAGTCAAATGGTCAGATTCTCGTTTGAAAATAACAGAATAATAATGGCTCGTTTGGAAACGTAAATCAGGAGGTTATTGTTGTAAAAAAATCCAAGCATATCAAGTGATGGACGTGAGGTCACACAGAAGTGAATTAATCGCAATGGACGTCATTCAACCGGTTCTCCTGTAGGTGGCGATAGAGATTCGACCAGAATCACACGAATGACGTTGTTCCGGTTTTAGTTTTGCTTGAATGGCGCAGCGGGGAGAATAACATCCAGGTAACTATTATTCTACCGTGTGTTTTACACTTTATTAGTATTGGTTTATAGCTGACCAGTCCGTTAAGCGTGTGTCTAAGTCAAGTTAAAGTTAATTTTATATGACTTTTGAACACGTTAGCTAACTGACACACACACACACACACACACACACACACGCTCCGAACGGACGCTCGCAGCATTAGCGCAAGCATTGCTCTGCAGTGTTGAACATTTTAAACAATTAAATGTGACACTTGATTCAATTTTGGTTGCAATAATCCCACTTGCTCACCAATCCAATGCATCCCATACATGTTTGTGTAAAGTTTTGTAGATATTAAAGAATTAGGCCTATACTTTATACACATCTCATTAGATGTAGTTTATGTGTAGGAGCGCAATCAAGTTGCTTCTAATCCAGTCAACTGCAGTAAGTTTGGTTCTTTATGAAGTGTCTTTAAACAGTATGTACAGGTTTCATGAATTCAATCTGTTATGGAGTCCCAGCATCCTGTTACCGTGTATACTAGACGTGTACACACACACACACACACACACACACAACAAAAACACAATGTTGTCTGATGTAGTGTCTTATGCCTCTTTTAGCATGTCGAAAAGGAAAGTGACCTTTGAGGATGGAGATGGGGAGATTACTTTGGAAGAAGTTGTTCCAAAGAAAAAGGTTGGCCTCATGTAACTATTTATATTTAATTATACTATGTGTCCTGTTATTTCCATGCATGTTGTAATGCTGATTAAAGGGATTGTAAAGTATTGTGAATGCCCATGCTCTTTTCTGCTTTATACAATGTCTTTTTACAGATTGTTGATGTTGTAAGTGGCCCAGGATCCAGATTTAAGGAGAAACATTCATTGGACAGCGATGAGGAAGAGGAAGGAGGGGATGGAGAAAATATCAGCAAATATGACATCCTTGCCAATGATGACGTGGAAGGTCTGTGCATAATTTGTTCTCATGCAGATTATCAAATAAATTAAGCGCATTGCAGAATGGTTTCTATCCTTCCTTTTAAATTGTTCATAAGGCTCTGGGATGTGAACATGTAGCCCATATATGAACCATTTTTATGTAATGAATGGAGCAAAAGGTTGACAAATGGCAGTATTTTGAAGCACGAGGTTGCTTGTATTTTAGTTATGATTAATAGTACTTCATATTTGTCTTTCACATTCTTTGTGTTCACAGGTCAGGAAATGGCGACCATTGACTATGATGAGGGGGTACGCATCACCCCTTTTAACCTCGATGAGGAAATGCAGGAGGGTTACTTTGATTCAGAGGGAAACTATTTTGTCAACAAAGAGGAAGATATCAGGGACAACTGGCTGGACAATATTGACTGGGTACATTTTATATTCAATACATTCTGATAAATAATTGGGAATCAAAGCTTAAGCTCAACAAAGTTCCAATGTTTTTCTCACACAGGTTAAGATAAAAGAGCAACCTGTGAAAAAGAAGAAAGGCCTTGCAGCAAAGCGTAAGAGAAGGGTTGGTGATGAAGATGAAGCAGAGGAGGAGATAAAACGAGAGGAGCAGCAGAAAGACAGTGAGGAAGAAGAGGTAGAGGAGGAGAAAGTGCCAGCAGAAGACCCTCTGGCTGCATACAGCCATTATCAACTCACAGAAGCCATCATTCAGCTGCTGCTTCCTGGAGAAACCGTGGCTGCTGCTCTGAGAAGACTTGGCGGTCTGGGAGGACAGAAGAAGAAAGGGAAACTGAGAGGAGGAGGAGAGGAGGAAAAAAAAGAGACTTTGAACAGAGACGCTGATAAACTAGACAAACTGACAGCGTTGGCAGATAGACTGGTGGGGATTGGAGAGTTTGAAATTTATCAGCAGACGTATGAAAAACTGGCCTACAAGCTGAAGGGGTTGACTCAAGGAAAGCCAGCCAAAACGCTTGAGGATAAAAAAGACGAAGAAGAAGAAGAGCTGGACATGTTCGCTGATGAGATTGATGATAGGCATGGTGCAGAAAAAGACGAGGATAAAGACAACAGCTTAGGTCAGTGATTGGATAAGAATGTTTTTTTTGTTTCGGCGTAATTAGATCAATCTTAAATGAACCTGTATTTGTAGTAGTTGTTGCAAATGTTTTGTCGCGGTCACAAATAATCTAGTTTAGTTCAGATGCAAACAAATGAACTTGATCCAACATCAGTGAAACTACATTTTAAACATGTTTGTAATTTTATCGTCACTCTTCATTTATGATTATTTGAGTCATGGCTAATCCCTCAGTAATAGCAATGTTTCTCTCCAGTGAGTGATGAGGTCATGTGGGAGTACAAATGGGACAATGAGGAAAACTCTGAGCTCTATGGGCCCTTCAGCAGCCAACAGATGCAGGTAAGCAAACACACCCAAACTAGCACCATTTTTTACAACTAATTTTCCTTTATTTCTAATCTATATTAAATTTGCTATTAAAATGTAAAAACTGTGGCAGATGCAATATTGCTGTTTTTTAGAGCGTCTGACATTGGCTTAACCAATGACGTGACCAGCGAGTAGTAGACAGGCAAAAAAAAAAAGTGTTGGCAAAACAAATTGCATGACCATTGAGTAATATTCAGTATTACCTACATTTGTTACAATGTCACAATGATTTAGATTTATATTAAAGACAGACACTTTTTTTGTGAAAGTTTAGGTACTATGAACAAGAGTAGTGTATTATATATTGCTGTATCTTTTATTCCAGGACTGGGTGGATGAGGGCTACTTCAAGGATGGCGTATACTGCAGAAGGATTGACCAAGGAGGCGCCCCGTTCTACAACTCAAAGAGAATAGACTTTGAACTTTACACATGATCCGTCCATGAGTCATGTTACTGATTTTATTTGATTTCTTCTGCCCTTCTGAGAGGGCTTCTCTGAAAAACTAGTTTACTCTTCAGTAATTGTCTTTGTCTTATGTACACACATACACTAGTATGTGCACCTGTGTTTGATACATGATGTTTTAAAATAAAGACTTTTTTTCTGGCTGGATCCAACCTAATGTTGTGTTTAATATATATTATATAGCTATCATGACTCATGCACTTTTGTAATAGCACGTTTATTGGATTTTCAATGTCCAATTTTTTTTTTTACAAGGCGCCGCTATTTTGCAACTCACGATATTCAATATACAAACTGCGGTACTCTAAATAAACCAACGAGAGCTTTTAAGTTTACATTGGGACAAAGACGACTGCTTATGGCATCGCTATTGGTTGCATTTCTCCCTCCTGAAACCTAATTGGCCAGTACGTTGACGCTACACATTTTTAATTGGCCACAATTTTAGAGTCTTCCCGAGGGGCGGGACATGTTTTACTACGCAAGATTGTGATTGGCTCATCGACTGACCGGGAACGCGCTCGCGTCGAATGATAGGTCTGAACCGTGAAGCGCAGTGGTGAAACTCGGGCGCCGTCCGGCGTGGAAATGTCACACATACATCGGTGTTTTAGAAACAACGCCTAAAGGAGATGTTATCACAGCACGTTTGTCCTCAAACGATTTTAGGTTAGTGTGCAGTTTATTTACATAATTAACATCTGTTTTTAGAGTACGAGCTGGTAAAATACTCTTTTAATGCACTGTATTTGACTGGTTTATGCGTAGATAGCAGCATAGCCCAGTTAGCCGCAATATACGTCGACGACATATACAAAAACCACACCAGTGTCTGAAAACTAATATTTCTAATAAAGCCGCTGCTGAGCAACATAACTCATGACCAATGAGGAGTTAATACAACGTTAGTTTAATCTTTTGTGTTTTGAGATTTCTATGTGGGAATCTGTTTGACTGCGGTTATTGTATATTATTCTGTTGAAGACAGTGAATATGCCTCCGATATGAAACTGCTGTTATTTGATATTTTCTCGGTACAATAGTGCTAAATGTCGAGTCGTTTAGCCGCACAGCATATTATATAATGAGACAATGTTATAATTGTGTAAAATAATATTTCTAAATGCATAACGTTACTAACTTTGGTCTCCGAACAAAATATTGGGGACCCCTAATAAGCTCCCTGTATTATTTTTTTTAGAAAAATGTCGCGCAAGCATTAGTAAACACGTTTACCTGACAGCAGAAATGTTTAATCAAATACAGACAATATTGTATTGTTACCGTACACATCATCAGTGTGTGATGATGACTAACTGAGGAGTTTCTGCTTTTATCTTCATTATATCTTTATTTTTTTAAGTGGATGCCAATAGCTCTTCTTTTTATTGTATTGTTACGCGCTTGTTGTGTTTGTTTGGTGTGAGGTGATTTGTTCTTTTACACATTACTGTGATGAAAATGAGAAATGTGACCCTGGCAACAAGCTGTTTTTTTCTTCTTCTTCTTCTTTAAAAAAATATATATATAGCTTTTAAAAAAGGTTTTGATCTTATTGTGACTTGTCCTTTGTTTTTATTTTAAGCTTTACTGATTAAAATGAAAGATACATGTGTACACCACACACAGTGTGGACTTAAAGGAATAGTTCAAAAGTTAGTCATCATTTACTCACCCTAAACTAAAATAGGAGTGAACCTAGCTAACCAACCAGTGACATGCTGTTCCACAGTTGTGATGATTTGGGAATAAGGTTGGCAAACAGAAAAAGTGGATTGCACTACGGGACCAGGAAAGAGACTCAAAGATGAGGCTCAGTCATCACAACCTCAACACTTGAGAGACGAAAACAGCATGGTAAAGTCATGTTTGTCATCCCTCAACTTTCACATTTCTCCTTTTTCATTGCAATGTTATTAGCGGATTGCTTCTTCCTGACGACTTCCAGACATAAGTCACAACTTAATGAATTCACACAAGCGGATACAAGTAATAGAGATGCAAAGGAGAATAGGTTGCTCACAGCATACAGTTTACAAAACCATCCGAGGCATTACTCATCATACTCATTAGGGCTGCACGATGTTGAAGAAAAGTGCGATATGCGATGACTCATTAAATAATGGGATATTCGATATGCGATACGATAATGCTTAAAGTGTATAAAATAAGCTAAAATTATCTTTAAAATATATTCAAAATTATATAACCTACATACGTGTTTCACATTGTTTTTGCTGCAGTGTTTTACAGTAGCATAAGAAGTGTTATTTTAACATCAGTGGGGTTTAGGGTTTCAGGTTATCCTACATTAGGTTTATTTAACAAGAGAAACTGAATAATCAAATGTAAAAATAAAACACTGCTTAGTTTTCACTGTATGAGTTAAATATATAGGCTACTGATTCTTATTAAAGCTACAAAAGTTATTCAGCCAAGAGCAGTGAGTGATTTTTCTCTTTGTCTTTTGTTCATGACCCCAGTTATTGCAAGCTGTTGGGATATGCATAATCGTGTTATATACATTTGCGATATTTTGATCATTTCGATATGTTACTGTTGTAAGAGTCACTATGGTGTCAAGGAGGGAAGACTGGCACAATGGAACTGACAGTGGCACACCTTTGTAAGATATTCAGAGAAAGAACAAAACAAAGTGTAGACAGTGAGGTGTGAAGCCAAAAGGGTCATTTTTTTAGGTTTTGCACTAATGAGTCATTTAGTTCTGCCACTGTCGACGCACTGGTTCTGTGAATCGCATGACTTAAGTTATGCTTGTTCTCTACATGGTTCTCTGCTTGTCATTTATGTTGTCTATGTCTAAGAACCTGTAACAACTAAATTAGTTTAAAATTACGCAAGAGTAAAAAGTAAACCCAGATATGAGCAATGTAAGATTAGTAATCTATATTCACATTTAATTAAAGTCAGTTAATTGTCAGATGCTATTTACTATTGTTTTTGTTCATATTGTGTCTGGTGGTGATGGAAGTAAAACTCCTGTTCATTTTCTCCATACTGATCAACCATGAGCTCAGAGATGTATGCTTTTGTTTTCCCCCCCAACTTTATTTGAAGAAAAATGTTTAATAGTTAAATTCTTGGTGAATAACTACACTTCCTATAGCAGCAACTCCGCTCCAGTGACGCTCTGCATGTCATGTGATTGAACAGTTACTGTAAGACAGTAGCTTTACAGTGTGTTTTATAATTAATTTTTATCTTATTTTTTTTATCTTAACCTACTTTCATTTTTTTTCTTGTTTTTAGACAAGCACCAGAGTTGAAGCCGAGATGGAGGAGCAATATTCAGAGTGAGTGTTACTGGGTCAGAAGGCCAATACGGATCTGTAACCTTTAGCCAGCAAACATGTTTTAAATATGTCTTTTGTCTCTTTATTTTAGAGATGAAAGCCACAAACCGGTATCACCCTGTGTGATCTCACAGTTAGAAGATGGCTGCCCTGCAAAGGAGCAAAGCCATGACCGGAAGCCAATGGAGAGGGATACCCCAGAGAGCCCTTCACCAATTAAACGATGGGAGATAGGTCCGCTTCTACAGTCATTCAGATCCAAGATGGCTAGCTTCACTGAGATCGTCATGAGCCCTGTTCGGCTTTTTAAGCCCAGTGACTCTCTGTCCTCAATTGTACATCCTGAACAGCATGAACCATTAATAACTGAGTCAAATGTTGAAAATTCAACACGGACAGAGGAGGGCGAGACAGATGATGATAAATGTAGAAATGGATTGTTTCCAAAAAGGCCTTATTCTGAAAAACTGCAGTGCCACACTGCTCCAAAACGCCACAGAGTTGCACAGAGACTGAGTTTTTGTACAATTTCAACAAGTAACAACCACAAACCAGTATTGGATCATATTCAGATGCACAACGAGGATGCACCAAATGAAGAAAATCAGATAGACTGTCCTTCAAGCCAGTCACAACAAGCCGTCCTTCAGGATGTGACTCAAGGTGCCAGTCCTTGTAAAGCATGCAGTCCTTTCTTCAGGACTAGACCACATCTGTCCACAGACAAACCTTTGAATTCTGTAAGTGCCATGCATGTGTCTAGTCAAGCAAATGTTCAAGCGGATGCCGTTGTTGTTCTGCGTCGGCTGTCAGGTGAGAGTCAGACCCCTAGCACTGACACAGCCTGTGGACGTAGTCGTAAGTCCTGCTTTTTAGAAGAGGGATCAAACTTGTTGATTCCAGAGTCAAACAGCAGCACAAACAAAACTTGCTTAAACAAGCCTGATCCTGGAGCATCCTTTTTTAGCACTTCCTCTAATTTTGACTTGATAGATAAAGACACAAGCACAGGTGGTTCGTTTGGCAACAAAGAATCCTATACACGGGTGGCCACCAGGAAAAGCCCTAGAAAGATACATCTGTCATGGACGGCTGAGTCCACCTCCAGTGAATTGGCCACTTTTGTGACAGGATCAAAGCCTTTGGATGTGGGGATAAAGGAATCACAATCTGGAAACGTTATGGAGTGGACACACCGCTCAGTTAAAGTATCAGACCCTCCAATGAGCACTACTGTCGGGGAAGTGAGGGCAAAGAGAAGCAGAGAAACTCCTCGGACAAGGAAAGACTTGCAGGCAAGGAGCAAATGTGACATGCCGAACGCTAAAGAGGAAAGACGTGTGAGGAATAAAAAGTTCAAAGACAATGGCATCACTCTGGAAATAAACCAGGAGGATGAAACCTTTATTCAGGTTAGGAAAAAGAAGAAAGGGGTTTCTATGACGCACTCGCACCTAGACTCAGATGTACCCATCTGTAGTAGTAATACAGCAGATGTTGAGATGACAAATTCTGTGGAGACCTCAGAAGAAATGGGACAGGACAAGACGATGAGAAGTCGGTTGAGAAAAAATGTAAAACATAGGATGTCACTGACCCCTAGCAATGAAGGTGATGCCACTGATGCAACATCCTCTCAAAACTGCACACAAAATGTCTCAATTAACAAGAGTGTGCACAGCAACGATATAAATATCATGAATGGTCAATCAGAATCTCCAGGATTTCAGCACCCTACGCAGAGCAGAGAGCCAGAGCAGACCATTGAAGCTCGAAAAACAAGACGGCATCTTAAAGGTTCAGGTAATGCTTTGCAGAAGAGAAACCTTCGTCCACCCAAGCATAAGTTTGAGGACTACAGGGTGACTTCAGTGGTTGATCCAGCAGGACCAAGTAAACCTTCAAAAATAACAGTAGTGCACCGCCAACAGTCTATTACTGTGTCTGAGGAGCAGGCGACATCTCTTTCTGGTCTTGCATCAAGAGAAGAAATAAAGGAACGTTTGTCACCGGATTCAACAGATCCAGTGCATTTAGAAAGAAAACTAAGCAGACCCATGAAGAATGTAAACCGGCCAAAAAGAAAAGGAGGCAAGGAGGAAGCAGAAGCCGTCCCAGTAGTGTCGTTGTCAGGTAGCGGCTCCAACCGCCTCCTGCGCAGCTACTCCTGCCCTGAAATCCCGTCCCTAGTGTCCAGTGACTGTCATTTACCCCGGTCCCACACGCATGACAACAGCACTACCTCACCCAGCAGAAAGAGCTCACCCACTCAACTTCCCATCCACTATCACTCTCCGTCCAAGCGCACTCGCCGACACACTGTCTGCAGTGTGGAGATTGAGCGAGAAATTGCCCCCTTGTGTCTTCGTAAAGAGGTGTACCCTGCTAGTCGGGGTGGCCCTTTGTGCCCCTCTTCCCCTTATTCCCCTTCCACCTCTCTCACAGCCCTTGCCTCATGTTTTTTGTCCAGTCCTTTAGCTTTCTTGTGTAAAAGCTCAAGCCAAGGGCGTAGTCATGCTAGTGATGTCAGCACTGGCAGCATTTCAGCTGCCTCAAGTTTTGTTGCATCATCATCATCATCATCATCATCGTCCTCCTTCAGTTCCCCCTTTACCACCCACACTTCCTGTCATGCTTTAACCGGCCTCTCCTCTGTTGTCACTCCCAGCCCTGAGACACCTTCTGCCTCTGTGTCATCACTCTGCAGGTAATTTATCAGATTCCCATCCACCCTATCCGAGTATACTCGCTTTTTTTTTACCCATTATGCTGCATGTACATTATTATATAATGTAGCATGTTGATGATTAGTGGTGCTCCGATCACACTCAGAGTGCTATTGGCCGATAATTGCTTCTTATGACTTAATCAGTGATCTCTCAATTTGTCGATCTCTTAAACCGATCTCATGCTGACGTCGCAAAAAGACACGTGCCTGCCGTGAGAGGTATGGCATTTATGACATGCTTGCAGTGGTGCCATCTCAATCTCTGTCTGCCGTGGGTAAAGTAATAGTAATGCTGATTACATGGCGATTAAATAACTCTTGACCAATCGACATTAACAGTAGCAGCTATTCAGTCGGAATACACCAGAAAAACGTATATTAGCAGCGTCCAACAAATTAAAAAGTCAGGAAATGTAAATAATTGTAAATAAAAAAACTGAATATTGCATATTTAGATATTATAATAAATTGGTGAATAAAACATAACTAATGAAATGACAATAAATATTACTAATTTACAAATCCCTGGGTTATACATCAATCTGGCATTAAACATTGAAGGCTCTTTTTCCTCAAAAGCCTATTTTTGTGTGTAAGCCTCTCTTTTAAAAATATTTACAATACCGTTCAAAAGTTTGAAGTCAATGTTTTTTTTTGTTTTTGAAAGAGGTCTTTCATGTTCACCAAGGCTGCATTTATTTAATAAAAAATACAGTAAGAATAGTACTACTGTGAAATATTATTACAATTTAAAATGACTGTTTTCTATTTTAATATATTATAAAATGTAACTTATTGCTCTGATGTAAAGCTGAATTTTCTGCATCATTCTTCAGAAATCATTATAATATGCTGATTTGCTGCTCAAGAAACATTTCTTATTGTGTTGAAAACAGATGTGATGCTTAATATTTTTGTGGAAACAGTTCATTTTTCCCCCCTAAATTCTTTGATAAATAAAAAATTTAAAAGGTTAAAACAATTGAAGTACAAAACATTATACTTTTAACATTATAAAAGTATTTACTGTCACTTTTGATCAACTTTATGCATCTTTGCTGAATGTAGTAATGTATTCGTGTTCTATAAATAATGCTTCATGGTAAAAAGAAGGCTTCAAATAAGACCCCATGATCAGTGATTGGCATCGGCCGATACTGCTTCCAGTGATCGGTAGCGTTGGGTCCGAGTCCACCTTTGTCGAGTCCGAGGCGAGTCACAACAACCTTAACAATCGAGTCCGAGTCCAAAGAGGGCCGAGTCGTACTTGAGTCCAAGTCCGGCCGAGTCCACAAAGAAATTGAAATTGAAATTGACCTTTCACAAAGACCCGCCCTTCTTAGTTACTGTTGCTTCGTCCGACAAGCCATTCCATTCTCACTCCACATGTTCTCACACAGTGAAAAATATATTGCGGAGCAAAGAGGACACTGACAGTGTGCCAACAGACAAGACAGAGCAGGCTACTTTTGGTATGAAATAAAGTCTCAGCTTTCAAATTATTATTTTTTTTTAATGAAATTCAAACAATAAATACTGTTTTGTGGTGCTTTATTGTGTAGGCCTGTCAATCAAATTCCGGCGAAAGGTCTCAACACTGAGCTCTTAAATTAATATTTTAAACCTTACAAAATCATTGCTATGTATAGTTACAGTCATACGTTTAGCTATTGTACATCTTCAGTCAGAATCTGCAAGGTAATGCTCAACGCAACACAATGCATTAAGAGCCAGGGGTAAACTTTTGAGCAAGATAATGCTGATGTTTACATTTTTCTTATTTTGTTTTACATGCTAATATCTTATTTAGCCTCTGAAGGGCAGGACTAAATTAATTAATGAATTTTTAAACAAAATAAGAACAATTTACACCAATGATCCAGTTCAAAAGTTGACACCCCCTGGCTCTTAACGGATGCTTCCTTCTTGAGCATCACTAAATGTTTGTAATAGTTGTGTATGAGTTCCTCTGTTGTCACCAGTGTGACAAGATGGATCTCACAATCATAGTCACTGCTAGTAAGGAGTCAAATATGCAGAAGATGTTGGAAAAGCAAAGAATGTGCAGGAGCTGGAGATTTTTTTTCTCATGAACAACCATTACAAAAAACAAAACAACAAAAAACAGTAGTGGATCATTCAGGTAATGACACACAATATTACAATCAAGCTTATGTAATGTGTCTTGTATTTTGTGTTTGTATTTTGTCTTGTGAACTAGGCTATTAAACATCTGTTATGTGAAAAAGTACTACTAAATAGAAACAATATTTTTATGATCCTTCTTATTAAAAAATAAATAAAAATAACATTTTGGAGATTCTGTAAGGTGTATGTAAACTCACGACTAAAGTGTAAATGTAACAAAAATCATAACATTATTAGACGGCAAAATGTTGCTATGGTTACCACGTTCTCATGTTGCAGATTCACTTCCTCATTTAAATGCAGTTATCACTCTTGAGTTGATAATTTACAGTGTCAATTATTAACGTAACCACTGGTCCTCTAGAAGCATGAAAAACAAAACTGATTAGATTGTCAGTAGCGCTCCCTTTAAGCCATCACTTACTTTCCGCGTTCTGCACTCTCCCTAAAACTCTCGTCTTAACACTGAAGTTGTCCGCACAGTGAATCTCTTATTTATATTGCGTCTAGACTTTGTTGTATGTGAGGGGATTTGTGAAAGGATAAAGCTTGTGCTGATTCTGAACATACATTTTGAGCGAATTCTCCACATGGTGACTCTAAAACGCCTATGATTTGCCACTGTGTTCATGCGCTTAAGATACATGTACTACATGTACTACTATTTAGACTCGGAAAATTTTTCAGAGTCTAAAATGTCCATCAAGTCCGAGTACAAATTCAGCAGAGTGCGTGACAAGTCCGAGTTAATTCAAAATTGGACTTGAGTCCGAGTTTGAGTACCCCAACTCTAGTGATCGGCCCCAAAAATCGTGATCGGAGCACCGTTATTGATGATCTCAGACATTTTCCCCTTAAGAAGCAAGACCTTTAAAAAAATGCATGTCAGTAGTTAAAATCCAACTTTTTCTTCCCTCAAAGTTCTTTGGAGGGAGACCATGGAGAGCTTCAGATGGAGTGTGAGGAGGCAATACATGAAGAAGAGAGATCCAACTTTGACCTTAAACTCTCTGCAGCCATCTCAGAGGAGAAAGCATTATCAGATTCTGAAATCAAGGTGTGAGTTTTCTCTTAACTTTGGTTTGTGGTTTAAAAATGTATCATTATTCTTAATCCTTTCTTCACTTTCTGTGTGAACAGATTGACATAAAGGATGGTCAAGGAGGAAAGGTGTCCTCTATTCGTATCCGCAAAAAGATTCCAAAGCCCCAGAATAATCTCACCCCTATGGGCCTTCCTAAGGTCATCAGGTGTGTATGCATAGAGAAGGTCATGGACTTATTTATCTGTTCTCTTTCTTCCTAGCTGAAGCTAACGTGTGTTTACATTTACCTCATCACAGCAAAGATGCATTTCTTTTTGTGTTTTACAGAATAAAGAAGAAGGATTTTAGCTTGGAGGAAATCTATACCAACAAAAACTTCAGCAAACCTCCTGATGGGTGAGACATTTTCCAAATGTGTTTTATTTTCTAGGTAGTTGAGCTTAATAACCCATTTATCGACTTAGTAGGTTCTCAAAGTTTTCTGGCCAGGCACCACATCTGATCAAATCAGACCATCCAAATACCGCCTGTATTTATCAATGATTGCACAGACCTCTTTGACTGCAACCTTAAGAACATTAGCCGCTTTCCAACCAAGTAGTTACAGGAACTTAGTTATAGGAACTGTCCACTTCTAAACAGTTCTATGAACTACTCTCCCCCAAACTCGGTTTTGCTGTTTGCGTTCGCACTGGTCAAGTGGCCATAGGAACTGGCAGGAGGGGTAAGGGAGTGACGCAAGCACGGCGACTTTTATTTTGACGGCGCTGAGAACGCCAGAGCAAACAATGCTCGCATTCTCTGTGTTCATTAGTTAGCGATCTGTCTAACAGTACTGTTTAATATGTTATTAGATAGAATTGTTATAGAAAGTACACAGTTTATGAAAAAAAAGTTATTAGCCTATGCCGTGTGGTTGATGTCCAGTGTTGCTAGCTGAGCAGAAATACATAATCATGTTTGACTTGGTCCCCTCAAAGTTGCGTTGGGTTTTCTCTTCAGCATAAAGGTTCAGAGGCCCATCTATCACTGTTTTCCATGTTTGTATCTAGTTTCTGGAGTAAATATATAGGCTATAATCTGTGTGTTTACCTATAACTGTTTTAAAAATGGCAGGTGCTGGTGTTTTGCGTGCGTTCGATCATCAGCGTACACTAACGTCACGGGTAGTTCCTATAGTGCTGGTTTAGACCCTACTCTGAAGTAGGAGCTAAATTAGTTCCTCCAAATGGAGTTCCTAGAACTAAAGTCGTTCCTTGTCGGCGTGTTCGCACCACAGGAACATACGGGTACTTTAGCGCAGTGGTTCCCAATTCCAGTCCTCGTGACCCACTGCTCTGCACATTTTGTAGGTCTCTCTTATCTGACACACTCAGTTCAGTTCATGGAGTCTCTCCTAATGAGCTGATGATCTGGTTCAGGTGTGTTAAATAAGGGAGACATACAAAATGTGCAGAGCAGTGGGTCACGAGGACTGGAATTGGGAACCACTGCTTTAGACAATAGTTCTAGGAACTGTGAAAAGGTTCCTCCGGTCGGAAAGCGGCTAATAACACTAGAACAGCAATGCAATTACAGTGTGTATGGCGAGAGGCCAATTCAAAACCATGAAAACTAAATTATGTTTTGAAATAATTTTTATGTAAAAACTTAAAACTTTTATGTAAAAACACCCATCAGACTGGTTGTATTTATTGATTTTTTTTTTTTTATTATCATTTATTTATTTGTCAACTCATTTTCAGGATTTCTAGTACTCGCAGGAGGGTTGACAGAATAGCCCCGTCAAAGAGTATAGAAGCCCAAGAGGCGAAACTCTGTTGTGTTATGGGTAACAGTCTGTAGATGGCGCTGCGGAGGCGAATCCGCCATTATGGACTGAAAGCTGCTGGAATCGTTAGCGCCAGTCAATGGCAAAATCCATTTTAGTATGTGTTAATAGTTCATCTGTGCACTGCTAGATTGCACATCTTTTTTGTACCTTTCCGCCTGTAATAGGACATTCATAGTTTTTTTTTTCTTGCCATTGAAACGTTCACTGTGTAAAATATTAACTTTAGAAATGTTCATTTATAAAAAAAAATTTCCAAATCATATATATGGTGATGTTTACTAATTTCAAAATCAACATTTGATTAAATATCTTATTACTTATATCTAATTACTGTGTATCTGCCTATAGACAAGCGAACATATATTATTTCATGAATTTCTGTTAGTCATATAACAAGGAAAATGCATAATAGAACATAAATATTGATAGATTAAAGTTTTGCAGTAATTTTATAATTGTATCTTTGCAAACCGTAAGTGGTAGGCTAATGAAGCCGATTCGGTGGGGATACCCTTACTAAAAAGTACTAAGGAATCTTATAGTATTTTGGGACAAAATAATGTTTTTTATTATTATTGTTTTCATATTTATAGTATTTTGGGACAAAATATTATAGTAATCTTATAGGAATACTATAGTAATTTGGGACATTTTACATAAGTACGATAAGACTACTATAGCAGCTTAAAAATATTATAGAGAGGCTATACAGAACATCACAGAAGTATGTTATGTTCTGTAATACCTCTATAATATCCTAGAGCCGCTATAGTATTTCTATAGTAGTCTTATAGTACTTCTATAGTAATATTTTGTCCCAAAATACTATTTTCCTAACCAACACATATACGTATATTTTCTGTCATTTAACGTCATTTAACGTCGGTCATCCTCATTAATGTATTTTAAATTGTTTTCATATTTAGATATGACGGCCAGAAAAAATTAAGCTATGTTAAGTTTTTGTTATTTTAAGTTTTTCAGTGCCATTGACTCCCTTTATTTTTCGGCGTTTTCCTTCAGTTTTCAGTCCATAATGGCGGCCGCGCCGTCAAGTCATGGGGGCAACTGTTGCTATGGGGCGTTCTATTGAGTTTCGCCTCTTGGGCTTCTATACTCTTTGGCCCCGTTTTAGTACCTTTTAGCTCAAAGTGTTCTTGTACTGCCAGAGAACATGGGCTAGTGCAGGTTTTCCCAAACTGGGGTTCATATGAACCCCTGAAGGAACTGCACTGAATTTGTGTGTTGATGAAAAGCTGTTTAAAAAAGCTATTAAATCATAACTTAAAATTGAAACAATAAAATAAAATAAAAAAGTCCCCCCCCCCTACAATATTTTTATTATTTAGCTGCATGTAATTTGACCCTTAATCAACATCAAATAACCAAGAACATGTGCATGTGTTGTTAAATTGAATAAAAACCTCAGGGGTTACTTCAAGTAAATATTTTAAATTAAAGAGATTCAGCTGTCGAACAGGTTTGGGAATCCCCGGTTTAGTGCATTATTTTTTATTATTCCATAGTTGTATTTCATATCACATTTTGACAACCACTTACTTAATGTCAATCATCTACAGCCTTAAATACGAATGGCTAAAATAAATAATTTCATGTAGCATATTAGGACTTGAATTACGTTTTGAGATTTTATTCTTTCACTTTTAACATCTGGTCAATGAAGCTACTATTGCAAACTCTTTCAGACGTTTGGAAACCATATTTGAGGTGCCTCTTAACCGGCGAGATGGCTCTCAGGCTGTCGTGGGACAAAAAAAGGTGAAGCGCTTTTTCGAATTCCCCGAACTGGGTGTTACCAGGAAGCCCAAGAAGCCTCTGGTGGGTGTAATGGCGGGGGGTGGAGCCCAGAGGAAGGCAGGAGGGAACTCTGGGATCTCTAGAACCAGACGAGGTGTCGGGGGCTCTTCCAAAGTGGAGGATGGCCTCACCTTGCAGGAACTGGAGTCACTCCTTTGCTCTAAGCTTGAGGAGCTGGACACCTGGATGGCACTTCAGCAGATAGCGGGCTGAAGCAGAGGTCTTGTTTGATCTGTACCAAACAATGAGCTTTGCGTGTAGAAATTTACTGTAAATTCATTAAAGCCACAAATGGATTCGCAAAGCTGTAAAATCTGTTTTTGATCACTAGCGTACTGTAAAGATCTTACAAATACATCACATTCTTTATATATTTTGCTAGGTATTTTGTAAATTGGTCTGATAAACAAGAAACACCCTTCAAGGAGTTACTGTGCTTGATGTTTTTTTGTAAATGTTCAAAGAAAGTGCACTTGTTTACATTAATCTGTGGCATACATATATATATAATTCCTGTTTGCCTCATCTCTGTATCAAAAAGTGTTTTAAAGTAAGAGTTGCCAGATCACTCATAAACAATTCCTCTCTCCGTATCTTCCACATTTAAAACATTTAAACATTGGTTTCATTGGTGCATTGGTTCAGTTGAATGCCTTATTAATACACTCTCAGTATGGCCTGTGTGTGTTTTGTTATAAAGGAGACAGCACAAAGGCTTTTATAAAGTTGTAGCGGCAGCATTAAATACAGTGAGTTACCAGCAGGACAAAAGTTGCATTGTTCAGTTTTAAATTATGCTTTTTGCTTCTCATAGACGCATTAAGGATTTAAAGGGTTCAATGCATTCTATGCCTTTACTCAGGTACTCTGAATGTTGTCCATTCACTTAATTTACACTTTTGTTCCTCTTTGATGTAGTGACTTATAATGGTGTTTGAACATGTTGAATGGTTTGTGTGTAAAATTGTTTGATATGTAAAGGTGTATTTGGGTTCTGTATTTCTAACAAAATACAATTGAGCTGTGTTTTGTATATTAGTGCCCCGCTCCCCTAGTTGTTTTGTATAGAACAGGTGTATTTTGACTGTTACACATTTTATTACAAATCCTGTATGACATGCAATGTACAAAACATCAAAAGCACAACATATTGAAATTACTTATTTAAAAGAACAGAAAGTTGTAACCGCAATATCTCAAACATTTGACTGCCATGCTCTCTGTGAGTGTCTCAATGTTTAATGTCCAATTTTCATTAAGACCCTAAATAAAAAAACAGCTTGTTGAAATGTAAAAGTAGTGTTGGTCAGGATAGTGTGTGTGTGTGTGTGTGTGTGTCTCCATCTGCTGCATGTAACAAATTCCTGAAAGTTTCTGTACCATTTTTGAACTGCATTCAAAAATTGCATTGGTTTAATTGCTACTAAAAGCATACATATTTAAAATGTTTAGCAACGGTTGAGTTGTTGAATTCTGTTTTAAATACCAGGTAACAAGTTTTGGACTTTTGATCCAGACTAATGGCGAGCACCATCCAAAACCCACAAATACATTTAAATAATGACCAGTTTCTTGTTATCAGGTAAACTTTTTGGACTGTCTAGATGCACAGTCCAATGTGAACTATAAGACACTGTTTCTGCACTCTTACAGTTCATGTATCTGTAGAAGAGCTTCTGCGGTGTCAATCTATGAAGGTTACAATATAGGACAGAAATACAATCAGTAATGGAAAGATGACAATTAAAACCACCCAGGCCACAATGGACCCAATTCCCCATCTACAAGCTTTTTTGGAGTATCGCTCAACCTTTTCCCGTGTTTCCTGACAATCGTGATGTCTTTTTCTTGTCTCTCGAGCCTTGAAAAAATGAAGAAAGAAGGTGTCAGATTTCCAGGTATTTTTTAGATTCTTGGGTTGTATTTCATCACTGACTACAGGTCTCAAGTTTCATGGTTTTTGTTTTTGTCTCCTCTTTGCCAACAGTATCTATGCCGTTGGCAACAGATTTCAGCCAAGCGTCTTTTTACAGACACTTACCAATGAAATAGGATTGTCTTAAGAAATTACTTAAGAAAGCCATTTGAATCATTTATTTATTTTCTAATCTTTCTCTCAGACTTGCATGGGTGGGTTACTAAATATAGTTATAAGTTCAATTTTGCATAGAGATTAGTGATGCTTATTACAATGTTAGTGCTGTAATACAACGGTACATCAATGACATTTCAATAATACTGTATTATTACCTTGACAGAGTACATGAGGGACACAATTCCACAGCAGGAAAGGCCACATATGATACTGCATATGGCTAATTTCCGGTGGTCTGTGTCCTTACAGATGCCGTGTAGACCATGACTGGTGACACCGTGCGGGTCAGCCTTCGGCTCAGGCTGTTCAAGTAAAGTTTCAACCTTCACTCCTGTTAGTTCGTTCGCACTCATCTCTGTTTGGAGTTACAAATTACAAAGTATAAACATAGGGAAGTCAGCATGGAAGTAATATTTTGATGAGTTTGTAGTGTACTACTTTATACTATAATATAAACACAGTGTAGTGCAGATGGCTAAGCTTAAAAGCTTACGTGGGAATTAATGAGAAGCAGTGATTTAAAACTAGATGAACAGGTTCTTGACACTGTTTTTTTGCTTTTTAGTTTTAATAAGGGATGATTTAAAATGTATATATTAATAATACCTATTTATAAAAGTCAGATAACCAGAGTGAGAGGAAGAATAAATGTATATTATTAGAAGAATCCTCTCAAAGCATTTAAGTTTTTATGATCTCTTATTGTTGTCCTGGAGCTTGAAAAACAGGTATGGACAGATATAGTCATGGTATGACAGAAACTGGCATTGTGTGTTAGTACTGTAAGATAGTGATGACGGATCTCACGGCTAGTTGTGGTTACGAGCCTAACAAGGGTTATTTGGCAATCGCTGTTGTTTAATATTTTGATGGTATGACAAGCCATTTCTTTAACTCTCTCAAAGTCTCTGAATGACCAAATGCATGGACTGAATAGCCATGAATCTTAGCAATGTAAAATCTGCATCCAGAAAAATGATCATCTTTGAAGAAAGCAGCAAATGAAAAGCATGCCAGTTGAAACAGTTACTGAAACTAAAGCTCCCAGTACTTACAGACTCGCCCAGGCTTGATCTTGAGGGAAGAAGGGTCTAAAATTCCTCAGGTCGACCAGAGATCCAAAGGTATTTAATAACCAACTCTGGTGTCTTTGCTTTGAAAAATATGTCTGTGACTAATGCTTTTCTAATTATTCTTTCAGCTGATGTAGAAGTTCAAGTGTCCTGTGACAAAACTGTCACATGTCGTTGTCAACTTGATTCTAGATGACTTCCCATCCAAACTTCCTCTTATTGTCAGTTATACGTGATAAGTATTTAGGACAGCTTCTTTAGCTCCAGTTTAGATCTCCGAGGAGGCAGGCAGAGTGTGAGAGAAACGCTTTGAACCTAGTACAACAGAATGAAACACCACACCTCCTTTTTTTTTCCTTCAGTGTTTCCTCCCACACTGCTTGGAATACTACTTCCCCTCACATTCTTAAAGTCTTGCGTTTATCAGTCTGTTTACCACACCTTGTTTCCCCTGTGAATCATGAGTAGCTCCTGCAGACTTTGTAACAGAGAAGCTCTGACTTCATGACACACTGTTACTCATTCTCTCTCACCTTTTCTTTCTCTTTCTTTTTACACAGTCTGACAAGATTCAAGTTCCTGACATGTAAGCTGAGTTCCATGTATTCTGCATCATATCTCCTGAATGATTTACAGCCCGTCATGTTTCATGATCAATCTTTGACAGATGGTAATGTTTCTAAACTTCTTCCTTTTGCAAAAACATCAGGCATGGTTTTTTTTTTTTTAATAGACAGGACTTTTTTAATAGATTTTAAGTCTGCATATTTCAGATGCCATGTTCAAGACCAGGCATGCATACCACTTGATACATCAACTCATTCCATGTATGTATATGAAGAAATGATATGAAGATACTCATCTCACTTTTAAAGATTTGAGTACAAATATTTATACCTGATAAAACATTTTAGAGCTTGGCATATCTAGAAACATGTACACTAACGTTCAAAAGTTTTTTTTTTTTTTTAATGTTTTTAAAAGAAGTCTCTTATGCTCACCAATGCTGCTATTTGATCCAAAATACAGCAAAAACAGTAATGTTGTGAAATATGTTTAGAATAACTGTCTTCTATTTGAATATATTTTAAAATGTCATTTATTCCTGTGGTGGCAAAGCTGAATATCCAGCATACGGTATAAAAGTTTAGGGTTAGTACAATTTTTTTTCGTTTTAAAGAAATGAAAGAATTAATAGACTACTTTTATTCAGCAAGGATGCATTGAATTGATCAAAAGTGACTGTAAAGACATTAATAATGTTACAAAAGATTTCTATTTCAGATAAATGAGTGTATGTTCTTTTAAACTTTCTTTTCATCAAATAATCCTGAACAAAAATTGTACATAACTGTTGTAAGAGCCAATTAGCGCTCTTATAGGAATCAATCTTTGGTTCCTTAGATGTTACCCGGAAGCACAAACAGTTTTTGACCACATCCACATCCACATCCACCTACGCACACACCATATTATACCAGTACAAAGTGTAATGAAGTTTGTCTGGAAACCAATGGCGATGGATGGAAATAAACTGAACCCATGGTTTTAACTGCAAATACGACTTGGACTTTCATTCATCAAATAAGGTAAAAGTGCGTCAAATACTTCACCCCCGGGATAACAGCTCAGGGGCTTAAAGCTTGGGCTTGGCCTCTACAACTGTTTTTCAACTTTGTTAGTAAGAAAGTGTTTCTTGAGCTTCAAATCAGCATATTAAAATGATTTCTGAGGGATCATGTGACACTGAAGACTGGCGTAATGATGCTGAAAATACAGCTTTGCATCACAAGAATAAATTACATTTTAAAATATATTCAAATAGAAATTAGTTAAATTGTAATAATATTTATGTAATAATATTTTCATTTCATTTCAAGTCACATATCCTGGATTGTCAAGACACTGGAATCCTGGTTGAAGGAATTTAAAACAATAAAATCTTTTTTGTTGTTGTTTTTGCATATTTTAATACTTGTTTCGTCTTATTTTAAAGCCATCCTGGGGTCCACTCAGAGGTTTACTGATTACCGCCCCCCTGGTTGATAACCACTGTTTTAAAAAATTGTTTTGAACTGTAATAAAAGTAGCAGTAATAAATAGTAAAATTGCCTCTTAATTAGAAATATCCAAAACAGATTCTCTGATGCTTCAATATTTTTCAGTGCAAGTCTATGTCAATGCTGGCCTGACCTGTTGTTCTGTAATGGTCTCTATCAAACACACACTAACACTGGCTCTGTTCTGCTGTGTGTGTGAAGGTCGGCTGTTCTGGGTTGAGCTGACACATTAACAAAGAGACAGACACTGAGGTCAGACAGCTTGAAAACAAACACTTATTTCCCCCCTCTTGTTTTCCTTGTTAAGTTAATTAAAAGAAAGAGAGAGAGAAAAAAAATGCAATTTACATCTGCACAAATTTATACAGAACAATACATTAATTTACAAACAAAATAAAATAAAATTTGATGTACGCCTATGTGAGATTCCACGAGCCAATCAGAAGCCGCGACATGCTCGTGACGTGGTGATACAATCTAAACACGGAAGAGTGATACATGGTGAGGTGCGCGATTCTGAATCGCAAGAAGTTCTTGTTATTGCAATTTTAGTCCTTAGCATTTTAAACTGCTCTGCGTGCTAACATATAGAAAGCACCATTGTATTCAACCATATAACTTGTTAAATGATGTGCATGAGCTGCAATGTGTGAGACTGTGGTAACAGCTGAGTGTGAAAATTCAAAGTAAAAGTCTTGTTTTTTTATTTCACTTAGTAGCTCGATTGTTTCTAAATAGACTCGTGCTAACTGATGTGCAGATGGCAGAGATGGAGGACTGTGAAGGAGTGATTGCGACAGAGCGTTATGGCTCACAGGAGTCTTGGAAATACCTGTTGAAGGATAGGAGGATGAAGAGACAGAAGGATGCAATGGACGGCAGACTTTCGGGAAATTCAATCTCTGGCGTGTTTAAAGTGCGTGACTGGTTCAGAAAAGCATTAAAGTCTTTCAGAGCCTATGAAAAAAACTGAGACGTCACTAACTGATCTCTCCTCTCCCAGAGTGTTTTCCTGCCACAGGGATATCCTGAGAGTGTCAGTGAGGATTACTTACAGTATCAGCTCTGGGACACTGTGCAGGTACATGTCACATGGATTTTTTTTTCCCCATTAGGCAAACATCTAATCATACCATCGTTGTTCAGTATCAATCCTTAAAGAGTCCCTGTGGTGATAACGAAGTATTTAATGTTGTTTATATGTCTATATCGTGTTTTTAAGATGCTTTAAGACAAACCATGTGCAAAGTCATCAGTCAACACTATTGCTGAGCATTTTCTCCTTAAAATTGCGGTGAAAAAAGACGCGGTTTGAAATCGTGGGTGTTTCTTACGTCACAAACTACCTTGTAACCAATCCGGTCACGATTCACGAGGGGGGCGGGTTTTGCATATCATTAACTGCTGCGGAGCACTGACGTTTCAAGAGAAGCCAGGGTATCCTGGCTTATTTTTCTGTTGATATGAAAAATCGGATACATTGAGCAATATAGCGGAGGATACTATACCTATATAATGTTTATTACGATGTTATGATGAACTATATTCCTTTCTCCACTGACGTTCTGAGTTGTTCAAAGTGTTTGTAAGGATGCTGATGTTTAGAAGGTAACTGTCTGACTATGAGATGGTAAACGGGAACATGGTTTGTGTAAAATAGCAACACATTATTAGCGGTTTGATAACGTAGTCAAGCAAAAGGACTATTACCATTATGTGTTTGACGTTGTAGAGAGCGATACATAAAACCCATTACCATTCTGATACATTGAAGTATATAGACGAGCCTGTATAATTCACTCTTCCACTTCTGAATCAGTTTCTGGTTCAAACATATATGGCTGAATGGAACCAGTATTTCCAATTGCCATTGTGCAGCGTTTACTAACCAAGTGGATCAGGTATTCTGAGCTGTTATAAGTGAGTGGAGGCGGGGCCAATTAGCATATTCATAGATCCACGTATACTAAATGATGCAAGGGTGTAGAGTTACATTCAAGCTACTTGAAGGCATGACTAAAAAACTTTCACAAAAAACAAAACAATAAAACATTTAAATGTGTAATCTTATATAAAATATATTCACACACACTAGCATCATAGCACTGTCTTTTATTTTCCAAGGCATTTTCCAGCTCTCTGTCTGGTACACTCGCTACTCAGGCTTCACTGAGGGGTGTTGGGGTTGGAAATCAAGAAGCAACGGTTGCAGCAGCTACAATGACGTGGCTGCTTAGGGGTATGTGCATGAAGTACTGATGTTTATTTCTCGAATGCTTACTTTTCTGACCATTTTCTCTCTCATTGTTCAGATGGAACAGGGATGCTGGGAAGAATACTTTTTGCCTGGCTCAAAGGGTAATATTTCGCCAGACATTTCAGATTGTAAATATGTTTTGGTTTATAGTATTTAATTGTTACCCTGTGTTTCAGGAACAAGTTAGATTCTGAAGCCAAAAAATGGAGGTACAATATACTAGGGACTTTTAAAGTTTTAGTTTGAATAACCGTTTTATTGTAATACTTTTCTTAAACGTTTTCAACATCATAAATATGCCTTTTCAGGCTCTTCGCTGACATTCTTAATGACGTGGCAATGTTCATGGAAATTGCAGCCCCTCATTTCCCTCCTTTTTTTATTCTAATCGTCTGCATTGCTGGTATATTTAAGGTAAAATATTAACAGTATCCTGCTCTAAATGTTAACATGACTGTTCCTAAATCATCATTTGATAATGAATATCTAGGGTTATTCTTCTATTCCTGTCATTCCAGTCCATTGTAGGAGTTGCTGGTGGAGCAACAAGAGCTGCATTAACTGTCCATCAAGCTCGCAGAAACAACATGGCTGATATCTCTGCTAAAGATGGGAGCCAGGTTATTACTCAATTTCTCTCATATGCTAAATATTTATTTGCTAATTTCTCTCTTGATTTTCCCAGCAAATTTCCCTCTTAGTGTGGGAAATTTATGTCATTATATGTGTCAGTGGTGTCATGTATCAGTGTATCATTTCTCTGCCTTTCTTTCCTGATAAGGAAACCCTGGTGAACCTGGCAGGACTGCTAGTCAGCCTGGCGCTCATCCCACTTGTAACAGATAACCCATTGTGAGTAACACCCCTGGTATGTAAGCCACGCTGTAAATTAAGTGTGTGCCAGATACTATACTGATTTGTGCTCTTTCATGCAGGTTGACATTCATGCTGTTCTTCCTATTCACTGTTCTCCACCTGTTTGCCAATTACAAAGCTGTTCGTTCGGTTGTAATGGAAACCCTTAACGAGGCTCGCTTGTCCATAGTCCTCCATCGGTACCTGCTGAATGGTCAAGTGCTCAGTCCAGTGGAGGCCAATCAAAGGGAGCCTGTGTTCCTGTGTATGGCCATAAAACCTAATCACCTTTTCTTGTTCTTTTAAGGATTAAAATGATTTGGGTCAATCATTACACATCTAATCAACAAAATGCTCTCTTTTTGCAGCACTTGGAAGGACAGTTCCCATCAAGATGGGTGTGAGGCTTGGAGACATTGTTCAAGAGTGCGTTCATCTGCTTTTAAACCCAGTTTTATATTCATTCACTGAATTAAAAAGAATATATATTTTATTGTTGTGAAAACACTAGTCTTTATGACTTAAAGGCCAGGAGAACTGCAGCTGGCGTTGAAGAACAACAGCAAACCGTATCTCATTGGAATCAAAAATGGTACAAAAAAACTCCCCAATTATGCTATACAAGTAGAGGTAGACATAATAACATGGTCTAAAATGAGTCAATTTATGCTTAACTGTTTCTCAGGCAATGACAGATTTATGGGATGTGTTTTTCTTGCCAGCTACCGTCTGTGTTTGTCTGGGAAGTGATGCGTCTGTGCATGATGAAATAATGGCAGCATGTCAGGCCTTGTGTCTCCGTAATGTGCTGCACAATGATTCCTCTCTGGGTGGTGCGCTCAAACAGCTCGCAAACACTAAGGGTGAGCGCTTGTTCAATCGTGATCTGTTTCTGAATAGCGCTTGCTGATTATAGCCTCTTTTCTGACACTGGGTTTTATTTTCCAGACCCATGGGAGTTAGTGTCGCAGAGTCATAAGATGATTGATCAAATTTTCTACACATTTCTAAAAGGTAAAGAGTAATGCAGGTTGTAACAAAAAAGAAACGTTTTATTTGCATTCAGAGACAGAATGTTATGGGAAATGTCTTTTGAAATTCGTAATCGTCTGTTCTGCTTCTCTCTCTGTCAGAACTGGATCAAGCGAAGTGGCAGACAGACCGGACACTATTGGACTGGAACGAGTGGCGTGTGGAATGGAGGAAAAAGAGAAGCTGAGGCAAATTGTTAAAAAAAAGTTGTTTATTTCCAATGAAATTCACTTTGAAACAGCTGTCAGTGTTTAATACTTGCCAGAGCTCAGCTACAGAAAAGAAAGATTAGATCAGTGTCTTAGATATTATACTGTAAAAATGAAAACAATGAGAACAACAGGGTTGCAGCAGCGATCATGTATTCCTAAATGGCCAACAACGAGGCCTCACCAACCCGTGGGGGAAAACAAAACCACATGTAAGAAATTTCAAACAGTTATTGTAAAGAAAAAAACCCTACAAGTTTACACTTCTGTTTGTCTGTTTTTCTTTGAAAGTAACACTTGTATTCAGCAAAGATGCATTAAACTGATGAAATATGACAGTAAAGACTTTTTTTTTCTTTTTCTGTTCATCAAAGAATCCTGAAAACGTTTATCACAGAGCCCACAAAAATTTTGTTTTCAGCATTGAAGACAATAATAAATGTTTCTTGAGCAGCAAATCATCATATCATGCTTTCTGAAGGATCATGTGACACTGAAGACTGGAGTAATGATGCTGAAAATTAAGCTTTGCCATTACAGGAATAAATCACATTTTTAAATATATTCAAATAGAAAACAGTTATTTTGAGATTGTAATAATATTTGCACAATATTAGTTTTTACTTTGTTTTGATCAAATAAATACTTGGTGAGAATAAGACACTTCTTTCAAACAACATAAAAAAAATCAAGAACAAGAATCCAGTGTTCCGCACTTTAAACGTTTTGAGTTTTACCACATATCTATTTGTCCTTTGTTGGTTTTGTTCATTATAAATGTATCATATTTTAGCCACTGATAATGATTTGGTATTTATATCAATTCAGTCTGATGCAAACAGTTGGCAATCCATCATATTAATGTGGGTGAAATCAATCATATTGGTGTAATTGTGGCTGGGGGGGGGATCACATTATGAAATAAATGTTTTTCTCCAAAACACGTTGGCCACAATTATTGGCACCCCTATAATTTTTTTATGAGTAAAATATTTTAAAGTATATTCCCATTAATATTTTTAGTACACCAGGGTGACTAGGAACATAAAATTGTCCAGCTATGACTTCTTGTTTCACAGAAGTATAAATATGAGGAAACACAAAGGCCAAATTCCCTTAATCATCACAATGAGTAAAACCAAAGAATATAGTTCTGATGTGCAGCAAAAGATTGTTGAGCATCACAAAATAGAAAGTGGCTGTAAGAAAACAGCTAAAGAATTAGAGCAATAATTAAGAAGTTCCAATCAACTAAATATGTTACGAATCTGCCAGGAAGAGGACGTGTGTCTATATTGTCTTAATGCACGGTGAGGAGGAAAGTTTGAGTGGCCAAAGACTCTCCAAGGATCACCGATGGAGAATTGCAGAGATTACTTGAGTCTTGGGGTCAGGAAGCCTAAAAAAAAAAACATCAAACAGCACCGACATCCCCACATGTTTTTTGGGAGGGTTTCAAGAAAAATCCAAAAATAAACCAGCATATTCAGTTCTCAGATACGACTGGAACTTCAATGGTCTAAAAAAAAAAAGAGCTTTTTGGCAGCAAACACAATAGATGTGTTACAGGGATAAACACGGATAAAAAGTAACCCATTCCCACGGTTAAATATACTGCAGGATCTTTAATGTTTTGGGTGCCTATTATTTTTGCTGGAGGTCCTGGACATCTTGTTCAGATACATGGTATCATGAATTCTAGCAAATACCAACAGATAAAAAATATAAACCTGACAGCCTCTGCTAGAATGCTTATAATGGGTCGTGGTTGGATCTTCCATCAGGACAACTATGCAAAAGTTGGCCTTCTGCCATGGCCATCCCAGTTCACTGACCTGACCCAATAGAAAATGAGTGTGAACTGAAGAGGAGAGGCACCAACATGGACCTGGGAATCTGAAGGATCTGGAGAGGTTCTGTATGTAGGAATGGTCTCTGATCTCTTGTCGGGTGTTCTCCAAACTCATCAGGCATTATAGGAGAAGACTCAAGAGCTGTTATCTTGGCAAAAGGAGGTAGCAAAAAATATTTAATACAAGTGTGCCAATAATAATGACCAACATGTTTTGGAGAAAAGCATTCATTTCATAATGTGATTTACCCCCCACTTTCAACTATTTCTCTTCAATGAAAGGTTGGATTTTTGTGACATTTTTGCATATCCTTTTTCCAAAATATCAAAAGGATAAACAATGCAGATTTATTTTTACAGCAGTCTTTGATTATATTTACCAGGGGTGCAAATAATTCTGACCACAACTGTATAAATGCCCTTCTCATACTGCAGCCAGCAAAGATGCATGCTGTGAATTTAAAGCTCACAGCGCTGCTCCGTAATGAACCTTCCTCAAGTGTCTTCTGAGATTCTCTGTTCGGTTGAATCGCCGTCCACAGAGAGAACAGTTAAATGGCCTTTCTCCTGTATGAATGCGCTCATGCTTTTTCAGATCGGCTAAACGACTGAACCTGAACTTACAGCACTTGCAAACAAAAGGTCTCTCATTTGAATGGCATACAAAGTGAGCTCCGAGGCTGGAGGCCGTCGCAAACGTCTTACCGCACACGTGGCAGCTGTGCAGAATCTCCCTGCTCTCACTCATGCAGGGGGCACTGTGAACATCCCCCGTGTGGACCGTATTCTCTACCCGTGACCTAAGAATGTGTTTAGAAGTAGAATGTAGTAATTTACAAGGTTGGTTATAATCGACAATGCTGTCGGAAAAGGTGGAGACAGGCTGCAGGTTGTGTTCATTTGCTAGAGGAGCATCCTGCATGGGAACAACAGGAGCTTGTGTTGTCGCATTGTCTGTCTCCTCCGTGACGGAACATTCCGGAAGCTCTGATTTAGATTCCACCTTGATTTTGTTGGAGCCCAATGGGGTCTCAGTGTTGCTGGTTGCTGGAGTCTCTCTGCTGCCAGATGAAGGGTTGGGGATTCTTCTCGGAGGGCTACTCTTAACCCTGGAGAGGGGTCTTTGATTCATCAAATAGTCACAGGTCCCTTGCAGAAAATGATGTTGGTTGTCAACAGTAATATCATCTAAAACTAGCTTTATATGAACAGGATTGTCACTCGGAATCTCCTCACTCACTACTGAATCTCCATGATGAACGAGATCTTCCTGCACATGATCCTCCCCTAAATGAGGCTCATATGTGGGAAAAGAGACTTTCAGGACTTGATCTAAAATATAAAAGAGATTGACAGAGAAATTTTACATGACAGTAAATAGACAAGTTAATTCAAGAACTATAAGCTCTTCATAACCTCACCTGAAGCCCCGGCCGTCCTCTCCTGGAGTTCTTTTACCTTCTGCTGGAGGTTCTGATTCTCCAGGCGTGTTCTGGCAGACTCCCTCTGATACTCTAACATAGCCTGACCCATGAGCTGCAACACCTCCTGTACAGCAGCAGTGAGGAGCTCAGCTACATTTGTGACGAGGAGATCCATCTGTGACATTTTGTTAGGACCTGCTCAGAGAGAAAACAAGCTAAAGGGATAGTTCTCCCAAAAAACGAAAATTCTGTCATCGCTCATGTCATTCCAAACATGTATGAATTTCTTTTGTGGAACATAAAAGAAGATTATGCTGACAAGTGTCTCTGTTTTTTTGTCCATGATTGTCCAAAACTGTTTGGTGACCAACATTGTTCAAAATATAACCTATTTTATGTTCAGCAGAAGACAGAAAGTCATACATGATTGGAACGACTCGAGGGTGAGGAAATTATGACCGAATTTTCATTTTTGGGTGAACTATCCCTTTAATGAATCAAGTTTGTTTACAGGTCTGCCTCTAAACCATAACAATGAATATAATAGAATGACAACTATGTTACATAAACACGGTACTGCATATAATTAATACATCAAAATTAAAATGACACAATAACACCTACCTTTCTGTTCTCAAGAGCAATGACAGACTATACATGAAGCTTCAGACTGTCAGCGAGCTAAACCGTGAACTAACGTCCGAAAACAAGAGGTCTTTCATGATATTTATATCTTCATACTATGTAGTTTTTATTCTACAGCATAACGTCGAGACTGACTGTGATAACAATGCCGTTTCTAGTGTCCATGTTGTGAAAACGCTGGTTGGTGGCGTACTACTTCCTTTACTACGAGCGCGCACTGTTTCCTGTGTGTGTTGCCAAATATTTGATATCGCGTTAACTCACCCGTTTACTGTTTCTATGGCTACAACCAATGAACTGTTTGAACATGTTTCTCTGGCAACTGAAGAGACCAAAAATGGGTGAACTGTCATCATTTACTCGTTTCATACCTTTCTTTGTGGAACATAAAAAAATTAAATAAAAGTAAAAATTCAAAAAATTATTTTTATTTTTATTTTTTTCAGCGTTTCAGTTTCAGTGTTTTTTGTTGTTTTTGGTCCAGACAATGGCAGTCAATGGTAACTAAAAATGTTTGGTTAGGCAAGGCAAGACAAGACAATTTTATTTATATAGCACATTTCATACACAATGGTAATTCAAAGTGCTTTACACAGAAGTAATTAAAATAATAAAAAGAAATAAGAACAGTTTATAATAAAAAGGAAATGAAATACAGTGCACACAGTCGGCCGAACAGTGGCACAGTGCTCATTCAGTAATGCACAGCTAAACAGAAGTGTTTTGAAATTGAGTCCGGATTTGAAAGTGACTACAGTAGGAGCACATCTGATCTCCTCTGGAAGGTGGCTCCAGTTGCGGCTGGCATAATAGCTAAAAGCAGACTCACCATGCTTAGAGTGAACCCTTGGTATTTCTAGCTGATGTTGTCCTAATGACCTGTTAGGTTTATATTAAGTGAGCATATCTGCAATGTATTGAGGTCCTAGGCCATTGAGTGATTTATATAAAATACTTTAAAATCGATCCTAAATGTAACTGGGAGCCAGTGTAAAGACCTGAGGACTGGTGTGATATGTTCATATTTTCTGGCAGCAGCGTTCTGTATGAGCTGCAACTGTCTTCTGGTCTTTTTGGGAAGGCCAGTGAGGAGTCCATTACAATAATCCACCCTGCTGGTGATGAAAGCATGCACAAGTTTCTCTAAGTCTTGACTGGAAACAAAGCATCTAATTCTTGCAATATTTTTCAGATGATAGTATGCTGATTTAGTAATTGCTCTGACATGACTACATGCATCAAGGTAGGGGAACCTTGAGAACTTCAACTTTGTTTCCAAACGCAATGACTTCAGTTTTGTCTTTGTTTAGCTGAAGAAAGTTTTGGCACATCCAACTGTTGACTTCATCAATGCATTGGCACAGGGAGTCAATGGGGCTGTAGTCGTTAGGCGATAGGGCTAAGTAAATCTGTGTGTCGTCTGCATAGCTGTGGTAAGCAATTTGGTTCTTTCTCATTATTTGGCTCATTGGGAGCATATACAGGTTGAACAGGAGTGGTGCAAGAATTGAGCCTTGAGGGACTCCGCATGTCATGGATGTCCACTCAGACTTATGGTCTCCTATACTCACATAATAACCTCTCCCATCTAAGTATGACCTGAACCATTTTAGGACTATCCCAGAAAGCCTTTGTTTTCCGAAGTTTTCCAGCCTGTCAAGAAGTATGTTGTGATCGACAGTGTCAAATGCAGCACTGAGGTCGAGTAGCACCAGCACTGATAATTTGCCTGTATCAGTATTTAAGCGAATATCGTTTATCATCTTTATAAGTGCTGTCTCTGTGCTGTGGTGCGGTCAGAAACCAGATTGAAAAAAGTATCCATTCGAATGTAAGAATTTGTTCAGCTGATTGAAGACAACTTTTTCAATGATCTTGCCTATGAAAGGAAGATTTGAGATCGGTCTATAGTTGCTTAATATGGTCTTATCCAGACTGCTCTTTTTCAGGAGGGGCTTGACAACTGCAGTTCAAGAGCGCAGGTTGATGTTTTAAGGTGCTGTATGGTTTCTTTCAAAATTTTGCCATCAATTTCTTCGAAATCAGACATACTGTAGTAACTACTTTCTGAGGTTGTGGTCTGATCTGTCTGACCCCAGCGCAACTCAAGGATGTGCTGATCACCTTTCTGATATTATTAATTTTCTTAAGTAAGTTACCAACATACTTCAAAATATCTTCTTTTGTGATTCGTGTGGGTGAGTAAATGAGAGAATTTTCTCCATTGTTTATTGCCGTAATATTTATATCCAATGAACTCACAGAGCTTCATCGATTTAAACAGTGACTAAATTTATTTTGGAGGAGAGACATAGAAAATCAAGTGCAACACATGCTACTGACATATCATAGTATAGTCTGTGTTAAATCCACTATGTGGAGTTTACAAGTGCATCACGGTAATTCTATGAGCTAAATTAAGCTATTCTGGCTGCTCACAAATTACACACTTGCTGCAATATATAGCCAAAACATGCTATAAACTAAGCTTCCACTTAATAGTTTTTGTTGTAGACTTTTGAAAAAAATAATATGCAATGACGGGTAAATATATCATATTTACTACAATATGTCTGTTCCAAAATACAAGTTAGTCTTACTTGAAATAATAAAATATTATTTTTTACTTGCAGTGACTTTGGCTAATGTCAAATATGGTTGGAAATACATATCTGGTTAAGAGGAGTTTAAAAAGAAACAAGAACCCAATTAGAAGAGTCAAGCTCTTCAGCTCACAAAACAGTTAGTGGCAGAAACACATAAATATATAAGTCAAATAGTCAATTCTCTAAAATAAAGAGATGCAATTTTTTTAAATGTGACTAAAAACAACAGTAAAAACAATTGCCATCTGAGTATCAAACAATGGTACTCAACTCAAAATAAGTTATATGATAGGATCTCATATGCAGCAGTTCTACAATGCATGTTGAAATGTGTTAACCATGTTTCTAAAACCTAGAATAGGACAGTTAAGGTAACTCTAAATGCTGGCTGCATCATGTAACAAACACGATTCAGTTAAGATTGCAGCTTTACTTGTAACTTACTGTAACAAGGAAATGCTTTCCTATTCGTTAAGCTTTTCCTATAGTGAGCAAGACCTGCTAAACTACAGCAAACAGGGAAGAGCATGCAGATTATTGTCTTATGTTCCTTTGGGTGGGCTCCACTTCAAGGCCGTAGGGTCAATAGTCTTGCTGCTTCCACGTTTTGCCTCTTTGGTTTTCCAATCATCAATCAGATCCTAAAGACCATTCAATCATTGAGATGCATTAGAAACCACTAAATAAGATTAAAATAATAAACCTATAATTCATGTAAACAGTCTGGTGCTAAAATCACCACATACATTACATTACACTTACCTGTCTTTTTAAGATCAGGTGCTTCCCTTTCCAGTACTTCAGCATCTGGAGTGACTGTAAAGTGCTGACAATGTCTACAGGATTGACAGCTGTTTCTTGACTGATTTCTGCTCCCAAGAGTTAATATTTGAGAAAGAAAAAAAAAAAGAAAAAAAAATCACTATTCAGTATTAAATCTTTATGATAAGCATAAAAGAAAATACATTACCGTTCAAAAGTCTGGGGTCGCTAAGATTTTTTTAAAAATGTTTTTGAAAGTCTCTTATGCTCATCAAGGCTTTATTTATTTGATCAAAAATACAGTAAATGTAATTTATTCCTGTGATGTCAAAGCTGAATTTTCAGCATCATTACTCCAGTCTTTAGTGTCACGTGATCCTTTAGAAATCATTCTAATATGATGATTTGATCCTCAATATTTTTTATTATTATCAATGTTGAAAACAGTTGTGCTGCTTAATGTTTTTGTGGAAACCAGAAATGCTTTTTTCCCAATCATTATTGTAACATCGTTAATGTCTTCACTGTCACTTTTGATCAATTTAATGCATGCTTATAATGTCTTTCTTTCTGACCCCCAATTTTTTAACAGTAGTGCGTGTAACACTAAGTACCTTTAATGGAGATTTCTTTGCCCTGGAAGTTGTGCAGGTAGCGCAGGAGCACTTCTTTCCAGTAGCTCCTGTAACTGATGAGGCCGAGATCAGAGAGAGGCCGCTCGGGAGAGCCAACCTTCTCCTCTACTTTGGACAGCAGGTAACCTGTGCAGATACCAGCCATTCACACACTAACATGCTCATCTCTTCCATTAATTACAGAGTGCACGTGACCACACAGTAATAAAGGAGCTATTTTAACACATTCTTTGCCTTTAAAAAAAGAACATAACATAAATTATGTAATCTGTGGTTGCAATTGTAAGTTTAAAACCACCTATTTGCAAGACCGATCTTTTGTTTAAGCTAAACAAACACAGGAATAACAAAACGTAGATCTACTGCACTCACTGAAATCAATCAGCATCTTGCCATAACCCTGCCTCATATACTGTGGCATGGTCAGGATGCAGGAGACATTGTAGTTCAGGAATGAATTCTTTTCCTAAATCCAAATACGTATTTTGATTACCACAAAACCATCACTTGCAAGGTAACTGAAGTTTGTGGTGCACTGGATTCACTAACAGAGTACCTTGGAGAAGTATCCTACAAGATGGCAGCCGGTATTGTCAGCTTCAGTCATCACATAGAAGAGGAACGGCTCCACATCGTAGTACAGTGTTTTGTGGTCCAGGAAGAGTTTGGCAAGCAGACACAGGTTTTGGCAATAAATCTGCAAAAAAAAAACAACAACAACAAAAAAAGCCAGTGTCAGTGAGGCAGAATCACAAATTAATATGTGGACTGACTGATATTTGATAATCGAGAGTCCTGGTGGAAAGTCTACCTTGTTCTTCTTGCCATCCACTTCAAAAACAGATATAACCCCTTTTCTGTAAATCTCATCACCTGGTGGATGTTTCCACACACATTTGGCCTGATCACAAGTGAAATAAGAGAGAGGTCTATGTGTGAATGCAAAAACACACACTTATCAACGTAATGATTTAGAGCTGGGGACAATTTATGAATCATAATTGAAGTCGTTGTCTCCTCCTTAAGTTCAAATTTAAACCGTTATTAACTGAACATGTGAAAAAGTTACCATGTGACGTCGCAAAATAGTCTGACTCTTCATGTATTTTAGGCAGAACTCGCACATGTAGAGACGGCCAAGGCGTGCGTACTCTTCGGGGTACGGCGAGTGGTACCAAGTGTCCAACTCGTAGCGGCCGAACACAATGGCCTTTATCATGTTGCCGCCCTCTGTGACCTGTCCCTCGAGCCGGAGTTTTTCCTGCAAGGACCAATGAAGGGTGGGAGAAACACAGGTCTGACTAGAGGAAATGACCACACTCAGTTAGAAGGAAAAAAACCCTGAGGCCTACCACAGAAGATTCACATGTGAGTGAGGAGGTTGAGATATACACTACCGTTCAAAAGCTTGGGGTCAGTATGATTTTTTTTTTTTTTTTTTAAAGAAAGAAATTAATGCTTTTATCCAGTAAGGATGCATTAAATCAATCAGAAGTGACAGTAAAGACATTTACATTGTTACAATATTTCTATTTCAACTTGTAATGAGTAATGATGTAATGTAATGATGCTGAACATTCAGCTATGACATCACAGGAATAAATTATATTTCAAAATACATTCAAATAAAAAACAGTTCTTTTAAATTGCAAACTGTTTTTTATGGCTGTTTAAAAAAAAATCTGATAAATGCAGCCTTGGTGAGCATAAAATATTTCTTCAATAACATTACATTTTTTTTACCAACCCTCAAACTTTTCAGCGGAAGTGTACATTTTCAGAGAATGTCCTAATTAATAAACATATGGCAATGTAGAAATTAAAATTAAGATAGAAATCCGCTGGAGAAAATAAGAAGGTGCATGTTATGTCCACTCAAGGTAATATTATTCTTTTCTCTTAAAGGAACAGCTCAACCAAAAATAACAATTCTGTCATTACTTACACACCTTCTTGTTGTTCCAAATGATTTTTTCCCCAGTCAAGCTCTAAAAGATAACGAAATACAGGTTTGAAATGTCATGGTGGTTAGTAAATGACAGAATTTCTGTCCCTTTAAGGAAAGGTGGTCTTGGCAGAACAGATAAAGTATTGTGCCCTAAAATTTTGAGTGACACTCCATAATACAGATGAGAGAATGGCAGCAGTGTGGAGGCTACAGTGGAAGAGAGTCCAGCGTGGGCCCATTGCATATCCCAGAAATCAGTGGTGCGAAGGCTCATCCCACCTGCGATCTTTACGGATTCATGAAAATGAGAGGGGAAAGGAGAAAACAAGAGGGGCGAAAATGTGATGGGTCTTCTCTCTTACAAGATCATCCGAAGCACGTGCCTGGGCTTTTCTAAACAGCTCCAGGTCATAGTCACTTGTGATGTTCTCCAGCAGAGGCTCACGACTGCTGCCATGGGACGGTCTGTGCTCCTGGAGGGAGTCAAACAAGAGCTAAGCGACTGATACATGAATCTGCTGAGGGATCTTCATATATGGAGCATGTGACACCCACCATGTACTTGTCTTTTTGTGGAACAGAGTTCCTCTTCCTCCTCATCTCTGTCACCTTCTCCTTATATCGCAGCTGTCTCTCTGCCTGGGCCTGGAGGGAAGCGGTAACTCAGAGAATGTGAGTGCTAGACACTATTTAATTGACACGTAAAAGTTCACTGCACATTAGAAGCTCTTAAAGGATGTCATACAACAGGGATCATTACTAGGGCACATACCGGTTCACGAGTGAGGACGTTAAATACTTGGTGTGATGCTTTACCTGTTGCCGGGCGGAATGACGGTTCTCATCCTGCCGCTGTGACAGCGTCCTCTCCTCCACATGTTTGTCTCGGGAGCTTGCCTTCACCTGAGTAAAATGTTTGATTTTTAGGCAAACCGTAATGTTTCAGGAAAATATAATCTGGTTTCGTCGGTAACAACCCTTACCTTACACTCGTCTGCTGAGAGGTTATGGTACAGTGGACATCCAGATATTGAAAAGTGCCTTTCATGTTTCCCTGTCAAATGTCCTGAAAGAGGAATGAAGGTGGATTTTCAATATTTCAGTGTTTTAATACTGCATTAAAGAAGTCTGTAAACATAACAAAACCTAAAAAATAAAACCACTATTAATATATAAATGAATAACAGAAATACACTACCGGTCAAAAGTTTGGAGTCATTGAAATTCTTTTATTCAGAAAGGACACATTAAATTGATCAAAATGGACAGTAAAGACATTTTATGATTTTTTATTATGGTTTCCACAAAAATATCAAGCAGCTCAACCGTTTTCAACACTGATAATAATAATAAAGGTTTCCTGAGCAGGTTTCCACAAAAATATTAAGTTGTGCAAATGTTTTGATATAATTTGATAATTGATCATATCAACAACGATAATACTAATAAATGTTTCCAAATCAGTATATTATGATTTCTGGAGGATCATGTGACACTGAAGACTGGAGTAATGATGCTGGATAATCAGCTTTGTCATCACAGGAATAAATCGCATTTTAAAATATATTAAAATAGAAAACAGTTATTTCAAATTGTAATAATATTTCACAATACTCCTGTTTTTACTGTATTTTGGATCAAATAAATGCAGCCTTGGTGAGCATTACAGATTTATTTTTTATTTTGGACCCAAACTTTTGAACGGTATTGTAAATATTCTTATAAATTAATATAGAGGACCTGAAATCCAATTACCAAGTGAATTACAACCAGGTGTGGGGCACTTCATGTTAAAGTTGTAGCTCTCATGAAAGCGCCGTCTTTTGGGCCGGTGAGCAAGGCCGGATTCTTTCAGTGATAGTTCCTTTGCCAGGCTCTCATCATGAGACACATTTGGGCTGGACATGTCAATGTCAGACTCAGAGGAAGGAGCATTGCCTGTGGGCGTTCTGGGTGGGGACTCATCATGGTCTGCGCTTTGCTTAATGTCTGGATGACCAACACAACAGAAAACCAGACCGTATAAAGTCTAGGAATGTGATATTTCTAATCATTACATGAAAACTAAATATAAATGAAAACTGTATTAAATGTGTAACCAACTACAGAGGAAAGGGAGGATGAAACAATATCATAACAAGAGGGGGTAAAAGTGAAAGTATAGCTAACTACATACAGTACAAACCACATCTCTTGAACGTTGGGATTATAATATTGTTATATACATTATAATATGTGATGATCGATCTTGTTAAAAAAAATGGATTTAATAATTATAAAATGTTGATTGTCGTTGTCCTATAATTTAATGACAATATTAGCAAAAAGACAAGTCTACAGTTTTTTATTTTCTCCAGACAAATTTAACACATTTTTCAACTTTTAAAATTAAGTCAAATTTAACTCATTTCAAAAGACATGAAATTTCTGCCTTTGAAATGCAACATGTGGTAGTTTTATTAATGCTCGAGACAAAATATTTTTTAAAAACAATTAAACTGAGTTAACTATTTTAGGGTGTTTGTTTGTTTGAGTGGTGCATATGAATTCAAATTATAGCAAATGACAATGGAAAAAGTAGGCAAAAGCCACAGAATAACATGAAATGAGATATGCATTACTCGAAATAATATTTTTTTCTGCAGCTTAACAAAGAATTATGAAAATGATATAAACTGCCGTTCAAAAGTCTGGGGTCGCTGAGTTTTTTTAATGTTTTTGAAAGAAGTCTCTCATGCTCACCAAGGATTCATTTATTTGATTAAAAATACAGTAAAAACAGAAATATTGTTACAATTTGAAATAACTGTTTTCTATTTTAATATATTTTAAAATGCGATTTATTCCTGTGATGACAAAGCTGATTATCCAGCATCATTACTCCAGTCTTCAGTGCCACATGATCCTTCAGAAATCATAATATACTGATTTGGAAACATTTATTAGTATTATCACTGTTGATATGATCAATTATCAAATTATATCAAAACATTTGCACTACTTAATATTTTTGTGGAAACCGTGATACATTTTTTTTTTTTCAGGATTCTTTGATGAACAGAAAGTATTTATTTTTAACAGCATTTATTTAACATATAAATCTTTTGTAACATTATAAATGTAACTTGTGATTAATTTCATGTATCCTTGCCAATACAAGTATTCATTTCTTTCAAAAATTGTATCTAACTGACCCCCAACTTTTGAATCTTAAGAGAAAACCTGTGAGAAAACTCATGTTGTGTGAAGTTAACATGTTGTATGAACTCTGACTTGTCATTAATAAATAATAAAAATAAGGCAAATGAAGAGAAGCACATGTGAGCAGAGCTAAGCATGGAGATACTCAAATGAGGGAAGGCATGAGTGAAGAACCATGCGGTTTTCTCCTCCTACCCCTCTCTGAGATTTCCCCATGCTGCTCCGTGTCTGAGCCAGAAGAGCGACTCTGCCTCAAGGGGTATTTCTTGGGCGAGACTGTCACCCCCTGCTGTTGACTACGAGTCACACGGCGGGTGGAATAGTTCACCACCTCCTCTGAAACCGGGGCAGAAGGGTTCCCCACAGGACTGGAATCTAGAAACAAAGCTCTCAGGTTTGTTCGTTCATTCTTTTTTTTCTTTTTTTTTTTTTATCTCCACCAATCACGCTTTCTACCAATCAAACCATCATCTATTGGTGCAAGAGTACAATTATATTTTTATGTTGGGGCAAGTAAAATCACATGATAATTTCATAATTCCTACAGCCCAATGAAAGTAAAAAGTAAATCACACTTTTACAGAAGAGCTCTTAGTAAGTCATATAGCAACGGCTGCTCTCTCGTGTCCTACCTTGCGAGTTGCGGCTGAGTCTCAGAGAGGATCGAGTGAGTCGGGTGTTTCTAACCGTGTGGGTGTCACTCTCTGAGCTGTCTGTGTGCTCAGCGGAGAAATCTGAATCCTCTGTACCTTCAGAGCTACTGCCCGCATTTTTCTAAGAGTCAGAAACATCAAAAACCTTTTGGTCACTGAATACAAAATGTATCTTTTTATTGTTACACAGACACTGATTCATATGAAATAAAATTACCTTTAAAAGGATGGCAAGTTTTTCATGAAAATGAATACTTAATTCAGTTAATTAGGGTAACTTAACAGTAACAAAAAAAAAAAAATCTAATAGGTGATTATTGCCCCAGGTGAGTTTCTCCTTTTTTTAATCACACAGACCCAGGGGTTTCAACCAGGGGTCCCAGCAGGTGCTCCACAGGGGCAATTCATTCTTACCTAATTTCAACTAATTTCAACTAATTTATATAATGTAGTAATATATGTTCATATTATTAATAAAACTTAAGAATATTAAATGTATTACATTATCTTCAATAACAGAAAACTATATTAATAAAGTGTTACTGAGCTTTTTTTTACACTTGGGTCCCTGGCTTGAAGGAATCAAAATATTGTAACTAGATTAATATAGGCTGAAGATGGGTGTACACAATGAACCAAAATCTAATAAAAATGCCATGGGCTCTGCTGCTTCAAATCAGGTCAAGTCACCTTTATTTATGAAGCACTTTATACAATACAGAGTGTTTACAGTGATAACAGGAAATTATGCATTTCGGCTGTTGTTCAGTTTCGTTGTAAAAATCATCGATTATTAAAATAGTTCATTTTATCTATAAAGCAGCTCTGGAGAAAACAGTGATGTCATTGTCCATCTCAGTTCTGTTCTCATACAACAGCGTCAGTACAGATCAATCATATTGCTGAATATTAAGTGTCCCCAACTAAGTAAGCCAGAGGTGACAGTGGCAAGAAACCCAAACTCAGAGGTGACAAAAATCTTGGGAGAAACCAGGCTCAGTCTCTTCTGGCCAATGAACGAACACAGTGTGATTATGATTCAGGCTGCATCACAAGTCAGAATCATTATTTTGGGTGAGCTGCAATGCATCATGAATCCTAATACCACAGCAAGAATATTCACAAGAATATATTATCCTGATAGTAAATATTGCATTATCAGCACGAATAAAAACATAAGATATTAGGTAATTACAATGACTGTGAGAAAAATGACCACATTTTAGCCATTTTCCTTGTATCACAAAAATACAACTCTGTCTGAACTGATGTGTGTGATAGGCTATGTGACTGTATTCTATATATAAGCTTAAACATTTAATTTGTATTTTTTATAAAGTGTTTGTGCTTATTAAAGGCTGGAAATATCGTATTATGTAATTACACAGAAATGTTCCAATTAACTGGTACATTTCGAGACTAAACTTTATAGTTTTGAGTTGACTACCATCTACACATTCCCCGCACAAACAAATTAACTTGAAAAATCATGACAGTCATTTGCTAAGGATGACTGCGACGGCGCTCATGCAAACTGAAGGATCTCGTGATGACACACACACACACACACACACAGGTGAGTGATGCGAGCGCTATATGAGCAGCTGGCCTTCTTCATACCTTCCGCCGCGGCATAGCGTTTATCCGCGACTCTCCCTCACTGCATCCGATACACACGGGTTAATTTTGTGCTTGGTTTCTTCATGCGGTTAGATCGAATAAACTTGTCGAGGGCGGCATATGTGATGCATTCCAGTGGAATTGAAGGAAACATTAATCAGGTGTAAGGAAACTGTTTCATCACAGACAGTCACGGGTCATGGCTGCGCGCGTCTGTTGTTTACATCCTCCACTTCCGGTAGAAAAAATGTATGTAAAGGTCTCACGGAAAATTATGAGCACGAGGAAGTAACTATTGTAATAAATAGATATGGACGATTTGTTTATAGTTATTCTATTTTTTCAACAGATTACAAACGTCTATCAAGTAAAAACACAAAGAAAAATATATTTCTTTACCGTTGTGCAAGTTCCTCTTTTAATACTTCTGTCGCTAGATGGCGATACTGACACGTTGCCCAGTTCTAAGTTAGTTCTGGAACTAGATATCAATGTTAATACATTTAAAACACTTGCTTTTCCACAGTCGATGACACTATAAAATTGTTCATTTATTATGCCAATAATATATTGTTATTATGTGCAACATATCATGGTAAGTTTATTGTTCAAGCTCAAATTAAAAAAGTGTTTGATTCATAATAGGCTAGTTGTAACCCTTTTTACTTTTTTGTTTTGTTTATTTTTGATAGTCAATTTCTCTGTAGGCACACTGAACAAACATTTACTTTTTATAGAGGTTTTATCACACCAAATGGGGTAAGTTGAACCTGTCAACTGAACCTGACATTTAACAGCCTATTTTAAGCTCAATTTAAACAGTAAAACAATTATGAAACACAAACTAATTCATGTGAGCAAAATGTAACACAAACATATCAAACTATTATGTTGAATAATGTAATATACTGCATAATAAATGTGCATACATTTTGACTGAAAACTTTATTGTTACTCAGATGTAGCCCTTTGATCTCTTTCTTTCACAGCTCTTTCAGCATATTCATGAAATCTCTGCTCTAATTTGTATACATTAAAATCAAAGCATAAAGTAATATATAAATTTTTTTTCTTTTCTAGAATGATACAAAACAGGCAAAGTGAGAAATAGTAACAGACTTAATTGGCAAAAAAGAAAAAGTTTAATGTGCTTTCATTCTGTGGTATACATTTGCTAATGTGCTCATGCAGTAAGGTACAAAACTTATTGTGGTTAGAGGCACAGTGGCGCTCTTACAGAAAGAAAGCGCATAGAAGAGAGCATTAGTGCTAGTTGGTGGTCTGAATGAGTCTAAGAGGCTCAGGAGTGGCAGTGTTGCTGCTGTACAGGTCAGTCTGTAAACGGCGCTGTTTCCACAATTCTTGTTTTTTTGCAGATCACCATGAATAGGCAAATGGAGGCTCAGGCCTAGGCCGAACAGGGCCCCCGTGTTGCGGAGGAGGCCAGCGAAGGGTGTGGTGTCCAGATGGACCCATTCAGACTGAATGCACCACTTCTGTGCCTTCATTAGGCTCCAGTAGGGGTCTATTGAAGCAGCATCCAACAGAGCATAAAGCCCCAGCGCAACAAACACGAGACAGAGGATGGTGTGCACATAACCCTTCAAGCTTGCTGAATAGATCCAGGACACTCTATTAAAAGCCTTGGCCACTGCAATTCCTGTATAGTGAAAGTAAACAATCACTTAAGAAACTGTATGCTGAAACCAAGAGAAGTAAGAGATCTTGTATTAGGCAGACTAATGAAAATGAAACATATTTTTTTGCAACTGACCCGAAACAACTCCAGCAAAGACCTGATGTGGGAAATGAGCTGCAATGAAAACTCGAGAAAGACTGACACACACCTGCACAGCCCAGAAAAGAGTCCAAAGAAGACCCTGGGCACACCTAGTATATAGCACAAATGCAAGAGGAAAGTGTATTATTAATATTAAACAGCAAAACATTGACACGAAGAACCTGTTATTCTTCAAAATGGCCTTAAATATCTTTATGTGAGTGACCTTGATATGGTGAAAAGATAAATGAGTTTACAGGCTAATGAGGAATTTCCATTGGACTGGAAGCAAGGGAAGAGACTGTAGATTGTGATATGTTGTGCTATTCCCCAGATTTCCTTCCTCTTTATCTCAATTGTTTAAAGAACATGCAGAGTACTTTATCAAAAGGGGGAAGGAAGGTTAACAGGACTGACTCTCTTACCATCTTTTTAAGCGGTCACATCCCTGCAAAATCGGCAGCAGTGATGTGATCATGGCGTAGTAAACCCCTGCAGCTCCCATCGCATGACCCGAGGGACTTCCTTGAAGAGGGGACAGAATCCGTGAAACCTGTGAAATCTGCTTTTGATTTAGTGTGTTGGTTTGTCTATAATGAGAACCATCAGGAGACACTCACCAGGGCCAGTCTCGCAGGTCATGGGGAACTGTTTGATTTGTGGTAGAGTCAAGTTGCCATAATAAACAGTTTCTTTAACCCACCAATAGGGACGCTCGCCAAACATGAGCCTAATTAATGATTTAATAAATAGATCAGATTAGAGGACATTTCATGAAGATAAATTATTTACATTACAAATAAGCATCTTCTAAAGGGGTATTCTTGAATATTTACTGAAACAACAACATTTACCACTCACCACTTGAGGATTAAGTTGAGCCAGTCTCCCACAACAGCAACCCAGACCAGCTTCACTCCCACTGCTGATTGTAGGTGGAACCAGATGGGAAAAAAGAATAAAAAGGTTGTGCGCAGGTCTGCCACAGTAGACACAAACATAAACCAGCCTTGGGCATGCCCATAATGGGTCTGCAGGTATAACGTACTGCTTATCCCATACCCATACAAGACTTCCATTACTACTGTCGGTCTGCTATAAAACAACAGGATTATGGATCTTCATTCTCAGCCTATGGATACTGTTGTCAGTCTCAGCGAACACAATACACTATTTGTAAAATCTCATCATCTTGTTTTCAGTGACTTGAATCCAGACTGTCATCGCAACAGCGACCTGCATGAATTCAGTCTGCTCCTTTTATCCATCCTCTCAGTTGCCTGGTCACTGGGCACCGCCTGAGCTTTGGACTCTGGAGTAAATAGAGGGAAAATTGTCTCTAAACATTAAACGCTGCGTTGGGGCCTGTTTTGTGCATGTCTGTAAAGTGGCAGGTTTTCTGCGCTAAATTTAGCTCTCGATTATGAGAAAGACACTCGCTAATTGAATGAGGTGATAACATGGACACGTAGGGCTCCTGACTCTTTGTCCACACACGCACACACATACACGCACACAGACACACACACACATACTTTAATTGATTCCACATTACAAGTCAAATTTCATTAGGAATCACATTTTTTAAATAATCCAACAGATTAAAACAAATCAGCACATTGTTATGGATTAAACCTGTTCTAAGGGTACAGAAAGCATCGCCTTTTCCAAACAAACATGCTTCTTATAGTTGCTGAGATTGAGCAGAGGGGCGAATGGGTGGAGGGAAACCACACTGATAAGTTGTATTTTGTAGGAAGAACCTGCAGACGTGCTTTTACGCAGAAGGTTAGGATTGGATATGTGGTTTACGGGGATTTTCCATAGGCGTAAAGGTGTTTCTAATGTACAAACTGTATAATCTATCCCCCTACACTAACCCTACCCTTACACCTACCAATCACAGAAAACTTTTGGCCTTTTTTGAGTTTCAAAAAAACACCATTTAGTATGTTTTTTTTAAGATGTTTTGTTTATGAGGACACAGATGTCATCATAAACCATGTTTACGTTGTAATACCCATGTCATTATACACACACACACACACAATAACAGCAAGCCCTGACAGGAGGAGGACAGAGTAAAGGTACACAGGACCTAAAATTTCCACACTTTTATTAGCCCCGGGTCCAGTGGACCCGAACATCCTTTGTGTAATATAAATGTGTAGGGGGGGTGTACAGTGTGTGGTCATTGAAAATGTGTTCTGATATATGTTCTTCACAGAAAACGAGCCAAGGCCAATAAGTCTGAGGTTGAAAAAATAATTAATCGTGTCATTTTTCTTTTGATAAAAAATTTAAACGGGTCTGGTTAATGCATCCTTGCTGAATAACTTTTTTTTTTTCGTAAAAAAAACATAAAACAAACAACAACAGAAAAACTTACTGACTTTGAACGGTAGTCTATGTAATATGTAATGTGTATTGTATTGAAATTTAGGGCAAAATGATGTGCTATGACAAGAAATTGTGTACTGTAGCTCAGTTCTGGTTCACTAGTGTGGCCATCATGAAGAAGAACCAGGAGTTTGACTGAGACTTTCACGTGACATTGTTTACCTTGACTTGACATGATGGCTAATTTCCAGTAACCTCTGGAGGCCTGTTCGTGCAAAGACTCACGACTTTGTGAGATGGCAAATTTTCCATTGGCTTCCAGAACTTCTGAGAGCAGTCGCTAGAACTACTCAACCATGTGGAAAAACAAAGATGGAACATGTCCAGAGCAGACTGTAAACAAGAACACTACCTGCAGGTTGTTAAGAGCTCCACAATGTTCACAGATGCCATCTCTACTGAGACATGTTAGCCTAGTCAATGTACAACATGCTACATTGATAGACATTGTACTATAATAAAATGTCTCATTTGTGATGCCTTCTTGCATTTTAGCATGTTTTGCATTTTGATTTCTGCTGTTAAACATGCATTTTAGGTCTACCGCAGTCAACAGTTTTCTTCAAATGAGCCAAATGTAGCTCGCATTCACAGGAAGACATACAGGAAGTGTTCAGTTCAACAAAGGGCAGTTTAATCTCACGCTATCAAGTCCAGTCTCTGAAGAATTTCCACCACGAAACAGCGGATAACCAAAAAAAAAAACTAAAAAAACAACAACAATGGCCAGTCCCTGTGGGCATTCAGCTTTGAAAATAAATACTGTATACTGTCCACCACATGTTCTCCTGAAATGTGTGAATTTATATTTCGCTATATATATGCTGGTCTGAAAAAGGAGATGTTCCAGTGAGAAAGCAGATCATCATAAACGTAAAATGGAGTAGAGTGTATGTAACATCTGTCTCTGAGCGTGTTGGATAAGGAGACATGTTACAGAGTGACACGGCAATTTTCTTAACATTAGTTAGAAGCACTTGCTTTGCTTTCCCTCTTTATGGTAATATTTTGCACGGTAATATAGCCTACGTGTTTGATTGTGTCAGTTATGCATAAAGTTGAAGGATATGTTTAGTTTGTTTGCTTGTGTGTTGGGTTTTTTTTCAGAGTCCTCATTATGCAGTCAGCCTTAGCCTTTGATTGACCACTGAATTGAACTGTAACTGTGCAGCCCACAGTTGGAAATCGTGATCTGTATTCCCAGTGGGAGTGCTGGGAAAGTTAAAAGCAGCAGCTGTAGAGCTTGTGCAACCCTTGGAACCTATGGAATTCCAAGAACAAGCCAGAAGACATTACTCTTTCTGGGATTTCTCAGGATTCTTGGAATGATACACAACCACTTATCATCCCTCCTGTGAAACTATGGGAAACGCAGCAAAGCTTGGATAAGCTGATTCTGTGCTCTGTTGAAACAGGTCTTAATGCAGTACTATTGCAGTAATATTTATAAGCTACAGTACAAGTAAATTTCGCATCTTATGCTGGATCAAATCTTCAAATAAAAGTATTCCCACCCTATCCATTTTCAACCCTTAACTGAATTACAAATCCTACATTGTTTTTCTAAGCACGGAATATAAACCAGCCTCCCACAGTCTCAACCAATCTTTTTTTTTTTTTTTTGGACATTGTTTATAGTTTGAAAACAGATTGATGGGGCTGCAGAGTTCATTGGCTGGGAATGATGTAAAGATATACCAGTCTACTTAAGGAGTGTTCAAGAAATTCAATTGCTCAAAGAAAAACATGTAAAAGAACGAAAACAAGTAAAAGCACATCTGAAGTTAAACTGTTGGGTGCAATTGGTCGTCTTCTTAAGAGAAGAAAGTACAAATATATCTAGCAAATTACAAAGAAATGCTGCAAGAGAACTAGTCTTATAGTGTGATTAAAAACTGAAATCCTAATCATACCAAAAAGAAAGAAAGAAGTAAAGCTACTATTGTTTCAAAATAAAAAAAACGTTCTACAAAATATCAAAGCTTGAATATTAATCCAGCAGTATATTTAATGCTATACTTATTAAGTATACTTGTTTTTAAATAAAAATCACATACAAAATGCGACCATAACAGAAGCATGATATTTGTTTGTTTTTCTTCAGGTCTCTCTGGATATTGACAGATCTGTCTGTTCTTTGTCAGCAACAGCTTATATCACTCTGACAGTCTACTTTGAGTTCACCCCAGCATGTCACAAACACAGCACATACTCTAATTAATATAGTCTCACTGTGTTTGTTCAGAACACCAGTTTGTCTGTTTGCAGATATGAAATGTTGTTTTATTGTTTGTAACTGTTTGAAATGACACATGAGACACGTTGTTTAAATCTGAGAGATTGCAGCACAGTGATAAATTCTTTGACCTTATAGGGGAGAATGGGCCTGTTGATACACAGGTTGTTACAAGGGCTGCAGGTCTATCTGACGATAACTATAAAGAATTGAGTCAAATGACTAATTACACAAATGTATTGGACAGTTTGGAGCAAACTGTTACATTTTATTAGGGCAGTTTATCATGTATGACCTAACAGAGAATAAGAGGTATGGAGAATGGATGGATGGATTTCTTAGCCAGAACAATTTTTGCATGTGACTTACTATATTTTTGCTGTTGCATTTTTGTTTCATGATTGTATTACTGCTTACATTTTGACGTGTTCATTTGTGACAATATGCCCTACTAAGACAACAGTACATTGAAAATGGTTGAAATGTTCAATGCATTTTTGTAGTAAGAAGTGTGACAACTAGCCCCTGCTTCTCCCTATATATATATATATATATATATATATATATATATATATATATATATATATATATATGAGACACATTGTTTAAATCTGAGAGATTGCAGCGCAGTGATAAATTCTAATTCTTTTACCTTATAGGGGAGAATGGAATATATATACTGTATATTCCATTCTATATGTGTGATGGCTTCATAGAGTTCACATACAGTCTCTCATAGGATGTAACTCATTGCAAATGTTTAAAGGAGGAGAGTAAAGTATGTGTAAACTAAGATTACATAGATGTAACTGTCACGGCTTCTGCTCTCCAAATGTACCATCTGGAATTCATTGACTGCTGAGATATGTGGGGGAAGGGTGTCTGTTTGAGACACAGAAAGAGAGAAAAACAGATTTGGAATTTGTTTAACATACATTAGTCTTTACTTGCATGTATACCTTGAAATAAGAGGCAGCTGGGAGCAAAATAATCATCAATCCTGAAAGAAGTTTTTCGTACAATGTCAGTTCTCATAATTTATAGCCCTCTGACAGGACATGCTCTTAATGTGTTTGGATTCTTTATCTGTTCAACTGTAAAACCAGGCCTGTTTTGTATGCATCTGCTGATGACAAATAAGGAATCTGAGGAATCTTTAATTCAACAGTCTCCTACAAGAAAAGAGGACATGTGTATGTGAAACAGGCCAAAAAAAAAAAAAAAAAAGCTCAATGGAGACAGAATGTGCTATTAAATGATTGGACCTGAACTGGTCGAGCATGGCAATAGCAACGCTAAGGTCACAGGTTAAATGCCCAGGGTATAAATGAAGTGAAAAATGTATCCTGAACACATTGGGTTTCATTCATGAAACACGAGCAGAACGAATGTGTAAATCATGTGTAAAGTGGTTCTGGCGTAAATTTTCGGATTCATTCAAATGTTCGTATTTTCCAAATGTTAGTTGGTATGAAAGAAATCTACTCCTGCTCCCAGCCACGCGTAAATAGTGCGTTTAACATCCGAACATTTTGCTCATTAATAAGGCCGCATTTTAATTCACCTTAATCGGGTAGGCTACATATTTACACAGCATTTTGAAAAAATATTATATAGGCCTATAGTAATTACGTTTTTTCTTTTTACTTTTATTATGAGAGCCAGTAATAGCATCTGCAAACGGAACACTTTAATCAACTCCATTAACTGCATCTGTAATATGCTGCCAAGCTTCCTTTTTTTAGGACCTGATACGCCACTATGTATAGGCTACGCTTGAAAATAAAATGTGGGCTTTTGAATGAACTTCTGATAATAAAACTTCATCTGAGAAATTTCTCTTTTTCATTCGCTTTTGAGAAAACATGTTGAAATCCTTCGTTTAGTGTCATAATATGATGCCCATATAGTTGTCAGTCGGATTTAATGGGCGGGATTTATGGTAATTGAGAATGAGCGTGTACGCGCGTCCCATTTACGACTGATTGGAATTCATTAACACACACACATTTCACTATCACATCTGACGTTTACGAAGTATTTGTGAATCAGGAGAAGAGTTTTCGGGAAGGTCTCTTTACGCGCAAATCACTGCATATTTACTCGTATATTTACGAATGTTTCATGAATAAGACCCATTATCATTCATGAACACAAACCTGCGCCAGGTGTAATTTTAATTTGTGAGGGCTTTCAGTGGCTAACAACAAATTTTAGTATGTTCTTCAAAGCTATCATATTCAAAAGATTTTGAATATAGTGCACGAGTCTGTCGAATGGACTACTTTAATTGAGTTTTTATGTTGCTTTTTTGTTCTTGTTGGAACTATTGAATGGAAAACACCTGCAAGAAGATTTTTCAAAACTCTCGCTTTGTATTACACAGATTATTATTATTTTTCTTCTGAATAGGAGTGTGACTATGGTCTCTGCAAGTTGCTTTGGTGCAAACGATTCATTTAAAGTCCCCCGTAGTCAAAACCCCTTGTTTTATCCCTTAAAACTCAAAGGAATGTCACACCAAAATGACATTTTTCCTGTAAAAAAAGAAGAAGCTTAAAATAGCTTTATACATGGAATACATGGATCCATGAATATGGATAATATTAATATTATGGTAATATTACATAAAGGTAATTAATATGATCAGCCTTTTGCTTGACTATGTTATCAAACAGCTAATAATGTTGCTAAAACACAAACCATGTTCCCGTTCACCATCTCAGAGTCAGACAGCTGCCTTCAAAAATCAGCATCTTTACAAACGCTTCGAACAACTCAGAACGTCAGTGTAGAAAGGAATATAGTTCATCATAACATCGTAATTAACATCATTTCCACTGGTATTTCACCTGCTATATTGCTAAATGTACATTTCAACAGAAAAATACACCAGGACAACCTGGCTTCTTTTGAGATCCCTCTGCTTCGCAGCACGGTGATATACTAAAGCCCTGTACAAGGTAGTTTGTGACGTAAGAAACACTAGTGATTTTAAACCATGTTTTTGAGACTGTCTTTGGTTCACTGCAGTTTTAAAGTGAAAATACTCAGCAGTGGTGTTGACTGATGGCTTTGCACATGGTTTGTCTTAAAGCATATTAAAAACACCATATAGACATATAAACCACATTAAATACTTGATTTTCACCACAAGGAGTCTTTAAAAACGTAAGTATGTGAATGTCATTTCTGTGCTTGAAATGTGGACATACTCATATTGTTATAGTTATTGTTCTTATTCTTGTTATAGTTAACAAGTCTTAAAGGGATAGTTCGGCCAAAAATGATATTTAACCCATGATTTACTCACCTTCAAGCCGTTCGAGATGGCCTTTAACACTTAAAATTACAGCCAAAATTATTTTATTTAGAAATGAAAGCATATAAATCGTGATTGTGAGAAAAAAGTATGACCAAAATAACCAATATTTAGTCACCCTTTACATTTTATTGCATGGATGAACATTTTTATAAAACAAAAGTGAGCTTAGTGAGGTGTTTTATCAGTCTATCTAATATAAATCTCTCTTTTTTATAAATAGTTTACACTGTTAGAAAATGACCCTTCACGTGACCTTTAAAATATTTTTTTGCAAAAAATAGATAGGATATAGGCAATAGAAAGGATATGCTAATTTACTAGTCTAATTAAAACAAGCATCAACTAAGAAAACACCAGAAATGGTCATCACTAATGACAACAATAATTTTGCTACAGACAAATGGAGAGAACATCCATAATATTTACAAAAACAGCAACAAAAGCAGGAAACGGCTTAACAAAACAACTAGCAAGTATAAAGTGAGTATGAAGAATATACTACTGCAAATATTTAAGCAAGACTGTAACAGCATACATATCTGGATTAAGATCCTTACTCAAACTTCATAACCCCTTCAAAGCCGTGGTAAGTGAAGGGCTCCAGTGTGGAACTGCATTGATCCTTTTCCAGACACGCCATTTTGTTGTACTCACAGTCACTCTCAGAGCCCTGATCAAAATACACTCCATCAGGTGAGTAGATGGATGGATCTTCATCAAAATAGTTGTGCGGTCTAAGGATGACACCACCACCATTGCCCACTGTAACTGTGTTAGGGATGTCTTCGGCATGCGGAATGTGCAGGAAACCAGCAGTCACCCAGGCAACCAAATCCTTAAGAAGACATAGTAAAGATCATTATTTGAATGAATTAAACATTATCTGCAAAATAAAAATATTCTGATGAAGCTGTCCATCAATACCTCATTGTCGATCACCTCGTCATCTTCAATATATTTGCTGAAGTCAACAAATGGGGACCACATGTAATTCTGACTGTAGAGACTGCTACTAATCTGCTCTTCATCTTTATGCTTGGTTATAGCAACTTTATACCTAGAAGAAAGAAAGTGAATGAGAGAGAAGCTAAAGCTAGAAACAACACTTCTAAAACATGCATGTGTCTCAGTATTGTGTGCATGACTCAAGACACTGAGGCCTTACCGTGCCCAGGACATGGACCTCTCTACAGACTCACTTTCAGGGAGGTGATCTCCAGCAAAGCTCACCACCTGAAGCCTGTAAGAGCGCTGATGGCCCCAGCGATTGGTCTGATTACTGGCTATATGAAGGTAACGGGGTGTTTTGGCGCTATGAAGCATCGCTGCTGCTTTTTCTGTGCTGATCTGCTGCTCCACCAGTTGGGGTATCTTTGCTTTCTCTGAGGGCATCCATGGCAATGGCACCTCCTCATATGTCATGTCTTTAGTCTGAAATATATTCTTCACACCTTCAAAAAAGAAAGAAAATGTTTTAAAACTGTTTTGTGACTTTCAACAGTAGATATTCATGTGGTATTCTCTGCAAAAAGATGGTCTTAATTAACATTTCCATAAATTGACTCATTATTTATATATATATATATATTTGGGGCAAACTATACTTTTGAAAATATGATAGTTCTGTTTATTAATATTATATATATATATATATAGACTTCAGATGCAAAAGCCTCTAAGTCCGTCTAAAGTTTTTGTTTAATATTGACATTTTTATCAAGCTTTTATCATCCTATGTATAGGTTGAGAGCTGAGGGAGGTGAGTTTGAAGTCAAAGTATTTGATGAACGTATAGCCTACTATGTGCGGAGAGCATTCACTCAATATTATTATCTCATTTTTGACGAGGTGGCTTTTAGAGGCTTTTGCATCAGAGGTCTTTATATATAAATATAAACCAGCAAGATGGGCAAGTTGTCACATGTAGTTAGCTATTAATGATTTGATATTTTTGTACATTTTCATTACATTTAGATATTTTTTAATGAACTGTGTTAGTGCCTAAAGCTTCGATTGCTATTATGTGACAATATATCCCACTATTGGGGCATGTTGTCAAACAATTTCAACATGTATTAAACAATATTTCTTCTTTTTTTTTTCTCAATGTTCAATAGCTTTTTGTAGTAGGCCTATCCACTTTTAAACGTAATCAATGTGTGCAATTAAATATGAGGTTACACTTTATTTTAAGGTGTCATTGTTACAGAGTTATTATATATTTTAGTAGCCTACTGAGTAATATTAAGTAGGCTATACATGTACTGGGGCTAGGGAAGGATTAGTATTTGGTTGAGGGTCAGTTGTATGTAATTATGAATAATTTACTGTTATTACTATGGTAAGTAGCCTACATGTAACATGAAACAAGGACATTGTAAAATAAAGTGTTACCAAATATGATTCTGACTAAGGTATTTCAACTCTATTAGGTTAAATGTGCTTGATCATTTTATGGCACTTACCTAAGATATCCAGGTCGACTTTAAAGTTAATAAAATGTGTATGAATATTTCCAAGGACATTCTCTGCAACCTGGTGGCCGTACTTCAGATTTCCATCAACCTTATAGGAGGATGATATGTAGCCCGTGGCGTGAACTTTCGCCTCCACGGAGCCGCTTTGATAGAAAATGAAGTCCCATATGTAGTCGTAGTTCCCTATAGCAGTAATTGTGCGGATCACCAGAGCGCTGTTTGCCATCCCACCGTAACCATTATGAAAGAAATCTGAGAAGTGTCGTCGCAGAGGTCGCCCAATGTCATGCTCAAAAACACAGATGGAGTTTCTGAAACGCTGCGTGGCGTTTGTGTCAATATAGCGGTACGTGTCTACATAGGTGGCAGCGTACGGACAGTCGATCCCACGCACGAGCTCGTGAGCGAAGCGACCGATTCCGATACTTGAGTCGAGGAACTTCGTGAGCATCATCCCAGGCGTTACAGAACCGTAGACAGACATCGCCTCCTGCACGCTGAGTTCGTACGCAATCCTGTCTCCTTTAAAACGAATATCAAACACCCTCATCCCAGTCTGAGAGCTCAAACCAAACGCAAAGCTCCAGTCCAGATAAATCACCTGGTTGTTTTTAACGCTGTAACGTTTACCTTGAAGATAATACTGTTGTGGTCCTAAACCAGTAGGTTTTTCCTTTGGCTTCAGCGAGGCGTAGTTAATTGTGAGATTTTTGTAGACTATCTTTTTTACACTACCCGCTTCGTAATCTACAATAAATTTGTCAATGCTTTCGAAATATTGGCCGTTGTACATCAACTTGTCAATCGTCCAGTGTGATGTGTTCGCGTTTTCGTGATTGATCAGCATCTCGAAGCCCACAGGATGAATGTACATGCCATTGAAATCGCGGAAAAAGGAGATCCAGGTCTTGCGGTCACCACTTTTAGTGCCCCTAGGCATACCCTCATACGGCAGCAGTTCACTTTTTTTGCGGATATAACCAAAACTTTCACTTAAAGGTTTTTCAAGTTTTTGGAAAACTTTATCAAGCAGTTTGAAGAGCTCCACATACTCCCCAATTGTCACTGTTCGGGCTGTGAAGGGCAACGTCGGCGTATTGTATTTCTTCTGAGTAACATCTCGATGCTTCAGTTGACCAGGTAATGGTCCCACCAAATATTCCTTTAGGTAACCTCCTTCGCCATAGAACACCACGACGATCGCTTCGCGTGCGGGCTTCTGTCCGTTGGCATCCAAGAAGCGCAGCACATCAGCCTTCCTTGGGAGCGAGAGGTCAATTAAAAATATAAAATTCTCCGAGGGCTTTGCTGTGAACGAACGGGAGATCTTTAATTCTTTTTGAGCCCACATGTAGTCTCGAACAGAGTTGTACTCCTCTGCTGTCAGGTCCGCAAAAACCAGACTTTTATCTGAATGTTTGACTTGTAGGGATTCTTGCGGCCGGGACATAGAGCATTTTGGAAGCCTATTCGAATTTAAGCATATCAACACAATGTTGATGATCACTGAGATAAGTCCCACAAGTATCAATAAGTATTTCAACAGAGAATTCATTATTGTAGCGACCAGTGTCTCTCTAGCGTTTGAGGGCAACGCTCGTGTCTCGAAAGTGAGAGTAGCCTACGGAATGGATCTCATACTTAAGTGTTATAACCACACCCCCCTGAGTGCTCCCCTAAAATGCAAATAGCCTATGTTCATTCATTCAACAGTTGCCAATAAAATCCTGTAAATACCCCAAAATCCAAGATTATGTTGTTAAAGTTTAAGAATGCTGTAAAGAATCATTTTAACAGAACCTGTTATACACTGATTAGGGTGAACACTATTTGAATATATATATAAAAATGAATGTCAATGGTGTTGCAAGTAAATATCTATTAAAACTGTCAGCAAGGCATGCAAGGCTTTTAAAATAACATTTTCTTTCAACTGTTAAAATCTTGCAAAAATTACATAGTATCACAAAATAACTAAAACGTTTTTAAAAAGCCAATTTAAGTCATATTCTGAGTAGAATATTAACTTTCAATAGAAATTAAGGTCAAATACAGATTTTGTGGCATTTTGGTACAAAAAAATAAAATAAACATCAGTTAGACTCCTGTTGAAACTCATTGTAACCCTTTAGGGGTTAAAAAGAGACTTTTTTTTTTTAAAGTACAGGATTAAAAATAAAATGCTATAATCAACATTATGCCACACATTCTGTTGTTTGAGCTTATCTTCTGTTCATCCAAAAATTTTAATTCTGTCATTAATTTCTCACCCTCATGTCGTTGCAAACCTGTAAGACTTTCGTTAATCTTCAGACCACAAATGAAGATCTTTTTGAAGAAATCTGCGCTTTCTGTCCCTCCATTGGCAGCCTATGCAATTACAACTTTCAAACCCCATAAAGACAGCATTAAAGTATTCCAGCATGAACCGACACTTCATAAAATCGAGTGCTTACATAATTTACTATACTTAACTTACAAAGTAGTAATCTCTGATGCGCGTTCACGTAACAACATCTGCTCTTTTGCGTCAAATTGTTTTTTTGCACAAAGCACTCGCAACACTTCATAAAATGGAGGTTAACAACTGGAGTCACTGGATTACTTCATACTATGCTCACATTTCTGATATATATATATATATATATATATATATATATATATACACACACACACACACAGACACATATGTATATGTATGTAATGTAGATATGTGTGTGTGTGTGTGTGTGTGTGTGTGTGTATGTATGTATGTAGACCTATGTATGTAACAGAGGCAAGCTAGTAAGAGCTGTGCGTGTAAACTTCACTTTCCTGGCTTCAAGAGGCGCATTAGCAACTGACCCTATGAACTACACTGTAACGGATTTCTGTAATTTGAACAGTATTTTACTGTAATATGTACAGTAAGATACTGTAAAATATGTATACAGTATGTTACTGTAAACAGCAAAGGATTATGGGAAAATATAGGGTCACTACTGTAATTCTTCACTACTGTAAATCAATTTACAGTAGTGAACTTGCCCGCGAAAAACTGACCAATGGCAAGAGGGATTTCTTTTCAAGTGTTTTTTTGAGGGGTGAAGTGGCAGTTAATGCACGGACAAAAGATCATGTAACTCACCAAAAAGGTTAGTATATAATTTCTATTTTATGTAAAACAAACATTTTCAAATGTTTTTACTTATGTTAACAGCAAACTAACATGATGTATCGTTTGGTTTTCGTCTGAATGGTTTTAGTGCCTTTTTGTCCTGACTGTCGTCAGAGTGGTTTTTTGGTGCCTTTATTAGGCTACTGTCTTTTTTCCTGACTGTCGGCCGGGTCGCTGTCACGGTGATAATATTAACTGGTGAGTAAGTTAAGTTCACCTATATTAGCCGAAATATTCTTTAGTTAAAACTATAAAAAATAATGGTTGTGTGTTCCTCTGCCTCTTTAACGCAAGTTAGCTCATCAGGCGGGCGGAGCTAGTCGTCAGTAACGTTAACCGAGCTAACAGCGAACTCAACGTGAAATACTGAGGTAAAGTGAGATAGACGAAACCCTTGTTAAAGTGCGGGTTCTCTTACGAGAGTCCTCTCGTACTGCGTTTTTGTAAAAACGCTACGGGAAAAGTCTCTTTTCACGAAATACTGAAGCAAAAAATTATCCTTAATTTTCATAAATGTAAAACGCGTTGCGGCAGTGCTTAGCTATGGCGAGACGGCTTGCTCGCTCATTGGCTGCTCTGCAGCAACTGCATAAGCCTATCGAGCGAGGCCTGAGGTGACGTCAGGCCAATGAGGACGCTTCGCGCCCTCCTAGCCATTTCCCGCCGAGACGGGTGTGGCTAACCTCTATATAAGGAGCTCGAGAAGGCTTATTCACTTGATTTTTCATCTCTTCAGCGAAGCTCTCACATCGCTGGATCACGAGGAAGCAAGCGTCGTTTGAGGCAAGCACTTCAGCGGGACGAGCCACTTGAAGCTGCTGGCAACGCCGCCTTCTACAGCCGTACCTGCTGCGCTTTCCGGCGCTATATCCTTTCCTTTATTACTGTTCTTGTGTGTGTGTGTGTGTGTTCGCCCCGCGACACTCACCCCTAAAAGAGCTGCGTCTTTTTAAAGATGCCTTCATGTGGCTCGTGCCGAGCCCCACTCTCCCAGGGAGACCGCCACGTCATCTGTGTTTCCTGTTTGGGAGAGGACCATGCAGCGCTCGCGCTCGCTGACGGCGGCTGCCCTCACTGCGAGCTTTTGCCGATGGTGACTCTGCGGACTCGCCTGGCTTCCTTCTCAGAGTCTGCATGCCCCGCCGCGCTGCCGCGCCGCAAGAAGCGCCGCTCGCAGCGGGTCCCGGAACCCGCTCCAACCCGACCAAGCTCGCCGGTTCGCCCGCCTGCTTCACCGGCTTCTCCTGTTCTTCTTCCTGATGCTCAGCGCCCGCAGTCTGCCGCCGCTTCATCAGAGGAAGTCGTTTCCGAGGCCGCGTCGGGGGAGAAGGATTCCTGCTCTCTGTTAGCTTCAGGCAGCGAGGACTGGGCGAGCTCTGAGGACCTCGCGCCTCCTGCCCGCAAGCCCACTACGAGAGCCAACATCGAGAAGGAGCTCATGCGAGTACTCGCGCTGGCCGCGGCGAGCCTCGGCCTCGAGTGGTCTGCACCGGAACTCCCCTCTCGTACCCGGCTAGATGGTAGCTTCCTCCCTGGTGAGCGCACTTCTCCGGAATCTAAGCCCGCCCCCTTTCTTCCTGAGCTTCATGAAGAAGTGGCGAAAGCTTGGAATGCGCCCTACTCTGCGCGAACGCGCTCGTCTGTGTCGCCTGCATTTTCCTCCTTGGATAATGCAAAAGACCGAGGCTACCTTTCACTTCCGCCGGTGGAACAGGCGATAGCAACCCACCTTTGCCCGCCCTCTGCTGGACGGCGGACTAAACCGGTGTTGCCTTCCAAAGCCTGCCGCATGACGTCGACGCTGCTCGCGCGAATCTTCTCCGCCGCTGGGCAGGCTGCGTCAGCGCTACACACCATGGCTACGCTGCAGATATTCCAGGGTGATCTCCTCCGTAAGTTGGATGAGATAGGACCTGAAGCTATCTGCATCGCGGATTTAAGGAGCGCTTCGGACCTAACTCTCCGCGCTACCAAGTCTGCTGCACAAGCCATGGGACGATGTATGGCTTCCGCCACTGTTGCTGAGAGACACCTATGGCTTACGCTCACGGAGATGGCTGATTCCGAGCGCAACGCGTTCCTCGACGCCCCGCTGTCTTCCGCTGGCCTTTTCGGTTCTTCTCTCTCCGAGTTCGTGGAGAGATTTACCGAAGCCCAGAAAGCGTCTCAAGCCTTCAAGCACTTCCTTCCGAAGCGCTCCGGTTCTGCAGCGAGTCGTGAGAAACAGACTCCGCGGAGTTCTCAGCCTCAGCCCCCGCCTTCGGCCACATCTTCACAGCAGCGACAGCAGCACAGCTCTCGGTCCCGCTCTCGCTCTACTAGCCGACGCCCCGCTCAGCGCGGGCCGCGGCCGAGGATTGTGGTAAAGCCGGAAGCCCCGAAGAAGTCCTAGCACTCCTAGGAAAGCGCAGGTGTGTGAGTCCCGCTGCGGCCGGTCTCTCACCCAAGCGCGCCGCTGTTTCAGTCCCAAGACTTGCGACTGCCCCAGCGTTTTCTGCAAGACGCAAGCCCGCACAGTTGCCCGCTTGCCTGCACACAAAAGCCGTTTTCACGGCTACCCAGATATATCCCGAAAAGAGTGTATTTTCTGGTGTCCCGGCCACGGCCGATGGTGCTATAAACGTAGTGTCGATGCCCACTCCTCAGTGCCCATCCCTACACATAAGCACAGCCCTACACTTAGGGCTCGCGCACATAAAATCGACTCAGATCGATTGCGCTTCAAATGTAGTGAAAGTGTCCACTTCCCAGTGCCCACACACACTATGTCTCACGGACCACAGGCTCTCTGTAAAAACGAGACCTGTGTGCGCTCGCTCTGCTCAGGCAGACAGCGCGTCCAAAGCAGTGAATGTGCCCGCGTCCCGCCCACATTTACCCGCAGACATGAGTCCCGCGAAACTCGCTCAGCCCTCCCTCACTCAGTTTGTTTGTTTAGTAGTTTATTTGAACATGTAAAAAAATAAAAAAATATACAAACATGAATACATATATACAATTAAAATTAAAATAACAGCCAAATAAAGTCATGTACTTCTCAGCACAATCTTCCAAAATTATTGTAAATAATTCAAATTAGAAATTCCCATGTTCAAAAGGAGTAGGAAGAAGTTCATAACAAACTTTTCAGGTCCTACCCCATTTCTTTTTTCTTTATCCTTTAGTTAAGTACAAAACAATTTGATGCTTCTCTTATACATACATCTTTACATACACCGTATACATCTACCTACCTCTTATACACATAAACCCATGCATTCACATAGATACCGATGCATACATATCTGCATATGCACACATTCCCTTTTTTTTTAAAAAATTTTTTTTCATCTATCTTCTTCATTGCCATCTATCAAATCAAATAATAACTTCTCCATACTAGACTTAATATATAGACCAATGAACCTGTATACTATACTATCACCTTAAGTCCTTTTCATATTTGTTTAATATATTTAGTTTAAATAGTCTTTTAAAATTACTCATTGTCAAACTTGATTTCATCTCTTCACTGCAGCTGTTCCATACATTAACTCCTTTGTTTGTGATGCAGTGATATTTAGAATTTGTTCTTATAAGTTTCTTTTTCAATACAAATATTCCTCTTAAGTGATATTTGCTCTCTCTCATTTGAAACAACCCTTGTATACTGTTCGATAGCTGGTGATTATTTACTTTATACATAATTTGTGCAGTTTTGAAGTCAACAATATCTCTGAATTTTAGTGCTTTTAACTTAATAAATAGTGGAGTAGTTGGTGCTCTATAGGTGGTTTTATTTACAATTCTTAAGGCTCTCTTTTGTAGGATAAATATTGGTTCAGTGTTGGTTTTGTAAGTGTTTCCCCATACCTCCAGACAGTAAGTAATGTATGGAAGTATGAAGGAACAATACAACATGTACAATGTTTGTTGATTTAATAAGTAATTGATTTTATACAATATAGCAATTGATTTGGATATTTTAGCCTTAATATAATGTATATGTGGCTTCCAACATAATTTTCCATCGATTATTACTCCTAGAAATTTCAGTTCTTTAACTCTTTCTATTTCAATATCATTTATCATAAGCTTTTTGTTTAAAGTTGTGGCACGATTACCAAAAATTATAAATTTAGTTTTACTTAAGTTCAATGTTAGTTTATTTGCATCACACCAGCTCTTCATCTTTTGTAATTCATTTTCCACTTTATCCAAGAGTTGCTCCAGATTTTCCCCAGAACAGATTAAATTAGTATCATCAGCAAATAAAATGGTTTTCAGTGTTTTTGACACCTCCCATACATTATTAATATACAAGTTAAACAACAATGGTCCCAACACTGACCCCTGGGGTACCCCACAGGTAATTTTCTTTGACTGTGAAATATGGTTTTGCAATTCAACATATTGTTGTCGATTATGTAAATAGCTATTTAACCAGGAAAGTGCAGTCCCTCTAATTCCATAGTTGTGCAATTTCATAATCAAGAAATTGTGGTCTACTGTATCAAATGCTTTCTTAAGATCCAAGAATATCCCTACTGCATATTTTTTTTGTTCTATTGCTGTTGTTATTTCTTCCACAAATTGGATAAGTGCATGTGAAGTTGTCCTATTAGTCCTGAAACCATATTGCTGATCACACAGTATATTATGTTTAATAATGAAGTTATCGAGCCTTTTAGAGAATATTTTTTCTAATATTTTTGAAAATTGGGAGAGCAGTGAAACAGGTCTGTAGTTTGAAAGTGTATGTTTTTCACCAGCCTTATATATTGGTATCACTTTTGCCATTTTCATTTTTTCTGGAAAGACTCCAGTTTTCAGAGATTGATTACATACATGCATTAGAGGTTTAACAACACAACCAATAATACTTTTTATGATGAACATGTCAATACCATTCCAGTCAGTTGACTTTTTACTCTTAAATGTTTTAACAGTCTCTATAATTTCTTTTTCATCAGTTTCCCTAACAAACATAGATTCATTAATATTTACATTCTTGCTTAGCACATCATTTATACTGCCAGTCTCTGCAAACCCCTCAGCCAAACCTGGACCAACTCCAACAAAAAAATCATTAAATTCATTTGCAGCTAAGGTCATGTCCTTAACTTCTATATTGTTTCTTGTCAGAAAATAGTTAGTGTCTCCTGTTTTGCCTTTTTTATTCTTGATAATTTCATTCAGCACTTTCCAAGTGTTTCTTATATTGCTTCTGTTGTCCTCCAGTAGTTTACTATAATAATTCTTTTTATTGCTTCTCATGATTCTGGTTAGTTTGTTTTTATATATCTTATATTTATTTTCTGCTTCTTTTGTCCTCTTCTTTAAGAAATCTTTATATAATACATTTTTCTTCTTACATGCATTTAATATTCCATTAGTTAGCCAGGGTTTTTCATCAGATTTCGGTTTTACTTCTTTCTTTACTACAGGGCAATTTTTTTCATAAAGTGATGTTACAACAGTCAAAAATGAATCATAGGCTTCATTCACGTTATCTACGTACACTTTGCCCCAGTCTTGTTTCATTAAATCCTCTTTGAATAAATTGATGTTTTCTTGGGTTCTGTGTCGGGTAATTGTGTATATTTTATTGTCTTTCCTGGTCCTGGTGTAGCTATGTATGTTTGCAAAAACTGGCAGATGGTCACTGATGTCGTTTATTATTAGTCCACTTTCAATTTTATAGTCAATGACGTTGGTAAATATGTTATCAATTAATGTAGCACTATTTATTGTAATTCTGGTTGGTCGAGTGATTGAGGGATACAAACCGGTACTATACATCAAATTAATGAACTCTGTAGTTTTGTTGTGTTCTTGTGGGTTGAGCAAGTCAATATTGAAGTCCCCGCAGATAAAAAGCATTTTGTTATTGCTATTACTAAATATTTCTGTTATTTTTCCATTAAACATATCAATATTTGATCCCGGTTTCCTATAAATGCAGCTAATTAAAATGTTTTTAGATTTTTCCATTTCAATTTGTACTGTGATGCATTCCATAATTGTATCTAAAACAAAGGACATTTTATTAACTATTTTACATTGATATCTTTGGTCAATATATAATGCAACCCCCCCACCTTTTGATTGTTTCCTGTTGATGATAAACAGTTCGTATCCCTCAATCTCAACCAAATCATGATGTTCTTCCGTGAGCCAAGTCTCTGTTATTGCTATTGCTGTGAATTTATTTTCCACTTGTTTTAGGCACTGTTTGATTTTTGAAAGGTTTGCGATAAGGCTCCTACTATTAAAATGTATAATCGATATTGTGTCATCCATTTTTATGTGTTTTTTGAACTGCTCAACTGTATAATATTCACACTGGCTATGAGTACCAATGTAAAAATTATTATCTGGATCAATGTCATTTTCAATATCATGAGGTTTATGTTCTGTATATTTGAAAGTTTCCAAGTTCAATTGTTCATATATAGCACATAAGTTTCTGTCCGAGTTTGTCATGGTCATTGTGTTTGATAAGTTCAATTCAGTTTGTAGTCAGTTACCTTATGTAGGACTGTGTTGCTCTCGATTCATTCCTTCTTCAAACTTATCCAGCTCGGTGATGTCATTGATGAGAAGCACTTTCGCTGCCTCAGGTGTCGACCCATGTAGTTTAATAAATATTTTACAATTTCTTGCCCATGTTGCCTGGATCTTGTTTTGTTTTCGGAGTATGCGCGCTTTTCTAGCGATGTCAGCATTTTTCTTGGTGAGGTGTTCGTTGATGTAAACTTCGGTGCCTTTTAATTTCCTTCCCTGTCTGAGGAGTGCTGACTTTTTCTTTCTGTTCGTGAACCGGATTATTACCAGTGGAGTGGCCGTTTTGTTTTTGCTTGGCAAAGTATGACAAGCCTCAATGTCCCCGCTGTCAACATGAATGCCTTTGCTGTCCAAAAAGCAAATCACCTGTTGTTCCAGCGACTCCTTCTCCTCCTCGGAAGCTTCACTCATTCCGGCAGAAGTGTGCCCAGCGTCTGCAGCCACCCTTGCATAGTTCCGGTGTTTGGTTCTCAGGCCGCTGATAACCACATCGTTAATTCTGGAGTATTGCTCGAGGTCAGCAACTCGATTCTCCAGAATAGCGATCTTTCGGTCCTTCTCCAAGCTTTGCCTTTTTAGCATTTGTATTTCCCCCATCAGATCAATGATTTTCTTCTGTTGCGCTGCTACGGTTGAAATCTCCGCCGACAAATAGTCCAGAGATTTCTTGATCTCCTCCACCTCGTCAGGTAGGATTGGATTTTTCTTAGGCGGCATATTCCTTCCTGAATGTCTTTCTTCTTAAAAGAGGTAATCCTTGCACAGTGGCAGTAGTTGAGAATATCCGAAAAAATCACTCATCTGCACACTGGATGCCGTTGATATAATGTCAAAGAAAGAGTCGGGAATAGGCCTCGCTTTGGATGATGGAGAGTTTGTGAGATACATAGACGAGAACCGACAATGAACTGAATGAGACCTTTCTCATACAGTTAAGCACTGTAGTAAGGTCGAGGACGAGCGCTCTGCCCGCTGTAATAAGCGCGCCCCCCGCCTCGAATGCCACAGGCATAACGCCTATGTTATCGCACCCCGAAGCACCTCTGTCACACGAACAGAGCGTGCTTCGCATCCAGCCCTTAGCCAACCATGCAGTAGCATGGGCAGCGCTCCCAGGGGTTTCGGACTGGGTGCTAGGCATTATAAAGAGAGGCTTCTCGCTACAGTTTTGTCGACGCCCCCCCCGCTTCACAGCGCGCGTCGAAACTTCGGTGAATTTAGAAGTAGCACACCTACTTCGCGCCGAAATATCAAAACTGATAAGCAAAGGGGCGATAGAGCACGTACCCCTAGCTCAAAGCAAAGGGGGGCTATACAGCAGATACTTTCTAGTCCCCAAAAAGGACGGTGGTATCAGACCCATACTGGATCTAAGACGGCTGAACAAGGCATTAGTGAAACGCAGTTTCAAAATGCTCACGACCAGGAAAATCCTCGCGCATGCTCGCCGAGGAGACTGGTTCATGTCGATAGATCTGAAGGACGCGTATTTTCAAATACAAATAGCGTCACATCACAGGCAATACTTGAGATTCGCCTTCGAGGGTCAGACATACCAGTATACAGTCCTGCCGTTCGGCTTGTCCCTGGCACCTCGTACATTTACGAAGTGCATGGACGCAGCGCTCGCTCCTCTCAGACTCAGAGGCATGCGAGTGCTGAACTATTTGGACGACTGGCTGATCCTAGCTCAATCACGATCACAGCTCGTGGAGCACAGAGCCATTTTACTCGATCACCTCGAGAATCTTGGTATCACAGTCAATTGGACGAAGAGTTCACTGAACCCCAGTCAAACGATTTCGTTTCTGGGTACCATTCTGGACTCACAGTCTATGACAGCACGGCTGTCGCCACAGCGCGTGCTGCACATTCAGCGCGCAGCGAGATCTTTCCGCTGCGGCGCGACTACCCCGCTCAGGACGTTTCAGAGGATGCTAGGTCTCATGGCCTCAGCATCACCGGTTCTTCAGCTGGGCTTGCTCCGCATGCGCCCTCTGCAGTTCTGGCTGAAAGCGCGAGTTCCGCGCGGAGCGTGGATGTCCGGCCGGTTACGTCTCAAGGTCAATCAGAGCTGTGTGGCAGCCCTAATACCTTGGTTGGCGGGCGACTGGTACCGATCAGGTGTAAGCCTGGGGACTTCCTCGAGAGTGAGGATGGTGTCGACAGACGCATCCACCTCGGGATGGGGAGCGCTGCTCGAGGGCAGACCGTTCTTCGGCCTATGGTCGAAACGAGAAAAGCTCCAACACATCAACTGCCTGGAGATGCTGGCAGTGCACAATGCGCTGACGCGTTTTTGTCCCCAAATCAAGGACCATCACGTCGTAGTCCGTTCGGACAACACGGCCGTGGTGTCCTATATAAATCGCCAGGGCGGTCTGAGATCCACAGCCCTATACAGGCTGGCGAAACGCCTCCTAATATGGGCTCAGCACAATTTGCGCTCGCTGAGAGCAGTGCATGTGCCTGGGCTCCAGAATGTGGGCCCAGACAGGCTGTCCAGGAACAACATTCCCCTGGGCGAATGGTCTCTACACCCGCAAACAGTTCTGCTGTTGTGGGAAAGATTCGGCAGAGCGGAAGTGGACCTATTCGCGTCCCGCGAAAACGCTCATTGCCCCGTGTTCTTTTCCAGAAACGACAGCGCGCTGTCCCACGTGTGGCCGCGCTGCCCGCTTTATGCCTTTCCCCCCGTCTCCCTCCTGCCACAGGTGTTAGAGCGGGTCAAGGAAACGAAATGCTCAGTGCTGCTTGTAGCACCGCTCTGGAAGAACCAGGCATGGTTCCCAGTCCTGATGCAGCTAGCAGACATCGCTCCATGGCCAGTGCCATGGAGGAGAGATCTCCTCTCGCAGGCCAGGGGCTCGATTTGGCACCCACACCCGGAGCTGTGGTCCCTTCACGTGTGGGCGCTCAACGGTTATCCGTTGACCTCGCAGAGGGAGTGATAAACACCATCACTCAGGCCAGGGCGCCGTCAACTCGGCGGCTTTATGCCTCGAAGTGGTCGGTTTTCTCCGGCTGGTGTACAGCTCGGAGCCTATCACCTCTCGATTGTGAGGTGACGGAGGTTCTCTCCTTCCTACAGGAGCTGTTGGATAAGGGCAGATCCCCTTCCACGCTCAAAGTGTATGTGGCGGCTATTTCAGCGTTCTCCGGTTCAACGCTGGGCCAGTCACTGGGAAAGAATGATTTAGTCATCCGCTTCCTCAGGGGAGCTAGGAGACTGAATCCACCCAGACCTCCTTCAGTTCCTATGTGGGACCTTTCTACGGTTTTGGCGGCCATGAAAGGTGCCCCTTTCGAGCCTATCCAATCTATTAGCCTCAAACATTTGTCTTTCAAAACAGTGTTCTTGATGGCTCTCGCTTCGGTGAAGCGCATAGGCGACCTGCACGCGCTCTCTGTGAGCCCAGCGTGCTTGGAGTTTGGACCTAACGACTCTAAAGTCATACTCAAACCTAAGCATGGCTATGTGCCAAAGTCCCTCAACACACCGTTTCGGGCTCAGGTTATCTCCCTGTCTGCCCTGCCGGGATCAAGTGAGGAAGGGGACTCAAGTTTTCTTTGCCCCATTCGGGCTCTAAGAGCTTACGTGTCCCGCTCGGCTGTCTTCAGACAGACTGAGCAGCTCTTTGTCTCGTTCAGTGGACGTTCCAAGGGAATGGCTGTGTCGAAACAGAGCTTATCCAGATGGATAGTTGACGCCATAGCGCTGGCTTATACTACCAAGGGCCTCCAGTCCCCGTTGGGAGTTAGAGCGCACTCCACGAGGGGCGTTGCCTCCTCGTGGGCTTGGTCCAGCGGGATTTCCTTACAGGATATATGTACGGCGGCGGGCTGGGCCTCACCGTCTACATTTATCAGGTTTTACAACCTAGAGGTTCCCGCCTTACAGGCTAAGCTACTATCGGTATAGCTGATTCAGCTGTCTAACTAGAACACTGGAATCGCATGCGCAACGCGCTGCCGACTGTCTTATGGGCAGAACTGTGTAAGACCCACATTTCCCACATTTAGTTCAGGTTCCCCCACCCTGTCTATGTGATGTCATATTCGCGTCTGCTGACGCAACCATATAAGGACAGAGGAATCCCCTCTTGTCTCTAGACCCTCTCTGTGAGGTCATGTTTTACGTCTGCGGACGTTACAATATAGGGAATTAAGGTTCCCCTCCCTTAATCCCAGGCTCTTTGAGTCTATCTGGTGATTATGCACTGTACACCTGGTTAGCTTCCAGTGATCGGTGTCTTTATCCCAGCACGCACGGCGTTTTACAAGGGGTTCCCGTAGCGTTTTTACAAAAACGCAGTACGAGAGGACTCTCGTAAGAGAACGTACTCGGTTACTAACGTAACCTCGGTTCTCTCTAGAAGAGGGAACGAGTACTGCGTTCTCTGCCGTGCGTACGGTTCACTCTGGTTCGCTTCGGCGATGAAAATCAAGTGAATAAGCCTTCTCGAGCTCCTTATATAGAGGTTAGCCACACCCGTCTCGGCGGGAAATGGCTAGGAGGGCGCGAAGCGTCCTCATTGGCCTGACGTCACCTCAGGCCTCGCTCGATAGGCTTATGCAGTTGCTGCAGAGCAGCCAATGAGCGAGCAAGCCGTCTCGCCATAGCTAAGCACTGCCGCAACGCGTTTTACATTTATGAAAATTAAGGATAATTTTTTGCTTCAGTATTTCGTGAAAAGAGACTTTTCCCGTAGCGTTTTTACAAAAACGCAGTACTCGTTCCCTCTTCTAGAGAGAACCGAGGTTACGTTAGTAACCGAGTACGTTTTAAACAATATTTTCACGTAGGCCTATATGATTTATTTTCAGGTTTGTGATCTGGATAATGCCATCTGCAACGATGGAGTGTGTTGGAGCCTTTTCATTGTGATAACATCAACTGGTATGTAACGTTATGGTCAACTTCACCTAAATTAGCCGAAGTAAACTTATTAAACAGAGAAGCATAATAACTTTGGTATGTTCTGTCTCCTCTTTCACAACTTTTTGGCAGATGTACAACGTAAATACTGAGTAAAACTAAGTTAAAGGGGTAACGTACTTACACCTTAAACAGAAAATTATGTATGTCATCATTTACTCGCCCACAACGTGTTCTAAACCTGCATGAAGTTCTTTCGTCTGAACATAAAATAAATAGTGGCTGGTCCGCATGGACTTCTATAATAGAAAAAATACTTTGGATGTCAATGGGGACCAGTAACTGTTTGGTTGCTCATGTTCTTTAAAATATCTTCTTTTGTATACAGCACATTAAATAATTTAATGGAAGTTATGAACAAGTTGAGGGTGAGTAAATGGTGACAGAATTTACAATTTTGAGTAAACTAACCCTTTATCCAACACCATTGTTAATTTCATCTTTTGTTTTATTTTCAAGTTTGTGGTCTGAATTATGTCGTCTGAAATGTCGGAGGTGTATTTTGGAGTCTTTTTTGTGATTGCCTTCGTAATGGTGATAACATCTACAGGTGAGTAAGATGACATCAACTAAATTAGCTGAAGTATGCATTAGTTAAGCAGGCAAACATGTTCTTTTCTGTTCTTTATTTTTTAAATTTGCAGCGGCCATTCCCTCCGGACTGTACATCACTGCTGACGCTCTCCACTAATACACAGAACGGGTTGACGTTGGAGGAGGAAGAGGAGAAGGAGGAGGAAAGGGTTAGCAATATACCATTATCAATATAGCAAAGTTTTGCTAACTAATATTTTTAATGTTGTTTAATTGATTAAAAACTATAAACACCATACAACATTATATCTTACCTCATCTTCACCCCACATGTTATTGTTGTTAGTAATAAGTTCTGTTATTGTATTTTAGTTTTTTTTCTGTAAACTATAACACTAAAAGGCTGCTGTGACTTTGTCTGTTTCAGGAGAGTCTGTTCTCAAAGCAAAAACATGGATGCTGACAATGAAGGGTAGAATCATCATCCAGTTACAACTGCTAACAGACGACTCTTCAGCATTAGCTGTCTATTTTGTCGAATGCAGAATCAGGTAAACCAATATATATATATATATATATATATATATATATATATATATTTTTTTTTTTACATTACATTACATTTACATGCATGCATTTGGAAGTCACTTTTATCCAAAGCAACTTACATTGTATTAAGTTTAATCTAAATTATCCATTCCCTGGAAATCTAAGCTACAGGAATGTATTGAAAAAGAATGAAGCTTTAATGATTTTAATGTAATGTATTATGGGGTAATACCATCCCTGTAGGTTAGGGGTGGAAATTGGCAAAAATTTGATGATTCGATAGTATTGCGATATTTGGGCCACAATTCAATATTATTGCGCTTCCTAACATTGCGATACAGCAAGTATTGCGATTCGATTCTGCGATATATTGCGATTCATGTCCCCCATATTAATCAAAGACATTACAAAAAATAATACTGCTCAACTCACTTCAAATGTCACATTAAATCTGTGAACATCTTCTACACATTTACTGGAGGCTAGTGCAAAAACTTTGTCCTTGAACATTCAGGACACAGGGCCTTATTACAGAACGTAATTATATGAACGCGTCACCATCGCATTAGCACCAAAAACATGGAGATTTTATTTTAGAGAATAATTACACAACCTATTCGATATACTATAATTCTATAATTAAATAAACTAATCGAATATCCAAAAATTGTGACTCATCCCTGCATGTAATACCTTGTTTTTTTCCCAAAATCTTCACTTACGTCTCGATTTTCGAAGGGGATTATAAACGTTTCTTCCTTGGTTCGCTTTTATTTAGGCCTATTACATTCACATTCTTTACTGTGGTAAAGTAGAAAAACGTTGTAGGACAGATAGCCTACATTTTTACTTGCACGTCAGATTCATTTCAACACAGTTTTTGCTTGTTATTAGACATGTACGGCGCGTCAAGTTTATTTGATTTTTAGTTTCGCTCTCTTTGGCAGCGCAATTTCAAACATAGCTTAAATGTCTTGCCCTTGTGGAAGATTAAATTCACTTTTCATACCTTTTACAACAAGTAGAAAACATGAAGATATCAGAAAATAGATCGATGGTCTCTTTCCTCCTCGGGTAATCCCTCTCAAAGCACAGAGCGGTATGGCTTCATGTGGAATCACGTGTCTTTGTGTGGAAGTATTAAACGAAAGTTTTTTTTTTTTTATAGATTTAACTTTTCTATTATGTAAGTTTCTAATATTTACTGATATGTATTTGAATGCTTTCAAAATCACCATAAAGTGCCTTTGAGACTTCACAATTTCCAAAAAAAAATCTGAGATTTTCCATTTAACTTTATATGTGTTGTATTAAGGAGACATTAGGCTGTTAGAAATGCATATTGGTCAAGCTCCAGCACTTTTTATAAATTAACTGCAAGCTGACAATATACGAGCAAACCATAAAATATGTCCACCCTGTCATGGACAAACTCATAGTAGAATAAATACATTTTCATTGCATAGTGATTATAAAATGTAGATCTGAGGAAAGAGAATGTGTCCCTTTCCCAACAAAACATTTTAGTTAATGGTAAAAGTATTTTGATAATAATGAAGTTACTGCTTAAATGTGTATTGCCCAATAAAATATGCGATAGTTGCACATTCTATTCTAAATAAAATCTAACAACAAAGATATTTAGTCAAACTTTAAAACAAAACTAACCTGCCCTCATTTGTTTATTAAGAAACCACACACAAGGTTTTGTTAACTTGTTAAAATAATTAGATAATTTTCATCATAAAAGTTGAAAATGACAGGGTGGACAACAAAGTGACAGGGTGGAACTTGGCATGACAGGGTGGACAAATGCTTTAATGGAGGAACTAGAACGGTGGAACATTAGAAAAACAACAGGACCTTCAAGAAACCCTTAACCAATATAGAAGAAGGAGGGGCCTGGCTCAGGCTGATTTTCAGGAGTTGCAAATGTCCACCCTGTCATGAACCATGTCCACCCTGTCATGGAACAGGGTGGACATTTTTTGGCTAAAGTTAGTATTTAATGAGCACATGGTGTGCAGCAGTAAGCAAAGTGATTCACTGTTGAAGCTGACTGTGCACTGTTTAAAATGTATATTTAGAATTTCTGAAAAGTTTTTATATTAACTAATATTTCACAATGACAGGGTGGACATGTTAAGCTTGACAACACGCAACTACAAACACAATATGATGAAAATTAGGAAATATAAGTGTAGATTCTTACTTCGTGTGTTGCAGATGTTTTAACATCCACTGAAGAAAGACCAAATGGGGGAGGGGATGTCACTGAGTACATCAGTTGGTTTCTTAAAGGGGAGTTTACCCCATAATGACAGGGTGGACAGCAATTTCAGGGACACATGCAAACTGCTTAATATTATTATGAACATAAAATATAAATAATCAAAATGACTTGTTTTATTAAATAGCTTGCTGAGGACAATAAGTACATTAAAAAAGTATTTTAATTTTATGTAATTTAACCACTTTTTACACTCACTGAATTTAGCTGAGCAGCGTGTGGGACATGCCAAAATCGCACACATCCAATCAAAGAAAATGGTATAAAATCAGAAAAACACATTTCAAGAGACGTATCATTGTTCTTGTATGTGTGTAAGTGTTTGGCCATTTATAATACAACCTCAGAATTTCATTATTTTGCATTATGTTCATGATGACTGAGCGATTCTGATGAGGACACCAAAGGCACTTTATAGTGATATTGACTTGTGTTGCTTCTTTGACGGAATTGCTCAAATAAAGACTTTTTTGCTCGAATAAACTACATTTTTTTTATTTCAATTTTCATAATAACCCCCCAACCACTGCAGGTAGTTGGTCCATTACCACCGCAGTGGTAAAAAAAAACTGCCACCGTCACAGCCTTATAACCTTTATTGGAATACTTTGCGCTACTGTATCAATATAATTGCGTGTGCAAAATATCGCGACACTGAACAGAATCGATTTTTTTCCCCCACCACTACTGTAGGTGGATTCAGAATCAGATGTAGTGCTTTTATTAACGCCAAAGTACATGCAGCATCAAGTTTGAGGGTTAGGGAAAATTCTGCCAACACCGGTCTGAAAAAATTATATATTTTTCCCTGCTTGTGTTTGCAGGTTCATTCTGAGAGTCAACCCTGATGGCACCAAACACCAAAGGCACAGATCAGATGGAAATCTGGAAAGGTCCAAAGAAAAGCATCAGCCTGAAACCCTCAGTGTTTCTCATCAGAGAGCTTGTCAACTTTGACTGGCAAAATTACTGAAATGTAACAACACAACACTGACTTTGACTGTATTTTATTGTTTTAAGGCCTGTTTTGCTTTTCAGTGTGTGTACGTTTTTGCCATGCTACAGATACAAATGGTCACCAGGAGATTAATTCTGTGGACTTTGGAGATGTTGCCTTTTTTTTTCTTCAGCTAGTGGCTCCTAAATGTCAAGATTTGTAATTTGTACTTCTAAAACAAAATGTTCAACGATTAAAAAGAATATTATAAGGACAAATGTTTGTGAGTTATTGTGATTTTTTTGGGGGGTGGGGTAAACATAAATTAAAAAAAGAAAATTTAAATGATGAAAAAAAAACAAAAAAACAATACTAATACTGTAAATGAAAATACGGTAATAATACTGTAAATGCAATTACAGTAAATGGTACAGTATACTGTAAGTGAAAATACAGTAATAATACTGTAAAACATTTTACAGCAACTTACTGGCATCCAGCTGCCAGTAAGTTACTGTAAAATTTACAGCAACCTCTTTACAGTGTAGTGTTTTTGTTAGCATGTCTGCCTTCCATGCTGGAGAGACCCTGGTTTGAATCCTGCTCGGGGTGGGTAGAGTAGGAAACTGCGTGCGCTCACAATATTTTTGTAAAGTTTCTTGGGGGAATGCAAAACTTTTGTCAGAGAACACAAAAGCATTGACAATATTTTTTTCTCCCATATTATTTTTTTCCTTCACTATGTCCCTTTAGGGGCTTCATAGATTCCACAGCTGATGTGAGCAGTTTTCATTTGCTATATGCTTTAAAAGAGTTTTCTCTTCAGTAATTTTTATTGATTGCAGTCTTTTTCTGCTGTCATTATTTTCCTTGGATTTGCTTCTCAGTTCCATGCAATTTTAAGCTTTTCTCGGTCCATTCCATGTTTTATACTCTGTCATTGGGGAAACCACCCCTAAGTGTGCAAAAACTCAACAAGCAATGTCAATTGAACACTTACTGCTTAAAATATTTGTGGAGCCTGCATAGCATTCCAGACATCAGTTATAAGTGAGAGGAGGGGAGGACAAATTGTTGCACAACAGTTCTGAGGTTTATTTGGACATACTGCATTTGTACTTCAGGAAATGTACTTCAATACTTCAATTTCCAACATGATAAGGTGTGAGTAATGCTTTTTCCCCCACAGCCTTTAAGCAGGCTCGGGTAACCCCACTGCTTAAGAAACCCACTCTAAATTCAGCACATCAAGAAAATTACAGACCGCCGGTATCCCTTCTTCCATTCATTGCTAAAACACTTGAATGAGACATCTTCAACCAAGTCTCTATCTTTCTTACACAGAACCAGGGGCGTAGCCATCCTTTCAAAAGTGATGGGGACAGAATGCCAAGCGTTATACCAGGTTTTTTTTTTGCAGACCTTTATTGACAGGTTTTTGCTTAATTGGCTTAATATTCTATTTATGTTTAAAGCAATAAAACAGAAAGAAAGAAAGAAAGAAAGAAAGAAAGAAAGAAAGAAAGAAAGAAAGAAATGCAGATGTTCTGTACTTTATATTGCACATAGCCTAGTATTGTATATTGTACTTTATTGTTTACATATTTCAAATGTTTTTTTTTTTGTGTAGGCTACGTCAAACTTCAAGCTTTTAAAACTACTTCAAACTTTCTGGTAAGGCTTTTTCAAGACAACTTAAAGTTTGTCTACAAACTTTTTTATCTAATTGTAAAGTGTTACCGAATTATCATGTAGGCTACACGTTACAACGCTGCATGATTCAAGCAGATATAGTGGCTGTTAATGCATGAAAATCCAAATTCAGCAGTAACAATCACCATCTTTATTCTAATTTGAAGGGATTTGATTACATATCTGTGAAAATAAAAGACATTAAATAAGCGCACGTTTGTGCGGGTAGTGAATATTTTCAATTTCCAACAACAATTAATCAACTCGAGAAATAAGCAGTGTTATTCATCATTGTGCAACACAATTCGGATACCATATGACAACTTACAGTGCTTGACTTTTTCGGGAAAAAGGAGTGAAGTTTGCCAAAAAATGAGTTTTTTGCCGTTTTGAACCCATTGCGACCTCTATGAAAATGATGGATAGGCTACAGCGCGGGTGCGAGCGAGTCGTGATGCACGAGTGACTGATCACCATGGAAACGTGAAAGTCACGTATAGGGCCCTATTTTAACGATCTGAAACGCAAGTGTCAAAGCGCAAAGCGCAAGTAACTTTGTGGGCGGGTCTTGGCGCTGTTGCTATTTTCCCGGCGGGATAAATGACTCTTGCGCCAGGCGCAAATCTAAAATGGGTTGGTCTGAAGTAGCTTCTTTATTCATAGGTGTGGTTTGGGCGTAACGTGAAATAAACCAATCAGAGCGTCAGCTCACATTCCCTTTAAGAGCAGGCGCGCTTGTTCTAAAGCGGATTCCTATAATAACGGCGGATTTGCCAGGCGCGCGCCAGGAGCGGTTCACAGCCAAGGAGAGCAACACTCTCGTCAGGGACGTTGGGGATGGAGAAACCCACCCAAATTAACTTCGGTTAAAAAGGCGTATGATAATTTGGGTAAATGTGTAAGCTAGATGTATGCTTTTATAATAAATTGTCTATCTATCTATCTATCTATCTATCTATCTATCTATCTATCTATCTATCTATCTATCTATCTATCTATCTATCTATCTATCGTAATAATGTATGATTTGCAAAAATGAAAACTGCTGCTTCTGTGTAGATGAGAGAGTGTATGCGCGTTGTGCACACGCTACATTGATTATGGCCAAGCATGCGCCCTTAAAATAGCATATGAATAACATGCGCAACGCGCCACTGACTTTAAACTGTTTTTTCCTGGTTAGTGGCGCAATTGTTTTCTAAACCTGCAAAATAGCATGAAGGAACGTTTGCGCCGAAACACGCCTCCTTTTTTGCGCTGAACCGCCCAGGGAGCGCAAGTTCTTTCCCTAGTTTAACGACGTGCTTCTGTGGAGGGAAAAGCGCGCTTTGCGCGGGTGCAAAATAGGAATGATACATGCGTCAGTGTACAAAGTCAATTGCGCTGGGTGCAAGATAGGGCCCATAGACTATCTTGACTCTTTGAATTTTAAATCTGGATGTAAACAGTAAACACTTTGGCCCACGAAAACCTCAACTTGTCGTGAACACACTTGCCCTACGAAAAAGTGCGGGGGACTAATTTACATTTTATAAAACGCGTCCCCCGCGTAATCTACGCCCATGCACAGAACAACCTCCTGGACAACAACCAGTCTGGTTTCAAAAGCGGACAATCAACGGAGACTGCCCTGCTCTCGGTTATTGAAGCTCTGAAACTGGCAAGAGCAGCTTCCAAATCCTCAGTTCTCATCCTGCTGGATCTGTCTGTTGCTTTTGACACAGTTAACCACCAGATCCTCCTGTCAACCCTCAAGACAAAGGGCATCTCAGGAACCGCACTCCAATGGTTCAAGTCTTACCTCTCAGGTAGGTCCTTCAGGGTCCCGTCACAACTTCTCCATTCGGCAAGGTTCGTCAACCACAACTCCATCCAGGTCAGCCAGGAACCTTGGAGTTGTGATTGTCAGGTGAACTTCACAGACCACATTGCTAGAACTGCCCGGTCCTGCAGATTTGCTCTACAGCATCAGGAGGATCAGGCCCTTCCTAACGCACGCTACACAACTCCTTGTCCAAGCTCTTGTTCTATACAGACTGGACTATCATAATGCTCTCTTGGCAGGCCTTCCAGCATACTGTCATACCTCTGCAACTGATCCAGAATGCTGCTGCAAGAGTGGTCTTTAACGAGCCGAAAAGAGCGCACGTCACACCTCTCCTCATAAACTTGCGCTGGTTGCCAATCGCTGCTCGCATCATATTAAAAGCACTGATGTTTGCCTACAACACAACCACTGGCTCTGCAACCTTATACCTAAACTCACTACTTCAAACCTGTGCCCTTCAGAAGCTTGCATTCTGCCACTGAACGGCGCCTTGTGGTGCCATCTCAAAGATGTACTATACAAAAACCCTTTCACAGACCTTCACTTGGACGGTTCCCTGCTGGTGGAACTCAGCTCGAGCTGCTGAATCTTTAGCTATTTTCAAGAAACCGCTGAAGGCGCATCTCTTTTGTCAACACTTGACAGATTAATACTAACAGTTCATTTTCTATATATATATATTTTAAGACAACCTTGCTACGTGTACTGTGCTATAACTGGGACTGGTCACAGCACTTGTATATTGCTGCCCTATTTTTAGTTTGATTGCTTCTATTGCTCTCCTCATTTGTAAGTATAGCTTTGGATAAAAGTGTCTGGCCGAAGCCAGAAAACCCTCCCCCCCCCTTTATACAATAATTGCTGTGATTTGGCCTAGTTCTTAGAAACACATTTGAACTGATGGAAAACAGGAAACAGGAAATGCCTTAGATCATTCCATAGTTTGCCTTATTCACTTGAAGGTCATAATACAGTATACTGTATACATAACATATAATACAATACAACACTCTCTTTTATGCAGACAATATTCTGAAAAAAGTATAGTCAGTTACTATAGTATTTTGGATTTATGATATCTGTCATCAACAAGAATCTGTCATCTGTTCTAAAACAAGAAATTGAAGAACCTTTTAAGATAAAATACTCTGAAAGTTTGCATAAAGTTTATCTTTATCCCAATGAACGATTTTCTGTGAGTAAACCTCATTCAATTATTTTGTTTTAGAACAGTGCTAACAACCCCGAGGTCATGGTCAACACTGACCTTACAATTCTTTTTCAGTAAACAAAATTCCTTGTTTATTGCCAGCAAGAAAAAGTTTCTCTTCCTGAATCTGCCTTTTGTTTGCATATTAAATTACTCCATGCTCTAATGCCTCTAATGACTTTCTACAAAAATGCTTTTTTATGAAGGCCTATTACTGCCCACTTGCAGAGCAGACTTAAGGTTAAACTCACAAGCCCTCACACGTCTGTGCTGCAGTTTTGAACTGCAGATGTTCTGTGTGCCAACCGCAGAGTGACCTGTCCTGAGAAGCACTAGGTCTTGTCTGTCTGATTGCATCACAATCGTTTAATATTTATTTTTAAACTTCTCTCGTGTGAACTCTGTTTGTCAATGGGCTGTGTTGATGACCCATCACAGGGTCTTGTTATGTAAAAAATCATATTCCTTGATGTCCTAAGTGTATAAAAAAATACAACTCAAGATAAAAAGTACAGAAAAATATCAGTGCAAAATGGTGACCCCTGCAGGTCAGATAATTTTCTGCCATGAAATTTACTTGGAAAAAATTCAGTTTGTTTTTTTCTCAGTAAAGTCTAAAATGGGAACAAATGGAAAATAAGCATACAGACACACAGAGATATACTAAATTTACTTAAATTGATTAGATGAATGAATCACTGAATTGATGAGTGATCAACAAAGTAATAAAAACAGACAGATGTTTTACTAAGGCGTAGAGAAACTGGATGGATCACATAATTAACCTCTTGCATAATATTCTTGCTAACAAAGAGTGACGGAAAAGCATTGGTATAGCCTACTTACAAAAAAAGCAAGCCATTTTCCATTTGCCACATTTGTAAATTTCTTTCAAAAGTAAAAACACCTCTCCAAATGAAGAAGGCATAAGAAAAGCCATGCTTCGATAAGAGCAATTTACGCGAATAAAATAAACTAAAAACAACTAGATCAACTCTTTGAATTTTTTTGAGCAAATTTGACATTTTTTTGGTACTTCAGTTTAAATAGTGTTGCGGTAATACAGGACAGCAGCACCTATAATATGTTGGCAATATGAATAGATTTTTATTATATAGCCTATACAACAATGTAAAATAATATAGTAGGCTACATATATATTTTAAATCAAAATTGTACTGAGCAAATCTTTTTTTGCCTTTTTCATTATTAAAAAAAAAAGCGTATTTCAGCGTTTCAACTGGCCTACAAGAAAATATTACTTCAAAAGGAGAAACATTACCATACAAGATAGCATGTACTAAGCAAATCCATTAAAAGGCATTCTATTCCCTGACGTAAAAGAACGTACGTTGCTATGCAACAAAAACAAAAAATCTGATATGTTCACGTCACAGCTGTTACTATCACTTTGTATTGGCCAATCAGAAGCCAGAACCGAACTATCCGTTTTAAAATAAATAACTCCGGTCAGACCTTACAGTTCAATTGCTGGGTGAATTGACTATTATCAAATAGAATAGGCTATTTATCACCGTACCACACACTAGCCAATTAACGTTACCCTCTTTCTTATTATTTACGGATCAAATTATTTACAATAACAATATGCGAAGACATTTTTTGGTTTAAATATTAACACAAGTTCACCCTTTGACCTGCACATTAAACGTCTTGCCCATTACATTGTTTCGCTTTGAATGACGTCAGCTTTGATTTTCCTGTCAGCTGATGCAGTGGGCGTGTTTACGTCGCTGATGTAAACAGAAAGGACCATTTTGATCAGAGAAATCTAGAAGCCAGGGCACAGTAACTCATCAAAGCTTTTCTGATTTCACCTATGCAACGCCTTAAATAGTACTTGCGCCATGGACTTCTATATCAATCTGAAGGTGAATTTCCGAGGGAATGCGAAGAGTTTCTTGCTGTCTGGCTCAGAGACGAAGAGTTGGGAGTCTATGGAGGCCATGGTAAGCAGAGGAGGATGATGAGGTGATGTCAGTCTGATCGCTCACCTTGATGCCGCAAAGCCTCTCACCCCGACGTCATCCGATGCCTGGCTCATGCGATTAGAGTTGACATCTGTCGTGACATTCGTTACTCCGTTTGCTGCTTCGACTAGCGCTTAATCATCTAACGTTAGAAAGAATGGGCCAAGCGACCATTTTGCCGAAAGCCCACGAATTACAGCAACCATATTTATATGTAACGTTAATAAAGTACATTATATCTGACGTGCGCAGATCTTACATCAATTAGACCATAATTACAAAATGGGTTTACCACACCGTGAGGAAATGTAACACATGTCACGTCTGTATATCCCATCACTAATCTCTTGGGTAATGTTGTTGACTCACTGAATGTCTCAAAACCTACTAAGCTCCCTTGCTAGACAGCATGATAGCCGCGTAGATACCCTGAATGCTGTCCAGATATGTTTCTCAGTAGGTTTTGAAACAGATATTGACTGCTGTCTGTTTCAAGCTAATTTTATTTGCTTACATTTGAAAGCACTGTGTAATCCTGTCAGTCTCGAGTGATGTAGCTATGGTCAGCCCTTCGCCTCGACAGGGCATTCGGGGTATATGCATATCACCCTGAACGGGTTTTCAATACGACTGTGCGTTACCCCTTATTACAAGGCTACTAAGTACATTAGTATTATTAAATACTGATTTGAGTTGAAATTGAATAATTAGCTTACTTGTGTGGAGATCGCGAAGAGACAGGAAAACTAGCTTGCTATGTGGAAAAAAAAGCCAGGGTTCCCGGATGAGAGTTCGGTTATGTAGCCTTGTCATGGGTAACGGTTGGTGTTCAAAAATATTTCCCTGCAGAATGTTATGATTGGCCAGTCAGAATCCTATAGCTTATGTAAATCTAATCAAACACGAATTATACTTTATTCGCAATTATTTGACTTGATATCTTTCCCTTTTCAGGTGAAGAGGTCCTTTGGCCTGTGTAATTTACAACTGACTTATTTCGATGAGGAAAATGAAGAGGTGAGAGTGAAGAAGTACATATTTGGGATATTGCATGCATGTCAATGTTAATAACTTTACTTTTGTCAAAGAAAATATCTGACACACATCATAATGAATTGATAATATTATTAGTTAATATTTCTATCATAATTGCGTATGTGACTGTTTATTTCAGGTATCAATCAACAGCCAATGTAAGTAAATGGTCTTAATCTTACAATTATACATTATTATACATTATAATTATACATTATATTTAAATTACAGAGAAGAGGTACATACACAGACACTGACTGGAACCATTTTTCTCTTTTCAGTGGAATATGAAGAAGCCCTGAAGGTAAATGAATGATGATTCTTCAAGTTATTTTTTTTGTGTCTGTGTGTATGTGTGTGTGTGTGCATATAACCTATTTAGAGCAGCGGTCCTCGACCAGGGCCCTCTGCAACCTTCCAATAAGATTTGAAATTATTAAAATTTTGATGAAAACAAACCTAATTAAAATGTTTAAATACACTAAAATAAATAGGATGTATAGTACAACATTAAACTGACATCAAATTTTGAGTTTAGTTTGATTACAATAGAAGTACCAGAGGTACCATAGGGTGTTTAAAGTGTTATTGTAGAGTGTATTAAACTCATTGTTTTGCAGTCAACAAATGTCCAAAGGGAAATGCACCACATTGTTACACTGTGTTGTTGTTGTTTGCAATTGTAGAGTGCAGCACGACAGGGGAACAGATTACAAATGAATGTGTATGAGACGAGGGGCAGTAGAGCCACAGTTCCAGGGCCGGGCCCCCCACCAGGATCAGGGGTGGGCTTGGGCCAGGTGAAACCTGGTACTGTTGGAGAACCCAAGAAGGGATTCAGGCCTCCTCAGCACTGCCCTACTTTGGCACAAGTGGTGAGTCGCAAAGTTCAGGCAGCAGTCCCAGAGGAAGGATTGGTAAGATTTTATAACCCAATGGTTTTGCACAATCACAGACATAGCCACTGTTGTTGTATCAAATTCTACACTGCAGTTTATTAGGAATGGTGCGTAATAATATTATAAATAATCTATATTATAAAAAAAATCATGTTCTGATGCTAAAACCAAATAATGTAACTGAATTCTATTGTATTGATGTTTTGTGTGGTTTGCATGAAATGTGATATGCATCTGTTAACGGTGTCCAGATTGATGATCGCCACAATTTCCACTATTGTAAGTTAATTACTTGTATGCCACATATTCTGTTTTAATATCCTGCCGTTGTTTTAAAGGTAATTGTAAATGAACTCAAAGGTGGGAAAGCAGAGGATAAGACACCTCCAGCTTGGTTCACTTCATACATGGAAAAGGTATGAGAAACAAGACTTTGAAGTAGACATGAAATGAAAATTCAGCTGTTGTCTATTGGTGTTATTGTTAATGATTCAATGCATCTTATTATTTTTTTCAATTTTCAATTGACATAACTCTTCATCTTCTATTGAAAGTCATACTTCCGTCTAGTGACGTATGCTGGACTTCTCCAGTCATTTTGTCCACATATATGCTGCCCCTTTTCTTACAATCAACTGCAAACTCATATTTAGATCTGCCTCCCCCCAATCAACAGCCAATAGCCAGAACCAAGTCCCCACCATACTTTCTTTTCTTTCTCAATAATATGTTTCACTCAGATGTACGTCGCAGTACAGAAGAAAAGATTGTAACTTCCGTTTCATTGTAACTTTAAGAACTGACAAATGTTGTCCTGTGCCATAGTATTTAAGTTTCATCCTGATCGTTTTAGCAGTGGAGGCAAACCCTAATATTGCTCAGGAAACTTTTTTCTCTCTATTTTTCTTTCTACAAAAATACAATAACTGCCACAGTTTAAGGACCAGGTGGTTAGGGAGGCAGTAGAGAAGATTTGTAGGGAGTTCTCTGGACAATGCTGCATCCATAAGCCAGTGGGACCAGAAGCTCAGGTTCCTGAGGTCACCTCATCCACTCTGCCTGGGGCCCCAAGTTCAGCTCCAGCCTGCAGCAGCTGCCGGGGCCAGACCGCAGGCGGCGGATACCAATGCAGGTTAGAGAGATCTCTGTGAGGTGGATGTCTGGATAAATATTTGCTCCTGTGGTGCATTTCAAAGGCAAACACACTTATTATGATTGTATGAGAGATATTATTTATAACTGGATGCCTGGTTTAATGGGTGCCTTTCATTTTGTTGTTTCCCCTTGTATGTTTCATTGTGTTTGGTTTCTTTCTGCACAGTGTGTGTACCTCCTGCACTCTGTGTGAGCCTTGTAGCTTCTCACATGATCCAAGCCACAACCTTGTGAGAGCCAGAACTCCCCTGTCTATTCCTGAGCACGGCTCCCCAGCGCCAGACCACAGCAGGTGGGCCTTTGTCCTCTGCTGTTTGGGATGTCTTGCTGTTAAAGTTCAGAAAAAGGCTAAGTTGAACATATGTTGCTCTCTCTCTGAAGGTTCTACAGAAGGGGTGACCGGAGCTTTCGCAAGGCCGAGAAGCAGCGTCTTAAAGCGGAGAAGCGTCAGCTCAAGGCGGAGGTGAAGGAGATCAGGAAGCAGCTGAGGATGGAGAGGAGAGGGCTGCAGTGGAGCACTCCTGGAGAAGGGAGTTCTTCACCCGTCCTGTTGCAGCCACGTGCCACACAGGCAAACAGCCCAGAGTAAGAGCTTGCACCCCATTACCACCTGAGGAAGAGCATATTGAAGAACTAGTTCACCTAGAAATCCTCTGCTGTTTTTGTGGAACACAATTTTTTATACTTTTTTTCGAAGAATCATTTCTGCCATGAAATGTGAGAACTGATGCTGTTTTGGCAGCGTTGGCCATTTTGAGTCTTATGTTAAAATATCAACTGCATAACATAATTTTCTGGTGTTTGAGAATAATAGTATCTATTGTACTGATATCAGAATGTTTTTATTTATTTATTAATAATTAACTACATTTAATCATTTATTAATAAATAATATAAAAATGTAAAACTATTTTTATTTTATTTGTTTGAGGTGAGTACTTTGGAAAGAAAATAGTACTTTTACTTAGCAAGAATACATTGAATTGATCAAAAGTGACAGTAAAGGTATTTACAATATAAAAATTTCAAGTAAATGTTCTTTTGAAATGTCTGTTCCACTATGTCAGTCCCACAAAGAAATAACAGCGCACCATATTAATTGGCTGAACTGATCAGATCAGTTTAAAATGCGGTTAGTGATGATAAGATGGCATTTAATTTATACTGTCTTGGTTGCAGTCGTCCTAAACGTCCATGCCCGCTGGCTGTGCCAGCTATGACAGCTCTGCTCCTGGATGAAAACCTGCCTGATGGATCACGTCTGCGTCCTGGGACCAAGTTCATTAAATACTGGAAAATGAAGAACAGTGGCAGAGTGTGCTGGGACTCTGAGACCAAGGTACATTCTGACTCCTCAACAGACACACACAATAGAAAATATGAACATAAAAAAAATAAACATAAATTGTGTCCCATTTCGACCTTAGTTGAAGTTCATGTGGGGAAACCTGGCAGTGGGTTCGGGCGAAAGATGGCGGGAGGTCGCAGTACCCACTCTACAGCCAGGTCAGGTGGGTGTGGTCAACGTGGCTCTTTGTGCTCCGACATTGGAGGGCACTTACACGTCCCATTGGCGCCTGGCACACAGAGGAGAGCAGTTTGGGCCGCGTGTTTGGTGCAGCATCGTTGTGGATCCACATGCACCTACAGCCATCTGTGCTGATGGGCTGCTGGTGTCTCCCTGTGTCACCCCTCAGGTAAGACAACGGTTCGAAGACACCCCCAGCCACCCCAGAAATCTTTAAATGTGCAGTAGGGATGTGGCGATGAGGATATTTTACCACCAGTGAATCGACGTGTGACAACACCGGTAATACCGGTATCACCGGCGGGGGGCTTTTAAATCACTAATTTGAAGGTTAAAGTAAAAGGCACACGTCCGCTTGGGCATTCATAATGGTGCGGAGCAGAGAGAGCGTTTTTCCATAGTAATGAACTAAAAACGCTTGCTCTATTATGCTCGCTCTGCGCCCGTGGGGACGTGCGGCGGTGCGCATTTTAGTTTCTTTTTCAAATTAGCGCCAATTGGGGGGCAGATTGCCTGAATGGGGAGTTCATCAGCCTATTATTCTAAATGAAAAACACAACAACAAAACAGTACAATGACAAATTCGCTTAAATAGGCGCTTCTACATTTCGATTTGACACCAAATATTGCTCCATCATCTTGTCAGTCAGCACCTCGCTCTCATGATAAATGAAATCTGACTCCTGCTGCTGATCTGTGCTGCGACTCTCGTTCAGCTCAGCACGATTTATTAAGCAGAAACGTTCAGTTTTTAACTGTAGTGTCGGTTCTCTAACTGAACTAAATTATTTTACATGTAACACCGTCAACACCGACTATTGTAGCAAGCCTAATGTGCAGCTATTATAATGTACAAAGGAGTATGTAAATTGGTCATATCAGTGTTATTATTATTTGCAAAAACTAAATGAAAACATTTTTGTTTACTGAAATTAAAAAACACATTAAAAAGAAGAAACACAAAAACTGCACTAAAATGCATTTTCATGACTCCAAAACTAGCTAAAATATAAAATGGGGAAAAATAAATTTTAGTTTTTTTTTTATACATGATATGTTATACCACTACATACAACTTGAAACCTTTGGCAGCCCTGAAATTATTAAATAACTAAAACTAAAATAACAACTAAAAAACTGAACCTAGAACTAGCCATTTTCACCCGCTTTGGTCCTTTCAGGAGAAGTCTTCCCGCACTCTTGAGAGGGAGGAGAAATGCCGAGCCTCAAGGGACCAACTAGTTTTGTCCGTGAACCAGGACTGTGATCAGGAATTCTACATTCCATCTGTGGATTTACTCACAGCTCAGGTATGAGCAATCGGCATGATTCAGTAATTCCATCCCATTTGTTGTGCTTCTCATTCTCTCATTATGTTTCATGAAGAAACTTTTGACTCCATTGCCAATTTCACATACTCTCTTTTGCCTTTTACTTAGGACTTACTGTCTTTTGAACTGCTGGACATCAACATCGTGCAGGAGCTGGAGAGCGTGCCCAACAACACTCCTGCAGGTCACTTTAAAACTGGAATAAGTACCTAATGTGTTTCTTGGATTGCTTTTAATGGTTATGCTTATTTATGTTGAACAGTAAAGATTAAATAAAAAAATTTCTTATTTTCTCTCTCTCTCTCTCTTTTTGTCTGTAAATGTATAAAGACATTACTCCATGCATATCGCCTTTGCCCCATGATGGACCTCTTCAGGAGAAGCCAACATTGGGGCTGATCCAAGAAGAAACAGAAGCCCAAGGAGTCAGCAGCATCCTGGGTAAATTTTACAGCAGAACATTTCTTCACTTTTGTCTGTATATTACTGTCGATGATTACGTAGCTGTTTGTGTTTATATTTCTGTACTGTCTCTGATGTCTTATTCACAGATGTGGCTCAGGGGACAGAGTTAGAGGGAGTCCCAGCACAAGAGAAAGGACAGGAGAGCATCATTGGGCCTCAGTTTGTCAGTCCATCTGTTATCCGCTCTCTCACCCTTGAAGTGGCAGAGCATGGGACCCTGTGTGGGAGATTCCCAGCTAAAGGTTAGTGGTGGGAATATTTACAGTACTTTTCATAAAAGGTGCAAACCAGTTAGTTTCTGCCTGGCTCACTTGAAGTCAGACTGTGATTACATCACATTTACTCGTTACTCTGTACAACCAATAATGTAGAAAATATTAATTGTTACTTTTTTATTTTAGAATTGACCTGGCATAAAGTACTTTTAATATGTCTAGTAGGCATTTTCTATTACATTTACATCTATTATACCAAATTAGCATATTAAAATTATTTCTTAAGGATCATGCGACACTTAAGACTGGAGTTTATTCAAAGGAATAAATAACATTTTAAAATATATTAATATAGAAAACAGTTATTTTTAAATAGTAATAATATTTCACAATATTACTGTTTTTACTGTATTTTTTATCAAATATATGAAGCTTTGGTGAGCACAAGACGTTTGTTTAATAGGTTTTGTAAGATTATTTACCTTTCCATTTTTAATGATTTATTTACATTTAATTTTTGCCATTTTAAGTGGTGCGCCCAGCCCCCCAAGGGTCAATGTCACTTTGTGAGAGGAAATCAGAAAAAGTTCCAGACACAGGAAACCTGTTAATATCTGCTCCAGCCCCACTGAAAGTAGAGACGACACGAATCTCCAGCTCTGCTTCGCCACAGACAGAGACCGCTGAGATGGCTGCTCCCCTGCTGACGCTTCCAACAGAACTCATTAGCACAGGTAACAGGGCATTGAGAATACTTATTTCCCTCCACTTTATAGTCAGATATTGTATTTGTAATCATCAGATGATTCAACTTCTTACCAATCACAGTAAATTGTCTAGTCATTAAAGTGATTTTTCTTATGTTCAGATGAGGGTCACGAGTCTGACATCGAGCAGATCCTGGTGGAACCTGCAGGTGGAGATCTGGTAGAGGAGGGAGAGGAGGAAGTGGATAAGAAAGAGCAAGTTAAGGCGACAGAAGCAGCAAAGGAAACTCGCAGCAGAACATCATCTGCATCTTCAGAAGACTACATCATCATCCTCCCTGATTGCTTTGACACCAGCCGTCCACTAGGAGAGTCCATGTACAGCTCAGCCCTGTCGCAGCCTGGAGAAGAGCCTGCAGAGGGAGACAAACTAGAATCAGTGGAGACCGCAGAGCTTCAGAGGTCCGTTGCTGCTGCTGTTAGCGTGGATGCTAATGACATGCTCTGTGCCTCCCAGACTCTGGATGCTGTGCCGCTCACCCCTGTGATTGTAGTGGCACCCCGGCCCTCAGTCAAATCCTGGTGAGTTTACACAGGGGGCATGTGTGCAGTCAGAGGTTAAACTAAACTAGTGATGCACTGAAATTTGGAAAATATTTGACAGAAACAGCAAAAAAATTGTAAATAGGTCTGAAGGGTTGTAAACATTGCCTGAAACACTGATGTTCAATTAGCACTTCTCCGATGATGCACTTTGACCATGTCAGCTTCTATTTTGTGCTCACAACGTGAATAAGCTACAATGGGTATACACAAGCAGTGTGGACACACATCACTGTGTCCAAAAAGCATGTTAACGTAGCAGTATGTACAATTTGTTCGGCTGAAACATAGAGGGCAGCTCATTGCGAAGAACTTTACTTTGACTAGTTTAAGAACGACACTATGAAAACGTGTTTAGTTACTGAAAACTTTATTTTCAGTTCCGTTTTCGGCAAGATGTAAACTTTAATTTCGGGTTTGGTGTTTCTATAAAACATTAATTTCTGTGCTTCACTAATTAAACCTGGAAATAAATTTTTTGGGATTTTCAACAAAGAAATGTTATGACGTGAAATGAACACTATTAAGATTCTGCACTATTTCTTCTATTCAATTTGTGAGATTGTATATGTGATCAAGTTTTTGTTTCCATTTGAAGCACACAGATGTTGCTTGTTCCCTCACAATACCCTGCCCATGAACTCTATATGCACAAATTCCTTCACTTATTTATTTCTGTCCAGATTTCTTACATTTGATAGTTTATAGCTTAATGTCATTGATGTGTAAAATTTAGCTTTATTATTTTGAAATGACTTCAGCACAGAGACACAAGAGCAGACAGATAATGGAGCAGAGGAGCAGGAGGGGAGTGATCCTACGGAGCCAGGAGAGAAGGAGAAAGGTGAGTGAAACATCTTGGGATATTAAAGTAATAATCCACCACAGGTCATGAATTAGTGCATTTTTCTATGATTATATATGTGCATATTTTTATATATCTATAAAATAGATTCTGAGCCTAATCAACCTGAACCTGAGAACTCATTAGCATCTGCCAAGTCTGAAACAGAAGAGCTCAGGTGAGTTACACAGCACACGACTATTCGTTCGGTCTCGCAAGACCACGGAAGTGCACCCAGGCCAATGCTTTTCTTTCTATCACTCGCATTCTCACTCTCTCATTCATGTCTTTCCTCAGGGCCAATAGCATCACAGGTGGATTGGTGAAGGGTGCCCTGTCCGTGGCAGCATCTGCCTATAAAGCTCTTTTCACTGGTCAGACTGGGTCTGAGAAGGTGAGTTTGATGGGCCTTTCAACAAGTTGAACTTCTTTTAACATCACACAGCATTCTTATGATAACAGATGCTGAAAAATCTCTTCTGTCCTCTATGAAAAGGAAATACAAATATTACGATTGTATATTTCATTACTTTCATATGAAGTTTATGAATAAGCATGTTCTGCAGGACTGATTTTGATCAAACTATGATAAACAAAATTAATGAAGCACAAAGAAAGCAGCACATTTTATTTGCATAAAAGTGAAAATTCAAAAACACCATTTATGGTAACACTTTAAAATACGGATCCTTCGTTAATGAATAACTACACAGGAACAAATGAGTAACACAATATTAACAATCTAGTAACTACAATTAACTAACAAGTAACTCTGATTAACGAATTAGTAAGTAATAGCACACAGATTTAAGTGGTAGTTCACTATTAACTAATCAATAACTACTATTTTTTAATACTTCACAGAGAACTACTGAATTTTTTTACAGATTTAAGTGGTAGTTCACTAATAACTAATCAATAACTACTATTTTTCAATACTTCCCAGAGAAATAATGAAAATTCACAATTCATGCAAAACTAATTTATAACTAATGCAGGACAAATTACTAGCACTAGATTAACATTACTGCTAGATACTGTACACTAATTATAAATATGTAATAGCGTAGCAGACTTATGATTTGGGAAAGCTGTCAATAATTAGCCTATGCACTGCTGTCTTTTAGAGAACTATTCATAAACTAAATAATTTTTAAGAATTGTTTTTATAAATGCACTTGTCTGGAACACTTACCCTGTGGCCGATTTTCCGGCATTCCTCTGGACTGGCTTTGAATAACTAGACTCATCATGGTGAGTACTGGAACATACTGAGTCATCAGCCATCCAAATACCAGTTATTTTATTATAGCTTGAGTCATTTGAGACACTTGAGTCATTACTAGTTAGTTAACATGATCTTCACTTTAGAATACGGATCCAAATAATTTGTAAGTCCTATAAAAGTATGCATTAACACTTGAGTCATTACTAGTTATCATGATTCCATGCTGTAGTTACTAATGAAGAGCCAACCCGAAAGGGTAGAATCATCTAATCATTCACAGGATATATATATACACACACATATTTATATATATATATATATATATATATATATATATATATATATATACATATGAACAAAGAGACATACATAAAAACAATTTTGAGAGGTAGGTTAAATAATAAAATAACTGGTATTTGGATGGCTGATGACTCAGTATGTTCCAGTACTCACCATGATGAGTCTAGTTATTCAAAGCCAGTCCAGAGGAATGCCGGAAAATCGGCCACAGGGTAAGTGTTCCAGACAAGTGCATTTATAAAAACAATTCTTAAAAATTATTTAGTTTATGAATAGTTCTCTAAAAGACAGCAGTGCATAGGCTAATTATTGACAGCTTTCCCAAATCATAAGTCTGCTACGCTACTACATATTGATAATTAGTGTACAGTATCTAGCAGTAATGTTAATCTAGTGCTAGTAATTTTTCCTGCATTAGTTATTAAGTTTTGCATGAATTGTGAATTTTTTTCATTATTTCTCTGGGAAGTATTAAAAAATTGTAGTTATTGATTAGTTATTAGTGAACTACCACTTAAATCTGTAAAAAATTCAGTAGTTCTCTGTGAAGTATTAAAAAATAGTAGTTATTGATTAGTTAATAGTGAACTACCACTTAAATCTGTGTGCTATTACTTACTAATTCGTTAATCAGAGTTACTTGTTAGTTAATTGTAGTTACTAGATTGTTAACATTGTGTTACTCATTTGTTCCTGTGTAGTTATTCATTAACGAAGGATCCGTATTTTAAAGTGTTACCCCATTTATCAGTGATAATCCAAAGTCAGACTCACATTTGGGACACAAGTCATGTGTCACTCTAGTAAAACTTTTTTTTTTTTTTTTGTCTGTGCAGCTTCCAGAAGATGCAGCTTCTCATGACGCCATGATGGCTGTGCTGGTAGAGATGGGCTTTGGTGACCGACCACTAAATCAACGTCTGCTGCAGAAACACAACCGAAACCTGCTGGATGTGGTAAACGAACTGGTGCAGATGACTGACAATGACTGGTACACGACACGCTACTAAGATGCTGGTCGACTATTTTGTTTCTCTTATATCGTTTTTTTTTTTTTTGGTTTCTCTTTCTCTGTGCAATCAGCAGCTCATTCCATGATACAGACTCTTACGTTCCATTTGGGTTGTAAAAAGATAGTGTGTGTGAATCTGTCTGCTCCTAAGTGTAATGGATAATCATTAGAGAAGCAGTTCATCACCATAATAACTGTGCTTGTTAAAGTTTGTTGTTAGTGGGCATTAATGTTTTCACAGAGATGATCATGGGTAGCTAATGAACACTAATAGGTAATTATTATTCCAAAACTATCCAAGAAATATGTCATGCTTTTAATGAAAACTTGATTTGAAAGAACAGTGTATTTAACCACAAATTATTCTAATAGGTAAAAATGAAAATGTCTGCAGTGTGACTGGATATTTTCCATATTTAAAGAGTTTTGTGTTCCCAGGTTTTGGAAAAGTGCAATAGATCTGGCTTTGTGTGGACTGTCTTAATCATCAGCCAAGACCAAATAGAGAAACTTTGAGGCTTCTTTTAAAGTAATTAATCATCTTAGCATAGACACAAGATGACAAATTATTCCTTACTGGAGAAATCAAGGTTAAGTTTAGTGTGTGAATGTGTTTTTTTTTTCATTTTTTTTTTTCAGTAATTTTAAGCTGTTATTGCTTGTAATACATGTGAAAATTATTATTATTATTATTATTTTGAAGACCATTGATTCATTTCTAAAAGGTCCACAAAATAGGGCACATACTGCACTTTGTGAATGCATTGCCATTTAAATATCTGATAAACGTCATGGCTTGAAGTAGCAATGCATTTGAATAGTTAAAAATGGATTGAAATGGGCAGTGTAGAGTGTTTTAATTTATGCTTTAAATGGTTAAAGACTGCAAAGGCAATCATGACATATTTAACTCAATGTTGAGACCCACTATAGTGCGAGACAAAAAACAGCTTACTGTTCATTCCAAAACAAAATCGAATCATGCAAATTATATATTTTGATAATTAAAAGCTCTTGTATTTAGTGATGAAGAATGTATCTCGGCACTTTTCTTCAATGGGAGATTTTGAAGCTACCTAATGTCAAGAGAGTGGAAAGCATTCCCTATAAATCATTGAGCATCTCCTGATTTGCTCTCACAAGTGGAACATCCATAATTGAACTGAACAATCACCTACTTGTTTTTCTAGAGCTTGGGTTTATTTATATGTTTTAGCACATTCCTTAGGAAAGCTGTAGTTGGTCTTGGTGCTTGCAGCGATCAGTGGAGGCTCTGGGTGAAATTGTTTGGATCATGTCATTGTTAAGCATAATCAGTGGAGACAGATGCGCTTCACTCTGTGTTTGATGCCTGAATGGAGTAATCATAGTGTCTCTGCATCTAATGTACACATCTGTCTGTAATAAATATCCTAATAAGTCTTACTTTTTTGCTCACTGTCTTCCATAACAGTGCACCACAAATGCCACGGTATAACTTGTTTTTATCTGGGTAAAACTATGTTAAACACACCACACCTAATGTAAATATAGACATTGACATGAGTCTTTTTCTTACCAGGGTGAGAAGCCTCACCCTCTTAGACATAACAAATTTCACAGGTTTTGTGTGCTGGAAGTTAAGCACGCCACACTAAAATCATCTGCATTTTTTGGATGATTTTCTAGCAATCCAGCGCAGTTTACAAAAAGTGGGGGATCTTTTTTTTTCATCCATTGCCACAAATTAAGTAAAAAACAGTAAAAGTACATTTTTAGGTTAATCTGTTTTTTTCTTATTATTTTGATAGGAATGCATGGAAAAAGATTCAGCAAAAAATACTTTTTGTCAGTTTAACCCCCATACGAATATGCAGTACATTATACACCCCCTTGGTCTTAAATGATTTCTATAAAATAAAAACATCTAGTAATTACTGGAAAACAGTTCTAAGTCCCTGCCCCTGTTTGAAATAGTGAGGTTTATGCTTAAAACAACTAAAACATTACATATTATTCATACATACATACATATATACATATATATATATATATATATATATATATACAGTACCAGTCAAAAGTTTGGAAACACTACTATTTTTAATGCTTTTGAAAGAAGTCTCTTATGCTCATCAAGCCTGCGGTTAAAAACGAAAAAAACCAAAAAAAACACTAATATTATGAAATATTATTACAATTTAAAATAATGTTTCTCTTTTTTAATATACTTTAAAATGTAATTTATTTTTGTGATGCAAAGCTGAATTTTCATCAGCAAGTACTCCAGTCTTTGGTGTCTTATGATCCTTCAGAAATCATTCTAATATGATAATTTGATACTCAGTTATTATCAATGATGGAAACAGTTGTGCTGTTTAATAAAAAAAATTTGGAATACTTTTTTCAGGATTCATTGATGAGTAAAACGTTAACAGCATTTATTCATAAAAACAGCATTTATTCAAAATAAAAACATTTCTAACAATATAAATCGTTACCATCACCTTTTATCAATTTAACACATTCTTGTTGAATTAAAGTACTAATTTCTTTAAAAAAAATAGTTATTGTTCCCAAACTTTTGAACGGTAGTGTATATTGTTACAAAAGATTTCTATTCTAAATAAATACAGTTCTTTTTAACTTTTTATTCATCAAATAATCCTGAAAAAAGTATCTCAGGTTATAAAAAAAATATTAAGCAGCACAACTGTTTCCAACATTGATCATAAATCAGCATATTAGAATGATTTCTGAAGGATCATAAGACACCAAAGACTGGAGTACTTGCTGATGAAAATTCAGCTTTGCATCACAAAAATAAATTACATTTTAAAGTATATTAAAAAAGAGAACCATTATTTTAAATTGTAATAATATTTCATAATATTACTGTTTTTTTTTTTTTTTTAACTGCAGGCTTGATGAGCATAAGAGACTTCTTTCAAAAACATTAAAAATAGTAGTGTTTCCAAACTTTTGACTGGTACTGTATATGGGAAAACCTGCTCTATGGATATGACATGATTCACAATGAAAAGCTTGTTCAGACATTAAAAGTATAAATTCCATCCCATGTTTACAGAACTCAGCAAAGAATGAATAAAGACAGGACATCATTATGACAGGAACACCAACGGTGTGAGGATCCGACTAGAATTGCTCAATTTATATAAAATTGCTTTTATTCTTTATGAAACAAGTGTTACATGTGACACAACTCAACACCAACCAGCAACATATTATAAGACAGACACATAAAATAGTGTAGTGTATCGTTGTGGCCGGACCTCTACACTATTTTGTATCGCAAATCGCAAAGCTGGTTGGTAGGTATGTGATCTAAGATGAAATTTTTTTTCAGCTGTATAACTGGAGTGTCTTGTTTTGTTCCCCTTTTCAGACTAAAATAACAGATGGAAGAGATCACACTTTGCATTGCTACTGATACATTCTGGTACTAATGAATTAAAAATGAAACTAAATCTAAAAGCTAATATTTGCACTTTGTGCGACCAACTGTCAAACCTCAAGGCTAAAATATGCAAACCTGCTTAAATTCGCATTTTGAAAATGATGCACACCTGAGGCGTAACAGCCAGAGTCAGTTATTATGCTCATACTTTGCTTACCATTTTATTTCAAGACATTTGTCAGGTTTTTTACCTTAAAACACTATTGTTTGTAGTACTACATTCATACGCATCTCATCCCAAGCCTCTGTTGCTAATTTCAAAATGTCATTTTAATAACAGAGGCCCAGGGGCTATTCACACAAACACCTTTCTGATTCCTCTGCGCTACTTTTCCATTGTTTTTCTATGTAAACATGCGCTTTGAAAAAAACTGAAATCATTTGGCGTAGTGATATGGAAATCAAGACCTGCCTGGAACTACTTTAGAAGTGCTTGAAAATAATTGCACACCTTAGAACGTTTCTCATCCAATCAGAATCAAGATTTCAACAGTCTCATAGTATTATTACTTTTATTCTTGATGGAACAAGTGCCACATGTAGCAAAACTCAAGACAATAAGGCAACAGGTCAAAAGACTGTAACCAAAATATTTGATACATTAAAGAAGTGTAGTGTATCTTTGTGGCAGGATCTCTAAAAGTCCATCTTTTCAACATTTCAGCCAAAGCATGTAAGAATCACAGAGAACTATAATCCCCATTTAATTCTATATTCCCATTTATTTTAATAGAACTGCATGCAGTCAACGATACGGTAAAAAATTAAACATAAAATCAATTTACATTCAACAACATAATCAAGACAATGATAATTAGCAAAGGATAAAAATGTACTAAGACTCGAGTTCCTAGATTTTTATTCAGTTGAACCCCTATTAGAATATACAGTACATTATGTATCCCCTTTGATCTTAAATTATTTCTTGAAGAAATGATTCATTTATTACTGGAAAACATTTTAAGTCCCAATCCCTGTTTTATGCAAATGCTTAAAAGAATGTTCAGTTCAACAGTTGGGGAAAACCTGCGCCTGAACATCCAGCAGTATCATATGCAGTTAAGATTGCTCACATACTCAAAATTATTATACATTATGTTGCAGAACACCCAATGTCCCACAAATACACGTGTCGTCAGCTCAGAAAACAGTCACATTACTAGGAAATTGAAGACCTCATACCAAACAAATGTCTTTACAAAGAGGACATGATTCACAATCAAAAGTATAAACTCCATCCCATGTTTACAGAACTGAGCAAAGAATGAATAAAGACATTCAGTTCATATCATTATGACAGGAACACCAACGGCGTGAAGATCCTACTAGAATTGCTCCTCTTATATATTTTGCTTTAATTCTTTACGAAACAAGTGCCATATGTGACAAAACGGCAACATGTTATAAGGCAGACACATAAAATAATATAGTGTATCTTTGTGGCCGGACCTCTAAAAGTCACTCTTTTCAACATTTAAGACACAACAGTGTTAACAACAAAACACAATCTCCCATTGAAATCCATTATCCCATAACTGTTAAAGTATTTTGCATAGCAAAGCTGGTTGGTAAGTAGGAATGTGTTCTAAGATGATTTTCAAGTTTTTTTTTAGCTGTATAACTGGAGTGTCTTGTTCTGTTCCCCCTTTTAGACTTAACAGATGGAAGAGATTATCATGTTGTAGTTGTAGTTGAATGTTCTATTAATGACAGATCATGATTGAATGTAGTGAACAGGTTTCATACAAATACGTGTAAAAAAATTCATTTAAATGTAAATTATTATTATTATTTTGTTTGCGAGAGCACAGAGCTTTCTTTACCACAAATACCTGGGAATGGCCTCAATAAAGCCTGCAGGAAATTCAAAAAAAGCTTTGCATTGCTACCGATACATTCTGGTACTAATAATAAAAGCTAATATTTGCATATTTGTACGACCAACTGTCAAACCTCAAGGCTAAAATATGCAAACCTGCTTAAATTCCCATTTAAAGCACAAAATGAACCCAATTAAAATAATGTAATCCCTGATTTTGTAACTGCAATAGGCCCAAACACTAATACTCCTTCTTAGGCCTGAAAAACAGCTTCTTAGTGAGCATGGACGCAAAACAAGGCACCTGTTTTTTGCCTATAGCCAAGCGATCTTTGCCGTTTTCAACACTGCGCAAGGAAACTTTCCTGTTGACAAGCGTCAGGATCTCAGTGAACTCCAGTGTGGAACCATAACGCCTCAGGATTTCACACAGATCCTGGATGTACCACGAGCCATTTACAGTCTCACGGTGAGAGTAATATCCTTTAAAAGAAGAAGGAAACAATGTCAATGACTGTTTAAAGTGTCACTACTGTGAAATCAAGGATGTGAATTGCATCAAAGCCAGAACACATTCAGCAAATCTTCACACTGACCCTCAGCCACTGAGTAGCACATAAGGAAGTCTGCTCCTGCTGGAAGGGTGTAGAGCACCCCCGCATCTACCACCACTTCATTGACCACTTGACTGTCCACCACATCCATTGGTGTCACAGGATCATCATGCTTGTCACCACGACAAGCCTTGTGTTTAAAGAATGAGGAATTAATACTGCATTACTGGAAGTACATTGCAAAATACCTTTTGTGTATAAAGGCTAAATTACCTGCAAGATGAAGATCTTGGGTTTCCCTACAAGGCTATGGCACTTATCCCCCTTGAACAAATCAGTGACTTCGTCAATTTCAATCTTCCCATCATTGGCATAGATGTGGCCATTTTCCCCGTGACTTAAAAAGACGCAAACGAAACAGTCTGCATCCGCATGGTTAGCAGCAGCAGCTGAAATCAAAGGAAAATAAATAGAACCTAAACTCCATTCGGAGCAGAAAAACCTTTTGACTTTCCCTCGGCCCGGGTTATAAAAACAAATTTGATGAACTTACATGAATGACCAGGCTGAGCGATTATAGCAACTAGTCAGCAATTACTATGGCTAGCGAAAGAGTAGAGCTCAACCAGTATTGATTTTTTCTTTTTACAACTTATAATAATTGTTTGTGTGTCTGACTTCTGATATGCAGAACTGATATTCGTTTCATTTTTGCACATTTGTAACTAAATTAGATTATGAATTAGATTATACTACTACAATAATTAAAAATATATATTTAAAAAGTGAATTTAAGTAGTAAAGTGTAAATATTATCATCCATCTTTAATCAACGGAATGCCAAAGATGCTGCTGTATTGAACCTGGAATATTTAAGTTTGGCTCGCATTTCTAAAATCATGTTTGAAAGATAAAATAATGTGTTACCTTCTTTGATTATGTCTAAAACTTCATCCCGTTTATAATCATTATAAGCCTTCACTTCAAAATCCAGCTCTTGAAATCTGAAAGATATGAAAGAAAATGGACTGAGGATGTTAATCATTGTTCTGTTACTTTAATCCAAGACAAGAAAATTACTTTCTTCATCAATCAACATAATATCTTGTTGTGGCAAATACCTTCTAACAAGGTTCTGCCTGTCTGCTTCTGTGCCAGAACGGTTATGCAACATGAGCTGCCAGTAGAAACGTTCGTGGTTAAAGATCAGAGCCGTTCCTCGCTTCTTGTGATTCATCTTATACGCCTCGTTAGGATCCAGACTGTATACATTGACAAATGATATACAAAATTACATACATTTAAAATGAAATATATAAATAAATGAGAGTTGGTTACAATGGTTACAATGTATCTTTATTAAGGTGTTACCTTAGATTAAAGCCATCGGTCTCTGTTATGTTCTCTCTGACTGAAATAAAAGACAAAATCAAAATCAACACGAAGAACTCATTTGGTTTGCAAAGCAAGCATATGAAAAGGTTCAGAGGATGTATTCATGCCACAAAGATTTAAACCACTCAGACAAAGATATTGGACTAACTGTGGTCTAATGGTTGTATTCTAGAATGAAGATCTAAAGTTCAGTGAACATACACTGAGGTCATGCCTCCTGTATTGTGTATACACCTGGTCAGCTTAGATTTCAATGGCTTTACAAACAGGTTGTCTAGCATAGCAGAGTTAACATAATGCGATATCAACTCTATACAGATCCTTCTCTTTTCCCCATTCTACTACTCGAGTCATAAACGAGTTATAAACTAGATTCAGTTCTACCTGTGAGTCCTGCTGAAGCGCTGTCCTTCTCCACAGCTCCTAACAACAACAACAAAGAAACATCTGTAAGCACTGGGGCTTAAACGGGGTATAAGTATGAATTCAGGGTGGCTATTCAGCGATAGTAGTCCGGTTGAAAAGCATATTTTATGTAAATGATCGTGAAACCTTGTGATGCATGTTTAGACAAATACTAAGTTACCTACTTCAGGTGTTAGAATAAGGAAATGAAACCTTCTCATAAACAACATTCACTCTGTTAAGTTACAAATATTTAAGTTATTTTTTATCTAGAGTAACCAGATAGAAACCTTACCGGATTCATCGCTCTTGACTTGACTTGCCATCGTTGATTCTGCGGAGCGAATTTGTGTGAAATTGAGGAGAGTTTTAACTTGAAACTAACGACAGCAAGAGCAGACCTGAGTGACTGACTAGTGAGTCACCAAACACAACAGTTAACCTATCACTGGGGGCACTAAAATGTTAACCAATCACAGGCGATTACAATGTTAACCAATCATAGGTCGCTAAAATGTTCACCAATCACAGGCGGTCTGCCGCGGTCGAACCTTTGGTCGGACTGGTTGGACTCGGTTACAACTTCCTATTACAACTTTCCTTTTTTACTTTCTTTCTTTCTTTGCAATGTAATGTAATAGTTATGTATAGTGAGTTTATCAGCACTGACAGGTTCATCAAGAGAGTATTTCAGAGAGCCTTATAATAAAGTATAGGCTAGTAAAAATAATAATAAAAAAATAATTAACTCTCTTAATTAAAAATAATAATTATTATAATTAAAAAATAATAATTAACTCTCTTAATTAAAAAATATATATTATTAACAATTTATTATCATATTATTACTAAACCTTTCTTTTTGTGTAATTGTACTTTTTTGATAAAAAAAAAACATTTTCAAAGAATTAAGGGAATAAAAAATAAAATTATTGAGAATTTGAACTATTTTCAAATTATTTTATTTTTTGAAAGGCTTCAAAGAAAGCTAGGTAACCATTTTCATTGAATTAATTTACAACATGCAAGACACACAGCTACATTTAAAATGGCAACTTCATGAACTATTTTGCATTTTTGTGTTTTCTATTTTGTGTGGTTGGAGCACAGGCTGAAAACTGGCAACAAAACTGAAAATGAAAGTAAACTCGAGTCCCTCTAGTAATACAACACCCTGTTGAGTTTGTTCATTTTTTTTTTAAACATTGGACTCATTACTCATATGTATCATAAAATAGTGTATCTCTTTATTGTATTATCTGAAAACAATCCTCACTAGTAAAAAGTCAATGAGACCAAACAAACAAACAAAGATTTGTTTGTAGTCTCTGTTTATATCATTCACTGTCAACTGGACTTGGCTGCCAAATTTCATCTGTTTGGAGTCTCATTAAATAGCATTTTAGGTTCACTCAGAAGTTCTATTCATAAATTTCATAAATGTTCTCATTAGATTTGTCTACCACACTTTTATTTTCTGTAACATTCATTTTGACATAGTTCTCTTCAGAGTCATCCGTGTCCACATTGACATAGTCATCCGTGTCCACATTGACATAGTCATCCGTGTCCACATTGACATAGTCCTCTTCAGAGTCGTCATGATCCATGTTTTTATCATTAAGTTGAACATTTTCATAATCATTCTCATCATCATCTTCATTTTTTTGGTCATAGGATGTACCTGCATACATATTAGCTGGACCTAGAGACATTGCATAGAGATGAAGAGACATAATTATTAAATTAATTGATAATAAAAGCAGTGTCAATGGAAACAGCAAGATGTTTTTTATGAAATGCTACCTCTTTTAAAAGAGCACTTATGAGTTTCATTTTTCCTTTGCTTTTGTCTTCTCTTGACCAGGAGGATGATTGCGAGGACAGAACAGCACAGTAAGAGCAGCACAGCTGACACCGCAGCACCAATGACAGGAAGCAGGGAGGCTGAGACAGACACGGTTTAGAGTTAAACTTTCAGTACCAGCAGTCCAGACTGTTTTTAGGCTCTTAAACATTAATACCTTTGATAGTGATGACCAGCAGTTCAGAGGCAGACGAACGGAAGGTGCGTGAGGACAAACTGACTTCATAAACACAGCTGTAGTTTCCTTCATGGGAATAATCTGCCTCAGGAAAGGAGAAGGAGGCAGAGAGATTGACAGCTGACTGACTCCTGGTCATATTTGATTCCCTAAACAGGTAGAAGGAGCCTCCAGGATACCGAGATTCAGTGGAACAGATGATAGTGAAACTGTGGCCCCATGTGATCACTGGCCCCTGAGGCCCCACGTCAAACAGCCCATCAGGAGCAATGCGGGGCAAGCTGGGCTGGTGCAAGTGCACTAGGAAACAAAAAGAATATATTTATATAGTTACAGAGGGAGGCTGAGACAGACACACAGTTTTGAGTTAAACTTTCAGCAGCAGTCCAGCTTGTTTTTAGGCTCTTACACATTAATACCTTTGACAGTGATGACCAGCAGTTCAGAGGCAGACGAACGGAAGGTGCGTGAGGACAAACTGACTTCATAGACACAGCTGTAGTTTCCTTCATGGGAATAATCTGCCTCAGGAAAGGAGAAGGAGGCAGAGAGACTGACAGCTGACTGACTCCTGGTGATATGTGATTCCCTAAACAGGTAGAAGGAGCCTCCAGGATACAGAGATTCAGTGGAACAGATGATAGTGAAACTGTGGCCCCATGTGATCACTGGCCCCTGAGGCCCCACGTCAAACAGCCCATCAGGAGCAATGCGGGGCAAGCTGGGCTGCTGCAAGTGCACTAGGAAACAAAAAGAATATAGTTAAATGGTTACAGAGCCTTAAGCATTAAATTCAAAAAAAAAAAAAAAAAAATGGATTCAATAATTGAATTCAATCTTGTCGGCATTTAAAATGTAATTCACACACATTTTACAAATCAGTAGAATAAAGTAAAAAAAGAAAGAAAAAGACATCAATACAGAATTAATTCACTTTCATGCAGCTAATGCATTTATATACAGTAATAGGCAATGAGACAAGATTAAACACTCACCTACAGTGATTTGAACAGTGTTACTCCAAGGCGACTTTATAATGGTGTTTTGGTAGGAGTAATTACAGCTGTAGATACCCTGATGTGAGACGCCTACATTAACAAGGTTGAAAGTCGCACTAGATACATGTTCCTCGGAGGACACAGATGATCCATTTATGAAGAGGTGGAATTCAGCATTAGCACTGCATCTTGATTTAGGTGTTGTGCATCTGAACTGAATGTTTTCTCCAGGAGAAACAACTGCATGTGTGGAGATCAGGGAAAGAGTGGGCTTCTCCAGGTCACCTGCAAAAGAAATATATATCCATTTAAAATTACTTGTTAAGATGTGATGAAATACATGAAGCTTAATGTGATTTCTATTGCTAATTTCTCCCATTAAAATAAGTTAAGATGCAAAAGATTTGACTTACCTCCTGAACAAACAACACCAGCATCTTCACCATGTTTACAGTTGTTAACTCCTAGTCCTCCGTGTGAACATTGTTTGAGGTTTCCTTCACCTCCCGAACATCCAACATCATCCAGCCAGATCAATCCTTGGCCTTGACCAAAGGCGGCACTTGGAGGTGCGCTGATGGCTGAGCCACACTGTAACTGTCTGCACACCACAGCAGCATCATTCATGTCCCAGTCATCATCACACACGGTTCCCCACTGGCCATTATTCTGGATCTCCACTCTTCCACAGCAGGAATCAGACCCACTGACCAATCTTATGTCTTAAAAATAAGAACAATGTGACTTACAAAGTAAGTATTTGTATACTGTATGTGTTTCACATTGTTTTGAGCCAAGCACAACATGCATAGCCTCTTTGCTTTCTCTCATTTTTTTATACAATTATTATTTGGGGCCAAACACTATGAGCTTATGTTGTTTTTAATCTCTTTGGTGCTTTTTTCATCACAATCAAAACAGCAAATATACAATGCCACAATGCCATCTTGGGAAACCATATATACTTTTACCTAAGCAGACGACACCTGCATCTTCTTGATGACCGCAGTTATGTTCTCCAATAGAGCGGTGTGAGCACTGTGTGAGGGATGATTCACTTCCTGAACATTCCACATCATCCAACCAGATCGGACCACTTCCCTGGCCAAAAGAAGCATCGGAGTTTGCACTAACAGCTCCTCCACATCCTAACTGTCTGCACACCACAGCAGCATCTTTAATGTCCCAGGAATCATCGCACACTGTTCCCCACCGGCCATCATGAAGGATCTCAACTCTCCCAGAGCAGTCATTATTACCATTCACAAGCCTGATACTAAATCCACCTAAAAAATCCATTATGATACAAACATCTTTTAACATGCTACACTTGCAGACTAGCCAAAACAGTCATGTTTCAAGTGATGTAACTGAGATTTTTAAAGAGTGACTTACTTACCAGCTACAGAAATTAGAGCACTGGCTGTTGAGATGAAAAACAGCGACATTTAAAAACATTGTAGACTTACAACAAAATTGTATGATTGATAGGCAAATTTAGGTTAATTAGGACACCTTTTCCAAGTCATCTCAATTGCCAAAAGTGTCCCAATTAACATGAATTCACCCCTATATAATGATAGATAATAATTTAAATAAAACATAAACATATATATATATATATATATATTTGTTGCATATCAACTGATAAATTAGAATGCTGTCTATGTACATATACAGTAAACACTGAATTAGTTTCATGTATTCCATAGCAGAACTGCTGTGACTGGCAGGAAAGGGCCATTATGACTCTGTGGCCAGATGTAGTTCTTCCTCTTAATGATCCCTTTGAGGGATCCTTAAAAAAAAGCTCTGGTGTGTTAAAATAATGACTGCATTCACATACAAATGAACGAAACATATATTTCTGTCTGAGCCCTGTTATATCATTTTAGGTCATTAAACAGGTTATTTTCATGAGCAGAGATGGTGAATTTTAAAATCAATCAATCAAATGTCTAATCAAAAAACTAATCACAAAGAAACGGCACGGTAAATCACACATGAAAATTTAAAGTACAAAGACTGAAATAGTTTTTTTTCTAGTAAACCGTACAAAAAAACATTTTTTTTAAAGCGCATAAGCCACTAGTTTCAGTTCAGTTTCAGAAAGAACAAGTGATAAAGGCACTGATAAACATACTTCATTGAAATGTGTAGGAAAGATACAACATCTTACAAAGTTAATACACTAGAACTAAACTTGAACTAAACTGTTTAATTTTAATAATTTGAATTGTAATATTTTTTAATTAATATTGTAACATATGTGAATGTTCCATCATGAAACTGCAATCTCCATCTTTAATAAAAAATGGGAAATGCAAAGACTGAAAACTGACTTTACCCAATATCAAAGTGAGAAGAGGTCTTGTCATCCTTGTGTTGTTTCAAAAAGCACTTAAGATGTGTATGTATATCTCTGTTTCTTTCAAGACAAACAAGACCAAACCTGTAGTCACTTCTCCTTTTAACCATAAAGCAGAAAAAAAGAAAAAAAGGCATAAGATTCCTTTTTTTTAACCCAGCCTTTTTCTGAAAATGTCTATTCACCAATTTTTCTTTTAAGACAAGAATTGCATTCCAAACAGATATTCACAATGCTGAGCAGTGCCTATTTTTTTGTAACCTAAAATGACCTTGAACTCATTCATCACTCACTATTATAAAGCTGTTAATCAGATTATTATCTGTTTTTAAAGCCAAGCATGTCAAAGCATTCCTATATGCATTTAAGAGGCAACTTCCTGGCTCATGAGATCTCAAGTTATTATTATTATTATGAGTTATAGTTATTATGAGCCTCATCAATCTCTGTTAAAATCTGCCCATCTGTTTGTCACTGAACTGAAGATTGTACCCCTAAACTAAGCAAATTGTTGAGTGTGTCAATAAAACAGTGTTTATGACTTTTTAACTGATAATATTTTTGTGGGCACAACTGTGTTGATATAGCTGTCAATAGAAATGACATTATCATATACTGTATATCACAAAAGGTGCTTTTATACAGACTGTTTAATGGATATTATTCCACAGTTCAGTATGAGACTATATATTATTTAACAGTTTTATTGACTGAACTCTGGAACACTATCCATTAAACAGTCTGTATAAAAGCACATTTTGTGATATATATGATCAGAGCACAAAGTTGTGAGCAATATTTGGCTTTTTAAACGATCGTCTGACTCTCGCTGATTTCATCTGAGGGTCAGGAATTGGTTGGTTGGCATGAAGCCCCTGCCGGTAGATGCTGATGGTAGTGAAATGCATGGTTTTTCAATGACAGCAAATGCAATAAAGCCAAAGTTTTATGCAAAATGTTAATGTTTGTTTATTTAAAATAAGATAAAGAGAAATGGCATGACTGCATTTCAAATGATCTCTGCAAAGAAGTTAAACGAACTGTTTAGGCTACATGTGAGAATTGCTCCGGGGAATAGAGAAACCATGTCAGATATGCGGTACTCCGAGTTCAGTAGCATTTGGTGGGATATCCAAATCCCTTTGATTTTGCAGGATCCAGAGAAGAGCTCTGTTCTCAGAATACAGTTATAACACTGATAAATCTGTAAAGCGAATTAGAGGAAGTGTCCTTTTGGACACAGAGCACAGTCAGCGAGTGTGAAACATGGTGTCAGTTCAGCATTAGCACAACTAAAAACTGAACTTCAGAGGAAACCTAAATGGTCATTGTGCAGAGTACAAGCATTAGACGATTTAAACTGTATTTTAATTCAAATGGATTATTTATTTAACCAGTGGGCATCATGATCGAAGGCAGACAGTAACAGTAACTCATTAGCGGGTGTTTGACACACAAGCAACAACTGAGGGTGGAAGACACACAGCAGAGCGGAAGTGGGTAAATGTGTCCACGAAATGGATACAGCTGCTCTCTCTCTCTCTCTCTGAGGTTCCTTATTGGTTGCTTCTTAAAAGAACACATCATGAGAAGCTTTATATAATTTTTTAACAAATTTCTTAGACTTGTTGTTGCTAGGAATAGCGTATCTGCACTCACACAATTCCAGAGATTTGTAATTCTCTGTAAATCACAAATAACAAATATGGCTAAAGACAAGTCTGCAGTATTTTAATATTAAGGTTACAATTTAAATCTTACATATTAGTGGTTAATAATGTCCACTGAGTCGTTGTTCTCTTAATTAGTTTACAAAGAACAAGTTATACTGGGACATTGTTTGTAAGATATAATGAATTAATTCACTGATAGCTGTGTTTGTTTCTTGTGTGGCGACTTCTGGCTCCATTTCTCATCGGGCATGTTGTAAGGTGTTCAGTGCTGTTGTCATTCAGAAGTGTAAATAAGTATAGGTCCTGTGTCCTTTTTTTGTAGAAAGTTTAAAATCAGCAATACCTTTCAACAAATAACTTTTATAAGTCTTCATAGTTATTGTCCAGCATACTTCTCTGTTCTGTAATATTGACATAGTCCTGATCTGAATCGTCTGTTTCTACGTTGACATAGTCCTGTTCAGAGTCATCCTTATCTACATTTACATAGTCTTGTTCAGAGTCAGAGTTGACATCTTCATGATCTCCATCATCCATATCTACAGTCTCATAGTCATCATCAGCATTCTCTTCATCCATATCTACAATTTCATAGTCATCATCAGCATTCTCTTCATGTTGGTCTCTATGGAGCATATCTTGCATATCAACTGCATCTTGGGATACAAAGAACATTATATTCAGGTATTAGGTATTATATTATCATTTTTGCAGGCTCCTTAAATAAAGGTAAATGACATCATGTAAATCTTTCTCACCTTTTGAACAGGAGCATATTTGGATTTTCTTTTGTCTTTTTCTCCTCTTTACCAGGAAGATAATCAGCAGTGCAGACAAAATGAGCAGTACAGCTGTTACCACAGCGCCAATGATAACAACTGAAGAATCTGGAAGAGAGATTTTAGTACTTTAACAGCTTACTATTACGTTTCTGCTGAACGATCAGTGTTTTTGAGCACATTTGTTAAATCATAAATCAAGGTGTGGTCATATTTATCATTGATCGGAAATTGTGACTGTGAAATCAGACATTTCAGTAATAATAGGAGTTTAGTGTGATGGCGCAAAAATTGCAGCTGATTTCGATCACAAATTGAAACGTGCAAACACAGACAAGCAGAGTGATACAAACAGTGAAAAATCCCAGTGCATACTTGCAAATAAACACTTTGATCAAGGTAAAACTGAAATTCTCATACCTGAACACACGACTCCAGCATCTTTACTGTGATCACAATCACCTCCATTCTCATGAGAGCAATTTGAGATGAATGACTCGTTGCCCAAACAATTGACAGATTTCATCCAGAATTGGCCCCCTCCTTCCCCAAAAAAAGCCTGACGGTGAGCACTAATAGCTCTTCCACATCCCAGCTGTCTGCACACCACAATAGCATCATTAATGTCCCAGGAGTCATCACACACTGTTCCCCACTTGCCATTAATCAAGACCTCAACTGTCCCAAAGCAGATGTCTAAACCATTGACCAGTTTGATGTCTTGACCTCCTGAAAATCAAAGGAAATTTTCAACTCGCGTGTAAATACACAAACACAAAACACAAAAATAAAAATCTCCTGGCAATTGTGAAAAATTAAGAAGTAACCCTTACGAAAAAGAAGTTTATTCAAGTGTGCTATCAGTATACTTCTTTTAAACTAAAAATAAGAAAGTTTACTTTCAGTCTACTTTTTATGTACTTCTCAGAAATATACTTTATGTACTTCTCAGAAATATACTTTAAATTCCACTTAAGTATACTTGACTTATACTCACAGAAAAGTCTAAGTATTTTTGGCCTACTGATCGAGATTAAGTATTCTAAGTATTCTAGGCTTGTACTTGTGTTTACTATTTTGATTGAGTGGCTTATTAAATACTTTTTTTTTTTAAACATAATATTACACACTGTCTTATAAACTAACATGTTCATGTTTATATAGTAACAAGCTTTCGGGTGGAATAGCTTATAGAGTAAATAAAATAAGCATGGAACTGAATCTGATCTTGTACACAGCGATAATAATTCCCTTACGAAAAATACGTTTATTCAAGTGTGCTATCAGTATACTTGTTTTCAACTAATAATAAGAAAGCATACTTTCAGTTTAGATTTTATATACTTCTCAAAAATATACTTTATGTACTTCTCAGAAACACTTGACTTGACATATACTGAGAGAAATGTCCAAGTATATTTGGCCTGTACTTGTACTCAATCTTTTGATCGAGATATACTTAAAAGTATAATTAAGTAGTATACTTGGCTTGTAGTTGTGTTAACTCTTTTGATCGAGTAGCCTATTAAATATACTTTTTTTTACATAGTTTTTCATATACAGTCTTATGAAACTTACATTGCTTGAAAATATTGATTAGAATATTGATGTAAAACAGATATGTTTCTAATTCTGCGTATCTGAATTTTTGTGTAGGCTAGCCGCTAGTCCACTGGTAGTATATAGGAATTGACTCTAATTCTACTTTTCTCCAACATTGACTGAATTTTCCAGCTATCCATATTTTCACTGTTATACGGATCAAAACACAGGAGAAGAAGAAGCTGAAACAAGTGATAGAAGATTGCTCACTCAAATGTAAAATAATGTGATCATTAAACAGTGTGTAAATCAAAACTGCTTAATGTTTCCAAATTAAATGTCGAACCCATGAAGAGAAAACGACTGAAGCTGTGGGGGTGTTGGACTCGATCTACTCCATCTGTGTTTTGATCACATTTCTGAATCTGATCAAGGTGTAGTCTTTGACAAAAATGTGATTTTCTCAACTTTTTTGTTTAAAATGTTGCCTTTCTTTATGAAACTTACCAACATTCAAGTGTTGATAAAAAAGGATGCATGAAGCTAATAAAATGTTTTTAAAATTAATGTACAGTTAAAGGTATTTTTCAAGTATAAAAAATAACATTTGAACATAGTAGTATACGCCTACTGCAAGTGTAAAAATTATATATAAATAGTAAACTATAAGTATAATGTTGAGTTCACTTAAAGAAAACTTGTAGTATAAAACTACTAAACTAGTAGTTTACTGAGAGTGAACTTCAAAGTTGCTACAAGTATTAAAATAGTAAACTACTAGTATACCCATAAGTTCACTTGCAGTACAAATGAGAAATGTAATTATGAACTAGTTGTGCACTTAAAGTTTACTACTGTTACACTTATAGTACACTTAAACATATACTTTTATATACTAAAAGTGGGCCAATTTAGTCCCAAGCGGTATTAAAATAGTACACTTACAAGTTTACTAGTACATATTGACATTAGTATACTTACTACATAATGTTAAAATAACATACTTTAACATACTTAAAAATATACTTGAACATTGAACTTGAAACATGAACTTGAAGTATACTTCTTTTTCGTAAGGGAAATGAAGACAGGCTGTCAAGCACCAAAGGTATTATAAAAGCCAATATGTCTTGCGTGCCATATTCCAAGTCTTCTGAAGTCATTAAAAAAGGTTTCATGAGAGTTCATGATGATATGTCTTTTGAGTCTGATCTTTTCAATAAATCGATTGATTCACAAAACCAGTTTGAATGATTCATTCATGATTCTGACTGACCCAGTTCTCAAGTTCTGACAGCAGTTAACAGCGGAGGTCAATGTTACCAGTGGATAATGACTGAAAATTCTGTATGTTCCACACACAAAGGTATCGTATTTCAGACTTGGACTACAGCACACAAGTTGTATGGACTTCTGTTAAGATATTTTTGCATTTTTAAGCTTGAAAACTTCAGTCCCCTTCCATTGCAATTGCATGTAAAAAAGCAACCAGCACAGACTTCAAAATGTCTTCTTTTGTATTTCACAGAAGAAATAATTTAGGTTTGGAACATGTTTAATTACCACGAGTGAACTATTCCTTTAACAACAATAGAGTAGAAATAGTCATGTTTATCAAAGCTTTTGCAATGCTGAGAGGATCACTTACCAGTAAACAGGTAATCGTTTAAAACCACAGCTGTCAAAGAGAAAACATAGGGAGTTGTTTTATTAGAATTTATCACAACGATTTTATGTAAATAATAAAACAAGTGGTTTAGTAGTGAAGGATGTGGATTTTGGAATAAACTGATGCTTCAATGTATATGTAATGAGTGATTATAATCAAGGAATTCATCAATATTTTTCCTTCTAAATATCACATGAGTTGAATGACTTCTCTAGGCTTGTGAGATTTTACTTTGTTACAGAAGTTACCAGTGTGATTACTGAAATGTTATTTTCATGTATTCTCTAATGTCTGTATTTGATATGAATGCAGTAACAGTGCTTGCTTATTCAGCCCAGCTTCCAGAAATTAAATATGGAAAGATGTTTTGTTTGAGAAAGGTCTTCAACATGTGTCAATTCATACATCTGTTTTTCTAAGGTACTCTGACAAGTATGGTCACAGGGGTCAATGAAGTCTATAGTTTAACGGACCATCTCTTTGTTAAAGCCTTACTTTCCAGCTAGACTAAAGTGTAGCTCTCCTTGAGAGAAAGAACGCATTATCTTGATGTTTTGAGAGGACTCTCCTTTTTATAGTTAGAGCCTGGCCAAATCCAACCTTGAGGAAGCTGTGTGTCAGTGTGTGTGTGTTAGTCTTCTTGGTTACAGGTTAAGGAACCACTGGCATTATTGAAGATTGACTTTTATTATTTTTATTATTGGAGTTGTTCGAGATAGGCTGGCGTCCAGTAACCTAAATCTGCGACCAGGAAGGTCACGACGTGCCTAACTTCAGGTTCCGAGTGTCAGCTGCGTAATCGATGCTTCAATCTATCTGTATATGATTGGAAAATTACTATGTTTATCTATTCTTAGCCAATGAGAATCATTCAACCTGAAGCAAGGACGTAGCTTAGACCTTGGTGAATGGTATAACTGCTGCGATCTTTGTAACTGTAAGCGGGGCGGCCTACGAACTCCTGTGTGAGTCTTGAAGCTGACTTCTGCTGATGAAACTGCAAACTGTCTTCAGTAAAACTTTTCTTCAATTTCTTCATTCATCATTTCTGGTTCTGGGTCTTTGACTGTAAAACCCCTAACAGTGGCATCTTACATTTTCATTGGTAACCTAAATAAAAATTGCTTTTTATGTCTGACCACACTCCTATCAATGTCCCAGATATAGTCAAAACGGGAACCCATGTATTATTAATGATAATTTGATCATTTTCAACAGCACAAATATTTTATATCATAATGGTAACACCTTATAAGGTTTCATTAGTTAACTACATTGGTTAACATGACCTAATAATGAACTGCACTTTTACAGCATTTATTAATACATTATTACAATCAAAAGTTGTATTTGTTAACATTAGTTAATGCACTGTGAACTAACATGAACAAATGATGAACAGTTGCATTTTTATTCGCTAACATTGACAAAGATTAACAAAAACTGTAAGAAATGTATTGCTCATGGTTAGTTCCCGTTAGGTAATACATTTACTAATGCTAACAAATGAAACCTTATTGTAAAGTGAAGACCATTACAATGAATAAATTGATGGTATTAATTTGAAAAGTGTTTACCTAGTGTGAAATCAAGAAACGGTCTCAGCATTTCTGTTCTTTCATCGACTGATGTGTGTGATGTCTGTCTGCTGCTCTTCACGCCTAAATAAAACCCTATGAGTCACACAGACACTACTTCCGTTTTTACTCTTACAACACTTCAGCTTCTGAGAAAGTAAATCAGAAGAAATGGCTTAATTGCTTATTCAGAAATGATCCTCAGTGACCACTGAGACCTGAAATGCATGATACTCTCCTGCACTAAATGTGCAACACTTGTTTTCACTTCAACTTTTCAGCATTCTGCCCACTGACGTGAACTTTAACATGCTATAGTGAGTGTGCACTTGCATTTTTTTTTTTTGGCAAATAATTGTTATTTATAACGAGAACAACTTTTCTTCAAATATGCGAATCTCTCTTTTAGGGCTTGTGCTCTTAATGTGCTGCAGCACTTTGACATCAGCACATTTTTCACACATTTAGGGTTTCTAATACTTGTGGTTAAATGTGTGTTGTCCTATTTAAAGACACACCACACTGGCCACTGAATACAGCCTATATTACCCTTTATGTTCAGCAGAACTGTATTATCAGTCCCATTCAGCCTACTTGTAAGTCAAATATGTAACCATTAAGCCACACCAACATGGAGGAGCTATCAGAAAACTGTTGTATTGAAAGCCTGTCATATAAAAACCTGATATGAAAGAGAGAGGCAGGGCAAATGCCCTGATGTTACTCACCACTATCTGCCACTATGGTATCCACTTGCATCGCCATTAACTTCTTCCAGCAGTGCAGATGTTGAAGGTTAGGATTATAAAGAGAAGTCTGATATCACAGCTATTGAGAGTGACCCAATAAGTGTTAAACAGCCTTAAATCTATTTCGTCAACAACCATTATCTGAGGTCAATGATAAGAATGCTGTCCGGGCACATGCTGTTCTTAGGATATAGGCCTCATTACTGTTGTACCACCACTGGAAATCTTACAGCAGAGCACATAACATTATTTGCATAGAAAAATGTACTTGTATTAAAAGTATTTAGAATGCATGGGGAAATGATATACAGTATTGTTGAATATATATTAATGTAGCCTATGTGTATTGGAAATTTAGGATTTTTCTTTAAACAAGCTGACAGGAATCGAAGCCTTCCAGCGGAACCAAATGAAACGGACAGCGCTGTGCAACTGGAGGAAGCTTGTGAAGAGACTCGAGCTCTGTGCATGTCGTGTGCATGGTTGCAGGGAAACAGTTCACACCCCACTCTCAGATGAACATGTTAAGGAGGAAATCGTTTCAGCCCACTAAACTGGCCAAAGGTTCATGCGACAGGTTTAATAGACGTGATGCAGCAGAGCTGTTGTAAACTAGTGTGATAAATCGAATGATTTGTGTCTCAAACCCTCCTTTAAAGAACTACACAACATTGTTTTGAACAATATAAGTTTATTCATTGATGTTTTGCATATTCCACTCTGACTAATGTTTGTTATTGTCTGTATCTGTGCTTTTGTAGACAAGAAATCATGAAATGGAAGATGCTTTGTTTAATAATAATGATTTTCTTCATCTTACCTTCTCATTTGAGCTTTCGGTAACACTTTAGCATATCTGTTCCTTCATTAATGAATAACTACACAGGAACAAACGAGTAACGCATTATTAACATTCTAGTAACTACTATTAACTAACAAGAAACTCTGATTAACAAATTAGTAAGTAATAGCGCTCAGATGAATGTAGTAGTTCATTATTAGCTAATCAATAACTACAATTTTTTTCATACCTCCCAGATAACTACTATCTACAGGTTCATAATTAACATGAATAATGTTGCATAATTTATAATAAAAGGTAATGGTAACCCACTAGTAATGACTCAAGTGTTACTACATCATTCTAAAGGAACTGCTAATTATTTGGATCAGTATTCTAAAGTGAAAAACATGATAAATACCTAATATTGACTGAAGTCATTGTAAGCTTTTGAGATTTTTGTAAGATTTTGAATAGTAATTCCTTCCAGTGGATTTGGTAACACTTTAGTCATTACTAGTGTGTTCCCATGATCTTCACTTTAGAATACTGATCCAAATAATTAGTAGTTCCTTTAGAAAGATGTAGTAACACTTGAGTCATTACTATCCAAAACCTTACAAAAGCCTTAAAACTTACAATGACTTCAGTCAATATTAGGTATTTATCATGTTTTTCACTTTAGAATACTGATCCAAATTATTAGTAGTTCCTTTAGAAGGATGCACTTGATTAATTACTAATGAGTTACCATTACCTTATTATATATTATGCATTATTAATATTAATTATGAACCTGTATATAGTAGTTCTTAGTAGTCTTCAGTGAGGTATGACAAATAGTAGTTACTGATTAGCTAATAGTGAACTACCACATTCGACTGAATGCTATGACTTACTAATTCGTTAATCAGAGTTTCTTGTTAGTTAATAGTAGTTACTACAATGTTAATAGTGCATTACTCATTTGTTCCTGTGTAGTTATTCATTAATGAAGGAACAGTATTCTAAAGTGTTACCGAGCTTTCTAATAAGAGGGCCCTGCAAACAGGAAGCCAGATATATACCGCCCTATATCCAAAATATATTTTAGAATGAGCTCATCCCCAAAATGGCTTAATTAACATAGAGATGAAAGAAAGTCAAGTTATATTGTTTCTTCACCATTTGGGTTGATCACATCCTGAACAAATGGTAGTCATTTGTAGAATGGGAGTGGGTGTGGGACACAGAGAACTTTCTCAGACAATGGGGTGTCACAACTTCATTAACATACAGACCACAGCTGTTGCAACAAGAGCAACTTCATTTACATTTGGATGTTCTGGGTTCATTCTGACGCCAGTGAACCCAAGGTGCTTCGTGTACCTTGCCACTGATATGCTGTAATAAACTTAATTTTTGAGATCTTCAACGTCCACATATTTTTTTCTTACAATACGTATATTAAATAATTACTTTGCGAGCGCTAAAAAGGTATGTTTTACATAATATTTATGTTTGTAGTATGAATGTAGTCTGGACGTACTACATCCACCATATCGTCATATGACCTGAATCAGCGTCAGTTGTGTTGCTTCACTTCCATAAATCCTTTCCTGTGGGATAGTAAAGTGTTCATCTAATGCACACTTCAGAATCTCGCCTGAAGTAGGTCATCCGGGTACTTTTTGCCTACTGTTTTATGAGTAGGCCTACTGTGAATTCGGACATAATTCTTTTGTCACATACTGTTACTACACAATACTGTATCGTCTACTAGGACGGTATGCGATTTCTGATGCAACCCAGATGTTTAGTAAAAGAAGGAGGGTGTCTGTTGGGCCTGTGGCCAACGGTTTGCTTTTCTTTGAGTGTCATCTTTACTGTTTTTTCCCCCATTTGTTATCATTTTTCCCCTCATTTTTTTTTATCCTATGTTGGATGACCAATGGTCCCTGTGACTAGGGATAGAGAAATGAAGCCTCTTAAATCTTTGAACCTCTATTGGTTTTCTCTGATTGTTTCGGGAAAAGATTCGAAGCATCAAGAGTGGAAAACAGTGCCATCTTGTGGGAGGTAAAATTTATAGCAGCCATAAGCTGAGCAGCCGAGAGCACAGCTCCATTGTTTTATTCTATAAGCACAAATAAAAGCCTGACAACGCTAAATGTTCAGTTTTCTGATAATATAATTCACTTATTAAAGTGTGGCAATAAATTAAATGTAACAATAAAATGATAATAATACCAACAGAGTTGTTTGATGCAAGTAGCCTAAATGGTGCTCTATTTTCTGGTTTTTATTGCCTGCAGTTTATATATAGAATATATGATACATAATATATGATAATATAATGTAATATAGGCTATAGGCTTATATATATGTATATATATATATATATATATATATATATATATATATATATATATATATATATATATATATATTTTGTAAATGGACTTGAACCATAAATCCTTTTAGAGTAGTCTGGTTAAAAAAAATTCTGACACTCAGAGTGAAGCATTCACGTGACTGGAAAGAAAGTGAAGGTGTGTTCGACATCGGCTGCGGCTGGATATAACCAGAGAATGTCTAATAAGGCGAGAAGTTTCACTCTCAGTACACTTCCGGCTTCTGAAATGGTTGCAGTTCCACTTTGAATCCATATGAGGGCGCTCACAGGACGAGTGCAGAATGAATGGAGGTCTATGGCAGTATACCCATCAAAATCCACTTTTCTCAGGATATAATTTTTTGTCTAGTAATTTGAATGTTGTATTCGAAAGGAAATGCAAAGAAATTACACATTGCTGGGTGTTAGATTTTTTAGAGTCACTTATTTGCTTTAAAAAGTCTTTTAAAGTGTCAATGACGTCATACACATCGTACGACCAGAGATACTGCTTTACGGCAATCCTTCAGTCACTTTGGTGCTTTTGCGCTCTGCACTTTCTTTTCTCTCGAGGCATCGACAACACATCTGACACATGTAATACACGTGCTAGACGAGTTTTTGTTTTGTTTGTTTCTGGTCCCGCTTCGGATGCCACGATGCCATCAAGCGGTATCTCTGGTCGTAATCAGTCCTTTACTGACCAATCAGCGTTCATTAGCAGAATGCTAGCGCGTTATGGGCAACAACTAGCCTGGATGCCAGCCGAACTTAGCCCCGCCCATAACATTTTTAGGTCGGGAAGTTCGGTCTGGACTCGATCCGTTGAGGAGCTATATGCCCGAACAAAAATTGTTCGGACCAATCAAATTGTCAGGGCGGGCTTTATACGATGATGGACAGATGAGCAACGTAATCATCTACGTCACCAACGAGCGCTTGGGTTGAATTCGTTAACAACAAAGACGACAGCCGCTGGAGAATTGAGATTTCACGAGTTCACACTTACAAATAAGTCAGATAGAATAAATGCATATTTGACGTGCTGTCCAAGGAGAGGCTCCGGGCTCGGTATTCGGCCCGAACCCAAAGTAGCCTACTCCCCTCGTATTCCTGGCTTGTGGAAGAACAGGCCGAGAGTTAGTGGAGGGATGCTGAAAACTGTCAAGGAATGTTAGGTGAGTTGACAGAGTGAATATATGTTTCCTCTCATGCTGATAGGGTAGACATGGTGTTTGATGACAATTAAGTTGATTGGATTGATTATTTGAACGTGCTCCTCCCGAACTTTGTTTATGAAACATTAGGCTTGTTTGAGATGCGCCTTGCCTCGCCTGAAATGTAGCCGAGAGTAGGCGGCTGCAGTGAGAGGAGGAGTGAAAAAAGCGCAGGCAAGCCGGACAGGGGTGCGTTTCCCGAAAGCATCGTTGGCCAACTATGGTCGCAAGTTCCGTCGTTACCAATAGAGTTCAATGGACATTGCGATGAACTTGCGACCATAGTTGGCTAACGATGCTTTCGGGAAACGCACCCCAGATCTCTCTTCTCGTAGTGGATCTGACACCTGCGAGATCAAAGATGGATATCGCGGGATTCACGCTCGTGCACAGTGTTGCTAATAAACTGGATGTAATTCAATTTATGTTGCTTTTATATGAAAATAAATAAAATGAACAAGACACCCAAAGTACTTGTTATTTAATTCCATTCCAAATACATGTTTATCAATATTTTTTTCTTTAATACAGACATAGGCCTATGTGTTTTTATTTATTTATTTTTTATAAAAATTAAATTGCATAACCCATAGAGATCGCACTGTTGGATAGTTTGGGAATATTCACACATAACGTATACACATAAAACATGATATCAGAGTTTTAAAATCAAACATTTTAAAAGAGAACAATACATCACGGTTGTTTAAACCAATGAGCATTAAGCTGTGTCGTCAGCAAGTCGTTTCCCATCATGCTTCTGATCAGCGCAGTCGGTGGAGAGCAACTGCGCTCGACTGCAGAATCCGACAGGTGTGCCTTGCGCTCGCGAGAGATTTTTGACATACGTCAGCATGACATCAGAGCAAGGCGGACCGCACTCGGACACATTTCTAACCGGCATGCATCTCGCGCTGATCACCGGTGATCGATTCTGCGCAGATTTTGCTCATCTCAAACAAGCCTAATATGTGTAGATTCCGCCATCGCGTCTGTTATAGAAGATATCGACAGCGCATTCATTTTCAAAGAGGAACAGAGAACCGCGATCAAGGCATTTGTCGATCGGAAACATGAATGAAAACTTACTCCGTTGCTCTGATTGGTTGTAGGTCTATCCAATTCGCTCCGTGCACAAAATTGCGACCGTTGACGTTTCGAACTTGAGTGTGTGGGCCAGTACTTCCGGTGAAAACTTCCGGTGATCTGACAGCGAGAGCGAGAGACAACAGCGACCGAGTTCCATTACCACAGCGATATTTTTCACATTGAGTGTTTTTAGGATTCAAGAGAGGTGACTTGCCTTTCAGAGGGTGACAGCCTCAGCACTTCATTGTTGTGTGCCGTTATGTACAGTTTCGTCACGTTAAACGTAGTTTGTGTATATTTTAAACGTAGTACAATACTGTATGTGCTGCATATAAACACCAGACAGATAATTATTTATTAAACAGATGGTCTTAACTCATCTCACTTGCACAAAATAACTGCAGTAATAGAAAGCATAGAAACGCACAGGTGAAATACACTGAAAATGATATGCATTTAAAAATTTGGTCGGGTTGAAGTCATCCCTCCGGATCTTCTGTATCCACTCAGCCCGTACCGCAGCGTCAACGGGGAATGCATGAAAACTGACTTCTCTGTTATAACGTGACGACATGGTACATAACGGCACACAACACATCACTTTTCTCATATTTTATAACTTCTTTTAGCTTTTCATTATGGTTGGGAGAATGAGACCATTTTACCAGGCGCACTGAGACACTTTAAATGATATCAAACATGCATAGTTACTTCTTGTACATACATAGCATTGCATAGGTTTTCAGTGTATTTCAGGTGAGGAGGAGGAGGAGGAGGGGGATGAAGGGGAGATAGTGTGTGTGAAATGTGAACTGCACTGTGTGTTGCATCTCGGAAGTTCCTGTTACATATGCAGGAGATAGTTCAAGTGTTAATTCTCAGGAGGGCCTTTTGTTTCATCGAGGGGTCGATCAGACATACTGGCACCAGCCTTACACAGCCTTGGTCGACGCAGCAACAAACTTTCCTTGTGCGGCGCAAGCCATTGAATAAATGGTTTTCATAGCACAGCGCATTCAGTGTCCTGTCTGAAAGGGCCTGCTCGCTTTCTTAAAGGGTAAGTATTCTCTTTTCTGCTTAATTATACATTCAAATACCACCAGTTACATATACTGAACAATTTAAAACACGCCTCTTCATGATATGAGAGGTTTTTTTTTTTTATCTTATTTTCAAAAAAATGCTACCATTTTCACTACTGTCCAGTGACAATTTAGAAAAATGCACCGGAACTTTGTTGTTTTAGTAATTAACACAACTTTAATTCACACAGAACATGTTTTTCCATTCCATTGAGCTACTTTTCTATTGTTTTTCAATGTAAAAACGCACTAGACGGACGTGTTTGATCGTTGTGCTCGTATCTCGCATCCATACATTTGCAGCGTCTCGCATGGTGCGGACTTGCTGTGCAAAAACGTGTTCTTTGACTAGTCATGACTGATCGAAAGATAAACAGCACATTCTTATTTTAGTGTTGTTATTTAAGCAGTTTGCCTCGTACATTCAGTTTCAAAGCGTTAACAGCAAGCCAGAGAGGGCATGGTTTCAACTGAACTATGCATATTCATTTTAAACACTTGCATTATGTTCTTGCTCCGTCCATGCAATAAATGCACGTTCTTAAAGGAACACGCCGACTTTTTGGGACTTTAGCTTATTCACCGTATGCCCCAGAGTTAGATAAGTCCATACATACCCTTTTCATCTCTGTGCGTGCCGTAACTCTGTCTGACGCACCCACCGCTAGCCTAGCTTAGCACAAAGACTGGAGGTAAATGGCTCCAGCTGGCATACTGCTCCCAATAAGTGACAAAATAATGCCAACATTTTCCTATTTACATGTTGTGATTTGTATAGTCACAGCGTTTATAAATAACAAAGGTCACATGAGACACAGCCATCTTCTAACCATATACATACTGAGAACTATGGTGCGTTCAAGTCATCTCGTATAGATCGTATTTACGAGTTGAACGCACTTGAACGCCACCACAATGTCGTAAATACCAGTGGGGAGCTCGGGATTTTCTCTAAGCTCCGATCTTTACGAGTTGGGGGCGTGTCAGTGATTAACATGGCGGAATACACAATACGTAAAGGTATTTAGCTGTGATATTGTCAGGCTTTTCTATTAACAGCTAATCGCCAACACAGAATATGATAGTATTATAATATAACAATGCAACATGTAACGATGTGTTGGCAGTGGCTTCATAAATTAATTAAAAACATAAAAATACAAAGTACACCTGATGCACATTTCTTTGTTCTTCATTTTCTAGAACAAGAGTTTAAGAACCTTACTGTATTTTTGTGTAATTAATTAAGAGAAAGTACTCCGCCATTTTGCTCCGACGAAAGTGACTTGAACGCACATGCCGTTATAAGCACGACTTCCCACCTCGTACGTACGAACTTCCCAGGAGGACTTGAACGCACCACTATTCTCAGGGCTTCTCATGTGCTGCGAGCAAATCACTCCGCCCAAGTAGCAGTGCTTCGCCTTCTGAGAATATAGTCTATATATTCTATATATATTCTATATATTCTACTTCACTATAGTGAATATACTTCATTACAACATTTTGGTGAGTATTGTTACCTTTTTTGTGCCCTATATGTTGTGGGGGTTTGATATAAGCACGATTAATCGAAATTATGGTATTAATCGAAAGATATGGTAAAGGCTGCGATTATTTAATGCTCAGCATGTCAGTGCAGCACGGCTCTGTGATCAGCAGTAAATGTTGCTCCATCTGAAAGCCAGAGGGTGCTCTCTCGCAGAAACTCCAAATATGCCCCACAGAAATAGATCATGCATGTCATTCCAGGAAATCCCTATGGGCATCTTACTATTGCTGTAGCTGAATAAACAGAAGATTGATGTTACGTTGGGTGAGCTCAAAACCAAAGGAGAGCTGGATCCAAATGCAGTGAGTTAATAATAAAATAAACATAATAAATCCAATACAGCGAACATGGGGGGTTAGTGTGCGTGCACATGAAGGGGGGTGTGGGGAGGAAAGAGAAGCATGAAGAGGGAAGTTAGCTAGAGGAGAGATGTCCTAGACAACGACAACGACTAACGTTACACATTTATATTCTTGAGAATTTTGATATGGCCGACACACGACCAAAGAGACGACGTTCCGATGAACAAATAACAAAGAATAGGGAAAAGGAGAAGGAACGCGCAAAGTCCCGAATTTACATCGGAAAAGCGTTCAAAAGGTGGCGAGAACTCCGCCGGCAGAAGGGCTTCCAATCCGATATTCAGGTGGCTCTGTTTTTGCTGGACAGGTGGGTAACATATCTTGGCCTACTTACCAGGCCTTGAGCACTATCAGCACCTCTTTGTCTTTAGGAATTCCAAAGGGTCCTTGAGGTAAGAAAGAGGGGGTTGAAAACAGTAAAGCAAATGTCTTTGTTCATTTTCAAATATCTTGGATTATTTTCAATCCTACTGTACTGTTCACATTTGAACTGGTACCGATACCCAACGATACCTTTTTTTGGTACTTTAGGCATGTTTACCTCAATAACTATAAAGAAACTGTAAGTCACTTAAAGTAGTGTTATTGACATTATGCCTCACACCTCACAAAACAGATTTCAGACAGGCTTCTGAGGCAGCATAATAGTTTAATGATCTACAACAAAATAGAGAGAGCTTTAGTGATAACTAATCAAATATTTAATTACTACAATACTAATTTCTTGCTAGAAATTACATCAAAAGTGGAAAACATTGGTCATGCTGCATTCACGTGCTATTGGAAATTTCCTACTTCCCACTTCTGAAGTTGTGATTACGAGTGTCGATGGAGCTCGTCTCATTCAAGTGCTTGTTGTCGGAAAGAACAGGAATGATGGAGGATGCCAGGTTTATTCGTGCCCATTTATTGGGAAAATCTTATAAAAGCCAAAATGATATTTCACTTCCAATTAATTGACAACCATATAAACATTCACAGCACTAGATAGTCAGTATGTTGACAATTCTGGAATTGCAGTCAAATACTTGCGTGTTTCTTACAGTACTACATTCCTGCAATACCGGAGGATGCAGTTTCAGGACCGCAGTTCTAGTAGTAAGACCTCATTTCTACGAGCCTGTTTTTTGTGACAGCACCACCTAGCCAATTCTTCTCCAACAGAGGAGTCCTGATTAAACCTAAAACAAACAGATGCAAAGACTAGACCCATTATCTAGTCCCCTGATTTTTCTTCTCTTTCCACACACTTTTGAACATAAGAGCGGGTGTGGCCATTTTAAATTTAAATAATCAGAAGGAGTAGCCTTCTTCATTTTGTAAACCATATTCCAAAGACCAAGTATAAACCAAGTGTATAATCATGAATAAAGTGTTTTTCATGTTTAGAAAAAATACCACCTACTTAATGTGTTAATAAGGAAATGAAACCTGTGGTCTCTAATGAACATCATTCACTTTTTCTTATAATCAAATAAATTCTTACCAGTTTTGTCGATTATGACGCGACTTGCCATCGCTGATTCTGGAAAACGAATTTCTGAGATGTTGAGAGAAATTTTAACAACATCACACAAACAGTTGTTAACAGGTGTAAATTCAGTTCCCTAACAGTCAGTCATGTTCGACATCGCGCCTGAGAGCCTAATCACTTTCGAGTGGTACAGAACATGCCAGTGGACATTGGCATGTGAGATTTGCATCACGAACCACTCCCGGTGCCACGAGTATATAATGAATCAAGCAGGATTCACTAATTAAGCTTTCGCTTCGGAGTCAAGCGTGTCTGGAGAAGATTCTGCTCTGCTTTCATCTTTCGTGGTTGTATATAGAACCAGGAAGAAGTTCTGAACATGTTATTGTGGCAGTGCGTCAGCGGTGGTCTCCTTCCTGGAGAACTCTGTATGCTGTAGATTCCTCTGAGAGAGCATTTTGCACACCGAGCAGGAGACCTTTTCCCCTGTGCACTTCAGCACAAAAGAGCTTTTTTCCCTGAAAAAGTAAACATGGGTGTGACGTTGCATCTTTTTCAAGATGACATTCCACCCATGTGTTTCTGGATGCGGTCGTTACCTGGTCCTGCCTGACAGTCATGATCACTGTCTCATGTGTCCGGGCTGTAAGCACGCTGAGACAGCATTCATGGATGAGTCATGTAACCACTGCAGGAAGATGACCATCGTGATGCAAGACTCCAGTACCTTAAAAGAGGTAGGGTCCCCTCTGCTATCCCCCAATCTAGTTCCTCTGCTCAGCGGAGAGCTAATTTGACTAATCAAGGCTTACAGCACCACTGGACAGGCTGCCTCCGCTCTGCATGGCCCTCCTGCAAGTCTACCAGGTCAAGTCACTCAAAGATCTGCACAAGGGTAATTCTGACCCAGGGTTGATGCATGACTGCGGGCCAGCGACGGACCTCACCCTCTGGGCAACAAAAATCACTGTGCTGTCCCTTGGGCAAACGATGTCCACAGTTGTGGTCCAGGAGCACCATCTCTGGCTGAACCTGGCTGTACACGAGGCACTGGAAGGCATTGTGGCAATGAAACATTGTGGTGTTTTTCTTAGGGATCCCAATTCATCAGTCACTGACGTAACGTCAAACGTGACTGACTGATAGGAAACATCTAGGTTACTAATGTAAACCCCATTCCCTGAAGGAGGGAACGGAGACGTTACATCCCGTCACCACAATCCCTGTGTCCACCACTAAGCGACCAAGCACTGGCTTGAGTGAGTCCTGCACGTCTCCTTATATAGCCGTGGCAAGGGGAGTGGTTCGGGGTGCAAATCTCCCTCATTTGAAGGTGATTGGGCTCTCAGACACGATCCCAGTTCGTCAGTCACTGACAAAACATCCCCATTCCCTCCAGGGAACAGGGGTTACATTATTAACCTAGACGTTTCTGAGAAATATTTTTACTGGTTGGTGCATGCATGAATTTCATTATTCCTGTGTTTGGGCATGTCCATGAGACGAATGGAACTGGATTTTATTTCTGTTCCGACAGACTGTTCTACATTTCACTTCAGGATTTTCGCTCACCTACTGTCCCCCTGAAGCAAGGTGTCCCTCAGGGATCCGTTCTTGGGCCATTATTATTTATAATCTATATAATACCCCTTGGTCAGATCCTCCGCCGTCATGGTTTTAATTATCATTTCTACGCTGACGACATTCAATTATATACTACCTGTACATCGATTTTATCTACCACAACTGACAAAATCTCTGCTTGTGTACATGAAATAAAAGATTGGCTTCATTCAAATTTGCTAAAACTTAACATGGACAAAACTGAGATTATTTTCACTGGGCCTCCGTCACTCACTAATAAAATTCCTACCAACTTCACCTGTGAGATCGCTGGCTCTCATATCAAACCATCTAGTACTGTTAAAAATCTTGGTGTAATTTTTGACTCCTCTCTATCTTTCCACTCTCACATTAATTCTATCACTAAATCAGCATTCTTTCATCTACGTCGTATCACTCAGCTCCGTCCCTTTATCAGTATCTCAGACGCTGAAACTGTCATCCATGCATTTGTCACATCACGTCTTGATTACTGCAATGCACTTTTCATTGGTCTATCTGCTAGCTCCATTTCTAAATTACAATACATTCAAAACTCTGCTGCCAGAATACTCACCCACACCAAGCGCTCTGCACATATTACTCCAATTCTGCATGATCTTCACTGGCTTCCTGTGGCTTACCGTATCAAATTCAAAATTCTCCTTCTCACCTTTAAGTCTCTGTACGGCTTGGCTCCTCCCTATCTCTGTCACCTGCTCCTCCCCTACACCCCGACTCGCACTTTACGATCATCTGATTCCAGCCTTCTCGTCGTCCCTCGGCATCGCCTTGCTTCAATGGGGGGCAGATCGTTCAGTGTTGTTGCACCCAAAATTTGGAACTCTCTCCCCCGATCACTCTGTTCTGTTAACACTATTTCTGAATTCAAATCCATGCTTAAAACGCACCTATTTTCTGAATGTCATAATTCGTAAGTTTTTTTTTTTTTTTTTTTTTAAGTTATATCTGTTTGTATTCTGCTGGTTGCCGCCCCATCTACCCATTTTTCATTTAATGTACTTACATTCTCACCTACCTACTGTTGTTTTTTGTGCTGTCTTTATCAATTGCCTTTATTGTTGTTTGTTTATTGTAAAGCGTCCTTGAGCCCTGGAAAGGCGCTATATAAATAAAACTTATTATTATTATTATTTATTATTATTATTTTTAAGTTTTCCACAAATTAGTTATCCACTTTTACTTTCTATCAGTTTCAAAAATGTGTCCATAATCTAAATTGTTTCTTTAGTTTGAAACAATCTCTATTGTAAAAAGCGCTAAATAAATAAATGTGACTTGATTTGACTAGTGTAGGCTCACAACCTAAACCAGGCCTTACTTTCACGACACAACACAACAAGATTTTAAAAAGGCAGTTTTATTAACTTTTTTTAACAGTAGCCATATCATGATCTTTATATTTCAACATTAAACTTTTAGCCTGTACAATCATTTTAAATCATTATTTACACTCATCCTGCAGTACCTCCCAGACCCACTGGGGGGTTTGGCGTACAGGTTGAAAACTGAAGACTTGAAGAGCACTTAATATTCCTACTAGTAGTATTAAACAACACCCTGTAGAGTTTAATTTTCCAATATTTGACTCATATATGCCTTAAAATTGTTTGCCTTTACCCACTGTACTCCTTACATCTTCTAATTGTAAATGTTAAACTTATTTTAAGCTTACAATTAAAAGGGTAAGCAAGTTTTCGCTAATATTTTCATTTCAAAACAATCCTTATTCATTAAGCTCCCTTTCACCTGTTACTAGATGTGATCAAGAGACAGTTTGATATCACTTGGATATCACTTGCATTACTGGATACAATAAACAAAATATATAAGTTGGATCATGTGCAGCAGGCCTAAAATAAATGCACTCTATTAGCATCACTCATATTTAGCACAAAAGCTTTGCAAGATTGTAGTCATCTGTTATCACTCGGTTCATCGCATTCTAAAGCTCTTTTTTATTAAAATCATCTGTTTGGAGCCTCATTAATAATAGTATTTTGGGTTTACTCAATATTCATCACAACAGCTTTCATAAATGTTATCATCAGATTTGTCTACCACACTTTTATTCTCTGTTATATTCATGTTGACATAGTCTTCTTCAGAGTCATCCGTGTCCACATTGACATGGTCCTCTTCAGAATGATGAGTGTCTATATTAATATAGTCCTGATCAGAATCATCATGATCCATGTTTTCATCAAGTTGTACATTTTCATAATCAGCATCATCATCATCTTCATTTTTGTTGTCATGGGATCCACCTGCATACATATTAGCTGGACCTAGAGACATTGCAGAGATGAAGGGACATAATTATTAAAGGAATTGCTAATAAAGACAGTGTCGATGAAAATAATAAATAAAGACATCTAATAGGTTTTATAAAATGCTACGCTACCTCTTTTAAAAGAGCACTTAAAATTAGTTTCCTTTTTCCTTTGCTTTTGTCTTCTCTTGACCAGGAGGATGATTGCGAGGACAGAACAGCACAGTAAGAGCAGCACAGCTGACACCGCAGCACCAATGACAGGAAGCAGGGAGGCTGAGACAGACAAGGTTTAGAGTTAAACTTTCAGTCCCAGCAGTCCAGACCATACCTGTCAACCCTCCCGTTTTTCCCGGGATTCTCCCGTATTTTACATTGCTATCCCGCTATCATCCCGTTTAAATATTTTCCCGTATTTCTCCCGTATTTTTAATCTTTCTATAATTTTTTTTTTTTTAAAATCCCAATGGGCGCAAACCAGTTAAGCGAAAATCCCGCCCTGCAGCTAATTTCATTGGTTAAGGTTACAATGACGGGTAGGTTTAGGGATCAGTGTTTGGTGTAGGCAATCACTACTGTGATTCACATGACCAATAAAATCTTTAGAATCGGCTGCAGGGCGGGATTTCCACTGGGGGAAAAAATCGCGCGAAGAAGAACAGCAGCATCCGAGGATGGACGAACATGAGAGAGATGGCATTAACACACGCAATTATGTCAAAATGTCCGTTTTGTCGAGTATCCTCATAAGAGCAGTCTGAGCAGTCTTAAAATAGTTTAAAAAAAAGTCGTAAATGAAAGCAAAGAGTTGTGAGAGAATGAGACGCGTGTGAGATCCGTCAGCGGCTGTTTTTAAAGAGACAGTAGCCAATAAAGCTTTCTGTCAGTAAAGTTAATCAAAGAACAAAGGTAACAGAGAAAAGCACTCACTGCTCTTGACTAAAGATCTTTTTTTACTTTAATAAGGATTAATCTATGTACAATTTAAATTGTATGCAGTGCAAACTGTTTGATAACTTCAATTTCTGTATATTTTTCCTACCTGTTAGACAAATATTTAAAATATAATGTTTTATGTTTTTCTACCTTAATTTGGAGATTAATTGTGAAATTATTACATTATAAAATGTTAAAAAGTAAGTTTTTTTTTAATGGCAATTAATCGTGATTAATTAATGCAGTTAATTGTTGCAATTGATAAAAATAAATAAAGAAACATGATATAAATAAAAAAAAAATAATAATAAATAAAGAACCACCACCCCCCCCCCCGTTCAGATTTCCCGTATTTTGGTATCCAAATGTTGACAGGTATGGTCCAGACTGTTTTTAGGCTCTTACACATTAATACCTTTAATAGTGATGACCAGCAGTTCAGAGGCAGACGAACGGAAGGTGCGTGAGGACAAACTGACTTCATAAACACAGCTGTAGTTTCCTTCATGGGAATAATCTGCCTCAGGAAAGGAGAAGGAGGCAGAGAGACTGACAGCTGACTGACTCCTGGTCATATTTGATTCCCTAAACAGGTAGAAGGAGCCTCCAGGATACAGAGATTCAGTGGAACAGATGATAGTGAAACTGTGGCCCCATGTGATCACTGGCCCCTGAGGCCCCACGTCAAACTGCCCATCAGGAGCAATGCGGGGCAAGCTGGGCTGCTGCAAGTGCACTAGGAAACAAAAAGAATACAGTTAAATGGTTACAAAGGCCTCAAGCATTAAATTCAAATGGATTTAAATAAAAAATGGCTTCAATAATTGTAGGCAATGAGACAAGATTAAACACTCACCTACAGTGATTTGAACAGTGTTACTCCAAGGCGACTTTATAATGGTGTTTTGGTAGGCGTAATTACAGCTGTAGATACCCTGATGTGAGACGCCTACATTAACAAGGTTGAAAGTTGCACTAGATACATGTTTCTCAGAGGACACAGATGATCCATTTCTGAAGAGGTGGAATTCAGCATTAGCATTGCATCTTGATTTAGGTGTTGTGCATCTGAACTGAATGTTTTCTCCAGGAGAAACAACTGCATGTGTGGAGATCAGGGAAAGAGTGGGCTTCTCCAGGTCACCTGCAAAAGAAATATATATCCATTTAAAATTACTTGTTAAGATGTGATGAAATACATGAAGCTTAATGTGATTTCTATTGCTAATTTCTCCCATTAAAATAAGTTAAGATCAGGGCTTGACATTAACTTTTTTGCTCACTAGCCAATGTGGCTAGTGGTTTTCCAAAGTTACTAGCCACACAGCATTTTTACTAGCCACATTTTTGTTGTTGTGAAATTACCTGATAAAAGTAGACTATGACATGCTAAAATTTACTTGAACTAGATTTACAACCCTTTTAAATGTAAAACCACTGTACACACCCAAATCAAGACTACATAACAATACAGGTCATTATCATTAGCTCTGATAAGGTTGTATGTAAAGCTCCTTTTTTAAAATAAAACCATTTATTATATGTCGCCACATAGCTCCACCGGCATACGAAGTAACTCCAGCAGGGCAGCTAGCTGTCTCTTCGATTCTGTGTTGTCGGTCACTAGCGCGTAAGCGCAAGGCAACACTGTGTGCATGTAGGCTACTCATTAGGGCTGTCAAAATTGCTCAAAAATGACGTTCGAATATTCCCTCTAAAAAAAACACGTAGCCTATATTCGAACTATTCGAACTGGTTGCGCATTTTGTCAATGACGCACATTACGTCAATAACAGGAGAAATGAATACAAAGAGACAAAACTACTTGTATAGGTAGTTTATTTAAGTTTAAAAAATTTGACAACATATTACCTACAGAAAAACAAGTAAATCAACTAATGGCCAAGACCGCAGACCTCACTCTCGCTCGCTCACTCGCACTCGCAGGCACTCTTTCTCTCTCTCGCCCTCATCCTCAAAGACGCGTTTACGCCCTCTGCGCATAACGGTTTAAATGAACAACAACAATAAGCAAATGTTGAGTGCTGATCAAGAGTTTTGTACAAGCAATTTAAGGTCGCGACTCTTATAGCAGGCTTCATTCAGTGATTGAAACAAATATTATTAACATTAATTGAAGTTTTACAGTATATAGAACCGACATTGAACGCTCCGAGCGAGCTGTGCTGTGGTTAACATGGAACTTTTCCTTGAAATGAAACGGTAAATAATCAAACCAGTGGAAGCCTGCAGTGCATGAAACTGCTGTATCTAAACCTACCTTATTCATGCAATATCTATTCAGTCAGTACAGTAGCCTACACTTTAGTAATGTTTCTGTTTAACGTTAACGCGTCTTCCTGTTACCTGTCCCTGATCCCTCAGGCAGCGCGTCCACTCGCAAAGCAGACAGCCGCGCCTCTGCTACCGCGGGCGTTTTTCCACATTCGAATATTCATTTTCACCTTCGAAATTCTGTTTTTTAAAACTATTCGAATATATATTCGAATTTAGAATATTCTTTGACAGCCCTAATACTCATGGGAGTTGTAGTGTTGTAGTGTCACACTTATTTCAGATGCCTTTTGAAAAGACTACAATTATTCAACCCGCCAAAGTGGCTAGTTGGAGTGACTATGTTACCCGCCACGAGCCAAATCCACCCGCATTTGGCGGGTTGGCGGGTGTTAATGTCAAGCCCTGGTTAAGATGCAAAAGATTTGACTTACCTCTTAAACAAACAACACCAGCATCTTCACCATGATTACAGTTGTTAACTCCTAGTCCTCTGTGTGAACATTGTATGAGGTATCCTTCAGCTCCCGAACATCCAACATCATCCAGCCAGATTGATCCTTGGCCTTGACCAAAGGCGGCAGTTTGAGGTGCGCTGATGGCTGAGCCACACTGTAACTGTCTGCACACCACAGCAGTATCATTCATGTCCCAGTTATCATCACACACGGTTCCCCACTGGCCATTATGAAGTATCTCCACTCTTCCACAGCATGAATCAGACCCACTGACCAATCTTATGTCTGGTAGCTTGCCTTAAAAATATAAGAACAATGTGATTAAAAACTATGTTGTAAGTATTTGTACTGTATGCGTTTGACATTGTTTTGAGCCAAGCACCAAACGTGCAGAGCCTCTTTGCTTTCTCTCATATTTTTTATACAATTATTATTTGGGGCCAAACACTATGAGCTTATGTTGTTTTTAATCTTTTTGGTACTTTTTTCATCACAAGCAAAACAGCAAATATACAATGCCATTTTAGATCTGGGGAAAACATATATATATTTACCCAGTAAGCAGACGACACCTGCATCTTCTTGATGACCGCAGTTATGTTTTCCAATAGGATGATGTGAGCACTGTGTGAGGGATGATTCATTTCCTGAACATTCCACATCATCCAACCAGATCGGACCACTTCCCTGGCCAAAATAAGCGTCGGACTTTGCACTAACAGCTCCTCCACATCCTAACTGTCTGCACACCACAGCAGCATCTTTAATGTCCCAGGAATCATCGCACACTGTTCCCCACCGGCCATCATGAAGGATCTCAACTCTCCCAGAGCAGTCATTATTACCATTCACAAGCCTGATACTAAATCCACCTAAAAAATAAAACAACTATATTATGAATAAATTCACATCTTACAACATGCTAAACTTGCAAACTAGCAAAAACCGTCAGTCATCCAATGTAACTAGAATAAGATCTGAGTTTTAAAAGAGTAACAGTTTGTTACTTACCAGTTCTAGAAGTTAGAGCACTGGCTGTTGAGATGAAAAACAGTGATATTTAAAAACACTGTACTTACAATCAGATATTATAATTTACTTTACTGTCACCATCACTAAGTTTCCGACAATAATTTCAGTCTTTGAAAGACTTTGAAATTTCAAATTAAAATTGTTTACAAGAGCATGATTATAAACACAACGAGGCTGTGAAAGTAAACTAATGACATGAAGTTTTTCTGCTTGGCTGATGACGCTTAGTGTCCCAAACAACCTATTTAGTCCCATTTAGCCACTTGTTAGCAACTGATTTTTCCAAGAAAAGAAAAAAATCACAAGAGGATATTACTGATGTATTTTATGTCATACAGAACAACATGACAATTTTTTGTGATTGTTTTAACCACAGGCCTTATTTCAGGCATGTTCAAAAAATCTATTGATTTCAGAACGATGGAACCGGAAGTGCTAAAACTCAATTTCCGAAATTTGGCCTACAAAAATACATCATCCTTGCCATAGATATGTATACGTAGATGCCATATTCGACTGCTCCAGATATGTCGATGCATCCACCATCTTGGAACCGTCAAGATTTAATTTCATTTGCTGTAGTCATCTCACAGTAAAAACCAATGAGTTTTCTCCAAGTATTGCACAGCCTCTGGTTGTAAAACCACAGATATTTAAATTCCTGAAGAAATGGGATAACCTTTCACAGGTGAGAATGTGTTGGTTTGTTTACAGTATACGTGTATTAACTCAATATTACAGGTTTTTAAACTTTTTTAATGTTGTGTTAGCAAACACCTTCGTCTTATCTAACATTAATGATAAACTAAATCCTATGGAAATCATCTGCTAAAGTCTATTGCACACATATACATGTGTATAATGTTTGCAGATAGGCTACAGTCAGCCTTCCCTCGAGTGTTTACGGACTGGTTTTTACTGTTCTGATGACGTATCTTTATATTCTATGATCGTACGGCACTCTATGTAACACCAGAAAAGGTAATGTGTGATGTCAGACTTAACAAGCGGATTGGTTTGAGCTGTTCGCACCCATTTCACATTTCCAGGGTTCTCAGAAGCGGAAGTCGTGAGTTGGGTAAACTTTTATAGCGGTGAATGGGAGATGACAGCAAATTGTTACTGCGTAATTTTTGAATTTGCATTTGCTCTAAAAGAAAAAAAAAAAAAAATCTGCTTTAACATTCCCACGACTCTCCAAAAGAGTGAAAAATATAGAGATTGATTACAGCAGTCAGAAGAGAGAGAGAGATGTCTCATTTCCTGTCACTCCCTCAGCTGTTGTATTAGAACACCCTCACAGCAGCATTAATAATAGATTTTTCGTCATTAATGATACGTTTACACAACAATTCATGTACTTAAAAATAGAAATGTTTTTCCTTTCCATTTTTGACGTTTAGCATACAGATGACAATTCGTGGTAACGATTGAACGACGACAAAAACTATTCATGGATCCACGAAAATGGCCAAAAACAAATCAGCAACAACAAAGCAAACTAACACTGAATGCCAGGCCAGTGGTTGGCGAGGTCAGAATTAGAATTAGTTGGCAATGCTAGAATTAGGCGTATGTAAATAATTATGCCTCCGCTAGTCATAGTCGTGCAGTAAATCTACACTTTGCTGGAAAAGCATTAATAAACTCTAATTGAGCAGCAAAAACAGTCCTGTAGTCTGAATTTTTTATTTATGGGATCAAATTCCCGCCAAATATATAGCGGTCACGTATAAAAAAAAAAATAAGCGTGAATCAAAAATTTAAAAACACATGTAAAAATATATTGCACAAACTGAAAAAAAAAAAATGCAAAATGATCAGAATAGCAAACAACGTGGTCACGGATCAAAATATAATAAGCGTGAATCAAGAAATAACAAGCATGAATAAAAACTTTAAACACATTAAAAGTTATTTTGCACAAAACTTAAACTTATGGTCATGCTATCTTAAAAAATATGTTTTCCTTGGTTTTATTACTCTGTACTTTGTGCTTTCTTGCATTTTCTGCTCATATTTTACTCTTTTGTACGCTTGTGCAGTTTTTCTCTTCGCTCTTCTTTCTATGTTCTGCGCTTGCTTTCCCAAAAGTTGCAGTTCGAGTTTCATGTAAATTAGGGCGGGCTTAAGCGTCACCATTGGTCCACTAGTTCTAGATTGACAGCTACTCATCTAGCCAATCAATCGAAGAGGGGAGTTGACGTCACACCAATGCGACTCATGGCTACTGATGCTTACTTGTTATGGGGAAGACGACCATCAACTCAGTTGGCAAAAATCTTTCTGTGGTAGGACATAAACTGCATGTGTGCCTGCAACTCAACCTGTTGCCGGTATATACGTATACCTGGCAATATGGTATCGTAAAATTCGTCATCCTAACGATGACGTTACAGTTATGCCTGTCTGATGATCCATCATTCACCTTTAATGCACTGGACCTGGCACCGCGAGCGTCGATCTTCTCCGAGCAGTAACTTGCCACCACCTGGCCGTTTTACTTTCATGTTTAATCAATAACAAGGATGGGTAATGTCGGTCCTGGGTGCAGAGTTTAGCTCCTCCAATCCTAATCAAACACACGTGAACCAGCTAATCATCGTCTTTAGGATATTTAAGACAGGTGAGGTTTTTAATCGGAGTTGACGCTAAACTCTGCAGGACAGCGGCACTCTAGAAATAACGTTACCTATCGCTGATGGAGATGTTGCTGTATTCAAATTTTAAGCTATATTTAAAACATTAATCCTAAAGTAATATGCAATTATGTAGCTATGTAAGTAAACACAATAAGTTTGTAATAAATCACTATTAAATTCAACTGGTTTCTGTATATCTTCTCTGTAACACAATCATTTTCAATAATCTTGTCAAATTTGGCGAGGTTAATAAAAAAGGTAGGCAATGCGTAGCGGTGACAGGTCAAAGTCCTAAAGTCTTCGGACAATGGCCATTTTTAACTTTTTGCAACGAATTGTAGCGTTTCATAACTGCAGGATGTTTTACTTACAGTAGCCTTAGCATATTGACATCATGAGCCAAGTAATATTGTTTAACACCATACCAGTGTGCACATTAACATTCTCATGTATCTCAAAAAAGATGAATTTAATTATTTATGTCCAGAGTTCAGATAGCTTTACTGCTTGAACTTTGTAAAGTTAAATTGAACTGCCGTCTTCCCCTGTATAAGTAAGTGCAGCACTCCTGAAAAGGAGTAAGGATTAAAGAAAAATGAAATAAAAGAGAGCGCAGCAGCAGGGCCGTTTGAAGGAATTAGGGGGCCCCAAGCAAAATGGACATGGAGGCCCCCCCCCCCAAAAAAAACCATAATATAATATGTTGCACTAACTGTTTGTTACAAGCAGCATTTGCCGTCACGCAGGTAGCTAACATAAACATATTTTTTCTAACCTACCTGCTGAAAAATTACACCATTTGTACAAGACAAGTGGAGCTATTTTATCCAGTGTAATTTATCACTTAGGCCTACCACTATCTTTAGGGGTGTAACAAAATTCACAGTTCGGTTCAATACGATACTCATGTGTTACGGTTTGGTATGTTTTCGATACAGCAAAAAGAAAGAAATGCCAATTTCCTTGATTTATTTATTTTTCTTCTTTTTTTAATTAAAACTAGCATCATAAAATATGATTTCTTTTTACTTTGAGCAATTCTGGAGCTATACTTGACTCTTCTTAGGAGCATATAAAACAAAAAAGCTACTATTCCTGCCAAACTATGTGAATGTTTCTCACTAGATCTCGCAGCAATGTTATTACTTCAGTGGCGAATTCAGATGCTTTCTTTACTGGATCTCTTATTAGCGCTGTGTAGTAACAGTGTCTCATGATCACGATCGGCTCGCGCTGCACTGGTCCAAACTGATAAACAACGGTCCGTCAACCACACAATAATAACGAGTAGCTCAGTTTCGTTCCGCTTACATTACATTTGCCATTTGATGTTGGGCAATGTTGTGGTCGCGCCGGCGTCTCTACATTATGAGCGCGCTTGCCGCTTGCCACGCGCAACGCGCCTACATTTGAAATGAAATAACTTAAATTTTGGTCGGCAGGAAAAATTATCCAACAAACCGATCGGTTTGAAAACGCGTACCGAACACCGAACCGAAAGCCTTGTACCGAACGGTTCAATACGAATACGTGTATCGTTACACCCCTACTTACCACTATCTTGTTTTTTCTTATTCTCCTCTTCCTTTCTCTTCATTATTTTCTGGCTTCCTGAAGCATAATTCCGCTTCATGATGACTGCCGAGGAGTTTTTGTATTTTGCCGGCAGCAGATTGTGATTGGCTGGCTGCTGTCAGCGACTACTGAGGGGGGCCCCGATAACAGTGTCATTGCACTTTACTGCATTGACTATCAAAGGGGCGCTCACACAGTTTGTCATTGCATTTTATTCTTAACCAGTCGTTGTCTTGGGGCCCCAGGCCAGCTCGGGGCCCCAAGCAATTGCTTGGTTTGCCTGCCTTGTCGCGACGGGCCTGCGCAGCAGTGCTTCTTTGTTGTTATATTTACTCAGAATGAAGTGCATCACGACACGGGCACGCACCCCCCACTTAAGTGTGCGGTGACGTAATCACGCTGGTATGCCAAGCGAAAATAATTAATTTAATAAATGCACATAACAAAGCACAAATAAGAAATTGAACAGTATATAAAAGTATTAGAAAAATAACATTTTAGTATATTATAATGGAATTGAAGAAATTGTACAAACATAAACAGCTTGTACTCACTATATTACATAATATAGGCTGATCGATTGCTCCTGTCTGCCTCGCTGCCTGCTGTGAGTGTGTTTGCCTCGGTGCTGTAAGCTCCGTCTTAGCCTCGTATTTCTTTGTTTTGAACCATCATTTACTACAATTTGTAGTTGTTTATACTAAATACAGCTTACCCAACATCTCAGATTGACATCGCTAGCTTCCGTTACTACTAACACAACACGCTAATTCGCTACTGCTAGCCTGTTAACGCGCCACCCGTGCGCTCAGCTGTTTTATTTATTTATTTTTTCTCTCGCGCGCTCGCGCCTTTGAGTTCATAAAAGCTCAGGTAAGTAATAATCAGTCAACAAACACGGTGAGTAATGTCTTGTCCTGTTATTGTCACCTGCACTTCATGTCACATGTTTAGCATAGACTTCTCTGTTGGCAATGTAGGATTTATATGTGATAAATGTAAGGAGACAGTTAGGCTGACAGAGAAGATTTCAGAATTAGAGACACGCATCCAAACTTTAATTGAGGATAGTAAGAGTGCTAGAGCTTTAGATACTATTTTGGATGCGCCTAGCATAGTGAACTCTTTACATGATTCGGTTCCAGCTGAAGTAGTGCCTGAGCAGCCGGGCAAATGGGTGACAGTGAGGGATCGCTCTAGTCGCGGATCAAAAAACCACTCTTCCGTTCCGATTACCACAACAAATCGATTTGCCCCGCTCAGTGAAACACCCACTGAGAATTCTGTTGATTGTGCCCTAGTAATTGGTGATTCGATCACACGGAACGTGAAAATAGAGACACCAGCGAACATAGTCACATGTTTGCCGGGAGCCAGAGCGCCTGACATCAAAGCAAATTTAAAAGTGCTGGCTAATGCTAATCGTAAATTCTCTAAGATCATTATTCATGTCGGCACTAATGATGTTCGACTCCGCCAGTCGGAGATCACCAAAATTAATATTAAAGAGGTGTGTGAACTTGCAAGTACGATGTCAGGCACTGTAATTTGCTCTGGCCCCCTTCCTGTTCGCAGGAGTGATGAGATAGTTAGTAGATTGTGTTCACTGAATCGCTGGCTGTCTGAGTGGTGTCCGTGTAATAATATAGAATTCATAGACAATTGGAAAAGTTTTTGGGGCAAACCTGACCTGTTGAAAAGAGATGGTATTCATCCCTCCTGGAATGGTGCTGCTCTTCTATCTAGTAATATGGCTCATAGTCTTAGAGCTCAAACATGACAAATTGGGCACCAGGTCAGGAAGCAGACAGACTGGCTAAACCAACCGTCTGCTAGCGGCCTCGCGTCACCCAGGTCAGATAAATCCCATCACATAGAGCCTCTTTCACCTAGCTATCATCATATAGAGACTGTGTCTGTTCCCCGATTTTGGAAATCCAAAAAATGTTTAAACCTATCTAAGGTTAAAAATTTAATTGATGTTCAACAAATAAAAAACAGCTATAATACAGATGAGCAAATGATAAAGCTTGGGTTGCTGAATATTCGATCGCTTACTTCAAAAGCACTCATTGTTAATGATATGATTTCAGATAATAACCTAGATGTGCTGTGTTTGACAGAAACCTGGCTAAAACCAAGCGATTACATTACTTTAAATGAGTCCACCCCGCAAGATTACTGTTATAAACATGAACCCCGTCTGAAACGCAAAGGGGGTGGTGTTGCTGTAATTTATAGTAATATTTTCAAAACCACTAAGAAATCAAGTTTCGAATATAATTCTTTTGAAGTGTTAGTGCTTAATGTAAAAATATATAGTAAAAATGATAAATCACGTTTGAGATGTGTGCTGGCTACTGTATACAGGCCACCAGGGCACCATACAGACTTTATCAAAGAATTTGCGGACTTTCTATCAGAGTTAGTATTGGCTGCAGATAAAGTACTAATTGTTGGTGATTTTAATATACACATCGATAATGAAAAAGATGCATTGGGATTGGCATTTAAAGACATTGTAAACTCAATTGGAGTTAGACAACACGTGTCAGGACCTACTCATCGTCGTAATCATACTCTAGATCTAATATTATCACACGGAATAGATGTTGATGCCGTTGAAATTCTGCAGCAGAGCGATGACATCTCAGATCATTATCTAGTCTCGTGTAAATTACATTTAGCCAAGGCTGCAAAGCCGACTCCGTGTTACAAATATGTTAGACCTATCACTTCTGCTACTAAAGATTGCTTTATTAATAATCTTCCTGATCAGTTTCATAATCTCAGCATCTCAGATAGCTTAGAAAAACTTGATATTGCAACAGAAACTTTTAACTCTCTCTTTTCCAGCACTTTAGACACAGTTGCTCCTTTGCGCTTAAAGAAGATTAAAGAAAATAATCCAACGCCGTGGTACAACGAGCACACTCAGGCCCTTAAGAGAGCAGCCAGAAAAATGGAGCGCAACTGGAAGAAAACAAAACTAGAGGTATTTCGCATTTCATGGAAAGAGAGCTTGATTACTCACAGAGAGGCTTTAAAAGCTGCTAGATCTGCTTATTTTTCAAACCTATTAGAAGAAAATAAACATAATCCTAGGTATTTATTTGAAACAGTGGCTAAACTAACGAAAAAGAAAGCTTCAAACACAGAAGTTTCCAAGCAGCACAGCAGTAATGACTTTATGAACTTCTTCACTTATAAGATTGATAATATCAGGGACAAAATTATAACTATGCAACCGTCTGCTACAGTATCGCATCAGGCAGTGCATTGTAGTCTCCCTGAGGAAAAATTTGATTCATTCATTGCTATAGGAGAGGAAGAATTTACTAAACTCGTTAAATCATCTAAATCTACAACATGTATGCTAGACCCTATACCGACTAAGCTACTGAAAGAGATGCTTCCAGAGGTCATAGATCCTCTTCTTAATATCATTAATTCCTCTTTGTCTCTAGGATACGTACCAAAAAACTTTAAGCTGGCTTTGATTAAACCGCTTGTTAAAAAAATGCAACTTGATCCTTCAGAATTAGTCAATTACAGGCCGATCTCGAATCTACCTTTTCTGTCAAAGATACTAGAAAAGGCAGTATCTTCACAACTATGTTCCTTTCTAGAAAGAAATGATATCTGCGAGGATTTTCAGTCCGGATTTAGACCATACCATAGTACTGAGACTGCTCTCGTTAGAGTAACAAATGATTTGCTCTTATCATCCGATCGTGGTTGTGTCTCTCTATTAGTGTTACTCGATCTTAGTGCTGCGTTTGACACCATTGACCACAACATTCTTTTAAATAGACTAGAAAACTATGTTGGCATTAGTGGAATTGCACTAGCATGGTTTAAATCATACTTATCTGACCGTTATCAGTTTGTAGCAGTAAATGAAGAGATGTCTTATCAATCACAAGTTCAGTATGGCGTACCACAGGGCTCAGTACTAGGACCGCTGCTGTTCACTCTGTACATGCTACCCTTAGGAGATATCATTAGGAAACATGGCATTAGCTTTCACTGTTATGCCGACGATACTCAGCTCTATATTTCTTCAAAACCTAACGAAACTTACCAATTCACTAAATTAACAGAATGCATAGCTGATATAAAAAACTGGATGACTCGTAATTTCCTACTTCTAAATTCTGAAAAAACAGAGATTCTAATTATTGGACAAAAAACTTCCTCACGTAATAACCTAGAATACTGTCTAACACTTGATGGCTGCTCTGTTAAGTCTTCGTCGTCGGTTAGGAACCTGGGTGTGCTCTTTGATACCAATCTTTCATTTGAAAGTCACGTGTCTAGTATCTGTAAAACCGCATTTTTCCATCTTAAAAATATATCTAAATTACGTCATATGCTCTCATTGACAAATGCGGAACAATTAGTCCATGCGTTCATGACCTCAAGGCTAGATTATTGTAATGCTCTACTGGGTGGTTGCCCTGCACGCTTAATAAACAAACTACAGCTGGTTCAAAACGCAGCAGCTCGAGTTCTTACCAGAACCAGGAAGTATGACCATATTAGCCCGGTTCTGTCAAAACTGCACTGGCTCCCTATTAAACATCGCATCAATTTTAAAATATTGCTGATTACTTACAAAGCACTAAATGGTTTAGCTCCGCAGTACTTGAGCGAGCTCTTAACGCATTATACTCCTTCACGTCTATTGCGATCTCAAAATTCCGGCCAGTTGATAATACCTAGAATATCTAAATCGACTGCTGGCGGTAGATCCTTTTCCTATTTAGCACCAAAACTTTGGAACAGTCTTCCTACCATTGTCCGGGAAGCAGACACACTCTGTCAGTTCAAATCTAGATTAAAGACACATCTCTTTGACATAGCGTTCACATAATACATTATAGACTTCTATAATTCAATATTAGGCTGCATAGATTAGGTCAGCTGGAACCGGGAACACTTCCCATAAATCCTGATGTACTTGTTACATCATGAGAAGAATGGCATCTACGCTAATTTTAGTGTCTTTGTTTATCCCAAGGTTTTCCCGCAGCCTGCCGGATCCAGGCCGTTTCCAGATCTGATGAAGGACCTTCGCCTGGACCCGGTGTCAACGCAGTGCTGAAGGGCCAACTAGTCTCTCCCTATGGAGGATCCCTTTCCCACTCTACAGATAACGCGTCGTCGGGAAAACTCAATTTGCGTATCTACCCCGAATTGATAAAATAAAATAAAATTCTGAATCAAAACTATAAGGAAACACCAGTAATTTGTTTAGGTTTGGTTTGTAGGGAATTCCAAACCTGCACACATATATTCAAACGCACATAACTATAGAACCCGTTCTTAATGCGCATCTGAACGCCATCAGCGTTTCTCACAGGTTCGCTAAAGTCTGTGTAGAGAGAATGGTGTCGTCTTGGCGGCCCTAATTTAAAAACAAATGATCGTTGCGACGGAAGCGAATCAATCAAAACTAACTTTAGCTGGAAAATAACTTTATTAAAGAACCGCTATAAAGCCAAAACAATCTTACGTTATATTATACATTTATCTCTGTGAAGCTGCTTTGAGACAATCTACATTGTTAAAAGCGCTATATAAATGAAAATGACTTGACTTGACATAAGCATCAGTAGCCAAGCGCATTGGTGTGACGTCAACTCCCCTCTTCGATTGATTGGCTAGAGGAGTAGCTGTCAATCTAGAACTAGTGGACCAATGGTGACGCTTAAGCCCGCCCTAATTTACATGAAACTCGAACTGCAACATTTGGGAAAGCAAGCTCAGAACATAGAAAGAAAAGCGAAGAGAAAAACTGCACAAGCGTACAAAAGAGTAAAATATGAGCAGAAAATGCAAGAAAGCACAAAGTACAGAGTAATAAAACCAAGGAAAACATACTTTTTAATGTGTTTTGTGCAAAATAACTTTTAATGTGTTTAAAGTTTTTATTCATGCTTGTTATTTCTTGATTCACGCTTATTATATTTTGATCCGTGACCACGTTGTTTGCTATTCTGATCATTTTGCTTTTTTTTTTTTTTCAGTTTGTGCAATATATTTTTACATGTGTTTTTAAATTTTTGATTCACGCTTATTATTTTTTTATACATGACCGCTATATATTTGGCGGGAATTTGATCCCATACTGATTCACAACGTAGAAAGCTTGGGAGCTGATTGAAACAGACCTAGATGAATTTGTTAGAATGCCGTAGATGTCTCAGGCCCGGATTAACACCGTGTAGTGCCCCTGGGTGACAACATTTGAAGTGATCGTTGTTTAGGTACATTAAGCCACGTAAAGCTTTTTCACGTTAGTATAAACCCCATGAGAACCGTGTGGAGTCAACCCACAGCCCAACCCACAACCCACGCTGCCCTGCTGAAAATGTGAAGCAGAAACGCTTAATGTCAGATAACGTCCTTAACTTTAACCTGGACTTTTGGTTCGATTTTTTTTTACCGTTTTCAGTGGTTATGAGGAGCAATATGAGAGAGAAATTTGGTAATCATTGTTAAACCACGTCATGTCATTGTCAGCATGGTACTTATGAAGTAGATTAGTGGGTCAGAGATGTCTAATGCTTTTTGAAAACTTAAGGCTTTCTTATTCATAAAACGAGTTGGACATCATCACATTTTTGTATACATTTTTATTTATTTACATTAGTAAGCTACAGGACATCGTCTTTCAAAACATGACCTGCGCGAAAGAAAAATAAATAAATAATGCGTCATTATTCCCAGCACTTCTGAAAATGCACTTCCGAATGCGTCTCTGTCCCCAGCACATTTCAAACCAAACTGGCGCCCATGAGTGAGGTTGTCGGGGTTGTCTTAATCCATTGTCGGCATCTTTCCGCTTGGATCTTGGGCTTTGGAAAGGCGAAAAAAAACGACCCCTCCCTATAAACTTTTGGGGTACCTGGTGTCAGACTTGCAGGTGCCATAGGCGCATCGTTTCACCATCTTGCTGAAAATCGCAATGTTTGACGGTCACGGGGGTCTTTCTCCTTAGTTACAGTTGCTGAGCTAGGATTGGACGAGGACCGTTCGAGGGCGGGGTTTTGCGAACGGTCAATTCTTTATGGATATAATTAATATTCTCTCTGTATATATTGTATCATTAACTGTTCATTTTGTATCTGCATCTCTTCCAGCAAAATAATATATATACAAAACATGAAAAATATTTTAAAGTCTAGTCATTATCTTAATCACTTGGTGCCCCCCTATTGGCTGGTGCCTCAGGGCACTCGCCCAATCCCGTCTATGGATAATCCGGCCCTGTCTATAGTATAGACATACCTTTGTAAACCTGGCTGGACTGTGTTTCCCAAAAGCTTCTTAAGCCCAAGTAGCAGAAAAAAAAGAAAGAAAAAAAATTAAGCTTATGCTTTTTGGAAACGCAGCCATGGGAAGCAATGTTGTAAAAGGCCAGCGCTGTGACTGTGACAGGAATGAGCGGTGGCTCTGCGGTCAGGCGTATAGATCTGTGTCACAGTTCTGTCTTCAAACTCTTCACGATCCCTTTTAGTGTAAATCCTAGATGAGTATGGCGATGTACTGTAGCTACAGGCACTGAGTTTTATTGAACAGGTAATTTTTAGTTTATTGAACAGGTAATTTTCATGAAGCATTTGAAAGTTATTTAGAGCAGTTATGTAAATTGTTGGTGAATGTCTTTTCAAAATCAATCATGTCAACGCAAACATAATGATAATCAATGTTTTCAGTTTAAGGTAACTTTCTGGTATTAGCCACGAGTTTCAGATCAGTTAAAAAATAAGTGAAAAGCTCAGAGAGATGATGGAACAACTATAAAAAGATGTAACCTATTATTGCTAGACTTTTAAAGGTCATAATCTTTCAGTAGACTGTTTTATTATGGATGAAATATTACATTGTGACATACAGTAGCCTACTAGCCTATATAATTATCATTTTAATCTGTAATAAATTAGAAATTGTATTTACCCAATATCAAAATGAGAAGACAAGGTCTTGGCATTGCAGTCCTTGCGTTGTTTCAAAGTGCCTATGAATGTAAGAGGGTACTTCCTGCTCACGAGAAGAGCTGATGGTGCTTTGAGAACTGAAACTAGAACCTAACATACACTGTGTTAAGTGTAATTGTGTGTAACATCACTGTGTGTGTGTGTATGTTAGGAACTGATCTGTCCATCAGGAACTCATCCGTCGATTGTGCCCCTAAATGAGACACCACAAATAGAAAATAATGAACAAATAAAAAAATAAAAAGAATGTTTATTTAAAGAAAAATGCTAACTACACAATTATGGTGGCAAAATATATGTGTAAAATATATATAAATGGAATGAAGCTAATGCCCCACACGATGTGTTCCTGGTTATGTTTCTTTAAAATCTGTAACTTAAAGGGAAATGGCACTACATATGAAAACCCTTGAATGATCTCTGCAACAGAAGTGAAACGGTTTAACTTAAAGCCATAAATATACTCCGATATACAGTATTTGGAAAAGGAGTTGAAGTTTAGCATTGTGTGTGACCACATCATGCTGAATTATCAGTGTGGATTCAGAGAATATAGCTCTGTTCTCAGAAGAGCAAGTTAACACACTGTTAAAGCTGTGAAGCAGATTTGAGAAGATATGGTTTTGGACAAGGACAGATAAAACCTAAATCCTCATTATGGAGAGTACAAGCATATTTTAAGCTTTTGGTTTATATTTTATTTGAAATAAAGTCAAGAGTCAGAGTTGACATCTTCATGCTCTCCATCATCCATATCTACAATCTCATAGTCATTATCAGGATTTTTATCTGCATATTAACTGCAGGATACAAAGTACATAAAAAAAAGTTTTACTATGGTGGTACAATGTTTTAGAATTGATATTAGGAGGACATGATGTAAATACTTACCTTTTGAACAGAAACGTAATTATATAGAAATATATAATTAGCAGTGCAGAATTATGAGCAGTACAGCTGTTACCACAGAACCAATGATAACATATGAAGAAGCTTCCTCTACTTAAAGGGGTAGTTCATCCAAAAATGAAAATTCTGTCACCCTTTTCTCACCCTCAAGTATAAAATAACTGCTTCCTTCCCATGCTAAACATGCAGCATTTTTGTTCAGTTTAACTTTTCAACATTCTGCCCATCGTGAATGTGCCCAGCTGTAACATGCAAGTCAGTTTGCACTAGACTTGCATTTTTTTGTGCGAAAATAATTAATTTCCTGTCAGCTTTAGTTCTTCTTTATAAAGAACACACATCTTGTTTCTTCAAATGAGAGTGTTGGGAATCTCCTCAAAAGCTTGTGCTCTAAATGTGTTGCTGCAGATTTGTGTTCATCTGATTGCAATTTGCAGTTTATTTTTCTCAAATTCATCGAGACACACACTTCAAGCAGTTTACCTGCTGTGCTGTAGTCACATTTACCAAAGAAGCGGTGGTCTACCAATGACATCAGTGCTAAACAACATAATGGACTACTAAAACAACCTTGGATGTCAGAAAAGGAGGGGTTGTTGAACAAGAATGTGCCGTTTTTTGGTGAGCCAAGATAATATATGGCCAGTTTTCATGCATTGTAGAAGGTCACCAGTATGTTTTCCCAGATTTTTTTCTGCCTGCAAAGCCATCTGAACATTTCCCTCTTACTTTCCTGTATGGCTATTGAAGGGGTGGATTGGAATCCACTGATGCTTCAATGTATGTAATGAGTGATTATAATCAAGGTATTAATCAATATTTTTCCTTCTAAATATCACATAAGTTGAATGTGTTCTCTAGGCTTGTGAGATTTTACTTTGTTACAGAAGTTACCAGTGTGATTACTGAAATGTTATTTTCATATATTCTCTAATGTCTGTATTTGATATGAATGCAGTAACAGTGTAGCTCTCCTTGAGAGAAAGAACGCATTATCTTGATGTTTTGAGAGGACTCTCCTTTTTATAGTTAGAGCCTGGCCAAATCCAACCTTGAGGAAGCTGTGTGTCAGTGTGTGTGTGTTAGTCTTCTTGGTTACAGGTTAAGGAACCACTGGCATTATTGGAGATTGACTGAGTTGTCCGAGATAGGCTGGCGCCCAGTAACCCAAATCTGTGACCTGGAAGGTCACGACGTGCCTAACTTCAGGGTCCGAGTGTCAGCTGCATAATTGCTTCCGTCTATCTGTATATGTGTGGAAAATTACTATGTTTACTATTCTTAGCCAATGAGAATCATTCAACCTGAAGCAAGGACGTAGCTTAGACCTTGGTGAATGGTACTGCTGTGATCTTTGTAACTGTAAGCGGGGCGGCCTACGAACTCCTGTGTGAGTCTTGAAGCTGACTTCTGCTGATGAAACTGCAAACTATCTTAAGTAAAACTTTCTCTATTTGATTGAACCTCACGACTCTTGGTCTTCTTTCATCATATTTGGTTCTGGGTCCTTAAGCTGTTACCCGCTAACACTCTTAAGTTGACTGCAACAATCATGCCTCAAATTTGTTTGAAAAATTGCATTCATTTTGAGTATTTATTTAAATAAAAGTAAATAAAATATTAGTTTGTGCATTAATATTAGTCATAAATGTACCAAATTTAGCTGTAATTTTGTAGGAAGATGCAGCAATAGACTCTTAAAAATAAAGGGTACAAAAATGGTTTTGGCAGTGATGCCATAGAATCAAATGTTTCCACTATAAAGAACCTCTTGCATTGAAAAGGTTCTATAGATGTTAAAGGTTTTTCATGGAACTGTTAATGCCAATAAAGAACCTTTATTTTAAAGTGTAATAGCGATGCACAAACAGATGAATAATGTAATGTAACAAGAAAAAAAACTCCCGTTTTCGAGTGAGACATCTGAACACACAAACGATGTTGGTGAGGTCACACCCTTAGATTGTTATTAATATTTCAAGTAAAAAAAAAACTCCCGTTTTAGAGAGACATCTGAACACACAAACGATGTTGGTGAGGTCACACCCTTAGATTGTTATTAATATTTCAAGTAAACAAAAAAATGGCAGCTTTGTAATTCAGCACTAGAAAATTAAATCACAAATAAAAACCCACCATGGTCAGAAACACACAAAACAGAAGTCTTTATTAAACATTACTCTTATCATCCAGGGACCTGACACAACAGAAACATTTTTGTGCGTTTGACTGTATAACAACTGTTAAAGCAGAACAGGGTTTGTGCTGTACGTCATGAAGATCTCTGTTTGTCATCCTTTGAGTGAGAAAAGAGGCCCGTCGCGCTCTGTGGCTCGATAGTGATGAACTTTGGGCAGCGAATAAATGCAGAATCAAATGAAACGGACAGTACTGAGCAACTGGAAGAGGCTTGTGATTTTCACAACAGGTAGATAGAAGTGAAGAGACTCGAGCTCTGTGCATGTCGTGTGCATAGTTGCAGTGAAATGGTTCACACCCCTCTCTCAGATGAACATGTTAAGGAGGAAATCGTTCCGGCCCACTAAACTGGCCAAAAGTACACGCGACGGATTTAGCAGAAGTGATGCAGAGGCAGAGCTGTTGTAAACTGGTACAATAATGATATGCTGACACTGATCCGCCAGAACTGGATCACATGGAGAGACGCCGTTTCATTTTATTGGTCCATTTCATCTATTGTTTTTATTCAAACGGACTGTTCATCCAAAATTTTAAATGGTTTCATTGACTCACTCTCATGTTGCCCCAAACCTGTGTGAATTTCTTTGCGTAGAACTCAAAGATATTTTGAAGAATGAATCGTCTTTATTTATATGATAGTCAAATGGGGATCAAAACCACATTGGACCCCATTGACTTTCATAGTATGGAGAAAAAAAAAAGTAGTAGTTTCAAACATATAAGTTTGGAACAAAATGAGGTTGAGTAAAATAATTGAGTAAAATTTTAGTTTGGACGGTGTCTAAAAACCAAATAGTTTTCACTTTTGGCAATAAAAACAACTAAAACAAAATTATAATCTTTTAGAAAGGACTACGCCAATGCAAGAATGTCTTATTTTAATATAGAATTTCTAGACAACTAAGCTCATAATTGATACGGGGACAGATCGGTCTCATGAATCCAGATGTCTGGCAGGGATCAGTGCGTTACAGAGGCAGAGTTGTTTGTGAGCTTTAATTAAAGTGATTGTCACACAGAGGCAGTGTTGTTGTTGTTGAAAAGTGTTCAATGATTGTTGCAGGAGAGCAGAGGCAGTGATGTTGTAAGGTACAGAGGAGGAGGACGCGGAGGTGCAAGCATCTCAGCATATGTGACGGATGATTAGAAACACAAACCTACCACTAACAGGCCTTCAAAATTGAGATGCAGGAAAAAAGGCATGAACTTCCATGTGAAATGCTCAGTTACAACATTCTCAGTACTCGTGAAATGAGCGTTTAGCTAAAATACATCTTGTGTTCTTAGTGAGTCTTCGTGTTTGGAAATCTCCTTTTTTATTTTATAATCTGCTAATACTGTGTAGAAGGGGGTATCTGTGTCTTTCCACAGTTGACAATTACAAAATGAAAAGTAAATTAAGAAACAATATTAAAAAGCTACAGGAAGGCATTTCCCGCTCCTTTAAAACAGATCTCATACACATCTTTCAATCACAAGCTGCTTGTTTACATACTTCATTTAATTGCCAAAAACTGCCAAGTTGATCATTCTGATGAAGTCTAATATAGCTCCAAATCATCTGGACAAAATTGCATTTTAACCCCATCGTACTTCACGTCTTGAAGTACACGCATCATTTTCAGTGCTAGTGCGACGTGCCCTTGAGCAGGATGTGAATCTTGGAGTGAGCGCAACAGTGGGTCGACCATAATCGTGTTCAACTCTTGAGAAAAGTGAGAGAAAAGATAATTGTTCTGCATTCCACCTAAGACAAAAAATTCAAATCTCATATTTCTGTCAATATAGATTTCATATATTCATATATCTTTTGTAAGAAAACAAAGAAACAGAATCAAAACAGCTGGAAAGTCCAAAATGTCCCTGACTTGTGGACATTTGACGTCCTAATGTCCTTTAGCTTGCTTTAAGGGATTGAAGTTTATAAAATAACGTCACGGGCCGAGAGAGCGCATCCCTCAGACGAGTCCTTCACAGTCTGTGTGATGGGAGCAGAGCCGGGAAGACACAGTAAAGAGCTGCTTCTGCACACACACAGGGCATTTTGTTCTGCTGTCTTCTTGAACCACCGCCACATAAAAAAGCTCGTCACTGAATCACGGGTGGGTTTAAATGACGGTGTGAGTTTTGATCAGGCTCGGCCTGCGTGTAACTCGATTGGTCTTCAGCTAATAAAAGCCAGCCAGATTTACTGTTCAATTCGGGTCCGGTCACCCCGGATCAAAGTCTACCGGAGTTCTGGTCTCTGGCGCTGGTCTGCTGCGGCTTATTTCTGGTTCCGTACGGAGCCCTGTCTGGAGGCGAGAGTCAGGGGGAGTGAGCCGAGGGGCTGCTGTGTGCCGAGCTGGGAGACAGACTGGGGCTGCAGCTTCCTGGTGGTGCTCCTCCTCCTCCTCTCGCCCCACTGCCTCCTTCCAGGCCCTCCGAATTCTCCAGCATCTCCTGAATGAGTGGAGGCATGGAGCCGGGGATCTCCATTTTCAGCGTTATTACCCGTTCCGCTCCTGATTGAGAAAGAAGACGTTAGATTGGATTCTCGTTGATCACGCTTGATGTTCAAAGAGTGACAGTGGATCTAACCTTTAGCGCTGATGCTCCTGAGGTCTGTGATCTTCATCAGCATCTTGGGGAACATGTGTGGTTTGTGAGGTCTCCTCTTTCTCACGTAGATCTTTAGGGCCTCCAGCAGCGGCTCCTGCAGCACATCTACCTTATCCGACTGCTCCAGATCCTGCCGATCTGAGCGCAAGTGCACATCAGTTTTAAACAGCTAACCAAGAATCACACAAGCAGGAAATATAATGTTGTTTTTGTAGACACCAATATTAACAAATCTAAAACAAATTTGAGGAGATGGCACAGAAAAACTATATCATGAGTTTTAGAGACTCAATGTTGAAATTATATTATTCAAACAGTCATGTCTAAATGGAAAAATATATATTTTATTAGATAATTACAGCTGCTAACTAATAAATGGCAGATAAATCTATAAAACAAACTTAAAATAAAAAAAGGTTAATACACAGTCCAATATTAAATAAAAACAACGAAAAAAGCCAATATTGGCCGACAACAGTTATGGGGGTAATTTTTATATATAATAGAAATTGATAGAAAGATAATTATATAATAGAAAGATAATTTTTTTAATGTAAATAAATAGTCCAATATTAGATCAAAACAGTTATAAGGCAAATATACTGTGCATCCATAGCTATAAGTTTCTCTTATTTACTGTAATAATACATTTTATTAGGCTTTACGCTTTGTATACAAGTAAAAGCAAAAGCACCATAGAATGGCTAAATACAACCGTAATACACAAAAATACAGCTAATAAGCTAAATTAAATTTTATGTGATTACTGACTGCATGGAAAACTCAAGACAACATTCACAAACCAAAACATGTTAAAAAGTGTATCTAATCTGGTTGAAAAATATCTGCAGTACCTCCACACAGCAGACAGATGGCACTGAGAAGCCCAGTCTCTGCATCATCCATCTCCAGAGGCAGGAGCTGGTTGGCGAAAGCGAATACCAGATCTGTCAGTGGACCAAAGCCGGCGTTGTGCATCTGCGTGCGATTCAGTGTCAGACCATCTGAAAACGTCATGGTGTCCTGATCCGGTGTGTAGCGTGTACATATTCGCAGAATCTGAGGAAGCAATTCAAGACACAGAGATGAGCAAATGTGCAGAACTATTCAAGCACTTTAAATAAGGTGTGTGAGATCTGGACACAAAAACACATGTGAAAGTTTGCCGTGCACTCACCAGGATGTCAAGACAGGCGGCCTTTAAGAGAGTGATCTGATCTGCGATAGTGAGCGTGGTGAAGCCGGGCAGCTGCTTGGCGAACTCGACGGTTTTAATGATGCATTTGGTAGACAGTTCGCTGAACTTGTCCCACAGGTCAACGTCCAGAGCGACCCTCTGGTCTGAACTGTTGTTCTGTTCAAGAACAAGACAGAGACCATGTTTGGTTGGTTTAATAACTGAGATCGTGATTCGGTTGAGGACGTCACCATTAAGAGCTGCTCTGCCTCAGACTTACCGTGGTGTATTTGCCAAGCTGACAGAGGGAGGGGAAGGTTTCCTGATGGGCCTTCCTCACCCGCTCGATCATCTGCTCCGTATCAGGACTTAACACGTAACTCTCTGAACACTCCTGCTTCTTCTCGTCCTTCTTCCTCTTGTTCCGGTCGTTTCGAACCGCTGCATAGACAAATGAAAACAGTATTCAAACCACCTGGTATACCAGTCCAATATATATCATACATAAACATATGTGGATGTGGATTAATATGCTTTATGTCTAAAGTGGCAAATGATGATAATAAAAAAATACAATAATAAACATGACAACATCTGCCACAAGATGGCAGTAAAACCCAGTGTTTATTTTCTCTGCCTGATGAAAACAGCTCAACACGCATAGTTAAACCTCTTTCAGAACCACATTCTTCTTGTGATTCAATCATTTTGGCAGCTAATTTACTTCAAAACAACAATGAATAAAAGAGGAGGAGATGGATTAAGTGGGAGACCAAGAGGACATATATGGGGATATAAATATGTAGGAAAGGAACAGGGATATATAGAAATACATTCCTTGCAGTATTTCCAGAGAGAAAGAGAGCTGAATGAGAACTGAGTGCTTTGATGTGACAGTTCAAAAAGAGCTTTAGGTAAGAGAGTCTCAAATGCTAAACAAGCAGAAAAAGAGGACAAATTCATAGGATATTACTCTCAGAGCTCTTCCCATCTCTTTGTGACACTGGAAACATGTATACAGTGGTATACCTGCCTTAAAAAACGGAGTAAATAGCACAATAATAGAGAAGAGATGCGCACTGTGAACACAGAGGCATTACACATGCATCCAATATACATCTGCATTAACACACAACTGTTTAGCAAAAAAACACTGGTTGAAAGACACTGTTTAAGGCATCTACACTACCATTCAAAGGTTAAAGGTTCAGCAAGGTAAAAAAAAAAAAAAAAAAAACTTTTATTCAGCCAGGACGCATTAAATTGATCAAGTGACTGTAAAGATATTATGTTACAAAATAGTAATAATAAAGGCTCTATTCATCCAAAAAAAGAAATAATTCACAAACATATAACCATTTTAACAGAAAAATGATTTCCGAAGGATCATTTGACACTGAAAATTCAGCTTTACCTTCACAGAAATAAATTAAAAAAAATTATAATTTGAAATTGTAATCATAATAATCCACAATATTACCATTTTACTGTATTTTTGATCGAATAAAGTTATCAAAGATGAAGTGTCGTATCTGCGCCGCTATAGTGTCCCACTGGTGCCACTGATTGGTCAAACCTAGTCTCACCTCAATCTCATGCAATTGGTTAAACCAACATCACTGCGTCGAGCTGGTCTGGATGGATAGTATCTCAGGTTTTGCAATTTTCAAGGAAATAAACCTCTTGTTTACTAAGTTGTTTCTGCACATTAAAAAATAATCAATGTAAGATTGTGCACGTAAACGCACTCATTTTGTTTCATCTCCCACACACACACACACACACAGAGATGTGTGCAGCGATGAGAAATAAATGTTGGTGGTTGTTAATAACTGTGACAAACGACCTCTGCTTTCACTAAAATCCAACCTAATCTAATCATGTCACATGACAAATATCAGGCTGCTTTAAATGGGCTCTCCCTCTGCGCCTGCATTCCTCCCTCCTTCCCTCTCTCCGTTTTCCTGGAACCTCACAATCTTTCTCTTTTCTTGTACTCAGAGCCTCAATCACTCCTTTATCTCATGTTTTTTTGCTGTTTTTGGTTAGGACTCCTTCCTTTGTCTAAAGATAACTCAATGGCTCTTCTTCTCCCTCCTCCACACGCACACTGGGGGAGCGAGAGAGCGAGCAAGAGGGGTGGTAAAGGACGATTCTCACTCACTTCTCCCCACAGCCACATATTCATTTCTCCAGAGGGAGCTGGGTGCCAGCGTGGGCTCAGAAAACACAATCTAATGGAGCCATTAAAGAACTATTAACGCAGGGAGGTAATCTTTCACGACACGACATGTGCGAAAAGACGAAACCTGCTTGCAAACAACTTTATGATGACAAGAGCGCGCCATCATATCTGGGCGGAAAAAAATGAAATATGTAAAATAACAAATCTAGGGCAGAGATTTCATTTTGCTCTGACTGAAACGGCAAACTACATTTCAGAGTGTCTATTTTGTCATGCTAATAACAGAACAAAAGTACATATAAACCCACATTTTTCTCTTAAAGCAAAGCGAAAGCAACTAAATCCAACTAAAGGGTAAATTAAAAGTCCCATTGTGACAAATATATCAGATAAACAATAATAATGTGCTACTGTACGACTGACTATATTTTTAAACCTCACTTTATATTAACTTTAGTTGATATTAGCTTTAGTTAATATTCATCATGATATTTAGTTATTGTCCTATCACAAATGCACAAGGACATGACGAACAAGACAGCAAACCTCTTTATATGCTTGTACAGACACAAGCCTGTCATACAAACATACATCATTATGAAATATGACAAAAGGCAAAAATCACAAACGTGTTTCAATAATGCTAGAAAATAATTTCAGCATCATTACTGCTCCAGTTTTCAGTGTCACGTGATCCTTCAGAAATCATTCTAATATGATGATTTGCAACTCAAATGTTGAAAACAAAACCCCCAAAATTCTGAATGGCAATGTACATCTTGGATAGTAGATTTATTATATATAAATGTACCATATATTAGCTACCACAGTCCCTTGAGAGTATCAGGCACTAGGATAATGTATTACACACATATAATAAACTACAATAAAAGGGGCCTGAGGAAGGGGGTCCATGGAAATATTCATCTAACAGTACTGTAATGGTGGGAACGTAAACATTTCTCAGATAATATTTTATACACACTTTTTACAGTTTAAATGGGTCTTTGCACATGAAAATGTATATAGGAGCCTTTATATTTAGGAAGGGTCTCTCACAAAAGGGACAATCATGGAATCATTTAGTTAAAGTTGTATCTTTTTGACCGGGCATTTCACTAAATCTCAATTATGGTTTTATTACATTGTTTTAATGGTATTTTGCTCTTCCTTTCATGTTTTCTGACTTTTGTTTTGTAAAGCACAGTGGTCAACTTCTGTTGTGTTTATTTGTGCTATATAAATAAATAAATGAATGAAATGATCATGGTTTCCATGATTTTTTGTAAATGTATTATAGTAACAAAGACACTTACATTCTTTAGACATGCCCACTTCCAGGCACTTCTGCAGTCGGCAGTACTGGCAGCGGTTTCGCGTGACCTTGTTGATGATACAGCTCTTCTCTCTGTGGCAGGTGTACACCATGTTCTTCTGAATGCTCCTTCGGAAAAAGCCCTGAGGAGATAAGCAAGCACGGCGGTTTACTACAGCTGGAAGATTTACAAATGACACACACGCAAGAAAATTAACACCAACCCCCCGAACCTCAGGAAGACCGAGGCGGAACAGTTATATAAAAGTCACTAATGATTCACCAGATATTCATATATTCACATTATGCGCATCGTCGCTATACACAAACATAAACAACCGCGGCACAGATACAGCTCTCTCTCTCTCACACACACATTTTTTGACAATGGCAGACTGAGCTTGGTTTAGATTTGGCTGCTGGGTATTATCTTCCAGTTCAAGTGCCCAGAGGTTCCCATTGGCTAATACCCAGCAGAGCTTAACACACATAGACTCAAGTGGAGGGATGCAAATCAGAGCTTCACATTATTCTTCTGATCTTAATTACTGCTTGGTCAGACTCTCAAGGGCAGAAAGTCAGACTGAGGTCATGAACGTACACAGCAAAAGCAGGGAAGATGCAGCTGAAGCCACATATGAGAGAGCAGATGTCAAACAGTGACTGTGTAGGCTTGCGCAAGGGCTTTCAGCTGCTGTGCTGCAACCACGGCTCTCTGGCAGAGGATTAAACGGTGAAAGCTTCACTCGTGACCGCCACTGGGCACGTGGGTATTAGTGGCGCTCTGTGCAAGATTCAATGACTGAGCCGAGCATGAACAGTATGTGGGTTCAATGCTTTAGCGGGACTCCATGAGAGAAATAAGAGTCACTCTTTCATACTGCAGATTTACACCGGACAAACAAGGTGAACATTTTATAACACAGATTGTTTCTGATCTAAAATACAATTGGATAAGCCACATAGGGGTACATAATACATAGCGGATTATTTCAATCTTCAAACTATGGCTGACAAACAGACACCTTTAAAATGCTATTTTAAGAAAAAAATGCTATTTAGAAAAATATTATACACATATAGATTGCTCTTTAAATAATTTTCTACAGATAAACTTTAAATAGCCGTTAAATGACAGGTAATCTAAATGTAAAAACAGGGAAAATGAGTATGCAGAATCATATATCCAAAACTTTACAATTAATAATATTGGCCGATAAGCTACACGTTGTGATATGTTTATTAAGAATAAGAGTTGATATTATTATCAATGCATGAACTGTATTCATCAGAGTATGGATTCTATATGCTAGAGTTTTCAAAGCAAGCCTACAGCAAAAACATCATCCTCCCTCTCTGGTTTAAAAACAATAATCCCCCAAGGCTTTTAGTGGAAAAGCCTAAAACATATCAGTCAGGGCACCCAGGGAAGCTTTTAGTGTGTGTGTGCTTTTGACAGGTCTGCCCAGTGGCTGCCATCTAAACACTCGTGTCATTTCGGCAGAAGCGTGTGTCCAAGGACATGTCCCGCATGCTGAAAGGACGTGTCCCTCTCACACTCGGTCTCGGCTATGAAAAAGTAATAAAGGAAAAGGTGAGCATGGCAGATGTGTGACAGAACGTGTGCTCGAGTGAACGAACCGAAATGGTTTTCTAATGCGCTGCCCAGAGGCCTGAACTCCCTACATAGGAGCTCTCCTTCATCGGCCATGTTTTATTCATGCCAGCTCTAATCTTCTGGAGGTCATTGTTCGAGGTCACTGTGGTAGATGCAGATGAAACGCTTCAATCTGAACCAGTATCGGCAAGTCAGATGCTCTTGTAGACGCACCCTGTATGAAGTTGTACGCTGCTTCTTGCACCTTTTCTTTCACAGTGAAACCATTTAAATTCAGCTGTACATAAAAAATAAAATAAATAAAAAAACTGCAGAAACTTCTCACATATTAAAAGAATTAGCTAAATTAAAGCATAAGACCTCTACACTTTCTCACAAAAGTTTAGATCAATAGCAGCAAAATGTTCCATTAATCCTGGCCGACGGTACCCTTTGTACAAGCGACTGCTGTCTCACCTGGAGAGCTGATTCATTGATAACAAACCCATGACAAAAGTCACACCGGTCCACAATCAAAAGGCCTCTTTTCCTCATCCTGCTTCTCTCGCTCTGCTCTTTGCCGCTGTTGGTCGGGCCTGAAAGCCACAGGAATGAAGCTCAATATCACCACAAGGTGTGAAGAATGCTCTGGCAAGAGAGGGGCAGCTGGGTAATTCCACTGGATTAGGGGCTGCAGCAGTGGACCATTGAAAGGAAGGCAAGCAAACAGATCCAGACTGAAGCAATGGCTGCTGAAAACTTAGCTTTGCCATAACACAAATAAACTACATTTTAAAATATATTAAAACAGAAATGTTATATAAATTGTAATAATGTTTCACAATATTGCTTTTTTCTTCTTCTGTAGTTTAGATCATAAGCATGCATTTTAGACTACTTTCAAAAATATGCTTTAAAAAAAAATCCTACCGACCCCAAACTTGTGAACGGTAGTGTATAAAATATTTAAGTATTAAATATTTCAATTCAGTAAACACTGCTTCACTTCTCCAATGTAGTTATTCAAAAAAATACTTAATAAAAATGAATAAGAGGAGTGTTTTTTTCTTATTATTGACAAAATGATTGAAATTGGCTGATAATTGATACAAGCAAGCATTGTTACCATGACAGAGTAAAGGCAGACATGGCTGAGTTAGAGGACATAAAAGATGCAGGGCTGATCTGTGATCCTAATCTCTCGCTGGGCATCACCTGACCTCTGCGAACCCTGGATTGACCCAGTGTTGACCTGCCGGGGAGATCCTGTGAGCGGAATGTGGCAGAGGAGGGCAGGAAGGAAACGGTTTGAGGTCTGCTGTGGCTCCTCTTGGCAGGAGCGCTAAGCCTCTTTAGTGTCTCCACTAATCCTGGACACGAGTATAAACCCCCAGGCGCACTTAGACAACGGAGGAGCAGCCATGTATTTGTATCAAGTGTGTACTCTATTTCCAGTGGATTTAGACTGAAGAGACCATGAGATCAAAATAAGGTCGTCTGTCTGTTTGGTGTGACTAAGCAGTCGTGTGTATGATAGTTTAAATCTTCACAGCTACGAAGCACAAATAGCTACGTTTTATAACAGCTGCTTTTCCATCTCCGTGAGCTGCCTACCTAGGGAACATTTTTAGATGTGCTCCCGAAGTGAAGTTCGCCTCAAATGATAAACGTCAAAATTACCTCAGTTTTTCCCAAAAATGTAAGGCAAAAACGCAAGCATCCTTTAGACATTGACATCCCAGAATGCATTGCGACAAGCTCAGTGAAAAATTAGATGGGGGACGAAAAGGACAATTCAACAAAATGTGTGTTATATGAGTTCAGCCAGATTTTTCAAACCCTGCAAACTCCTTACACTCAGTGCGAGACTCGTTTAAATGAGTACAAAGAGTTTTATCGCTCATAACTTCTGGAGAGAAACTCTAGCCAAAGATTAAACTTTCACACACTATTGAATGGAGTATACATTGAAAGGCTGTGCATCAGGCTGTACGCATAAGCTAACATGCATAAGCATAATTGCTTCAAAATTGAAGTGTACTCTGGGCTTAAGCAGCAGCAGGCAGCTCACTAGGGTTTGGAGCACAGCTAATGTACCAAAAACTCAAAAGGTTGATCATTCTTGCACACACTGATTGACAAACACTTCAGGTGGACCGTTGCAGGATTTCTTTTATGGACAAAGTCACAGTGACAGTCACAGTCACAGCTCAGTGTGACAATCACAGCTCATACTGGTTGTTAATATTAGTCTGTCCGTCTCATCCACAGACGCCTATGGCCAGCTTCGTCTCCATACCAGCGTGATGAATCCGATTTTCAAGCAGAAAAAACTGGATGAAATATTTTGAATGATCTGATCCACAATCTGACTTGTGGTGCAGCCTGAATCACAATCACACTGTGTTCGTTCGTTGGCCAGAAGAGACTGAGCCTGGTTTCTCCAAATGTTTTTTTTTCCATTCTGTCACCTCTGAGTTCGGGTTCCTTGCCACTGTCACCTCTGGCTTACTTAAACCCCTTTCACACAGCGCGATGATCCCGGCAAATTGCCAGGAAATTGCCAGAACGCCTTCTGTGTGAACGCAAACACGACCCGGGATTGATCCCGGCATCGATGCCGGGTTTGGGACCTAGTAACATTGCCGTGTTCAGTCCTGGAACGCGCGCTGTGTGAACAAAAGCCGTAATAATACCGTGTCGTAATAACACCGTGTCGTAGTGATGACGCTGAAGCCGGGATCGTTCGCCAGCTAGTGAAACGGTACGTAATGTGCAAGTTTATGATCGAATCTCAAAAAAAAAGAAAAAAAAAAGAAATGCACAATTGGGTTTTGTAAGCTCATAAGCATAAGCAAACTTAAGACGGTGCTGAGACATTACAAGTCACATCGATGTCACGTGTCTTTACGGGATTTTTACGGGTTGTGTGTGAACGCACTCTCAGTGACCGGAAAATCACTGGCAGTGTGAAGGAACCAAAATCAAGCGAACCCGGGTCAAATCCCGGGTCACTTTATCCATGTATTTTCCGGAATCTCTGTGTGAAAGGGGCTTTAGTAGGGGACACTTAATATTCAGCAATATGATTGATCTGATTGATCTGACTGTACTGACGCTGTTGTATGGGAACTGAACTGAGCTGGATGATGACACCACTTTTTTCTGCAGAACTGCTTTATAGCTGAACTGAATTTCATAATTGATAGCTAAATATTTGATATTATTTAGCATGTGTATATATCCAATATAATGTACTTTACACAGTTATTGAACCTAAATGATTCAACACTGAACTAATTTTAACTGAATAATGACTGCTGTCAAGTTATTTTCCCATTTCTCAATGTAAAGCTGCTTTGAAACAAACTGTATTGTATAAAGCGCTAAATAAATAAGTGACTTGACTAGTTAATTTAAACAGGTTAATCCTTCAACTGATGATCAGGTCAGACTGGTTTAGTGTGGCCTATATGTAGCATCCTATCTTCACACAGAATTTGGTGCTGCTGAAACATTGAAATGCATCAAGAATCAAAACCAAATCAAATAGCGCATGAAGAGTGTTTTTCAAATAAGTTAATTTAAAATGGGATGCCACCTTTGAGGGTAACTTAGTCTTAACAGAAATGCAAAAAAAAAGGTCTCAAACACATTTCTGACTTAAAGGGATGGTTGATTATGATTTCACTTTTCTAACTTTAGGTAATGTTGCTGTTTGAGCATAAACAACATCTGCAAAGTGCCAATGCTCAAAGTTCAAAGCAAAGGGAGATATTTGCTTTTAAAGAAATTGTTTAAGGACTACAACAAACGGCTGGTAGGGACTACATGACATTTCTCCCGAGTTAGTGACATCACTAACCCCAAAAATGTACATAAACCCCGCCCCATAAACATGTACATAAACATCAGCTGCATAAATTCTTCAACTAACCATTCAGAAACGTCCAGTTGCAATCTACATATTTCATATTGTCTCCATATTTGTAAAAGGCTAAAAGTTTTTGAAATTTTCAGTGCATGTCTGTGTGAGGTAAAAGGACATAAGCTGTTGAAGCTCCGCCCTCTGTGACGGAAGCGTTTTTGTTAAAAAACGGTGCGTTTTTGTTAACCCTCAAAAAGTGACCATTTTAACATGCTATATAAAAATATCTGTGGGGTATTTTGAGCTAAAACTTCACAGACACACTCTGGGGACATCAAAGACTTATTTTATATCTTGTGAAAATGGCATTATACCACCCCTTTAAGGACATAGAACTCAAACACTCTTTGTTCATCTCAAAACAGACAAGGCTGTAGGGGCGAGAGGAGAGTGAAGTGAAGGGTGCTTTTTAAAGGAAAAGACAAGTGCTGATATGTCCTCCTAACATTCAATAGCAGTGAGAAAGGGAGAAGATAGCACATGCAAATTTAATGAAGTTATGTTTATTTTCCCGCTGTGTGTGCGTGCGCATATGCAGCTCTCCACCCACGCTTCCCTGCGGCTGCGCTCAGATAGGGGGGCTTTGTAACCATCATAGTTCAACTCTAAACCCCTGTGTTTCTCTTTCTCAGGGAGACACTGTGTAGATCATAGAAATGTATACACGACTAGTTTTCAATTATTAAGTAGTAAAGAAATAAAAGGCTGGAATTCACCTCTGAGCAAATTCAGAGCCCCTCCCCCCCAACATTTTCTTTACGTCAGAATAGGAGGTTGTCACCGGTGGCAGCACTAACAACATGGGATGACAGAACCCCAAATGTGGCAAAGATATTTTGTAAAAGGATACGAAAAGTATCCATTTTCAATCATAAAAATCAAAACCAGTTATTTAGTTTAGTTATAAAACCAACAATTTAAGCATCATGATATTATAATGTTCAGTATGGAAAATTAATATTCAATTAGAGATTAGCTAAAGATCACATTTAACTGTTAAATTATTAGCGTTTTCGAAGAGTAACTTCAAGTGAGTGTTAAGCCAGGCGCACACTGTACGATTTTGGCCGTCTGAGACAAATTTGGCAAATCCTAAAATATTCTTCTGATAAAATCTGAAGTCTTTGATCGTTAGCTTGACATGTTCACCGACAGCCAATTAATGACCATTGCGATCACATTTTACCTCTGACAAAATTCTGTCACTGTCAGAAGATTTGATTCACAGTCCTGACATTTGTCCGTCAAATTGTCTTCGTTTTTCAAGACAAGCCATGAGCAAAATTAACGTTAGAGATTTCTTTGTAGCCACCATTTCAATCGCACGTGTAATGCAGCTCACTGTGACTGATGTAAAACTCTGGACAGGTTTCTTGAGTAAAAATATCAAAAACAAGTGTGACTCATTTAAAAAAAATTATATATAGGCTATAGCACAAAAAAAACTTTTTGCTAAACATCTCAAAAAAACAACAGACATACTTGACTTCATATACCTGGCTGGCCATTAGTTTGTGGTATTTGTTTGCAGATGACACTTAGCTGATATTGGATGTCTTATTTAGACAAATGTGACTTAAGGGTCCAAAAACATTTTAGGGCCACAGCTCAATCCTGCAAACCAAGATGGAATGGATTCTTACCTTGCACCCTTCACATGCGCTGACTCCATAGTGGTAGCCCGAGGACTTGTCCTGGCAGACGAAACAAGGCTTGTAGATCCGTGGCGGAGGCGGCGGAGAGGGTGGGCTGGGTACGATCTCCTCCGAGCTTGTGCTCTGGGTCTCCACAGCTACAAGAGAACAGAGACAGCCTTTAGTTTGACTCAATGTGCCATCATTTTCTCACAAGGGTTATTAGGTTCATTTAAAAAAAAACGAAAAAAAAAAAAAAAAAACGTGTTTTGTCTTTTAGCAACAGTCCGCAGAGACCTTCAACCTTCAAAAGATTCCTCCGCTCCCCAGGAAGGCTCAGTGAGGGAACACGCACGCAAGATGAGCAGCTAAGGTCATGCTTGTCAGGAGGACGCCTCCATTCCTGGGGCGAGCAGACAGATAGGCTGGTGCCACGCTCTCCTTAAACACTCTGCTTTCTTCCTGGTTTCAGTTGCTACCAACTGGGACGAGTGCCAGCCCTAATTAATAAAGTCATGACAGCCAGCCGGGGTGTGGAGGGGGCGCCCTAGCCACATGGCACTGTCACGGGGCTGCCATGACCAAGAACTCACGAAACAACAATGCAATTTAAATGGCAGAATATGAAGGGAACCCATGACAGAGTATGTCCTGCCCTCTCCACATGTCAAGGGTACAAAACGACAAGGACACTGTATTTTGAATAGCTGAAATTCTACACGTCACTGATGTTACCCCTGTATGAATATGCCCACATGTAAATGATCGACTCTGCATGGTGGTGATAATGGCACCGGCATATTTTCAAACCATAAACTTAGACACATTTACGCAGCGACCCTCATTTGTCTCTACCCTGCCGTCCTCCTCTCCTCTCCCGCTGCCTCACAAATGCCATGCCGTGGATGAAAATAAGAGATAGAGATGCTGCTAGTGAAGGGAAGCACGCTACTATGCGGGTGCAGTTCAGGTCTGTCAATAATCTGAATTACACAAAGATTCAGGTGTTGTTTCAATAACCCCCAATATATGTTGAAAAGGGCTCAATTTTAACATTAAGAGCACAGAAAAAAAAGTTCAAAACTTTCATTTACTTTTACATGAACATTTTCCACTCTCTGTCCCTATGAATGTTTTTGCTACTGTACTTTTAAGATTTCTATATGATTTCTGTTGTGACTGACCTAACCTTCAGGTACAGGTGACTTTACTTTTTATTTAAAAGGTTTAAGCGGTTAATGTTGTAATGTCATCATAAATGATTTCTGATAAAAACAGGATTTTTTATTAAGTAGCCAATATGCTTCACAATTTAAATAAAAGTATCTGTATTACAGCTAATTCTGTCAACATTTGGGAGTCCACTAGCATATACACCAATGTGCAAATGTCTGGGATTGGTTAGTTAAAAAAAAAAAAAACCGAAATTCTATTAAGTCTATTATGCTCACCAAAGGTAAAACTACAGTAAAAAAAAACAAAAAAAAACAACTGTAATGAGAAATATTACAACTTTATAATGAGGTCTTGTCTCTTGATAAAGCAATCTGTAACAGCTATGTGGTAGAGACAGACAGCAAGGTCTGCTTTACACTAATCCAGTGAGTCAGAAATCTAATCAAACCTTAAACAGAAACAGTGTCTGCGCTGGGTGAGACTGTCTCAGGGTTTTTCCTACATTGAATTTTTTTTGGCGGCTGCCAATCATAGCTGCCAACTCTCACGCATTCACCGTGAGACACGCAATTGACACTTTTCACACGCTCTCACGCCACACATCCATTTTCTCACGCACAGAAAAATCGCGGAGCAAAGAGGACCGACAGACTAGACAGAGCAGGTTACTTATGATATAAAAAAATCTCAGCTCTCAGATTCTGTTACTTTTATTACGAAATTCAAACAATAAATACCGTTTTGGCGCTTGTAAATGTGACACCACAGATCCCTAGCGCACGTGAACCGATCATCTCTGCTAATAGTAAATAAACACGAACGAACACTGTTGAAAGATACAGTACAACTACAACTTACCGAAATGTATATTCCTCATACTTAATAGACCAATCAATCAAAGGGGTCAATAAAACAGCTGGAGAAAATTATGTCACATATTTACCTCGGTAAAGCCATTTAATGAACATAATATAGGCTATTTAGTTGGCTAGAAAAAAAGAGCTATAGAGTATTTTGCTAAATATGTGTACTATATTACATAAGTATTATATTTTTACTTATATCATTAAATTAAGTTGTTATTATAAAAAAAAAAAACACGCATTAGGCCTATACTTAATTTGAGTTATTTTTAACCTTAAATAATACTACCAGCTGATAGGGCTCTCTGTATGTTTACAGCATTAGGTGAGTTGTTTTTTTCTTGAGAAAAATGAATGCCTATCTTGTGTAGCCTACCTAATATTTATCCAAATGAGTCAATATTAAATCAAATCACAATAATTGAATTGAATTGAAATAATAATAAAAGCGTAGCTTACCAGAAATTGTACCATGTAAACATTGTAACATGTCACTAAACCTAATAGCCTACAATTCAGTTTAGTTACTAAATTGTTTTGACAATCTCAATACACTTAATGTTGATGCAATAATTTTTTTTACACCCCCCCCCAATCCCAACTTGTCTAAGGAAGAACAAATCATTACTTAGAAGAACATACACATCTGAAATGAGAAAGTAAGTGCGCTTACCTCATTTATAGCAAGAGTGTTTAGTAAAATTTAGCCTTTATAATCCACAGTAGGCCTATGTATAGGCCTATGACAATGTGTAGTAAATTACCTATAAAATCATTTAGTTTAAAGTTAGACTGGAGTGAGATGAAACTAGATCATAATAAATAAATATAAATATATAAATATAATGTAAAATAATAAAAACTGACGAGTTAAATGTTCATGTTCATTAAATATACTTTGGTATCGATGATGTTTACATGTAAAATAAGTTGTAATCGCTTTCTTTTACTATCTAGCCTGACAGTGATCGTTTTTTCATGAATAAATAGGATAAGAAAAAGAATCACAAACTGTTTCTTTGTATTTATTTTAAATTTAACATTTATTGTCAATATTGGGCTTGCGGATCATGTGGGTACTAGGGTACTCTTTGCTGTGTGTGGATGACCATGTCGGTCAGCCACCACCGAAGACCAATTTTGACCCAGGAAAAACCCTGTGTCTACCTACAGCCCCAACCTCACAGATGCCTGAATGATGAGACAATTCCCTCTTTAACTATAAGAAAACTGGTGACACTAGCTCAACAGCGGGTTAAATAGATATTGCACATCTTTTTCTATTTCGAGTGATACAGGAGAAAATGAGGCCTCACTTCCACCACACTACACATGCACTGTTGCTGAGCCAGTGGGCAATCGTCTGCGTCTATTTCCTGTCGTCAGAAAAAGCAGTCAAAGCTAAAAATACCCAATCTGGCACCATCACTGAGTTAGATGAGGATGTCAAGTTCTTATCTCTTTCCACACACATACAGCAAACGTGCCCACAAACGCAAACATGCTTCACAACACGCGATCAAACGCTAACACAACCGACTTCAATGCAGTGTGTTCAGAGAGCTGCTAAAGGGTTTTATTTAGCCTAACAAATGTAAAAAAAAAATTATATATATATATATATATATATATATATATATATATATATATATATATATATATATATATATATATCTCTCAAGCTTTATATATATAACGTTGTATACAAGGCGCAGGCACACAAAGTGAAGTTTCCTGCCGCCAGCACGCATCTCGGCCAGATTGCGTTCGTTACTAGGCAACATAGATGCGCGAACACACGGAAGTTGACTGAACATTCTTGGCCACCGTACGTTCGTTACTAGGTAACCTACAACATCGTGCAAACACACGTCGTGATGGAGAAGTAAGTTGGAAGAAAGCTCGTCTAACATTTTTAGGCTAGAACATTTAATATATAGCCCATCGTATACATTATTATTGATGCAGTCAAAAACTCTACAACTACTTTGCAATCAGGCCAGGAGCTTTGGCTCAGTTTGGCTAGCTTACGTTATCTGAAACTAAGGGAAATGGTAGTGGGTATGGGAAGGAATGAAGATGTATTTCTTCATTTTATTTTAAATGATATATTATACTGTATTAATAGTCTTTCTTGTTACATTAAGGCTACATGTATTAAAGCAGTGCGCTCTGGGTAATATTTTATATCCTGTCAAAACATACATTAATCATTGCCATTGCATTTGTATTTTTCAAAGATGTCAGGGAAAAAGCAAAAAGATATTTTAACAAACACTTACAACACAAAACACATTTCATAAGCTGGAGTTTGTACTCGTACACACACACACACACACACACACACACACACACACACACACACACACACACACACACACACACACACACACACACACACACACACACACACACACACACACACACACACACACACACACACACACACACACACACACACACACACACACACACACACACACACACACACACACACACACACACACACACACACACACACACACACACACACACACACACACCTTAATACTCTAATATGTCATTTGTTCACAATGTCCCACCACACAATAAATCATTATACCATTTCGACTAGACATTCAAAATGCAAAAAGATTTGTTTTTCCAAACTGTTTGGAGCAATTTGTTATATTTTTGTAATCTATGTATATTTGTAATTTTGAAATATAACATTAAAGAGTATATTTGATGTGATGAATTGCTCTGTCATTTATCAGATTTACCAATTGTTATAATTTCAATTTGTGCTGGTTAATTATGAACAATGGGTAAAATTGGGGGGTGGGGGCGGGGCTCCATTAGGGCTCCTCCCCTAACCGCATGTGATCTCACTCCAAGCTTTTGATAAAACTTGAGAACCCTGATAATGATAATAAAAAAAAGCCAAATATCTGCCAATATATTGGTTGACCACAAATGGGAAACACAGAAACAAAGTCATTTGGGAGAAAACAGCAGCTTAGATTTTGTAACAACGCTTAGATTTTTTTTTCTTTTATGCAACTATTTTGCCTTACAAAGGCGAAAGGCAATGCCTACAAGAACGTTTTAATTCAATTCAAATTTCTCTATAAATTGTATCTATAGGCCTATTTCTCTGAATCTGCGCGAAATCTCGAGCTGCAGGTCTCAGTCAGTGAGCGTTACTTTTCATTCTTTTTTTCTTACAGCACAAAGCGGCATCTCAGTGCAAAACATCCACAGATGGTACTTCAGTTTGTATTTTCACACAAAGAGAGAACAGGAAGTGAGAAAAACTACCGGCTGGCATCACACATCCTGCTCTCATGAACGCCAGAGCTTCGAGAAGGTGAGACTGTTATTAGATGTCAAAGAATACATTTCTCTCCCACAATTATTCTCACTGTTGCACTTGTTCCCCTTCACCAAACCTCACTCGCTTTTTGTATGCCATTCACTCGTTCCCTAGAGCACCGTCTGACCTCTTTCTGCTGCACAGCTCTGATATGAGTGGCACATTTTCCATAACAGGGACAGAGCTCAGCGCAGATCCAGGACAATGTCATGAGAACTGCTCTTCTAACAGCAGACACTCCAGCGGTGGGCCAAATTACGCCTTCATCTTCTCTTGCCCACACCACAGTTTCTCAAACTTCCTTTAAACTTGATCTGATTAATAATAAATAGCGCAAATTAAAAATTGAACTGCTGAACTGAACAGAGGAATCCCCACTCTAATATAAGTGAAAGTTTGAGTGTTGGAAGCCGCTTTCCTGAACCCGAATAACCCTGAATAAGTGCAGAACTGGTAGCACGAGCGGCTTCCTGTGAAGCTGTGATCAGGTGGCACGCTCTAATTACGCACTCTGTTGCATCTCTGAGACGACGCCTCTTAGTCATGGCTGTTGAGTTGGCCTGTAGCTCTAGAGAACAGCCTTGTGCTGAAATCAGGTTTAATTATGCCCAGAGGTTCGACCCAGGGTAACCTTACATTAAACGCTGTGAGGCTTTAGAAACAGGCTGGCTGCTTCACCTGTCTGAGACGGCCCTCGTGTATACGGAAAACATCAGTTATCAAGGTGTTCTCTAGCTGTTTGACAACCCCACGTACTTCCATGGTTAAATCCCACATTAAAACTGCCAACACATAGGCTCTGTTCCAAAACCTTGCAAGCTGGCAAGCTAGATAGCATATTAAATCATCAAGTATGCAGTCTTTTAAAACACTTTGTTTTTAGTTACAATTTAAGGCAGCAACGTATGCATTCTTCATATAAGGGGCAATCCTAGAATGAATGTAGAAGGCAGCTCTCTAGGTTTTGGAGCACAAGTATCGTTCTCAATGATCTTAATCATTGTTATTTTGCGAGGGTCTAAATCCCAAGAGGGCAACAATGTCAACTTAAAATCACAAGGACTTGATTTTATTTTATTTTTTTAAACAAAAGAGAATAAGACCATAGTAATAATGGCAGCCTGCACAAGCAGCTGGCACTGACGTCCTGTCAATGGAAGAGACGCAACAGTTGAGAAGGGTGAAGGAGAGAAAGATGGTTCTTGTATCTCAGTTTTCCCCAGAGATTGTTCAACTCAATGAACTGCACTGACCCCTGTCTATTATTAAAATAAGACAAATCAAAGAGCAAATACACAGAGCAAAACTAACTTTGAAAACTTGTACATTATAAAAACATTACAAAAAAATAAATATTATATATTATATAGTATAGGGTACCACATACATTTTATATTGCACCCTTAAGAGGAAAAACATTAATGATAACCATCATTAATGCTCTATTTTAAAATAAACTATAAAAATGCATGCTTTGTATACATCTGTATAGATCACTGTATAATTTGTATATCACTAGCTTATATCTCAGGGCAGAGGTGCCCAAACTTTTTACTATGAAGGGCTGTTGGCTGAAAGTAAATGTTGCATTATATACATTTTTTAAATCTGATTCACTTATATTTTCTATAATGTTAAAGTTAGAAATGAAGATATGCTTCGATGGCATATTTCCCCCTCCCCAATTCCAGCCCTTTTGTGATAGGACATGCCTGGCCAAAGGTCATCATGGGGCCATCAAGGTGATTAAAGGTCATCATGGGCCAACTCCGGTTTGGGCATCTCTGTGTTAGTAGGTTTCCTTCTAACTGTTGCCTTTGATTTATCCGATTTGTATTTATTTTTTTTGTGCGTGTGTGTGTGTGTGTGTGTGTGTGTGTGTGTGTGCGTGCGTGTGAAATTCAAGTGCAAACTTAGGTATTTAAAAACTGCTATGCAAAAATAAATTACACAAATCAATGCACATACTATATTACACTAGCATATTCCCACATGGATAATATGTATATTATTTCACTTAGATGTACAGTACTAGCATATACTGACATTTCACAGGACATGTCAAAACAGGCTACAGTCAGCAACTGGAGCGCTCTGCAGTGGCCCACGTTTAGGCAGACAATAATGTTACTGCACACAGAGTGCGAGCAAATATTGTAGCGTGAAAGTCTTTTGAGCTTGTGGGTGTGTGTCTAAGTGTGAAAAATAGAGGAAAAATTTTGAGTTATGTGTGAGAGAGCAAGAAAGATAGAGAGCGTGTGTGAGAAAGAGGAAAAATAGGGCAGAGCATGAAAGGAAAACGCAGCATACTTCTCAGCGTTGGCGGTAGCTCTCTGGGGGAAAGCGGATCCTGGTACAACTATTAAGCCTCCCTATACTTACCCGACACACACTCAATAAAAAATGAGCCCCATTTCTTTTTGTTATTCAAAGTTAACCCAGTAAGAGGGGGATGGATACAAATGAATCAAGGCCTCATCATTACCAACACCATTATGGTAATGGGACAGTGCTGCTGGGCACAGAGAGATAGAGACACTGGAGAAAAACGAGGGAACGTGCAGGATGAAAAGCACACACTCATGTGAGACTACGATGTAGGTCACTTTGCACCAGAGTGCCGTTGAGTCACAGGCCTGGATCAGTAGCTCAGTCGCGTGACTCATCCCTTTAAGCTCTGCCTCTTCTCTGCTATTGGTCAATGAGGACATGACAGGCTGCCTTTTTTGCCCAATAGTCACATATTTTAGTTGGGGAAGTGGTGAAATAGTTTACTCCTACCCCTTGTGCTGGTATCCAGTCTCACAGGTTTTTATATATGATAGAAATGTGCTTTACATACACTACTGGTCAAAAGTTTTAGATCAGTAAGATAGATTTTTAATGCTTTTAAAAGAAGTCTCTTTTGCTCACCAAGGCAGCATTTTTGACAGCAGTCTTACTGACTCCAAACTTTTGAAGGGTAGTGTTTAATGTTACAAAAGCTTTCCATTTCAGATAAATGCTGTTCTTTTGAACTTTCTATTCATCAAAGAATCCTAAAATTAAAAATGTAAAACACTGTTGTCAACATTGAGATATATACATATATATATACACACATAGAAAACAGCCGTTTCCGTTTTAAATTGTAACATTTAACAATATGACTGTTTTTGTTTGTATTTTTAATCAAATAAATGCAGCCTTGGTGAGCAGAAGATACTTTTAAAAACATTAAAAATCGTACAAATCCAAAACTTTTGACCAGTAGTGTACAAGTGATATAGCCTACTACCATAGGCGTAATTTGCGGGTGGGACATGTCCCCACCACTATTTTCTAAGGTCGATATTGTCCCCACCACTTTTGAAACATCTCGCGACACGAATGTACCAATACAAATAAACAAAACATCTCCAGTTAACTAGCAGAGCATTCATTTCGTTCGTTTTTTTAAATAAGAGGCGATCTAGGGCTGAAATGTGTTTTTTAAATCAAGTGATCAAAGTGCGCGTTGCCGCTGCGATCAGTGGCGCGGATACAGTGTTCTCTTGTGGCTCGCGCACAGTCTTCACTCGGACGCGCGCTTCAATCCGTTGTGGAGAGACTCTCTATTCGTTCCGGTGAAATTAGAAAACAAAATGCACACAAAGTGTCCCTGCCTGATATACAACCACTGAAAAACATAATCGGTTTTGATGAGAAAACCAAACAAAACAAAAAAAACTACATGAGTGCGAATTAGAACCCAGAACCTCTGACACGCGTGGCAAAAGTTCTACCCCAAATAGTCGTATCAACATAAAGTAGGCCTCACTGAACGACCACTTAAACTCAATGTATGTACTATTTAAATCGATTGCTGGACATCGTAATGTTATTGTACATCTGTTTTATGATTAGGCATTGTCCATCCCACCCACTTTTTAAAACAAAGTTACGCCACTGCCTACTACTGTTAATGTCCAAACATAGCCCACTTCATACATGTACACAAAAAGATGGATTTACACAGGCCCAGACTTTTCTACCAACAGGGTTGTTTTTATATAGCCTATATGGGAGGGTGACAGTGCACAGAGACAATGTTTAACTCCAAACACCCTTAAACTTTATCTGTCGAAGAGGAGCTGCACTGAAGGTCTGAGTGATTCGGAAAAGTGACTAGGCCAGCACAAGCAGATTGACACTGCTGGATGGTCAATTTCCATTTTGCAACAGTCATGACTTAAGCTGCAAACGTCTTAAGAGAAACATAGATGGATTTTTTTTTTTTTAAAGCAAGGTACTGAGCAGCTCCCAGGCACCAGACTATAAGCAAAGATCTCATGGTCTGATTCATGAGTCATTGTTTACACAGCACACAATAGGTCATGGGAACAGCATTTGCCCACAAACCAGTACTGTTGTTCAAGTAATAAAGTCTTCTCTAATCTTCACTGTATAAAATGTCTTTCATTGAGCGTCCTGAATGCTAAGAGTAACTTAAACTTCTCTCATCTCAAACACATGCTCTTTGTGTGGATTTCAGTCAGCTGGTGAATGGACTGAATCACAGGGACTTTTACAGGCCATTTACGTTTGAAGTCAAAATAAAGTCATATGCGTTTGCTCTGTCAAAAAAGGTGCTGACTTGACAATAATAGGCAGAATGTGATCACTTTAAAATGACATTTGACTAATTAGTTTTTTTTTTACACAAAAAGTAATACTTCATGTCTTAACAATTCAACCAAACTCATTTGTTTTAATGAATGTTAATGGAGGAGAGGCTTCACTACACTGAACAAACTGCTTTTATGGGAAAACGGTTTTAATGAATCGACAGCCCATCAGCTAATCAAGTCACCTTTATACAATACAGATTCTTTCAAAGCAGCTTTAACAGGAAAATAATGCATTTTTTTCAGCTTAAGTCAGACAGTGTTGATTCAGTTCTGCTGTAAAGATCAATTATTAAATTAGTTAATTTCATCTATAAAAGCAGTTCTGCAAAAAACAAAAGAATCAACCAGCTCAGTTTAGTTCTCTTACAACAGCGTCAGTCCCATATTTTGAAGCATGTTGGTAACAGTTTTAGTGCCCATTGACTTCTATCATAAAAACAAAAACATCACAAACAACATCTCAACATATCTTCTTTCATTGTTCACAGAAGAAAGTTAAACTTGGACGATAGTTTTGAACGATATGAGGCCGATATTTTTCGTTTCCAGGTGAACTATACCTTTAACATTAGATTAATAAATGCTTTAAAAAAAATTGTGTTAAAAGTTTGTTTGACACCTAATGCATTAACTAATGTTCACTTCTACATATATTGACATCTAAAGTATGTGAAGTTCACGGCTCTATTGTTGCAGTAAACTTGCATAACGTTCTTGAATGAATAATTTATTAGATGCACGCAGGTCTGTTATTTTAGGGACATCGACTTTATACATTTTGTATAATGTATAGTAATGTCCATGCATTAATATAAACACTTATAAATAAACTGTATATTAAAATTGCAAGAATGCAATCTTGCAATGTATCAGTAAGAACTAGGGCTGCACGATTAATTGCGCTTAAACCAATTTGGATTATTACGATTATGAAATCGCGGAGGCTGCGATTATTTTTCATGCACAGCTTGTCAGTGATGTACAGCGCGGCTCCATCTGAAAGCACTGTGCTTATGACGTGCATTTGAAAAAGCAACACGCGTCAAACATCTTTCCAAACATAAGCATTTATGAACCTCTTGTCCAACAAAAGACAACATTTATTAAATCAAATCATCTAAGCATCTCAATCTTCTGTTTATTCAGCTACAGCGATAGTATGACGCCCATAGGGATTTCCTACGATTGACGTGTCGTCAACTTCTGCGGCGCGGCATATTTGGCACATCTTAAAATACACATTGTGTAGGCAACTATAAAATGGAGTATTCTTCTCACACTTCACTGACTGACGTGTTGTAAATCTCATAGATATAATTCTCTGAACTGCGGTGCGTAAATGGCGCCCATTGTGCATTATAGATCAACTAACATGAATCATGATTAGGGATGTCCCGATACCACTTTTTCACTTCCGATACCGATACCAATAACGCAGCTTTGGCTATTTGCCGATACCGATATCAATCCGATATTTTTATTTTTTTCTTGAACTAATACTACTAATAATAAAATATATGGAAGCACTTTGCTCAATTAGCCACATAAAAACATCTCACTCAAATGGAGAACAAATACTTCTCCAGTATATAGTCCACAACAACAGTTGATAATGAAAGACTGCCACCCTTTATTCAAAAGACCTTGAGATATGTTTGGTAACCTGAATGAATTTAAAATTAATTTGCTTTATTTCAGATCAAAATATTTGTTTCCTTAAAATTTTAATTAACTTTAACTTTATTCTCATCTGAATTATAAATAATTTATTTCTGTATAAAATAATACTGAATTTGATTTTCTTTTTTATTCAATGTAGAATGTGTAACTTCAAAATAAACAGATTAGTGCTCTGTTTTAGGACAAGAAATGAAAACCAATGCAATATGATGAATGTCCAAAAGATGAGATCATTTTTGCTTTTAAACAGCATGTGTGTGTGTGCGTGTGCGTGTGATTTTGGTTGGGTGACAGTTACAGTTTGACAAGAGTTTACAGTTTGACAAAAGCACAATGTTGTGTTTTACACAAATATAAGTAGGCTAAACACTTTTTGCAGTTTTAATGATGTCCTGTATGAAAATGACGGAGTATGTTTTTATGTTTCCACTGTTCGATCGCGCCCGTGCCTCTCTCTCTCTGACACACACACACTGCAATCTTGACATCGCAGCCTTGCTGCGTTCACACCAAACGCGAATAGAGCATCAAATTCGCGTCTATCGCGTCTAGTTCGATGCTTGAACAGTTTGAATCCATTCGCGCGTCCAAAGAGAATAGGACGCGCCGTGCGCGTATAATGATAAAGTGAGTGTTTGAAGCGATATAGACGCGCGTTCAGAGCTAAGGCGGGGCTACAGATTAGGTGTCCCTAAAGAACCCGCATATGCGCGTATCTAACAGTAACGTTTGTTCCATATTACATTAATTAATGTGCACGCGAGTTTTATTTATTTTTATACCGTGTATTCTCTGTGTAAATCCATGCACCGAACGTACGTTCAGCATTCCACCCCAAATGGGTATCGGATCATAGGTATCGGATAATTTTTTTTCTCCCCTCCGATATCCGATCTAGCGTTTTGGGGCAGTATCGGCACGATACCGATGCCGTGGATCGGATCGGGACATCCCTAATCATGATCATCATAAAGGTTTCTTAAATGACAAAAATTCACTTACATGCATTTAAGAATAAAAATATCAGCCAAGGACTGAATGACATGTAGCTGACGCAACCAATCACAGTTCGTTTTGTTCCGCGTCATGTTTAGTGTGAAAATGTATAGTGTCAATGTCCCTAAAATAACAGACCTGCGTGCATCTAATAAATTATTCGTTCAAGAACGTTATGCAAGTTTACTGCAACAATAGAGCCGTGAACTTCACATACTTCAGAAAATCCAGCATTCAGTTGATCCTGATGAACACTCATTGTCACAGTTGTAAACGTTCTTCTTTCACGAGGGGTTTCGCGTCACGGCATTTAAGGTGATGCGTTCTAAAATAACGCTCAACTTGTGCAGGACATGCAATGAATCAGGAGAGGTGTCGTATTTGGCCAGAGAAGGCAAAAAATGTGAAAAGAGTTGCTGAAATTTAAAGCTGGTTTGTAGCATACCAAGAATATAGACTACTTTGCTGTTATTAGTACTGTAGTGTTATTTAGTGTTAAATTACTGTAGTTGGGTTAGGTGGCTTAGGTTTTATTGTGAATTTGTTATGTAAATTTGTTGCGTTTCGTATTTAGACTATTTTTTTTTATACATTCAATTTTAAGAAGACTTTTTTTTTTTTTTGTATCAGTTTAAGGCACTGGTGCCGTTTTAAAAGTATCGATTTGGCACCGCTATCGAAAAAAAAAAAAAAAAAACACGATACCCACCCCTAATCGCAGCCTTTGCCAAATCGCGAGCGGCTTCATTTCGATGAATCGTGCAGCCCTAGTTAGAACAGGTCGAAATAAATCAAATCACAGTCTGCAGTCACATTCCAGTTAAAGTGTGTATAGCTGTCATTACTGTAGCTATCATTTTAATTGCAGCTGTATAAGCGATTATGGAATCCTATCAATCATTTGTTGCATAGAAAAATTTTGCTAAAAATAACATGTAGGCCTAGCCTATTTTTGTGGTAGGGACAGTATAAATATTGGCAGGGAAAATACAAGTTTGTACTATCCCAATTGGGCAAACAGGTAAAAAAAAAAAAAAAAAAAAAAAAACCCATCACTACTGCAACCCTGGATTGGTATTTATTTCCAAAATAGTGACATCATCATAAAATGTATAAAAGGAGCATTCACAAATTGCATGTTTTTCCATGTCCCGTTTAAGATGGATTTGACAAAAATAGCAGAGATGGGTATTTAACATCCATTGCCCCATATAATCATTCATTTTGACAGTATAGACGTAACACATAATCAGTGACAGCCTCACTCCTATAAATACAGCAGCGAATGGCTGATCTGAGGTCCAGCGTTGCTAGCGAGCCCACGGTGGAGTGTAACAGCGCAGAGCAGCAGTGACTTTTCATCACGGCAGCTGAAGTCAGCAGGGTGAAGCGTGAAAGCTTGTCAGGGCTCTTTGTGGTCAAAACCAAGAGGTAGCAATTTTCCAATTAAGCCACATTTTTATGGGTTCCTTGGACAGCAGAAGGAAAAGGAAAGCCCTGAAAACAAACAAATAAGTGTGGTGCAGCACGTGGAGACAAGATTAGCATTTCCCAAAGAGCCTTATTACAGTTACGTCTCAAGACACTGGACTGCCTTCCTCAACCAGGCAAATAAAAATACAAAGGCAGGCAAAGAGGGAAGGGATTTAATTAGATCAAGGTCAGTAATGAGATTAGCTTTTCGCTAAAATCTTCATGGGCGGAGTTACGTGCGGGATCCCTGTTGAAAACTGTACAGGAATCAGGATCTTGAAGGCTTACAGTTTGTCTCCAAATAGCTTGCTTAGAGTTGGCCCTCCAGATACCAATCCAGTTACGTCCCACTGCACCCTGCACATCTCAACCAACCCTGAACTGGGCTGTCACGCGAGCCCCAATTCCAGAGAATGGTTTATACGACGACAGGCGTGCTTAGCATATTGTGGATTTACAAAAGGGCCTAGTGAAGGGGGCCTGCTCAGTCATAGCTGAGGGAACCCCTGATCTGCCACTAATAGCCGCTGACCTACATTCATCTGCAACAGCCCATGCCTCAGTGAATGCGTAGAGAGGGACTCCAAATAAAAGAGGGGCTGTGAGACTGTTAGCACTAGTTAAGTACTTTTCTTACACTGCCTATAAAGCCAACAGCCTCTTAAACCTCAGCAAGGCCTGAGCATGTCTACGTCAGAGAGAAAGAGAGAATAAACTATGGATGGAGAAAAACAGAAAGATGGATAAAAGCAACAAAGCTTTATTAAAAATATTTTAATAGCTCCAGTAACCAAAGAAAGCTGCTCATCTTGGTGGTTTGCTGCTTCTAGGGATGCACGATTTTGGTTAAAAAAAAATAAATGTAATTGACATTTAAGAAAGTTATTTAAGAAAAATTGTTTTGTTCCCCCCCCATTGGAGCCAACGCCGATACTAGTATCGGATAAGCGCATCCCTAGAGGAGACAAGATGAAAAGAACACGGTTACAAATAGGGATGCACCGATCCAAGATGATTCAATGTTACTATTATTATACTTGATCTGTAGATAAAGGTCAATGGTTTCACAAAACAACTTTATCTTGCTGGACTGTATTGCTGTACCTTAATCATGTTACTTTTTATATATAGTTACTTGTTTTTCATGAATGTTTTTTTCCAACAATACAAAGAGCAATATGTAACGTTTTACCAGATTTAGTGCTACACTTATTGTTTCTTATTTGTTCCCCACTAAATGTTTTTTTTTTTTTTTTTCACTAAATGTTCAGATTTCATACAATTATTGTGCACTCGTGATTTTTCTAGAGTAACTTTTACTGCTGAATTATACACTAATCTAGTTTATAACAGCATTTTTGTCATAGATTATGATCATATATTTCTTTGATTTGTTGTTTTTCCTGTAAAACTGCGCTGGTATCGGATCGGAATTTTTTTTATCGTGCATCCCTAGTTACATATCAAATACCCAGCACTTGATTCATCCTGGTTAACTACTTCACTAAAACACTCCCACATGGTATTTTTCATTCTTTCCTTCGGATTTTGTTTAATTCTCTTTCTTGAAATTTCTCTCTGATCTGTTTTGCCTCCATTGTTGCTTAAACAAGAGGACCCTGCAACTGCGTAGCTTAAAGGGAGTCTCCAAATTAGTGCCTGACGAAAAAAACTTAAATATTTCCAACAATGTTTCGATATTTTTTAGTTAAGGATGTTAAGTGAAGCGATTTCTCATAGATTTTTTCTTTCGTTTTATATAATGAGGAGGTGCACAAGGCATACGTTTTCCTTGATTGGTTTTCACTGAAGAGTTAGGCTAATATACGTTGTTGTTGAAACCGAAAGTAAAAGAAGTGGCGCACGTTCGTTGTGTTTCACCGTTTAATGAGTTCCGTGTCTTTATTAAAATCAACATATTAATGATTTAGCTCTCATCCACCCACGACCCACTCGCTATTAATTGGATTTTTATTTTTTATTACTTGGCCCGCCCAAGCCGCGTATTATCCGAGGATATAACCGCATCACTAATCCACACAATGGATTTTGTGTGCTCAAAATCAGGACTCTAAGTTCATTTCGGAGCCCTTAAAGCTCATCACAAGTTGTTCCCTTGTAAAAGAACAGTGCCACACTTTTTATTAAAATCGCAGACTTTGCAATTTGATAACTGCACTAAGACATCGTAATTTTGGTTTTATTTTGATTAATAGAAGATGATTTCCATGAAGAATGGCTACAGTTCGCAGTGACATTGCAAACTAAAGCTCTTACCGGGAGATAATGAAAGAGCGAGTTAAAGCCAAGAGGGCAGGGAAGCAAAGCAGCAGGTAAAGGAAATCAAACTAGGTCAGATGTCAGACACTGTGGAAGTAGGATTAGAGAGTTTAGTTGTCAAGGATCCATTTACAGTGTCTTTATTGCCATTCGACCCTACAAACGGCCCATCTTGTCAAAAACAACTCTAAGAAGAGTATAAAACGCTAGATGTGCATCTGTAAGTACCGCACCCAACTCTCTGGTCCTTTTCTGGTGACGGCCGTTTTAATTAGTGTTAAAGAATGAATACTAAGAGGTGGCTTAATCACTTCTTGACATTTTTGTCTTTTATTTTATTAAAGCTACGAGCCAAAGGCCATCAGACACCAGGAGTTATTTCCCCCATCAGTAAGATGTAGATAATCACAGGACGAGTAGAGCAGTCGTTCCCACAACTCTATTAACTGTACGCGCCTCATTAAGCCACTATATTCATTTGCGGCACCCTACAGAATTCATTCTGATAATTAACAATCTAGCAAGTGAAGAAAAAGCAAGCTCCGCAGGACAAAGTGGTCCATTTCGCATCCTCGCTTGAGGAATATTTCAGCCACGACTGTGTTTAATACTCTTTGAGATCTCACCAGGGGGAAAAAAAAATGAGATGAAAAAATAAAGCTACTAAATAAAGCCATTATTTCATGTCGCCGTCATGTAAGGAGAGTTGAGACGTGATCCATAAAACAAAATTCCGAGGCATTAATCATGCTGTTATGTGAAACTAAGCAAAAAGTGAAAGGCCATCTGGGACATTCAGGACTAGACAAAAAATAAATAATCTGCTGGACATTACAGACATGCTAATTTCGTTCCCTTTAACCTTCCCCAGCCCAATGGTCCCTGTGAGGCACTGCCCAACCCCTTTCTCAACGGGCCCCTTGCCAGAGCAGGTTTTAGCCCCCAGGCCTCCCTTATTTTTATTGCCTGTGTTTATAGCTCGTCTTGGTTTCTCTTTCTGCCCTCTTTTGCTTAACATTTTACGGCGTGCAATATAAGAGACGCCCTCTACCCCCCCTCTGTCTGAGTTTTTAAGTCCCTCGTCGACAAATTCTTTTTTTCTGCGCCGAAATCCAGCCCTCAGGAATTCACTTGATGTCACTGGCTATCAGGAAACACCACAATGGGTCAAGCGCAGTCTTTTGAAACAGATCATGCACAGCTGGACGACATTCATCTCCTACAACTAAAAAAAAAAAAAAAAAAAAGACTAGCCTCTCTCACTTATTTCCACACATATTATCAAATGCTGCTGTGAGATACGCAATACTGCTAAAATAGAGTTTCCGAACTCATTTTGGACTGTTGCTGGTGTGTTTGGAAGTAAAACAGATGTGGTCATCCATCTGAAATCAATATAATCGCTCAAGTCAAAGAGCATCTGAAGCACGGGCAGCATGGCTTATGCAGCTTTAGCCTCAGCCCAAAATCTGTCAATATGTTTGGGCACGGCGCCCTTCAATTCCGCCTTAGCGCTACATAAATAGAGCGGCCCACTCCAGCACTGCTTCCTTAAACTGCGCAGAGTCTACAAAAAGAGAGCAAGAAAGAAACCAGAAGAAGACTGGACTTCCAAACATTCAGAGTACTGATTTAAACCAAAACCATGGGAATCAAAAAACTTGTTAACCTTGCCCTCAGAAACCTTCTCATGTGCAGGTTTGCTCTCAGATTCTACCGCCATAAAGAAATGCAGCATAACCTGATAGCGTATGACTAAGAAGAGATCTAATGTATGAAAAGCCCTTGTGGTTTACAGCACATGGCGGTACTTTAAAGCAAGCAACAGCCATTACAGCTGGAGGGCTGCACATCTGATTTGGAAGGGCGCCATGTGTTGCAAAATCCTGCCCTATGGCCTTGTGCAGGTACAAACCTCACTGTTCTCTCCTCCATGATTAAAGAGCAGCTCTGCTAATGTTCAGCCTTTGGGTAAAAATCGCCTCTCTGATCTGAAACTTCAAGACACCAGATGGGTGATGTTTATAGTGCAGTATACCAAACATACACATTTGACTATTAACCTGTCACGGGTCATTCTTTGGCACTAAACGAATACAGATCGCATCGGTCATTAATGATACATTTACCGCTTCATCACTGAGAATAAATCTTGAAATGGAGTGAAACTAAGAGATGAATATATCAAGTTTCATTGTATATCAAATCTTATTCCAATATATTGGGCATCTCTAAACTATAACATGCACAAATCAATGTTACATGACTATTGGGCTTTGAAGCACTATGCTTTCATTTGAGTCCTCTTTTCTAGTCATTGTTTTAGGCACTTCACAGTTTAGGCATTTTAACTGTGCTATCCAGAGTCCAGGCCACAACCATTCATGGTACACCACCAGCTGGTCACATTTGCGTATGCCTTAGCCTCCCCCAGTCCACATGGCACAGATGTGGGGTGTGCGAGTTGCTCTCTGCCTGGATGTGTGCTGCCAGAGTGCCAGCAGGCCTAGTATCTATTGCAAGTCCTACTCTGTATTTAAGGCTAAAAGAAATAAACACTCGGTCAGCCAGCCAAAACCACAGCAACACAAGCACCGCTCTTGCCAACAAGGGCCACTGGCAAAATGCAAACTAGCAGCTCTCCCGGTCTTTGCTCAGCAGCAGGCCTGCCACGCTGTCTGGAATTCAGGCAAACCCCAGTCCTTAGTAAGCCTCGGTTAACCGACGGACCAGGGCAGTTACTCTTTCCCTCTCAAACTCCTCTAATTCTCCCCTCATTCTGCAGGAATCCCTTTTTTCCACTCTCCATCCCCTCCCAGCTGCAATCGGGCTGGGCAATTGCTCCCACCGGCACAGCACTGTTCATGGGAAACAATAAAACGCCACATGCGTTTCCTTAGTTAGGGCTTCCACACCGCAGCTCCATGTGAGGCTCATTAAGCCACTGATAAAAAAACAAAACATGAATGCTTTACTGGCTGGCATTGACATTTTTATGCAAATTATGAATGCACTGATATGCCAATAATTATTTTCATGTTATGACTGAAATTAAAAGCGTTTGTTTAAAACAAACTAAATAAAAGTAACAGACTAATATCACAAACTTAAGACTAAAAATCTAACGTTTTAAGTGCTACAGGTGAATTTAGCTGTCACAACATTATAAAGTACAGTATAAAAATGGATATTAATTTTAATTTAGATCTTGCAGAGGTAATCTGAATGTAAAAAAAAAAAAAAAAGCAAACAAGCATCATCAACCGATACCAATGAAAAGAACAACCACAACTGATTTAAATTATATAGTTAATGATTACAAAATATCATGCATCCCTAATGCGAATTTTGGGATATAGAAAAAAAAAAAAAAAAAAGTGCTGGATGGACACAAAGATAAATATATAATTCATTTCCAAATTGTGCTATTAAAAATGTATACAATAGCTTGATGTGTATCTGATTGTTCTGAAATGCCAGAGCCATGAAAGTCTGTCATGAAAATTATTGGCTACCATTACATCTCAGATCGGTATAACAATGTGCCTTTCCTTGAATGAAGTAATTTGTCTCCAATTATTCGCAAGCAATGAGTGTTTTGGTAAATGTATCACTTTTAGTAAAAGAGCCACAGTGGTTTGCCATTTATATTTTGTATCAATATCCTCAGAAGTGATATTTTGTTCTTTTAACCATGTGATGAAAACGCTAGCTGTTTGTGCAATATTTTGATTGTCAAATTTACAATTTGGATAAAAACATGGCTAACGTAATGCTGTAAATAATACAACTGAGATGATATACAGCAACAAGATGCACATGCTCTTCAACAGCGTGTTCACGAGAGATCAAGCTCTCCACTAAAACAAAAGAGATACATTGGAATGTCACGAGGACGCTTGTGAATAGAAAGTTAACAGTCTTTTAGTGGGGGAGGAACAGCAGAGAGATCCGACCGCCTGCTTTCATTCTGCTGGGTCCCAGGCAGCCTTCAGAATGATGGAAAGCTTTTCAAACACACCGTGATGGATGCCTCCCTGAGACACGGAGCGCCAGAGCCTCTCACTGCGCCGAGGTACCAAGGCCTGGAAGGTCAGGGAGGTGGAGGGCTTAATCCGCTCCTGATGGCCGTGAAGGTGCTCATGTTTGATGGCCACTAAGAACCAAATCACACGGCACGCTTCAGAAGAAAGCAAGATAACACAAGTACCAAAAAAAAAAAAAAAAAGCAACTAAAGCACACTTCACTTGAAGTGTCACTTAAAAGGAACACTCTGAAAACATCTATTACTCAAAGTCTCATGATCTGATGCAAGACTAAGAATGTGGTCATCAAAAATGCTACTGTCTGACTTTAATTATTCTGAGGATTAGGCCTATCTGAAAGAGCAATGCAATTCATTGCACTTCAGTCAATCGCTCTCAAGAGTCTTTCTAGCTCTTTGTGATTTACTCTGCAAAGTGGAAACTATGATGGGTTAAGCAAGAAAGCACAAGCCTATGTGCCACCTCTGAAAGTCACTGCTGCAGAAATCTGGAGTAATATAAAACATCATCTTGGATTTAAAACAAAGCACAACCCACAATGAGGTCTGCAGGGGGGAAAGGAGAAAATTTGACAGTATATTCCATCCTAACATGCCCCAGTATATATACACAAATAAATAAATAGCTTGAGTTGTTTATACAGGTTCTTAGCACGCCACTTATTCGTATGACTTAATTTAGATCTTGTCACCTCTGAGGTTGAGAGTCTTGCTCTACGTGCCCTTTTCAAGAACCATAAATACTTTGGCTGCTAGGACTGTTCTCCATAAGAAAAGGATGCTGAGCTGCAGAACAAATCATCCCTCAAACAGGCTTACACAAGATTAGCACTGTTGACATGCCCCAACAATCACTGGAGACCATGTTTCCAGACAGACTCTGGTCCCCTGAAATGTCACGCTTCTGTTGCAAACACATACCATACGCTGTGAGAAGAAGACATCACAGATTTCTTGTGGCTACAAGCTGTGATATTACACGCGTTCCCTATTCCTTCTAGGACATTCTTTTTCCATTATGCTCTCAACATTTAACAGAAATATTATATAGAACAGCTAACATTCAACAAGACTTAGACTTATAACATCTCAAATCAGATAAGGTTCATGATTTAAGAACCAACAAACGAAACAGAATAAGATCATCGGGTACTTAATCCTTTTAAATACAGTGGATACTGGGAAAAAACACCTAATCTTTTCGCAAATAAAAATTATTCTTTCCATTTTAAGAACGTCAAGCTTATTATTTTTATATATATAGCCTATAATGAAAAAAACAGTAAGAAAACAAGCAGACAGTAACTGATGGTATTCATGTAGCTTTGATTCAAATGTGGCTTCATACAGCTGCTGCTGATGATGCTTCTGAGATCTTGCTCCCCAGCTAAAGTAACCTTGTGCCACAGTGTAGTGAGCAGTGGTCACTGGAAGAAACTGCCTCAAATGACCTTTGACCCTCCCACGTCTAAGGAATTTGAACCCACGTTTAACTTGATTAGTTTGTAACTCATTCATTACAACATCAATTGAAATCTGATGGAAATTCGGTGCCTGAAAGGGTTGAGGTTCTAAAAACTATTTGGCCTGAGATAATGGTCATGCTTGTGTACACGATGACAACCCATAAATGTAACATTGCATAGCCACAGTGCTCTTATACTATAGATAATTTCAAGGCAATACTTGCTGGAAATAAATTGATCCTGATTCTATCATAACAGGCACTAAAATAGGTTATATTGAAGTGTATTAGCAGCTGTCTAGGTAGTCAGCTCACTAGATTTGCCACACGGCCTACATGTATACATGCTGGAAAATACCCCCACTCATCAGCTGACGTGCAGTCGCTGCTCCAGTAAGAGCCCCAGTGACCCCCCCAAACATTCAGCAGTCGAGTGAGGAACTCCGAATGAAATTGTCCGCATAATGTTAGATCAGAGACTGTTAAGGATAAAGAAAACAAAATGCCACCTACAGTGATTAGAGCCGCTCCAGTGCGGGGTCCTGTATCCGCGGGACACTCCCGACACGAGGCCTTTATCCTGGATCAAACAGCCTCGGTTCTGGTGGTAGTAATCCATGCTTAAAAACGGGTTCGGACTAGGGGTCAGTCCAACAACGTCCACACTCTCGTACATCGTGAAATGCAAGCAAAATATTCTCCAAAAGTGAACGTTTCCCTCTTAAACTCGCAGCAAAAGACTCGAAACGGTATATACAACTGGAAAATGTTGGGTTGATATATATACACACACACACACAAACAATAATCCTCCTATCAAAACAATAAAATGGGAGCGTCTCTACGAAAAAATGCAATTGCGCACCATAGCGTGCATAAAACTTGAAGAGAAACGGTGCTCTTTTCAATGTTTATGTAAGTCAGTTCAGCAGAAGCTCGCGCTGTCCACGGGGAATGAACTACATTCTTCAGATTTTAAAATCCTGCTCCAGTTGTTACAACACAGCGTGCTGTTGAAACTGGCTCTGTATGAGACCCAATGATCGATGTGAAACTGCTACATGAGTAGAAGCAGGATCCCGCGCGCAGCCCGTGGAAACGGTCGAAAACTGTTCGGAGCGATTGTTTTTAAAAGCTCACAAACCCCTCTCCGTCACAAACGTTTCGTTTTCTAAATGATATACGTTAACAGACCGACGTATTGACGCATATTTACTGTAAACAAGCAGCCGTCCGCATCGATGAGAGAGCGGCTCCGTCTCGTGAATAATCCCGTTGGAAGGGAGGGCTGCTGGTCAGAGACGGGAAGAACTTGCTCCAGTGTTTCCAGACCCTGCAAAGACGCGAACTCAAAGTAATGTCTTTAGCATCTTGTGTCGAAGCCCTCGCATACTTCTGGGAAATTTCTCCCTGAAAAACAAAAGCTATCTTCGACAGGGTAACTCTAGTCTTCACGCACTTTCCAGGCTATCCCACACAGCAATTCTTGACGAGTGTCAGCAGCTGCGCAATAAGCTCCGCCTCAATAAACCCCCACTCTGCCTGTACCGCTCTCTCATTGGCTGCCTATAAACCTAATCTCAGTCTTATCAATGTGCCATCAATAAACGAGGACCTGTCGATAACAAGATGACCTATAAAGTTTTTACATGCACAGGCTTACATTTATTCGACTGCCTTTTTCTTAAAAACAAAAACAAAAAAACTATACAGTATAAGAAAGAGGACAGCAGTAATTGGGACATTACTACAACTGGATTTTAGTACTTTTGTACTAGACAAAGTATCTTTGTTTCATCATAAAATCATTTTTAGAAAAGTTTTCATACCAACACAAAATGTTCAACTTATGGACAAACAGATCATCTTCTAATAACTTTTATGACTTTTGCATGAATTGAAATAGTATGCATCCCTTAATCTTATTTTAGTAAATAGGTTTATGTTTACAATTTGTGCCATTTAAAGAAAGTAGACAGACTCTCAAAATGTAGAGATGTAGAGGCTCATGGTTTAAAGATTTATGGTTAAAAACCAATAATGGCCATTGTGAATGTATAATAAATAAACATGCTGATCTTAATATTTATTTACCAGTCTATTAAAATTATAATCGGTTTACAAGTTCTGCTAATTATATTTATTAATAATAATAATAATAATAGGCATATGCACTGATCACCTACTACTCTTCCAGTTAACCACCATGCTGTCTCTGAAAAACAGACACTCACTGACCCCATGACTGCTTTATCAATACAAACTGAGGTAAACAACACATTGCAACACTATCTAGTTTCCCACCACAAAATCCATAGACACTGTCTGGAGAGCAGTCCTCATAACAAGGCAATGAACACTCGGGCTCCAGCCCTACAGCATCCGTCAGCTCAACGCACCAAGGTTGCTGCCATCCGCTGATGGCTCCATCCATCAGTGAAACGACGTATTAGCCTCCCCTTATTTTCCGGCTTCAGCCCTCGCATTTTTGTCCTTGACATGTAAGAGGTACTGTATTGATTTTTCACCATCTAAAATATTAGCCTGCACACAAAAGGCCGCTCATTCAATAAACACACGTTTATTAATGGGCAGTCCTTTTAATCCAGCCAGACCCATATAAATCTGTCTATGAAACGGTCAAGGGGGGAAGTGACTGGCTCTAAGTAAAACTGCATTACATTTGTGGCAGTTTAAATGTTTCACGCAAGACATAACACATCCACATACAGTAAATACTGTTAAGGCAAAGTCACATTTACTATTGTTCGGTGAGTTTTCGCTGGCAGAATGGTCATTTCAATAGGAATCCACACAACTGGGAATTTCACGTGAGGGCGAAAGATTTACCCATGTTGCATCGGGTTCAGTTAGTCGTGTGAATTCACCACATTGACCAACATTGGCCCGTGTGTGATCGGTGCTTCATACGTCGCTATATTGTCAATAGACCATGAACATTTTTTGCATGCAAATTTTCACTAACATGACCGTACCTTTACACAAAGTGGAAATTTAACTCTACATCTCTAATTTAACAGGGATTTTACTAAATATTCCACTATCAAGATTGCACAGCATTGAATAGTACTACTATAAGATGTGTGTTTAATTTATTTAAATTGTACACCAATATTAGACATCTGACTGTGTAAACAGAATTGTGTGACATGACAAGAAAATAAGAGAGTGTAATAAGCTGCCTATGTCATCAATGGAGGCAAATGACCTGAGATTCGCAATACCTTGAGACTGCAGGAGTCGAGAAGGGCAGTATATCAGGGGAGGAGGGGGTTGTATGGCGGCTGTTAGGAATTCAAAGACTTTATGGGGCTTTAGGAGGAAATGCATGAGCAAACCTGCTGGCAACTTGAAAGTGTGAGGCTATTTATTACCCTCAATCCACCTCCCCCACTTCACTTCCTCCAAATACGCATAAAAAAAGCTTCTTTAAATTCTATTAAGCTTGACTTCTTATCAATGGTGCATGATATGTTGTTAGGAGCGGATGCCTGCCTTAAGAGAACATATAGCGCAATGTCAATGCAAGCTGAATTTGGGAGGTGTTAGCATACTTATAGCATATACTCTTAAATTCTTCTTATTATTCTGTCAGTCACATGACCCAGTTTGTCCCTTGCCCTGATGAACAGATGGGTGTTTGCATTGACTCACAATGCCTTTAATCTGTTTGATAAGGAGGGGCCATCATTCAATACTGTTACAATGAGCGCCTGTGCTAACTCATTGTATAGTAAGCACAGTATGGATGTGTCACATGCTATTAACACCGACAAAGGTCAAAAGATGATACCATTCAACATTCTCAACAGTGACAGCTTCTGAACTCCAGCTATATAAAAATGCATATGACAAAGTGAACCATTTTCCTATAAAATGCAATCACATAGGCAGTACGCTTAATCTGAGTGATATAACCTTGATCGCAATCTCCGGACATGCACACTATTAACTCTTCTGTGAACCTCGCTGAAGCAATTTCCTGCAAGCGAGTTGGAGAGGGTTATTCCTTATATAGTCATTAATAATCAAACAGCATAGCTCTTTGTAAATTATGGTCCAATATAAATGCATTGAGAGGTTTTTGCTGTTACTATTTGCCAGCTGATGCTTACATCTGTGGTAAAACATATGGTGGAGATTAGCTACCGTGAACCGCTCTGCCAGATGTGTAATGTTAGCGGGTGAAGGCTACTGACTGGTCCGCAGGGCCGCTGATGATCCTGATTACTTGAGCAGTCCCGTCTCATTACTCTTGGCTCAAGGTCAAGGATTAAGTGATGAGAATAGATCCAGCCTATTAACTATCCTTACGGTGAGTTGTTTGTTTGAATGCGGGTTTGTGTACTTGAGGGTGAGTATGTGAGACATTTACAGTATCATTATAGATTTACAGTCATACAGACATTATACATTTTAAACACTCTCCAATCCTTTCATCATTTTTTTGGAAGATTTAAAAGTGATAATTCACTCAAAAATAAAATTCACATTATTTCAACTGTACGCTTTTTTTGACTTTTTGAAAAATGTCTCAGTGATGTTTTATCCATACAATGAGAGTCAAGGTATAAAAGCCCATTTCCACCACATAAGAAAAGAAAATAATGCTTGGGAATTAGGGATCTAACGATACCCTCATGTCACGATTCCGTACATATCACGATACTGATCTCACGATACGATATTACTGCGATATCCAAAGACATATGGTAAAAGGTTAACAAAAAATGTACTGTTGATTAAAATGCTAAATTTGGTACTACATTGGGGGTGTAAATGAATAGGCTTGGTGCTGGTAACCCAATACACCGGACAATGGTGACACAAGAATAAAAATATTCATGATTCTGAAGCTGAAAATCCAGAATTATTTTAGACGAATATGCTTCCACTCTGTCACTGACTAGACATGTTTAAAATAAAGTAGGCCACTTTTTACTGGTAACATAAGGACCCACAAATATTCCCCCACTGAATTATTATACATTATATTCAACATTATATATAGTAGTTTAATGTAGTACTGACACTAAAACTCTGTAAACTTGAATTTATTCATTTTGGGTGAACTATACATAATACAGATTGTCACTATCCACGATACATATTGTTGGATTTTTGTATTGCGGTATATACTGTTACACCCCAATTGGGTATATCATAATTATGACAAAAAGTCATAAACAAACTTAATTGAAATTATGAGATACTATGACATAACTATGAGATAGTTACAATTATGATACTGTCATAATAATGAGATAAATGTGAAATTATGAGATAAACCGTCAAATTTATGACATAGAATGTCTAATTTGTATGTAACAATTATGACTTTTCATGTCATCATTTTGACCTTTCGTCTAATTTTGTTTTACTTATCTCATAATTATGACTCAGTATCTCAGTTTAATATTGTCATAATTATGATTTATTAAATATATATAAAAAAATCTTATGTGGCATAAATAAGCTTCCATACAAAATGTGTTTATTGATGATTTGGACCCTTTGGCTTCGATTATGTATATGAGCAAAAACAGTTGAAATGAATTGTCATTTTTGGGTGAACTATCCCTTTAATGCATCTATTTGCTTCTAAACAAATTTGATATATTATTCTGACATCTGATTAGATTAAGGTGCGGCATGAGTGATCAAGTCCACTTCACCTGTCCCCTGGCTATGCATCATAACACCCCATTGACCTACTGACCCCTACTGACTCAAACAACAGATGAACAGCTCACTGACACATATGGCTATTTGTATTGGGTCATTTGAGTATGTTCAGGGAAGATATGAGTATGATTTGTCTAAAAATTATTTATGTGTACATTAAAATTGTTTCCTGTAGTACAGTATGATTATTATAATCATCATCAACAGGTCATTCTACAGTATATAGTCTCCTTAACAACCTCACATTTAACAGCTCCTATCGTGATATCGTTGGTCCTTTGCAATGTTTAGTGACCTATATGTAGAATTCTCAGTCTTTTCACCAGTAATGGCCCGAGCGCAGATCGAGTGCAATAGGGAAATGTGCCGAGCTGGTTCAAATGTTAATGGTCCATCTAAAATCCCCTGCTTAGCCAGCAGGTTGGGGAACAAAAGCCCCATAGAGGTGCAGCTTGCAGGGTCTGGACATGACAAATGCGGCCAAGACCGGGGCAGCGGTTGCTGTGGAGCTCTGGGGAGGGAAAAGTGGGGGCAGTGGAATGATCTACCAAACCCAAGCCTCATTGAGGGTATCGCATCGGGGGCAGCGGGGGTCACCCCATCATCATCACCATTTCAAAGAGGCTAAGAGCGAGGTGGAGCCGAGTACAGGGTGGGGGAGGTCCGCTGACCCCGACCAGTGTCCCAGCACTACTCCATCTTCTGCGGATGGTAACGGCATGAAAGAAAGCCCCATCATCTCTACTCCCATCATGACAGGGAGATATTGAGAGGCCAAGAGACAGATAGGGGGCTTCTCTCTAAACAGACCCATTACCTTGACACCCCCTAGAGGAAAGACCTTCACCCCCGACACTCTCGCTCTTGATTTTTCATTCCGGCTCCCTTTCACATGGAGAAAAAACACACAAAGGACCCAGTGGGATTGCGCTGTGATGATGGGCCCCGGGCAGGAAGAATCTGGTACATTACATAGATGGGCGGCCAAAACAAAAGCCAGTGATTTTTCCGTTTAAAGGAGTTCTGAGTCATCAAACGCACAACAGCAGAACAGAGCCACAACCAGCCTTCCAGGCCACCAGCTCTCTATCTTATCAAAGCAGACCCACTCCCCACGGAGGACCCCATATCACCACACATAAGAACATCAAGCGGCCTCTGTGATAATGCTCAGTCTTTACTGCCAGTGGCTTAAGCCTAAGCCCCATGCATATCAAAAAGCCCTGAATGTGCTGGCCAAACCCCTGCTTTGCATATAGATACTGAGCCTATTGACATATCGATTCTCCTAGCCAAGGACCCATGAAAGCAACCGACGCAAATCCCCCCTTTAATCAGCGAAAGCCCCCTAAAGCGGTCTGAAGCAGGAACAAGAGCTAGTCGCTCTGCTACAGTACCCTCACAATGGCCTGGCAAATGCGCCATTATGACTTGTTTGACCCTCTTCTCCAAGTGCACTGGCCACTTTGAGAGGGTAATTAACCCATCTTTCCCCCACCCCTTGATACAATTACAATAGAGACACAGCATTCCTCAAGCGCTCTCATGCACTTGCACTGGAAGACAGGGGCAGACGGGGGCCGCGAACGGGTGGGTTGACCGCAACTCACGGAGCATTGAGAGGCTGAGCGCTTCAGAACAACCACAAAGAGATTACAGGTTCAGAGAAGAAAATGTTAATGAGCTGTTTGGACATCAAATTAAGGCATGGAATAGATGTACTTGCAGGAAATGCTACTTATGTCATAGTGATATAAAGCAAAAAAGTCAGCATGAATGGCTGTTTGCAACCTATTTTAATTCTGTAATGTGACGTATTTCAAACAGGACTTTCAACTGGACTGTGAAAAAAGGCTGTTACATACCAGAATGAAGCTAGACTGAATGAGAGTTTGCTAAAACAATGCATAAATAGCTATCTGGCTATTGGTTAACTTTTAGGTTTTCAAACTGGGGTCTGCAAGGGAGTGATAGGTGGTCTGTGGAAAAAATTGAAAAAAAAAAAAAAGTGTAACAGGGAAAAAAGAGATAATTATAATAATAAATATTAAGTGGTCTGTGGAAAACAGAGAAAAAATAATGTAAAAATGTGCATGGGGGAAAAAAAGTGTACAAATATGTAAACATAAATAAAAAAATACATACATACTGTATTATTATAATAAATATTATTGGGCGGTCCAGAAAAATAGTGTAAAATAAAATATAATATATAAACAAGCACAACAACAACAAAACTAATACTTATTTATTTATTAAATAATTAACTATTGTTATTACTATTAGACAAGGTACAATAATAAAAAAAAAAATAAGTTGATGGATTAGATAGAATTTGACATTATTATGGTTTCATTCTGGTTTATTTATCACAATTATTTCATTCTTCAAGTTTATATATCTAACAGTGCTCTAATGGTCAGAAAAAAATATATTGTATCAACTTACATGAAAACATTTTTATATATTATGAAGGTGGACATCTAATGTTTAGGTGCTTGGTTTCTGGGTTAAGATAAGTCATTCTTAACTGTTAAGAAATAGGTACATTTCCATACTTTGGTAGTCAGTGCATAAAATATGTTTCTCAGTTTGTCAAATGTTACATTGGAACTAACATGACATCGTATTTCCACATCTGCAGTACATGCAGCGGATGAATGTTCACAAAATTCACATTGTATCTGACAGCATGATATAAAGAGATCTCCCGCTCTATCCATTTTGAGTGTGCTTCTTGCATGCAGAATGAGCACCTCCTATAATCCACTCCTCTGAGGGAAATGCAAAAGGGGGAAAAAGAGAGGAGATGAAAGAGGGCTGGGTAGTTACGATGGATTACAGGCTCAGCGAGGCAGTGGGGGAGGCCAGTGGACTGATAATATTTAACCAGACCCGGGTGGACCATCTGGAACCACCCCCCTTCATCAACAGTCCAGCTCTCACATCTGGGTCCTCCTCTGAAGGAATAACTCACATTTGCCTTCAAATGAATAATGCTGTTTTTACATTATGTGGAAAGAATTTCAACACACAATTCGCTGACCTCATTCAAAACAATTCTAACATGATAACAGACACTGTAGATCACTTAATTAAGTCAACCGTCTAAAGTGCTCAAACAATGCTTACACACAACGCTCACATGTTTTAAGCAGATGCCACATTCTTAGACATTTCTAAAACAATCTTCAATCATTTTCAGGACACGCTCTATTTTGAGCCCTTTTTTTCTTCCTTCATGTGAGTCCAGCAGTTTATACAATTAGTTAGGTTGGGATTCCCCCTAATTCTCCAGAGCAGCTGCAAACAACCCATGTGGGGGTTGGGGGGGATATGAACAGGAACAAACACACTGACCCCCAGCCCAATTGGCCAGCCATTCTGATCCCCATTCCGAAAGCCACTGCACTTCCCGTCTCCAAACTCCAGTCTAAGAAAACAAGCATGCTGTCACTCTAGAAGCCCTTCCACATATTTCAGCAGACCAGATTTCTTTTGGATGCGACGGAAGTTGGACTGGAGAATATGTGCACTGGGCTACACTATATTTCTTCAGTATAATTACATCTACGTTTTTATTTAGACACTGCATGTGATTCTATAGAGTTATGGCTTATTGTCAGTGCCTTTTAATGCCAAGCCCGTCTCTAATAATGTCAACAAATGTAGTGGACATGATCAATAAAAACATATTTGCCCTTTAATCCACATGCAAATGCATACACATGCAATGCATTTCTATGCAATATTTCTGGTTAAAGAACACGAAGTGACAGCTTGAGGAAAACAAACAATTAGGCAAAATCAGTCAATGTCTGTTAATCCAACATTAACATAATGACAGTTTTAACAACGGAAAATGTGGTAGGAATAGGCCTACTAAAGGTTGGAAAATAAAAAGGTTTTAAACCTTAAAGGAACAGTTCACAGATCAATTTTCAGTCATAATTTACTCATGTACCCTCATGTCATTTCAAACCCATATGATTTTTTAAAGAATATCCATTGAAAGTGAATGGGAACAGAGTCTGTCAAGCTTCCAAATGACAAATAAGCACCATCAGAGCACAATAAAATAAGTCTATATGACTACATTACATTTGAAATTTTCTGAAGTCATACAAAAAGCTTCTGCAAATCTGAAATGGACAGCAAACGATGCGTCAACACCATTTGGCACTGGTTCTTACGCGTGTTGTGACCACACGTCATTGACATTAAACCTAACACAGAGACATTAAAAGGTACCACATTTGACTTTCGGTGCTTTTTTGTAATTATCTTGAATCTTGACAGTTCCCGTCAAAACATTACCTTTTCTGTTTCACAAAAGAAAAAGTCATACAGGTTTGGAACAACATGAGGGGGGAGTAATGATGAATTTTCCTTTTTGGGTGAACTGTCCCTTTAATACACTTTAAAAACTAAAAGTGAAACACCACAGCATTCTTCCAATTAACTTTACCCTTGTTCTGTTTAGGTTCAAGCAACAGTTTGAATCTCTACAGTACCTTCCTGAACACGGATCAGCACAAAGAAGAGAGGTCAATTGTGTTCATTTTTTAGCCTCTTATGATAATATTGTTGTACAATAGCATCTCTGTTTAGGATCTGAATGAGTACAAGACTTCCTAATCAAATTCATTAAAAGTTCAGGAAATATTTAGCATGATGATAAGAGCTCTGAAAAAAAATAAAAAGTTTTCTACTCACTGCACACATGAATTCTCAACTAATTATAAATGGAAGAAAGCACATGAACAAAAACAAAACATCAACGTTCCCAATTCCCCCCGATCCACGGCAGAAGAAAAACACTCCTGTAAATGTCAATACACCATTTTTACTTTGTCTTCAAGCCAAGACACTGACACTCAAAAGGGCTGAGCTTAGCAAATTCATGCAGATACTTTTTTTTCCTCTTCCTTCGACTTTTTAAGGTTCAGTTATCTCTGAACTTACAGTAAACTTAACTCTTCAGACTATGGTATCTGCTTAGCAAAAAAGTACCTCAAAGTTTTCTAGCGCTCAAGCAATCAATACACATTGGTATGCTTTTGAAAATAAAAAAGTCTTTAGAGAAACTCGATAACGAGATTACAAGTCGAAACTATTAGCCGGCATAATTATGACAAAATCAGTTGGCCATTAATCAATATGTTGTCAAGGATGGGATTGATGCAATACATTGTAATACAAGACTTCCAAAGATCAGTTTGATTTTTCCTGTGATTATGTGATTTAATCAAGGGTTTCAGTACATTCTATGATTGAGCAACAATAACTAATTTGAACAGCTAAATATTTGCTTGTGCTTTGCAAAACTCAAAAGATGAATAGGCCTCTACTGAGAACATTTCTCTGTTATCTGTGCTGCACTACAGTTTAAAGGGTTTGTAGTTGTTCAGATTTTTAAAATGTTTTTGGAAAAAGTATCTTCTGCTCATCAAGACTGCATTTATGTGATAAAAAAAACAACAAAAAAAACCAAAAAAAAAAACCAATAATGTAGTTAAATATCCTTTTAATCAATTTAATGTCTATATGATAGTAGTAAAAAAAAAAAAAAAAAACTTACTCACCCCAAACTATTAACCACTATTAAAATGTATACAGTCTGTGTTGGATGTTGAAATGTAAGGTTTGGTTGTCCTGACAAGTAAAAAAAAAAAAGCTAGATTCACACAAGCTTCACGCATTTAATATATAATCTCAGACTTCGGCCCCAAAGTACATGTAAATTAGTAATTTTGTGCACAGCCACAATGGCGGTTTTTTTTTTTTTTAAGTGAAGACTGACAATTAGAAACTGCTAAAATAAAATTGTACAAAATTGGAGCTGCCTCAGGGCAGAGCTCAAAATCAAAGTAGATATGCTAATAGCAACTCTTGGACACAATTAGCGAAAAGGAACTCGCTCCATGTGCCACGAATGATTAGCAAATGAACTTTTCTTTTTGATGTAGACGAAAGAGGCAGCTTATTCCTCCCTCCTTCCTGCCAGCCTCCTCATTCGGCTCTTTCCAGTACATTCCAGTGAGCTGGTGGACTGGCAGGATTGATACAGACATGGTGGCAAATGGGTTTGGCAATAGGTTTACCAGCCGCTTATTATATGAAATTGTTCCTAAATCAAGGCGTCACATTGCCATTCTTTACCAATTGAATATGGAACGGGCATTCGTTCCATATTCAAAATGGAAATTTTCTGAATACATGAGAAATACGAGCAGAAATCAATGACGGATTTGATGTCACAATCAGCTGTTAGAGGAATTCACAGCTTATTGCTGTCAACCGCTGACAAATCTGTCTCTGCTGTCGCACCAGTGACTTCAAGTTCAAGCAGAAACACAAGTCGTATTTGCTCTAGCAGAAATGTCACCATTAACTCCTCAATATCCAGCTTCAGAACACCCCTGGCTTAAAACTGTCAGTAATATTCATAAAGCAAATCGTTATGCAACACGTGCAAGAGAAATTTAAGCTTGCTAAAACCAAGGTTCTTTTTTTTGTTGTTGTTGTTGTTGTTTTTTTTGTCACCACAAGTTCTCCTGAAGCTAATATTGTACATATTTCTTGCTTCATAAAAAAAACTTTTCAACAAAAAAAAGTGATTTATTGGTACCAGGCTTTTGGACTAACTTCCTTTATTTTCACTTGATGATACAAACAGTTTGAGGCTAGTTAGCTTGCTAGCTTTAGCCTGCATGTGTACAAAGGTGTTAGTAAATATTTCAATGAGTTTAATTACTTTCACATGGAAAGTTTAATGTGTGTATTCAGTATGGACACCATCATAAGTGTCCCTTGCAGCTAATGACTTTTATATTTGTGCGTGTGTGTATGTGTAAAATTGTAATCCCTTTACAGTAACACACACAGTCAGGAGTAATCTGTCATTAAGAGTACACTGCTTGTTCCTGTCATTGAGTCATGCCTTCACTAAATGAGGTCAGACTGATGTGTTGTTTTAATCAACCCAGCCTACCTCCATTAATTATTCAGCACCTTAGTGGATAGGGAGCCCTACGGCCAGAGAAGTTGGAGGAGGAGAGAAAGAGAGTGAAGGGAGAGTTTACATTACAACTAGACAAGGTTACGATATATTAGGAAATACAAACAGATATTGAGCTGGTAAAGTAGGCAATGAAACTGCCTGTTAAAAATGCAGTATGCATATTTGGCATAAACAAAAATATTAATACTAATATCATTTACATGAATGCATTTGGCAGATGCTTTTATCCAAAGCAACTTACACTGAAATCAAGGTACACATTTGATCAGTTCTTGCTTTCCCTGGGAATCGAACCAATGACCTTGGTGTTGTTAGCCTCATGGTCTACTGTTTGAGCGACAGGAAGGCTAATATCAGAGAAAAAAGCACAAATTAAGCTTGAAATCACAAAGAAAAGGAAAAATGAATGATACATATTCATACAAAACCTCAGGGAAATTGAGAGCTGCTACTCCAAAAACACCCACGATCCACCTCACACTCAGTCTGGCCATCACACCGTCTGCACCGCAGTAAAATGTCAGCAGCCGTGGAGTGTGAAAGTGTGAATGTGAGGTGTGAGGGAGGACGGCATTTGGGTCACAGGGCTTCACACCAGCCATCAGGCACAACAAAGAAACTCAAAGAACTTAATATGGCAATACACAACAAGATGTCACAGAATTGGTAACAGGTTAACTAGGGATGCACCCTAGTAATAAATAAATAAATACATCAGTGACCATCGGACAATATTAGCATATTTTGTTCATTATCAGCAACGGTCTTAATTTGCATTGATTGGAAGCAGATTGTCTTTTTTAATTTTAACTAATACTAATTTTAACTTGTACTTTTTTTCTTCCCTACTTCAAATACAACGTCTTGATGGCTGGATTTACCTGAAACATTCTGCAATGAATATAATATAATATAATATAATATAATATAATATAATATAATATAATATAATATAATATAATATAATATAATATAATATAATGTAATATAATATAATATAATATAATATAATATAATATAATATAATATAATATAAAAAGTTATAGGGATCATTAAGATTTTCAGAAATTATTATTTTTATTTTATTCAGCAAGGGCTGAAGCAAAAGTTGATCAAAAGTGACAGTAAAGACATTTATAACATTACAAAATATTTCTATTTCAAATAAATGCTGTTCTTTTATATTTTCTACTCAAAGTATCCTTAAAAAAAAAAAAAGAGATGGTTTCCACTAAGCAGCACAACTGTTTTCAACAATGATAATTATAAGAAACGTTTCTTGAGCATCAAACCATCACATTAGAATGATTTCTATAGGATCATGTGACACTGAAGACTGGAATGATGCTGAAAATGTATAATACATTAAGTATTTTAAAATACATTAAGATAGACAACATTTTAATCGTAATAATATTTTACATGACAGTTTGTACTGTGTTTTTGATCAAATAAATGCAGCCTTAGAAACTTAAAATATCTTTAAAAATCTTACTGACTTTTGAACAGATTCTAATTTATTCTATTCTAAATAGTGCATTAAGTATCAGCAATAGTATCAGCAGTTGGCCATAACATAAAATGATCATCAGTCCAATTTTTTTTGACAGACACATGATAATGCTACACAGGTTTCTACGTTTAAGGGAAGCAGGTTTTGTAACGGCATCTTTCGTGCGATTGATGCCTCTATTAAGGCTAAGCGGTGTTTAAAATTGTATTAAATATACTCCTGCAAGCTCGCTAAAAGAAAAAAATAAGTCCCACCGGCACACACATACACACCACACAAACACCGCAGCGATAGAGAGATACAAAAATATTCCATGCTTCAGCAAAAAATAAAGCACAGCATAGAAAGGTGTCATGCTGCTTTCCACCGCCCCTTTCTCTTCCCTTCTTTCCTCTCTTCACTTTCTCTGTAAGTACACATATCTCAGGATGGGGTCTGGAGATTTATGAGCTATAGTGAGAAGCGGGCCAGAAAGCCCTCCCCGGCTCTGGATCTGCTTTGCCGCCTCCCTCACGTCTTTTATTTCCATCCCTCCCTCTCTGGTTGCGGCGCTTTCTGCTCGCATTACCCTCTGTTGAGTGATAAACATTGTCTGTGGGCAGTAAATTCAGTCTGAGCCTGACAGGCCTCCAATAAACCAGTCTATTCTCTCACTGTGAGGAGGCTTTGGTCTGGAGGCCCACAGGAAGGGAATGCAGACACACACACACTCACAAACCCACATACACATAAATATAAAGATAAACAAGTTAAGAGGGACAAGATACATGTGGTGTACATCATGCACATCAAAGGCACAAACAAGGAACAAACACAGGAGACACATTCATATACACTCGCACAAAGAAACAATGATCAACGAGCGTCTAACTAAAACTATCTTGAAAGAAACTAGCCGGATATAATACATGTATGACCAATGATCAAAAGCTTACAAAGCCTCACTGTACAATAAATGTTTATTAATCACGCACGCAATGATTTCAACTGTAAAAACTAGGTGATCAAAGGGTGCAAATTAAAAGCTAATTTCTTAAATTGGTCTTTATTTCTTTTTCATTGACCAGAATGGCATTACTGCTCTGCTTCAGCTCATTTTTATATCACCTAAAACCACAGTACAGCCACTTATGGTGGTTTACTCAAGGCAACGGGCTAACTCTGTAATGAGCGGTTAGATTACAATTTGGCAAGCAAATTTACACAGTAAAGGCAATACCACCTGCTGCACAGTGAGCAAGTAAAACGCAAAGTACCAGGCAGAAAGAAACCACACGTGTGAGCAAGAAATAGCAAACATTCACTGCTTATAGCATATGCAAGGTCATTACAAAATGCTTGTTATATTTCCAGATTTTGGTTGTACAAAGGACTTCTTTCCACATCTTTGAAATTTTGAAGTTTTCATTAGCTTTTGTTCCCTGGACTTAGTAATAGACAGATATATCAGCCTGATATTTAGCATTTTCGGGACATATTGGACCAATTAACAGAAATGGCAGTTCATTGCTGTCAGCTCTCTGAACAGATAATTTATATGTCCACTTTTTTTGTGAATATTGAATAAATATTGTGTAAAATATGTTCTTCAATTTCAAATTCTCATTTGCTATCGTCTTATTTGCATTATACCAGCTACCTTGTTCTCTATTGGCATCGGCCACTGAAAAACCCACGTGGGTTGACCACTAGCATCCAACAAAAGTTCTTATCTTACAATGTTCTAAAAGTTCTTCTAATACTGCCGACAGAAATCAATCACTTCAATAGCTAGCAGACTCTCAGAGGTCCAACAGCACCAAATGCTCAGAGACGATTTACAGATGCACACATAAACTTCCAGCCGATAAAAGAGCAGCTTCTTCTCATCTACTGATGGCAGCTGACAATTACGAACATTGGCAATAAATTTGGGTGGTCGCAGGTGTGCTCCCAACACACACACTGGCTCCTCCTGTCCACTTTGCGTCTCAATAATTGCATGCTTTAAGCAGAGCTGTCTGCTGTATCCATTTCCTTGATTGAAAGGGTGTTTATTGGCCACTCTCCACTGAAGTGCCCAGCACAGTCCTTGTGTAATATATAATAAGACACATCACACAGAGGGACCGTAAATGCTTTTACATAGAAATCATGCAATTAAGAATAATAATAACCAAAACAATAAATATGAATAAATATAAAAAAAAACTAAATATTACTTTTTTTTACACTTTCACTTTGTTTCAGCGACTAGACCTGCTGTATCAGCTCATGTGTTACAACAGAAATCCTGCCTGCTACATACCAGCATTTCCTTCGAGTGTGTGTGTGCGTGTGCGTGTGTGATATGGAATGCAGAGCGGGTGGAGGCTGTCACAGCTGGATTGGGAACATCTGTCAATGAAGATTCAAAAATAACCTCTCACACACATAACACACACATACAAGCGTACGCTTCTGTAACTATACAATACACTATTGCCAGCTCTGTAACGTGAGAAAATAAGAAGTTAAAGAGGGACCACTAGAAACATGACAATTACACCTGGTTGTAATTTCTTCAGTTTGACAAATCAGGTCAAGAGCAAATATAATGTGCGTAACAGTTTACGGTTTCATTTTTGAGTCAAATAAATCATTACAGCTGAGAAAACCTGAAAATGTGAAATGAAAACACTTGTATTTGTATGAATGAGTGTTTCTATAATAACTTCCAGGAATGTTGTGGCCCACACAGGCCAGAAATACATGTGGAGGCTTCGTGCAGCTTAACGCAAATGTCGGGGCATTTAATTATAGTGATCCTCTTCAATATGTGTGTTTATGTACATAAAGAGCAATTAAAAAGCGATCAAACACATACTAAAGAGTTGGTGGTTTTGGCCACACTTAGGAGGACAAACGCTGATTATGTCACGGTCCCACAAACTCTCTTTTGTGGCACATGCAGTTCATACAAGTTTGAATTCACTTCCATGCCTGTCAACGACTGCTACCGAAAACTTTTAAAGTCCATAAAGGTTTTCTGTGAAGAAGACAGAGTAAACAAGCGCAGGAAATCAACACGTGCTAAATCATTCTATAAATACACGCCCAAATAGGCCTATTAAATTGCTTAAGGAGTTAACAGCAGCAGGCTTCCCCCCGGGGCCCTGATTTACGGGACATTGTGTGCGTCTGTACGTGTGTGTGTGGCTGTCTGTATGAGTAAATACTATGTGTATGTCCTTCTAGCGCCCCTCTTTCTGCACTAAAAACGTTGACATGCATAAATTGAGTAATTTAATTTATGCATAAGTCATTTATGGCTGAAAATGGGGAAATCATATAAAAATGTCAACCTTTAAACAATTTATGAATAAAACAAACACTGAATTTACACTATAAATAAAATGTGTAATCCCTCAATTTGTTAGTGACAAGGTAAACTGATAAGATTTCTAATGCATTCTAAGGCTATGTCCACACTAGTGCGTTTTCATTTTAACACAGCGTTTTAAAGGGGTCCTAATATGCTTTTTCACTTTTTCAACTTTAGTTAGAGCAAGATTACAAAGCGCAAAGTCAACTCCAAAGGGATACATGTTTAACAGAATCCCCTTTTCAAGAACTACAACGAACGGCTCATTTTAACTACAATGCAACTTTTCTGGATCTTATGAAGTCACAGTGTTACTCATTTAAATAATCCCCGCCCACAGAATACGCAAAAAAGCGAACGAGGCCTGGTTGAGCTGCATTAGAGAAGACAGTTTTGTCGCAATGTCAAAGAGACATTGTTTTTTCCACCCTTTTTTCAAAACTCAATTGTTTGACCTTCCTAAGGCTGTCGAACTTAGAGTGGTTGAAATTTTTTTTTAAACACTGTTCCTGAACAATGTAACCCCAACATTTAGAACAGCTTGTTTTCTGTTGCTTTTGTAAGCCCTCACTTTTATAAGATGATTGTATTACCTTAGTTTTCTGACAAATATTAAAGGGGTGGTTGATTATGATTTCACTTTTCTAACTTTAGTTAGTGTGTAGTGTTGCTGTTTGAGCATAAACAACATCTGCAGAGTCACGACGCTCAAAGTTCAAAGCAAAGGGAGATATATGCTTTTAAAGAAACTGCTTTTTAAAGACTACAACAAATAAACAACAAAAGTAGGGACTACACGACATTCCTCCCAGGTAAGTGACATCCCTAACCCTAAAATGTACATAAACCCCGCCCCGGGGACGCGATTTATAGATTATCATGACAGAATATGCTAATCAATGACTAGAAGATAACAACACATAAGCTACATAAATTCATCAACTAACCATTCAGAAATGTTGTCTCTTCTTCTTGAGTCTCTCTATCTTTGTCTGACTCCAGTTTGAACATAAAAGGCTAAAAGTTTTTTTACATTTTCAGGAAACAAGCTGTTGTAGCTCCGCCCCCTGTGCTGGGAGCAGCAGCTCATTTACATTTAAAGGGACAGACACAAAAACGGTGCGTTTTTGTTAACCCTCAAAAAGTGACAATTTTAACATGCTATATAAAAATATCTGTGGGGTATTTTATGCTGAAACTTCACATACACACTCTGGGGACATCAGAGACTTATTTTACATCTTGTGAAAAGGGCATTATACCACCCCTTTAAGATTAAATGGTGGATATTGAATAACATCGTATCTATAATAAGAAAATGACAAAAAAACATACCACACTGAAACTTCCTGTGAAATCAGTGCTTGCAAAGTCTGTGCATGAAATCCGTTCTGCACGATCCTATTGTTCGTTAACATAGTCAGGGTCTGAATCGGGCTTGAATTGGTTTGAAATTGACAGCATCCTTATTCATATTTACACTACAGAAGAACTCGCAGATATGGAGGGGCGTGACATTTCCCGAACACACGCTAAGCGCTGCCAATCACAACACATTGGGCCAGGAAACCAATCACAGCACATTTTGTATTTTGGAAAGAGGGGCTTCATCGAAACCGGCGTGTTCGAGCCAGACTGGGCAGAAAGGAGCTGTAATAATGTAAAATATATGAAAAATAATGCGTTTTTGAACAATCAAGCATGAAAGCATATTCAAGTGCACCCCAAAAACAAAATCAAAACTTCGTAAAAGGGCATAATAAGACCCGTTTAAAATGAAAATGATCCACGTCCATATGGGCATTTCCACTGTGTTTGAGATCTCCAAAAAGATCTCCATCCACACTACACAACTGAAAAGGCATGTCACATGACCTGCAGTATTATAAAATGCAGAATTTAACAGCATTTTAACGGCTGCTAAAAAGGGCAACAAAGTCAGCAAAGTTTGCAGTTTCATCTCCATGTTATTGTTTACACGGTCGTCAAGGCTGGTCTGTTAATGTCGTGTTCCGGCAGCGTAATGGTCATTATAGGGGCTTGACGAATCAGGGAAGGATGCGAATGTGGGCAGCCACAAAAATCTCCATTTTCGAGGGTAAAAACTCCAGAGTAGTGTGGACATCAGGCACTGCAAAAGTTATATATTTTTAAATAAAAATGCACTAGTTTAAATGTAGCCTAACATACATGCATTCTCATTAGGGACCATTTTGAAACACACAACATAAGCAGCAAGTCTGTTTGTCACACAAATAGCACTTCACAACAGACTCAACTCAACCGATTCCAATGGACTGTTGCTTAAGCTTATTGGAACTGGAATCAGTGCAATCCCCTAATTAGCATAAATCAAAACTTTTTTTTTACAGATTTGATTCAGAGTTGTTATTCTTAACTAAAACTAAAACTATTAAAAACCTTCGATCAATTGAAATAAAGCTGAAATAAAATATATATTATACAAGAAATAAAATAAAATAAGTTGAAGCACTCAAATTACTAAAACTTAAATGAAAATAAAGCTAAATACAAATATAAAAAAAAAACGAATAAAAAAGCACATAAAATCACTCAAACTAAACAAATCAAAAACTGAAAATATAAAAATAAAAGCTAATTTAAAATATGAATACATACTATTAAATTATATAAATAATTCGGATTAATTACTAATACTGAACGTATGTTTCTATGCAATGCATTCTGGGACTGTCTTCTCCATAAGGGACGCAATGCCACCTTAGATTTAGACCAAAACGAGGCATTTTAACAGGCAGAATAATTAAGATTCGTAAAAGAGACTTGTTCTCAAAGGATTTCCCTGGTTAAATAAGGGTAAAAAAACAAACAAAAAAAAGATTATGAAACATTGTTTACATGTATGACGTCACAAAACAGTTTGGGAACACAATACAAAGAAAAACCTAACCTACAAAGTGAACGTTTATTTTTGCTCTTACTGCACAGAATTAAATTGTGTATGTTACCCTAAAAAAAAAAAAAAAGAAGCTTTATTAACTTCCTCTTTAAAACAACTTTCCTTTTCCAGTGACATCACCTAAGTCATGTGGGCCGGTCTGTCTCCGTTATGGTACAGTAGCTACACAAATTTTTCAATAGCCTATCAATCCTGATGTATAAAATCAAGTCCAGCCCTACATTTTTTTGTCACTGAATATCCTGTTGCACTTCCATCCATCATCACATTGCGGAAGTAATATGGGTCAGGAGCAAACTGCAGGACTGAATCAATGAATCTTTGTTTTATGATCAGCAGACATGAACTTTTTTCAGTTCATGACAGGAGCTTAATGAAGATCTGGATCATATAAGCACACAAAAGCCTTTTTATGAGTCAGAAGCCAAACCACCTCAGCTGATACTCTAATTATGATCACTTTAAAGGGTTAGTTCAGCCAAAAATGAAGATTCTGTCAGTAATTACTCACCCTCATGTTGTTCCAACCCCGTTCATCTTCAGAACACAAATTAAGATATTTTTGATGAGTGAGTTCACGTAGTGTAACAGCGCTGCGCTTCTGTGTTGTACGTCAGAACGTAGGCTCACTATTGGCCAGCATCACACACATGACCAGCGTCGGCCAATAGTGAGCCTACGTTCTGACGTACAACACAGAAGCGCAGCGCTGTTACACTACGTGAACTCACTCAGAGGCCCACACAGAAGAAAATGAATAGCTGAATAAAGTCGTTATTTTTGGGGGGTTTTGCGCACAAAAAGTATTCTCGTCGCTTGATAAACTTATGGTTGAGCCACTGTACGTCACTTGGACTATTTTAGACATTGTCTTTTCTAACTTTTCTAAATTTCTTATGTTTCAATAACATAGCAGCCTATGGAGGAGTGAGCCAGCTCTCAGATTTAATCAAAAATATCTTAATTTGTGTTCCGAAGTCTTACGGGGTTGGAACAACATGAGGGTGAGTAATTACTGACAGAATTTTCATTTTCGGGTGAACTAACCCTTCAAGTTATATAAAAGCAGCAGGCTATACGGAGTGTGAAGACTTTTTCTGAGCGTACCAGTGAGAGAATGCTTTTCACACTCCTACAGTATGCTAGACTAATCAGATCTGACCTACACACACACCTCCCTTTCAGTGCCAAAGTGTTCGTGCTTGCCCTCATTTCCAATGCAAGGACTAGTGAAGGTCGAGTCTATGAGCGAGAGATCAGAATAGGAGCAATAACAGCAGTTACTTTAACAGGCTTTTAGCAACTTGGGAGTGCAGTTCTTTTAACAGTGTCACCCTGAGGCCTGTCCCAAAGGCATGATAAGAGCCTCCTGCTCTCAAGGGAATCCCAACGTCTCTCCCCATGTACATTAAAATTGCCCTATATGCAGCTCCATCATGATGGAGGGGTCCAGGGGTCCTCAACATTAAATGTATTTAAGAGTGAATGTGACGGCTTTAGGTTGTCGGAAAGATCCTTTGCTGTGCACTTGAACGTATCTCACCGATTGAATATGATTTCAGTTATTAATAGTTTATCTTCTTCTGGGTTTCTTCAACTATGGCCACTTTTGGACATACATACATAAAAGAATAATACATTTTTGTCATTTTTTTCTGATCCGCCATAAACATTTCCATTACAGCATAATTTCTATGACATAATCTACAACCTTTAATTATGCAATAATTTAATGTGATGTAAATTGCATTTTACATGTTTCTGGAGAAAAATGGTACCCTTCTCCCTTGCCCTGCTGAAGCTAATTTCATAGATAGCATTTTACATATCCTAAATACACACACTTAAATATGTTCATAATATGTTAATGTAATGTTTTACAAAATTTAAATAAATGTATAATACATACCCAAAAGTTTGGGTCTGTGAAATTTGTTACAATTTCAAATAACTGTTTTCTAATTAAATATATTTTGAAATGTAATTTATTCCTGTGAAGTCAAAGCTGAATTATCAACATCATTATTTAATCATTCTGAATGATTACTTATATGACGATTTGCTGCTCAAGAAACATTTCTGATTATTATCAATGTTGAAAACAGTTATTTTTAAGGAATACTTTTTCAGGATTCTCTGATGAATAGAAAAGCTTAACAAGAGAACAGCATTTATTTGAAATATAACTAATGCAACATTATAAGTATTAATTTCTTAAAAAATATCTTTTGAACAATATAGTAAAGATTCTCTTATGTAAATAAGATCATAAATCATAAAAAGATTCTCAATTTTAAGATTGAGAATGATGACAATTATAAAATCAAACAAATCAAAAAAAAAAAAAAAAAAAAGGCAAGAAAAAAAGTTCTAATGTGACCATCATATAACAAAAATATAATGCTGAAGTTTTAATAAAAATCAACCCCTGGGACGAGGTCCCTATATTTGAAGAAACACCCAATTGCCAACACACACACACACACACACACACATGAAAAAAACATCCAATACAAATAACTCTTGAGTTTCTGATAGTCAGAAAGGGTGCTGTCATTTAGCCATGAAGATGCAGCACATGAGCGAGAGACAGAGAGAAAAGCAAGAAATTCAAGACCCAAAGGAGAGATTCTTCTCCGAGAGGCCGCCTGACCCAGGGTGATTTAAGATGCCTGCAGGCTGTACGGTCGCCACCCTGTCTGGTTGCCCCCCGCTGCACATTGTGTGGACACTGGGATCAGTTGATGCCGCCTGAGCCAACATGAGATGCGCTGCACGCGAGCAGAATATGCCTGTTGGTCTGGGTCAGTGACTCATTAGATGGCAATGCTGACCGGCCAGAGGATGCACTGCAATACAGCCCCACTGTCTGATGATTACCAGTGCTGAAAAAAATGCCAAGACACATTCTCATCAGCTTGTAACACCTTTTCACGATGAGTAGAAATGGGAGTGTGTGGTTGACACCATGACACAGACCTGACTTAAAGGAAACTACGTTCTTGTCAGCGCTCAGAACTTGTGTGGTGGACTGACGTGTAAAGACAAACATTTGCGGTTGATGGGTTCAAGATAAATTGGCATGTTGACAAGAAGGAGGAGCGCAGTCAGGGCTGTGGCCCAACGGTTCACATGCATGCTAAGACACGATGCAGGGTCAAGGCCCAAGTCATTTCCCAATATTGTTCCCAGGTTTTTTTTTTAACACATATACAGTCTTTCTATAGCTCACTGTCAATAAAAAATTACCAAAACAAAACGGAGAAATAAAATCAAGCCCTAGTAATATCAGCTTCGTAGCCAAGAAATACTTTTATTAGTAATTTCCTTAAATTCTTTATTTATTTATTTTAACATCTTTCAAACTTTTGAACAGTAGTGCATAGTGTGTAAGTTAAGCAAATAATAAGAAAGTTTTATGTTTTGTTTTGGTAATTTTTTTATTTTTTATATTTTTAATTTTTAAAAGTGACAGCAAAGACATTTATAATGTTAAAAATGATTTCTGCTTCAAATAAATGCTGAACTTTCTATTCATCAAAGAATCCTGAAACAAAAGTATTAAAGGGATAGTTCACTTTGAAATTAAATTTTGGTATGTTTTAGCTTACCTCAAGGGCATCCAAGATGTAGGTGTCTTTTTTTCCGCAGTAGTTTCAATTTTGCTATTTTTAGGTCAAACCGTTCTTGTCTGTCAGTCATTTAATGCAGGTCTATGGTCACTGTCTCAAAGAGCATGCACAGAGTCCAAATTAAAACAATTCCCCGTCGTCCAAATTAAACAATTCCCCATCGTAAGTAGCCTACACATTGATGGCCTAAGACACGAAACGAGCGGTTTGTGTGAGAAAACGAACAGTATTTATATCGTTTTTACCTCTTATACACAGCCACGTCCAAGTGATCTGAGGGCGCGCGCGCATCCTGGTGGGTGACGTGTACGCAGACTGGTGCATAGATATATATACACTAGATGTCGCCTTAAAGACATTCGTTCCAATGAACTGCCGTAGACAAGGCGACATCTAGTGTATAATCTATCCACCAGTCTGCGTACACGTCAGATCAGATCACTTGGACGTGGCTGTGTATAAGAGGTAAAAACGATATAAATACTGTTCGTTTTCTCACACAAACCGTTCGTTTCGTGTCTTAGGCCATCAATGTGTCCTTACGATGGGGAATTGTTTCATTTGGACGATGGGGAATTGTTTTAATTTGGACTCTGTGCTTGTGTTTTGAGCCAGTGACCATAGACCTGCATTATATGACTGACAGACAAGAGCGGTTTGACCTAAAAATATCAAAATTGAAACTACTGCGGAAAAAAAGACACCTACATCTTGGATGCCCTTGAGGTAAGCTAAAACATACCAAAATTTAATTTCAAAGTGAACTATCCCTTTAAGCAGCACGACTGTTTTTAACATTAATAATAAGAAAAGTTTCTTGAGCAGCAAATCATCATATTAGAATGATTTCTGAAAGATCATGTGACTCTGAAGACAATGATGCTGAAAATTCAGCTTTGACATGACAGGATACACTACATTTTAAAACATAACAAAATAGAAAACAATTATTTTTAATTGTAATATTTCATAATTTAACTGTTTTTATTGTATTTTTGTGGTGAGCACAAGAGATTTCAAAAAAAATAAAATAATAATTTTAAATTAAAAAAAAAAAAAAAATCCTACCAACCCCAGACTTTTGAACCATTTTCTAAAGCCATTCAATAGATCACAAATTAGCCTTATGTTCAAATCAAATATGGTCCCTTTAGATGAAACAGGTTTGAGGTAATTATGTCGTACTAAAAAATGGTGCACCAGTCTGTTCCTGTTTTGGTCTGTCATATGGACTTTTTTGGTGCTTTTCTGGTGTTTTTATCCTTTAAGGGGCTTAACAAGCATGGTCACAATGAACTGTAGTTTTAAAAAGGTGCTTTTAAATAGTCTTTATTTGTTTTCCACTGAAAATAATAAAGTCATACAGGTTTGGAACGACAAAAGAATTTTCATTTTTGGGCAAACCATCCCATTAAGAGTTATGACAACCCTTACCGTATGTAACAAACAGAATAGTTAACCACTTCAACCACTAACTCATGATGAAATAGCACAAGAAATAAACTTCAGCTAAATGTCTACTGGGATAAATATGATGACGTTCATTTAAATACTTTCAGAACTGTAGAAGTTATATAACAACCTGTGTTTATAAAACTACTGACTGGGTCAAACTGATGACTGCAGATCAGAGATGGGCTGTGAAATGAATACGATGAGCGTTAAAGTGAGGTGGAAGTAAACAACATCAGCATGTATCAAATCAGACTGCTCAAAACAACAACAGCCATGCTCGTCTCAGACATGAGCGAAGTGTGACAGTGAGATTGTCATGAGCTCGCTCCACTGCTCCGGGCATCCAGAGAAGGGCAGCCATGTTAGACACACGGAAATGAGCAGTGACAATTCTCCCGGCATCAAAGGTACTCGCTCTGCCAATTCCTCATCCAGGCATCTGAAAAATAGATGCATTTGACAACAATTTTTCCGCCTAAAACAGACTGTAGATTAACTCTTTGCCATTTTATTGATGTTAAAAGTTTGAATCGGCATTTTTGACATGAGCACCACAGCTTGATGTGTCTGGACATGCGCTAACCACTAACACCCCAGCACTGATCACTGTAGACCAACTTAAAATGTTTGGTCTGGTTCATACTTCCATTTTGCATTTGGGCAATTTATCAAAATTAATGCAAATTACTACTTGGGACTCATTATTTCAATAGTTTCAACATTATCTCACAGTTCAGTCGCAACTGAAATGTGATTAAACATCCTAACCTACATATGAATGAACTAGTGACATGGTGGCCCTGGTTGGAAGGTTAGGAGACATAAATATCACCCTGACAGGCCCGCAGGCTGAACGCCCAGCCCAGGCGCGTCCCAGGCTGAGGCTGCCAGATGCAGATCCATCATCCACACGGCCAGAACAGAGAAATTATCCACTGTGAAGAGGAGTAGAAACAGCAGGTCTGACAAACAATGGTGGTCTGCTCCTCATTCAGAGGAGACGGGAATCCTGATGACATCCGAAAGCTAAACGACATGGGCAGCCCCTGCCAGGGCAGACAGGCAGCATTTTCACACTTCTAGGAGCCAGAGCGGAACCAGGGACCCTCTGACAGGCCCATCTCCTCACACAAGCAACTGTGAGTCAACGACTGTAGCATGACATCTATCAAAATGTCTTCCAGGCAGCTAGTGTAGGACAGGCGGCTCTCGTATCGGCCACGGACTGCAAACCACCAGTCTGACGAGCACCAGAGAGATGTGTCAAACGCAGTGCCAGAAGTGTACTTCAGGTTTTGGATATGTTTGGTAACAAGGTCAAAGTTCATGTGGGAATATTCTGTATAATGGACATAATACTCTTGCAAAAAAGAAAGTTAAAACACTAAAATGAATAGTTAGTAAGTGAATTTAGGCATCAAAACAATATATGAAAGATGGATAAATATTCAGTTTGAATTACAAAAATAAGTGCTCGTTATAATAGAGGAGGGACCTCTGGGATGCTGGTTAGATAGTCCTTGAAAAAAATAGAGTGTAGCAAATTAAAACCAATTGATTAGAATGATTAGTTTAGTTAATATAAAAGAGTTGGTGTACTGTAAGTAGTCTGAAACAGTTTACTGTGCACCTCAAATTAACATTAATGAAGGGTGTTGTACAAACCCAATGAGCTCAACGGAACTAAGAAATAAACTCGCGCTAATGTGCTCTTAAAGGGACAGCGCTCTTTAGGAGATCTTTGACAATTTATTGCTATTCCTATAATATTGCTAGAAGTTAAAATCTAAAGTAACACTTTATAAGTATACAGAAATAAAGTACTTACAAACCATTTGCAAACTATTAGTGTATAGTTATCATTTATAGTTCGATCTTATGCTTTCAAAGCTAGCTTGCTATCGCTAGCCTCTCTGAAATTGCCTACCCTACCTTTAATGACATTTTCTAATGCTCTGTGACCTAATCTAAAGTGAGAATTATTTACTCCCAATAACCATATTAACAAACCATACGTCTGGTTTACAAATACTGTACATTACTTATATGGTTAATAAGTTGTTAAAAAAAATCATAAAAAAAATATTATCTAACTATTTTTATGAGGTAATTAAACAATAATAATTTTGTTAATTAAAGTGACAATGAATGAAGTACTCCCTATTTGTACACAACACAACACCCGACGTATTTGTTAGAAGAATGGCATTTATGCTAATATCTGTTTCATCCTTATCCCGGAGTTACTGTAGTCAGCCGGATCCGGACCTGAACCTATAGACACACCCACAACGCAGCCCTGAATGTCAGCAGAGACCGTGTCAGCAAGAACAATCGACAGCCATCGGTACAGATCCTCAGCAAATACCACAAGAACCAGAAAAGTCCTCTATGGGCAGCTTCGGCTCCGTACCGGCGTGACAAATCCGATCTTCAAGCAGAAGGAACTGGATGAATTATTTTAAATGCTATCAATCCAAAATCTGACTTCTGTTTTGTGATGCAGCCTGAGTCACAATCACACTGTGTTCATTCGTTCGCCAGAAGAGACTGAGTCTGGTTTCTCCCAAGTTTTTTTCTCCATTCTGTCACCTCTAAATTTGGGTTTCTTGCCACTGTCACCTCTGGCTTACTTAGTTGGGGACACTTAATATTCAGCAATATGACTGATCTGTACTGACGCTGTTGTATGAGAACAGAACTGAGCTGGACAATGACATCACTGTTTTCTCCAGAGTTGCTTTATAGATAAAATGAACTATTTTAATAATTGATGATCATTACAACGGAACTGTATCAACTGACTTCAGCTGAACAATGACGCTATTTTTATTTTTAGGAACTGCTTTCCAGCCGAAATGACCTCTGTTCGCATAATTAAATCCTTTTCCTGTTTTCACTGTAAAGCTGCTTTGAAACTATTTGTATTGTACAAAGCGCTACATAAATAAAGGTGACTTAACAGTGCTGTAAGTGACAATAAACTGAGATGTAAGTATAGACATGGGGTGCATTCAGCACTGAGAGGGATTCAACATTTTGTTGGCTTTGTCATGCATCTCAATCATGCAAATGATTCAACACAGGACAGCTACACGTCAAGGCTAAAGGTCACCTAAACATCGAGGCAAATGTAGTAGTATAAAAAGACACTTCGCATTAGCCAACTCATTCTGCTATTGTTGCTCTGCTGTTGCTTACGAAAAGCCAATGAGACACAGCAGCAACAACATATCAAAAATTAATAAACCGAACCAAGGAGAGTCATCTTCATTTCCCAACAGAACTGAGCGCAGTTGCCGTGCTTTGAATATTTCTATGCTTTTCATTCTGCAGGGACCCTGGGGGGAAGCAGGCAGAGGTTGTCGGTAGCTGATGCTAACCACTTTGTGGCATTAAACTGCGTTCTATATTTAACTCAAGTGGTGCTTGGGGGAGCTTGTGACAGAACAGAAGTTTGAATCTGAGGAAATGAAGCTATCAAGGATTAGGGCTATACAAAAAAAATACAGCAGCCCAGATTTGTTGAAAATTGTCTTGAAGACCCAAAAGAACACAACACCTGACAGGCCTCATCAGGGTAACACACTTCATTAGCCTGCGCTAACACTGGTGGAGACTGAGAACCTGAGCACAAACTATAAAAATAAACATAAATAACAATTGTTATAAATAAATAGATAAATAATGTTATTTATAAATCAATGAATCAATCAATCAATCAATAAATGAATAAATTGCATGCTGTCTCTTATTTAATGTGGTAATTATTACCCATAAATAATTTAGAAAATGTTGTTATAGTACTTTAAATTAAGTAGCAATCTAACACTGCAGGGCACTTCTGAAAATGTCATGTCGAACCCCATGTGCATCTTGGAAGCACACTTTTTTCAGTGCAGTTTGCCGAATTGCAAAATACACTACATTTGCTAGCGACACTAATGAAATCCGAATGAGTCTTCGCAGACCTCAGAGGTGTTCAAAAAGAGCTGAGTCATTCGTGTCATACTTCACTGACACTTTGTGAAATCTGGTCACTTGCTTTTTTTTTTAGTGTACAAAGCCTCTATGATGATAGCTGAATAATTCATGAATGAAGTGCCGAGACTTATAAAACCTTGTACATGCATGAGCATCAGAGTTAGAATCACTTTCAATCTTCATCAGGAGGACAGGGGTCCAACTTCCTTTCTAGAAACCACACTGAAACACTCACATATCATGCTAACTAAGATGCCCAAATCGGAGGTAGAAGTCTGCTAGTTCTGCATAACATCACTGAGCCCAAATCTAATCACCATACCTTCCAGCTGCTTGAATTCTGTGCCTGGCAGTTGACACATCATTACAGCACAGCAAGTGACAAGAAGCACTCTGGGGATTCCTTCAAGCGGCTGTTTAAGTCAAGTTAGGAGAGCTCGACAATAACAGGCACCTCCATATCCATCAATATTCCATAGCCCAACTCCTGCGGAAGATGATAAATAAATGCTCCGCACCCCATCGATCCGTGTTCTCTCATTTGGACCTCATGCAAACACAGTTCCCAAAGCCAAACCAACAAACTTATTTGGGTTTCACGAAGATACAGTCTCCTTGACTAATAGGCTTACCAGAGGAAATTCCATGCAAACTTTTGCATCATCCTCTGTAAGCAAAATAATAACGTTCCCACAACACCCCCAACTCCCTATTCTCACATGAGGTGCCAAATTTTTGATGTGCACCTTTTCTCGCCTGACGGTGTGCGGAGCCTTTCCGCAAGTCAGCATGGGGTGTGTAATAATTAGCCCCCAAGAGCGTCAGAGGGTTGTTCGTCACATAGCACTATGCAGAGAGGCACATTAGTAGCTCCAGGCCCAGGAGGGAGCAGCCGCTGACTGACTGCCAAATCCTCCCTGCCGACGGTGGTTGGCGGCAGCCACTGCATCAGTAGCTGACTCAAGATGTGCTCCCACCCACCGAGTCAAAACATTATGTACTGTCATTACAAGTGTGCAAAGTGGACGTCTCCACAGATCACTGAACCACACGACAACTCTTTCTCTCGGCAGGGATGATTGAAAGGCTACGATTGAAGACAAGGGAAACTAGAAATCATCCTGCTGTATAATTTACTCATTATGGCCTTGTAATTGTAATATTATATTATATTAATACATATTGTGATTTAAATGTACTTTTTATTTGGCCAGTAAATTTTCCTACAGACCATTTTTTGTGATACAAACTTGTCTTACAACATGTTTTAATATCATCTCTGATTTACACATCAGTAGAAAGAACGGCATAAGAGTTTGAATCATTTCCATGAATCAGTTCAAACAGTCAATTTTAATGAAACAAATAAAAACTCTCATACAGTGATTGCCGTCATTACTTAAAATGACCGTTTCGTTTCCACGAATCAGTTCAAACTGTCATTTTCAAAATGAATCAATTAAAAACGTTGACTCAGTGATTTGCGTCATTAAAAATAAAAGTGCTATTTTATTTAGTAGAGTTAGAATAGAATAGAATAGAATAGAATGAGGCATTTATATAGCGCTTTCATATGTACTACTGTACACCCAAAGCGCTTTACAATCATATCAGGGAATCTCTCCTCAACCCCCACCAGTGTGCAGCATCCACTTGGATGATGCGATGGCAGCCACAGTACAACGGCGCCAGTGCGCTCACCACACACCAGCTACAGGTGGAGAGGAGAGAGAGTGATAGAGCCAATTCAATGTAAGGGGATTATTAGGAGGCCATGATTGGTAAGGGCCAATGGGTGGAATGTGGCCAGGACACCGGGGTTACACCCCTACCCTTTACGAGAAGTGCCATGGGATTTTTAATGACCACAGAGAGTCAGGACCTCGGTTTAACGTCTCATCCGAAGGACGGGCCAGTTAGCACAAAAATGGCATGAAAGTTAGGTTCATTTCCGTGAATCAGTTCAAAAGGAAATTTTTTACGACTCAATTAAAATGAAATAAAAATTGTGATTTGCATCATTAACCAAATCTATTCTCAAAAAAGTTTAGGCGTGTCCCATCAGTTCAAACAGATAGTCCTGCCCCAAATTCACACCATTGGTTGAGGCTGGTTGGGATACTCAAATGTTTTGAAAGCGCCACAAAGCAACAATGTTTACATTTAGCTAAGGAAAGTAGACTTTTTCATGGTTCATTCAGTAAAAAAAATCAAGTTCTCGCAAGGTCCAAGCTAACACACACAGTTGTAGTTCACATAAGGACGCTCAGAAACCCAGGCGCTGTGGGCAACACGGCTTCTCGGTTTTGCCTGAAAACATTCCGGTGGTTTTTGCACCTCAAAGTGCAGAACAGGCCAAACAACCAATGAGATCTGACACATTAAGACCTTATGATACATCAGGATTATGTACGGCTGTAATCAAATTCAATGCATGTTAGTGGAACAGAGAATAAAGCTGAGCATAAAAACATCTGTCAGATCACAATCAAAAATGAACCAAAACTTCAGAGAGATTTTAAACAGTCAGTCACTCTAACATATTGATCTAAAGTGTATTTCATACATTTATGCATATGCAAGCTATGCTGAAGTAGATTTTCAAAAGATATAAAGAGCCAAATTTCAAAGCAATAAAAGCTAGACTCTTTTCAAAGATTTTAAAATGGTCCCATAGTGGTTGTTGGAAAATTCAAGTTGGGCTTCAACAGTATTTAATCCAAGGTCTCCTGAGGCTTAATATGGTCAGTGGGTGAGTTTTAAAGTACACACAGAAATAGCATCCACCATATCTGCAAGAATAGACTGTAGTGAGAACATCTGTAAAAGACCAATCATAGCGACTGTGCGATGTGGACTCATGCATTTTCTGTAAAGTTGCTTTGAAATGATGTGTATTGTGAAAAGTGCTATACAAATAAATGTGAACTGAATTGAATCATATAGAATATTTCATTGGAGAGCAGCATAGTCATATGATTTCAATGACTAACTATTGTCTCAAAAAGCTATTGTATGCTTTCAGAAGTCTTGGAATAAACAGTAGCACACAAGTCATATGAACGACTTATCGGTTACTGACACTATTGTTAAAACGTTTGGAGCCTGTAAGATTTAAAGATTTAAAAAAATATATAATAATATATATGAAGAGTTCAGATGCAAAAGCCTCTGAGTGCCATCTGAAATCTTCTTATAGAATGATAATTTTTATCAAACTCGTATATTTAAGTTGAGTAATTTCACTTAAATGACAATTCATAGGTAATTTTCATTGCCATTTAAGTGAAATGACTGAACTTAAATATACGAGCTTGATAAAAATGGTAATTCTATAAGAAAATTTCAGATGGCACTTAGAGGCTTTTGCATCTGAACTCTTCATATATACATACATACATACATATACTTCTATTCAGCAAGGACACATTCAATTGATCACTATGATATTTCACAACTGAAATTTAGTCACATTTTAAGATATAAAATTAGCATGTTATTTGCTTATTATAAGGGACCATTTACACAGAATGCAAGATGCAAGTCAGTGGAATGAAAATAAACGCAAGCTGTCAACACAATTTATATATATAAAAATGACATCATTTTCATTTTTGGGTGAACTGTTCCTTTAAGGTTTAGCTATGCTGCAACAAGTCCTGATTGATTAGCCTCAGGTACCGGGTATTTATTTATTATGTACTTCTTGTACATTTCACAATAGCATACTACAGAAAACACTTTCTCAGACCATCATGCACTGTTGTTTAAGTGTGACACACCTAAATGCATTTTTCTAATAGCAAGTCGCAGATGTTTCACACTGGAAACGAGGGATACTTACTTGCAGGAGATGGAGTGCTATATCCACTGACAGGAAGTCCTGGAAGTGATGGAGGGGAAAGTCCTCCTAGCATATGAGGAAAGAAGTAAGGGTAGTGCGGCATAGGGAAGCCCCCTAAAGGGCTGGGGCAAGGGTTGCCGTTTCCAGACATGGCACGCTCAGATATAACACCGAGTCCCAGACCTCTGTGCAGGCTATCCGTGATGCCGGATGTCTACTTTCCCATCATGATCTACTTTTGGTAATCCAACTAGGAGAGCTTTGTCTGCGATTGTCCGTGTTGGCGCTTACTATTGTGGCAGTAAGACAGAGACAGGTTAATGATTGGTGATCCAGGGTGCGTTTGAGTGGTTATGACGCCATTCGATCACAGTGTGCGGCTCAGTATGTTTTGGTGTTATGTAACTCTCTGGATACAATCCCAATGTTTTCTTGGAATAAAATGGGTAAGGCAGTATATTCCAGCACTGTTTGACAGGGATGTTATGTAGCAGCAGCGGAGTGGTTTGACACTTCACAGGGACCTGAGCTCACTCCAAACCACCAGTTTTCAGGAGGAATGACAGGGACGATGTGACGCAAGAGGAATCGAGACGCGGTGCACCAGAGGTCACAAAATGCTCTTGGGTCAAACCTATCAGAGTGAGTCAGTCCAACACGGTGACCTGAGAAAGACAGAAAAAGAATGGAAAGGAACAGAGAAAAGGACATTTTTAGTTGTCAGATGTGTTTGCGGGCATGCATTCAAATTGATACTTGATTACAAAGCTAAAACGAAAAAGGTGTACATGGCTGATTTACAGATAATGTTATGTAGCTCTCCCTTGTGCCAATTAAAATAATACTTGTCAATGGATAACATACTTTTTCTGTATATATTATTAATATTTTAAGTAACTATCATTGTCAATTTTAATTCAATTTCATTTCATTTTGCTGTCATTATATCATAAATGCTTTTCCAGATCTTTAAACAATTCCTGAGAAGTACATGCTGTGGATTATTAAATTATGTCTTAGTCTTCATTCCTAAATTAACATGTATAAAATCAGAAAGAACAACTACACTAAAAGGTTTCTAAAGTCTGCAGTTTGCAAGTTACAAAAAAATGTTCTTGAGAAGAAGTCTCTTATGCTCACCAAGGCTGCATTAATTTGATCAAAAATACAATAAAACAGTAATATTGTGAAATATTGTTACAATTTTCAGTATTATTACTCCAGTCTTCACTGTCACGTGATCCTTCAGAAATCATTCTAACATGCTGATGTGATGCTCAAGAAACATCAACGTTTAAAACAGTTGTGCTGGTTAATATTTTTGTGGAAACCGTGATAAAAAATGTTTTCAAGATTTTTTGATAATTATAAAGTTGAAAAGATCAGCATTTATTTGAAAAATAAATATTTTGTAACATTATAAATGTTATTACTTTCACTATTAATCAATGTAATGCATCCTTGCTGAAAAAAACATCACTTTTTTTCAAAATAAAAAGTACATGTATTTAATGTTACTAAATGAATACATATCTAATTCAGTCATGAAACTCTAGATGGTGCAGACTGATCGGTCCTTCATTCAATCTGTAATCACATCACAAACTTATTGGTCTCTGTTGCTTGCCTGCTTAGCATTTAAAGGGGTGGTATAATGCCCTTTTCACAAGATGTAAAATAAGTCTTTGATGTCCCCAGAGTGTGTATGCGAAGGTTTAGCTCAAAATACTCCACAGATATTTTTACATAGCATCTTAAAGTTGTCAATTTTTGAGGGTGAGCAAAAACACACCGTTTTGTGTCTGTTCCTTTAAATGCAAATGAGCTGCTGCTCCCAGCACAGGGGGCGGTGTAGTCCCACCAGCCGTTTGTTGTAGTCCTTAAAAAGTGATTTCTTTAAAAGCAAATATCTCCCTTTGCTTTGAACTTTGAGCGTTGTAACTTTGCAGATGTTTATGCTCAAACAGCAACATTAAACACTAACTAAAGTTAAAAAAGTGAAATCATAATCAACCACCCCTTTAAATAGGTTTTGTGTTTGCTGTAAGTCTTGCTAAATGACATCTCTCCCAGCTCCACCTGCATAGATCTGCTAAGGGTAATTTCATGTACATAATTTGTGTGGTAGCACTGCAGTATGTATTACATGCTCACAGCAGCTTGTCTGTGAATGTACTGACAGAAGCAAGTCTTTGTACTTGCTCTGTAGCAGCGGCCACAATAATAAACAGCAGCAGAAGTGTAGCAGATCTATTCCGCCAAGACCAAATACATTAACATTGTCATACCATGCTAAACTACTCAGAGAGTTGTCATGATAGAAATACTAATTCAAGACATTTTAGTGTCAATAGTAACTAAAGAGTACCATACTGAACGTGTTGTAGAATCATTAGGAACAGTTATGTTGACTTAGGGCACGTTTATATGACAACAATGTACTAAAAACGGAAAAGTTCTTCCTTCGCGTTTTTCGCATACAGACGATTGTCAAAACGATCCCTGTTCACACGGATCTTTGATAACGATTAAAAACGCTGTATTATGCTGCCAGGCCAGTAGTTAGCGAAGTCACTCTGTAAAGAAAAACTAAGCGCCTATAGACTGAACACGTAATACACATTCGCATAACGTCACCGTTTTCACAAATTCACATTTTTGTAGTTTTGCAGAGATGATAACGCTATCATCAACAAAAACTTGCACTTTGAAACCTGTTTTTCAAAAATGAGGCCCCCAAAACGCTGTTGTCATGTAACTGAATGGCCAAAACAGAAAAAGTTTTGCAAAGTTTCCAAAATCGAATACTTCTCTGCTATATAGCATGCGAAAAACAGTACGCCAACAGAGTAGTATGTCCAAATACACAGTATTCAAAAAACAGCAGGCAAAAAAGTCGCTGGATAACCTACTTCTTCAGGCGAGATTCTGAAGTTCGCATTTGATGGACACTTTACTATCCCATGAGGCCACGAGAGAGGATTTATGAATGGAGGCGAAGCGACGTAACTGGTAGGCTGGTAGGTCACATGATAACGATAACATGGCGAATGTAGTATGTCCGGATTACATACAGACTACACACATTCATCCTATATAGAACATACTGTTTTAACGGTCACGATGGTTAAAATTCAAATGCAGAACTACTCAAGTACACGATTTCAGACACACCAATGTGTGAACGGCCCCTGACACTAATGTTACAACCTGTAACTGCTTTCAAATGAGGCTTTTGACTTTTCAGTTAACTGTGAGAAGTGTTTACCTCTTTTTTTATTTGAATTCTCTACACAAAAATGCTTTAAGGTCACAATTAAATCCAGGCCACATAAGAATTTTATCCAATCATTTTTAGTAAGTCATGAGCATATTTTACTGAAAATCACATGGCAATCTCCAGTTCATTCCTCTGGGTTGGTCTGTAAGGCTTGTCTGAGTTAGCATCAGTAAAACCCCATGTTCATAATCATATTTAAAATCTAACTGATGTTCTTAGTAAGAAGTACCAATAACAGTGTAGTATTCTCAGCTCTGTTCTATATTTAAATCAGAATTTCCCCAAATATACAGAGAAAACGCAAAAAGTCTGCCTTGTCAAATTGCCACCCTGCACTGTAGATATCATTATCAGTACTAGCCATTGAAAAACCTATAACCCATATTAAACAGTCTTAATCACTACAGACCACACATAGATTAGATACAATGACTGCTGAACTCTGGTTTAATAACCATAGGAATGTGTTCTCCATTCTTACGGTCTAACTGACAGGCATCTGGAACATCACAATACATCCAGTTTGACATCATACCTCAGAAAGAATGTAAATAAACTGAGAAATTAGAGAAAGAAAGACTGCAAATTTACACTCAGGGCCTGTTCTTGAGCACTGAACCCGGCTTGACAGCGTGGGAAAATGCTGCCAAGGTCTTCCCCAGTGAGCTTGTTAACTGTAGAGTTCCCTCAGGAACACGGAGCAGGATCTTCACACAGACCGTCTGTCAGAAACCCTCATTAACACTATCTATCTGGGCATAACCTGAAAATGCGAGAGCGCAAACTGTAAGGAGGAGGAAAAACACTGTTTGAAGAACCAGTGATGAGCAAAAAAAAGAAAAGAAACAAAAAGAGTGTCTATCTGTAATCAGTCTGTCTGTCTGCAAGCCAGTCGTGCTTCATCACTATCCTAGCGTCTATTTATCCGCAACTCTCAGGTCCATTTGTATGACCATATCTGGCGTCTTTCTGCTCGACTCTACCCATCTATTCTCAGGACTACACAACAGATACGAAATATTGCACAAGTAAATCTACTTCAAACATTCTCCCATATGGAATATGGATTATGAATCTCCCTGAAGGCATGCAGAGCATCATGGATGTACCGCTCGAAGGCGGAACGAGAAACTGAGAGAAACAGTATAAAAAGAAGGCAGCAAGAGGGAGAGATCAAAGCCGAGAAAGAGAGAGTGAAGATACCTTATTGTGCTGCGCACGGCTCTCAAATCTCACTCATACATTATTAAACGGCGTACTAAGTAGGTTAAACCCCACTGGTCCCCTTTACATAGCAATGAACTCACTAATTCAAACTAATTCAATGCCAGAGAGTGAGTGAGAACGGGTGATAAAGACTCATATTTGTGTGAAAGACAGATAGACACAAATGAAGACACCAAGAAGGAAAAAGAGTAGCTATACACTTATGTAAAACGTTTCAGTGAGACGGTGGAACAGTTTTAAGCATAAACTCACTAGATGTTATTAGATTTATGACAAGAAACAATATCAAGTAAATAAAGCTTTTAGTGTATGACTGTTAGATTTGAGGCTAAATATGCTAGTGTTCTCCTAAGAGTTGAAAAAATTCATCTTTAGCAGATAAAACCTTTAAAATGTAATGCAAATACCATTGAAATGTTCAGTCTTTTTCTTCCGTAAAAAATGGACCAAAAATATTGACTCATCCACTAAAACGTTTGGTACAGTCAAATGCTTTAAAGAATGAGAATGTCCCTCCCTCTAATGCCAAAGCAATTAGCAATCATGGTTTAGGCTTGTGAAGCAAGTTAAAGTCTATTGGATTTATAATAAAGTAATTCATATTTTGTTCAGCTAGAACACGTTAAATTCATCAAAAATGACAGTAAAGACATTTATGTTACAAAAGATTTATGTTTAAAATATAAATGTATCCATTCTTTCTATTCATAAAAGAAATGTATCTCAGTCTCCACAAAAATATTAAGCAGCAACAGCTGTTTTCAATAATAACAATAAGAAAAGTTTCTTGAGCAGCAAATCATCATATTAGAATGATTTCTGAAGGATCATGAGACTGAACACTGGAGTAATGATGATGAAAATACAGCTTGGATATCACAGGAATAAATAAATCAATTTGATTCTAAATTGTAATAACATTTTTAAGACTTCTTTCAAAAACACACACACACACACACACATTTTTTTACTGACAGTTAACTTTTGAACGGTAGTGTACATGTCATTAAGTCCTGATCAAACTTCAATCAGCACATGTAAGAAAAATGTGCTTCCAAAGAGATTTTGCTGGATCTTCATGAAACTACATTTACATACCCATTACACGTTGATAAAAACATGAGCAGTGCACATACACCACATACACAACACACAGTTAGAATCAAAACACTCGCCAGCTGAGGTGGCAGGCATAATCAGAGGTGCTTATGTTCACTATATTGAATAGGGACACACATACACACACAAATAATCTGACAATGAAAGTAAGTGTGGGTGAAGGCACACTAGTTCCCATGCAAGTCATACACGCAAGACTTGAAGGTGATGCACAGCTCAGCAAAAACACTGACATGCACACACTCAAAGTGAGAAACTCATGTTTCATACCAAACCATCAGAAATGCCCTCTATTTACACACACACACTCAAAGTGAGAAACTCATGTTTCATATCAAACCATCAGAAATGCCCTCTATTTACACACACACAACCACACACACACACACACACACACACACACACACACACGTTGGATTCCTTTATTACTTCAACATTTGCAATGTTGTTAAAATCATATGGAATGGATTTTTTTTCTTTTTCATTTTTAACAGTTTTATAAATATAAGTCTTTAAAATGTTACCATCTAAAATCTATTTAAGGTCAGTTTGCTCATACATGCACTTTCGATCTGATGAACAAAAGGCATGCAATGTCAATCAACCATGTATATTTGTATGGAAGATGATGTTTCATTAGAAATCTAGACCTCAGTCATAAATTATCAATCTTTCTATATCTGGACACATACAGTGCAGGCACATTGACATCATTCATTTATCATGCATGCTCTTCAGCAATGTGCCTTCACAATCTCATCTTATAAATGTTTTAGTACTTACCTTAACCAGCACCACATGAATCTCATGCAATTGTGTGTGTGTGTGTGTGTGTGTGTGTGTGTGTGTGTGTGTACATATTTAGGCTGTATATCTGCTGAAATATACACATTTGTGTACACGTATGTGTTTCAAAACATGGTGTTTGGTTGTCTCTTGGACCAGGGAGACTATTTTTGAATGACAACAGGGGAAAGAAATGGCATATCTTGAGGCGATGATGAGAAAACAGAGCCAGAGTCTGTGTGTGAGAGAACAGATGATCTGGCAGACTGAGGGAAATGTGCAATAACAAAAGGTCAAGGTTCGTGGCCCAAGATTCAGGAACCTTGACCTTTGCTATTTCAACATAACTGAGAGAGACATGTGGACCTACTTTAGGAGCTTACACACACACACACACACACACACACACACACATATATGCATGCACAAACATTTCAAACACAGACACACACAAACTTCAGAGTTTCCTTTTCACTTTCCGAAGTTGCCTGTGGCATTGGTCCATGTCTCACATATTTGCAGTAATGAATGACTTAAATGTCAGAGTTAGTGAAAGCAACATTCAGCAACAGTGGTACAGACTGCAACTGCCAACAGTATTTATTGTACACTGTGATGCCAAGTTTACTTGTAACATTTAAAATGACTGATTTAAGGTTGTTTTTTAAAGTATTTATCAGTTTTCAGCCATAACTTGAAAATAAATATCAGACAGAATTTTTATATCAGTACATCTCTAAAATAACTATTTTGTTGAGCATGCTTTAGTACCACTACCACGTCTTTAAAGGTTACATTGCTACAAACACCACTTATCTTTCTAGGGTCTCAAAGTATAACTTATCCAAAAAAACCACACAAAAAAAAACACTTGCACACACACAATGATATATGACGTCTGGGCCGACTGCTCTCTTGCTACAAACAGACCAAAACCACTTGGGAAGAAACCGCCCTTATAAAACACTCCCTAATCTGACCGTCATTTACTCCGCACACACATATAGATATAAAAACTCCCTCAATACATGTATGCAGCCAAACTATACAGTCAGACACAAAACTATATGTGAGGGGAGGAATATTAGAGGAAAGTGACACTCTTTCCATGAGAAAACTCCTCTGGGGACACTTAAGTGTGCTGCAAGAAACGTTAGGCCAAAAGCCCTTGGAAAGAGACCACACATTAAAGGGGAGTAAGAGTTAGAGTATCTGGCAACCTTTCAAAAGAAAGAACAGGGTGTGTAAACATATTGCAAGGCAAGTAGAGAGAAACAAAATTAAGGGAACTGGCAATCTTCCTGACGTGTTATGTAGTAAGTGGATTGATTTAATTAGCTTTCCTGTAGCTCAAACAGTAGAGCGTTGGCGCTTGCAACGCCAAGGTCATGGGTTTGATTCTCAAGGAAAGCAAGAACTGGTAAAAATGTGTACCTTGAAATGCAATGTAAGTTGCTTTGGATAAAAGCATCTGCCAAATGCATAAATGTAAATGTAATGAATCAGCCAATGGGAGTTTAGAGTTAAAGGATCTGGCTGCTGTCTAGACCACAAACGGAGGGGGTTTTGAATGCCGTCCCCAAGGACTTCCTGGACTTGGACTGCTGGACTCATTGATTAGCATTTGTTCAAGGCCAGAGGTCAATACTTTGTACTTGGCATGGCCGTGTCTACAAGCGCCACTGTCAGATAAAGTACTTGCTGAACACACACACACACACACAGAGAGAGAGAGAGAGAAAAACACAATTTCCTCTCTGAAATAAAAGGTTGTTTTTTGCTTCAATGTCTTTTTGTTAAAGATGTCTCTGTTCATTAGCATTAGCCATTAGAGAGCCATGAGAGAGAGAGAGAAAGAGAGAGAGAGAGAGAGAGAGAGAGAGGGAGGTGGGGGAGAAGGGGGGGGAAGACAGAGAATGAGAGAGATGATGAAAGTCCATAGCCCAGTAATGGGCTCTATTTCCCCTTCCCCTCGTCCATTAAGACAGCCAAATGAAATGAAGGGAAATGAATTGAGACGGCAGACATGTGGTAAAGGAGACAAGTGGGAGAGAGGGAGGGTTCGAGAGTGAGAGAGGGGAGGTAGTTTCAAAGGTCATTACTATAGGTATGAGATGAGCAGAGGTAATAAATCTACGCACTAAACGAGGACTATCACCTTTACGAGGGAGAGAGAGCTAAATGCATGTGTACGCCATGCATATAGAGCGTGCCAAGGGAGCGTTTCAATTAGACGGGAAGAAAGGCTTGATCTATAGATACACATGTGATCACTATTCACTCAATGCATTTGCAGCCTGCATGTTAGGAGCAGGCCTATCCTTACAAAAACATGTTTGTTACCATGTTTTCTGTCCACTACCATGATACCAACTTGGAATGTACCGATATTGAAATTCTGACAAATATGCAGATAATTATTTTCATGTTATAGCTGATAAAATTGCTAAATTAATGGTTAAATTAATGGTTAAAGGTGAAGTAATCGTGTTTAACCCAAACAAAAACACCCCTCCCTTCATTGCTCTGCCCCCAAAATGCACGAACATGCAATGCAATAGTGCATGTCTTTTTATCATAGCTGAAGCAAAGCACACACACACACACACCTATTTGAGAAAAGGTTTCCGACTGGATGGTGAGTGTCTGCGGGTGGTCAGTAAGATTAATAGAATCCATCAATATAAGAAAGAATGTATCCAAAAAAGTACCAGTTGTTATGGTACATAATTGTAGAATTAATAAAGATATCAATACATATCCATATGCTTTAATGAAGACACAATCGTTTAACTGATATGACTAATACTAAAATTAGTGACTAACACATTGTGAACACACTGTCATATCGTCAACTTCCTAAAATAATTTCCTAAAAGTCATTTTAGAATCTAATTATGAGTGTTTGTGTGAATTAAAGGAATAAGAGAGAAAATACTATATACATGCCTCTACACATGTGTATGTTTCCATGGTAACCAAAAGCTATAGAAAAGTCTTGTAGGCCTATTCTTTTCTGTGATCTCCCACCTAAACTGTTTCCCAGAAACCCAAGGGTGTCGTCTTGTTACCAGGTGATCTTTTTAAAGGTCTTTCCATTAGTCCCCATCAAGAACACGGTGTTGACTTCTCTCTTTTGCTTTTTTTTTCTCCTCTTCCTTACAAAGTCAACCATGGCACACATAACCCTATTACTGAGGAGCTTCAATATCAGGCCACCAGGATACTGGTGAAAATGAGAGAGAGAGAGAGAGAGAGAGAGAGAGAGAGAACTGAAAAATCGCATACAAATTTCCATCCACCAAAGAAGACGAAGAGAAAATGGTCACTTCTTGATAAATTGCCGCCAAATATTGCTAAGAAAAATGTAAGTTGCTGCTGTATATGTCACTGGGGGGTTTTCGTATACATCACAAATGACTTGCGCCTCAGCTCAGAGCGTGCAGATGAAACGCAATAAATGCAGTCATGTTATCTTTGTGTACGGAGGCATCCGCCTGCTGTTCGGGAACACTGTCATTTAATACAGTTCTGGGAGATAATTATACTGAACGACTTTGACGACAGACTTTGCAGAACTTCAGAATGACCAAAACTCCATTTCAGATGCTGTGCAATGAGATCGATCCACTGGTTAGTCCAGTTATGCCGTCCCATCGCAAAGTCACATTACTTTTTTGATGCGCATCGAGGAATTTATTTAATAAATGTGTTTCCATAATGGTTTATTAAGTCCCCATACAATAGGTGGATGGAAACTTAGCAATTGGTGATAAAATTATGACAAAAGCAATTCTGAAGTAATTTGAAAGTTTAATAATGAAGACACCAAGTTGAATAAAATTAAGTTCACATTTGTGTACACTACCACTCAAAAGTTTGGGGTCGATAAGATTTTTCATGTAAAAAAAAAAAAAGAAGGCTCTTATGCTCACTAAGGCTGCATTTATTGGTTCAGAAATGCTGTAAAACTGTAATATTGTGAAATATTATTACAATTTAAAATAACAGTTTTTATTTTATTTTAATATTTTAAAATGTAATTTATTCCTGTGATGGCAAAGCTGAATTTTCATTATCGTTACTCCAGTCTTCAGTGTCACATGATCTTTCAGAAATCATTCTAATATGATTATTTGGTGCTAAAAAAAAACATGTATTATTATGATCAGTGTTGAAAATAGTTGCTGCTTAATATACGTGTAGAAGATGTGGAACAGCGAATAAGTCATATGAACTACTTTTATGCTGATTTCTTGTCATTTTTGAAGCTTGACAGCCCCTGGTTACTATTCACTATCAATATCTGAATATCTCCTTTTATGGTCTATGGGGGAACAAAGTCATACAGGTGTGGAACGACATGAGGATTAGTACAGTGCGTGCAGAATTATTAGGCACGTTGATTTTCTGATCATATTTTTTTTCCAGGCACATTTGACCAATTCCAAACCACATTAATCGTATAATAACTACAATTAATTTTGTATTTAATCATTTATAAGTGATATATAATTGTTCATGAAGGCTGGAAATGAAAAACGCCTTATATTCAGGTGTGAATATAAGACATGTCTAATAATTATATTCATAATTATTAGGCACTTTTTCTTTTACAGATAAAATACGCCAAAAAAAGAGATTTAACTCAGACTGAAAAGTCAAAAATTATTAAATGCCCATGAGAAGGATGCAATACTAATGCAATACTAGAAATTGCAGTTAAGGCATGACCATTGGACAGTGAAATGCTCATTGGGTCAGCAGGGTCAGACAAAAACAGGTGGAGAAGAAATGACAATGTCATGTTAACTTTAAAAGAATGAAGAATTAAGGTGAAGAATTAAGTGTGAAACCATCAGGAACCCTTTAGTCTTCAGCACCACCATTTTCCAGAACTGCAACCTACCTGGAGTCTCCAGAAGTGCAAGGTGTCAGGATCTCAGAGACTTGGGTTAGGTAAAAAAAAAATCCTAAAATGTACCCTGTAAGAGTCACAAGCTGAAGGGTAGTAAAATACATGAAGACTGGTTTTATATAGGCTTTATAGACAGACAGATTGAGAGTGACTCTTGAAGGACCAGCACCACATCCTCTTCTACCACTATTTGAAGAATTCATCTTCCAGAATACGTTTTAATAAGTTTTGGGAGTTTATTTTTAGTCCATCTCCTACCCTGATGTCCGTTTGCAGAGATGGACTAAAAATGAACTCCCAAAACTTACTGTCAGATTCTGGAAGATGAATCAGGGTATATTTTAGGATTCTTTGCCTAACCCAAGTCTCTGAGATCCTGACACCTTGCACTTCTGGAGACTCCAGGTAGGTTGCAGTTCTGGAAAATGGTGGCGCTGAAGACTAAAGGGTTCCTGATGGTTTCACACTTAATTCTTCACCTTAATTCTTAATTATTTTGCAGTTAACATGTGTCCAACCTGTTTTTGTCTGACCCTGCTGACTCATTGAGTATTTCACTTTCCAATGTTCATGCCTTAACTGCAATCTCTAGTATTGAGAGATTGCTGCATCCTGCATCCTTCTCATGGGGATTTAATCATTTTTTACTTTTAAGTCTGAATGAAATCTCTTTTTTGGCTTATTTTATCTGTAAAAGAAAACTATGCCTAATAATTCTGCACACCTGAATATAAGGCGTTTTTTATTTCCAGCCT